>NC_139232.1:20570877-21770877 GCF_977018435.1 Lepisma saccharinum
AATACAATGTTTCAAGATTCCATACCCAAGTAACATGAGAGCCGTGCAAAAGGAATATAAGATACAAAAAGAAGAATTGCAACAAGACATGGAGATAAGGCCGCAATACGAACTAGAAGGCAAAGCAACAAAGTTGTCGAAACTTAGAAATAACATAACCCACCATGTCAGGTAGACATCAGCTTGGTATATCTGAAGAAGTTGCATGGCAAAGTCAATTTGATTTTTAGTTTAGTTATCGTACCACAGTCTCCAACAAGACCAAGAGTATTTATCGGGAAGTAAGATCCGTCTTGACTCGATGTGCAAGGTCTGTCTCGTTCCTTGTCTGGACTTGACCAATTCTCGAATGGTCAATTTCGTTTTCGTCTTGATTTTGAAACGAGACCAAGACTTGTCTCGGTAGCAACCCCAATAATATCACTGTGTCACTTTCAAAGGAAAAATTATCAAATAATATTTAAGTACGTGCCTCTGTTACTGCATGTATTGTATAATCATCAGTTATTCAAAAATTTTTATATGTACCAAACGCTCTCATTAGTAGTGTTCACGTGTTTAGTACAAATCTTGTCGATGGGTGCTGTACTGTTTACCCAATTTCATTTTTCTTTTTTTCCCTTTAGTATCATGTGTTTCAAAGGCATTAAATAATTGTGGAAATACTCTAAAGTACAACTTTAAAGTTTAATCCTATTAATATGAATATTTTGGAAAGTTTCTCAGTTGTACTTAGATAATAACAGCTGCAAGATTTACACATTCTTATTTAATTATGTGGAAAAATTACCCATACACGATAAATTGTATTCGAATTTGCAGTTTTTGCAAAATAATCACTGAGATTCTTTGTTAAAAATAAAAAACATTTTAATGGAAAAAATAACCTAATTATCACCTAACCTTATGCTATGTCAATGACTCAACAAAAGTTAAGTCATATTCTGTGGGCTGTGGCCACATGGGACATGTTGGTGTTGCTTGCAACGAAAGTCAAATAAATAACTTCCACTGGGGTATAACATAGCACGTGAATGTTACATTGTGTTCCCTTATGCCGAATGCAGCAGGATGCTCTTGTATCGAACGAGAAATGCGATTTATCCAGTACTATAGTCCCACAATGTTAACTAATTTTCGTGAACCATGTCTCCATAAAATTTCCATTATGTATCCATTGAATATATGGATGATTTTAACTTTGTAAAAAAAATGCTACTGGTGGAATGCTGATGTTATACAAGAGTCATAGCACAATATTGATGGCATTTTTTAAATAGTAAAAAACTATGAAAAGCGTATTTTAATGGTTGCGTTTATATTTATTTTACTTTATTGTTAATTTTGTTTTCGTGAATTGTCAGTTTGTACACTGTTAATAATTTCGATAATGCTGCTAATAGCACTGAAAATGAAAACCTGGAAAAGTACTTTGCATACAGCATTACTTACATTGAGCCGTTATTCGAAAAAACTCCTAAGCGTCTCTTTTGATTCGTCAATTGATCATCTTGCACAATCTCTTGAATTAGCCACATCTTCTGACAGCAACAGGTGGGACTACTCAACATTATGTTCCCTATCACTTGAACCCAGTAGTATTTGACCGTTAGGAGCTATATGGAGTGACGACCAAATTACATACACAAATACGTATAAACTAAACGAAAGTAGAAGATGTACGCATTGTAAATGAGAGTATACGCTAAAGAATAATGTTAGAAAGGGGTATATGGGGTAAACCGATGTATATCTCCGACTACAGCCCTGGATTTCCCTTACCTGTCACTCACGTTCCACGTCAAAAACTGCAACCGCGATTGCCATTAATAAATAATCTCGAATAGCTTTAGTGGATTTGTTCCCTATACATAGAAATCAATGATTTGGAACTACATTGTCAATACGGATACAGGAAATTCGTTTCTGGTTGCTGGCGTACGCCGGGGGAGCTGTTGGATATACAACCCATCCCGAAATTTTGAGAAAATTAAAATTTTTGAAATTAAACAATAAGAAACTCACGAAAGCCAAAGTGATGACTAGACTTAGCCATTACAGAATACTCCATTTAATCTTCCATCCCCAGCCTACAACACAGCTATGCAACATCCACCTTTAGAATTCCAGCTTACTACAAAAGAAATCCTGCGTACGCAGGATAGATGGTATCTATCTTAAATAAGTAACAAGAAAATTTAAATTCAATATACACCGAAGTATTACATTAGAATCTTTTAACATTCCGTTAGTTGGTTAATTTTTTATTTAATTATAGAACACATTAAAGTTAATACAATTACCATTTTGTTCAAGAAGCAAATTAATACAGCAAATAGATATTTTAAAACCTTCTATTTCTTTTCAGGTTTGTTTCAAGACTTGTAGGTGAATTGGAAAATCAAAAAATGTTCGATTCGGAATAGCTGTGGGACACTGTAAAAGAGGTGTCGTCATTCTTAGCTTACTAGTAGAAACTGATCAATATTTAAAAAAAAAAAAAAAATCTTGTATCAGGATTAGGGCGACACTAGCCTCCGGCCAGGCTGAGGTATTTACCACATGCTGATCATGTCATGTCAACATCTGTCCTCAATCAAGCACGATGGCATATCGTCAAAGCGATGCTGCATGAAAATTTGAGAATTCATCCAGTTAGTGATGGCGTGAGGTAAAAGTGACTGAAGGGTGGAAGGGAGAGAAAATATTGTAGGGGGCAGTTACATTAAAACTCATAAAAACATTACACACACACACATATATATACACACACACACTTACAAACATATTATTTATTCATGTGTGGTGATTTGTTTTTGTTCTTCTTTATGTAAAGTGGATATTTGCCTAAATTTAATTCTTGATTATGAGTTTATCTCCATACTAAATAATAATAAAGGCAGTTAAAAAAAACTTTTAATAAAGTTCCTTTTATTTGTAGACACTGCCGTAAGTTACTTTGTTTTTAGTGGCCTGTGGTAGTATTGAGAGAAAGATTATCTAAAATAGTTTTCCCGTTCATAATTTCATAATTGAACGTCTTTCTTGAGATTAAACTAATGATGTTAATATTCAAGTTATACGATATATGAAGAGAATAAAATGTTTTGAAGAGGGTAGTTTTCTTGAAAAATGAACCTGACGTTGTAAGAAAATAATTTTCTTAAGTATTTGAAAGAACGAAAGCCACTTAGTGAAGTTCAATGCTCGTACAGGAGAATCCTGCTACATGTGCTTCGTGGAACACATCGACCACCTTCGCTACTTCCAAGACTTCATATTTCTCCATCTCAATAGGAAGGATAGTCAAATGAGACAACCTGGCATCCTCTGCTTTGAGCAAGGTTTTTCAAATGTTTCAAACACGAAGAGATGAGGTTCCTTCTTTCGCACGCTGCATTGTTACTGTTGTTACAGAGATTACAGCTTAGAAGGAACCTCTCGAAATGCCAATGCATACTTTGCTAAGGAATCGTCGAAATCCATTAAGTAGACTACTTTTGTTCTATCTTCGTAATGCTGACGAGTTTTAGGCTAAATCTGCATTTCAGCTTTCAGGGCAATATCACAGGAATAAAAATTTGAAAAAGGTTATAGTTAATGTCATAATTTAAGAAATATTCTGACCCTGGTACACCTCTCACTCTACCACTCAAAGCACTAGCTCCATCATATGTACGTATGTTGTGCTACACAATTACAGATATTTTATTTGGAGTTCTTTGAAAGACGTTGTTTGACATATGCAAAGAAAGACCTTGCATCTAATGATCAAAGAGCGGCGAATTCTAAAATTCGCTATTTTACCTGCTCGTGAAACAAATATCGGACAACAACTGACACCTGCTCCATCCTCGCAATGTATTTTGTTTCATCTGCCGTCAATGGGAATACTGTCGCCTCTTCCACTTCCTGACTTATTTTGCTGTGAATAATTGTGGACATTACGCAGTTTAATTTGTTTTGAATCGAATTGAGTATAATTTCCATTTTAAGGTCCAATTTCATTACATTTCCGAATAATATCGCCACGTCTTGATATTGGCTTCAGGAGTTCCAAGAAATTTCCTCTGTTAAAGCTTAACCCAGACTCCATCATCCTCAGACGTTTTAAGATGATATTTTAAGACCATCCACATTTAACTTTTTCTTTCAGTTCCGCCTTTAAAGTCTACTTCCTAGGGTTGTTTGTAACTACCTCTGAGCTGCTCCATTCAACAACGTTGTTGGAGAATTGGAATCAACCCAAGGAAATACACCTGGATCTCCCTCATGGCAGCCAGACGCCCTATTGACTGGACTACCGCGGCTCATTAATTGCCAAAATTACGTTTATAAAATAAAACCTCATTTTCAACACATGAGAGTTTATTTGACAAAGTACCTGAAGGGCTTGAGGATACCAGAACAGAAAATATATGTAAACAAAAGTGATAAACTCTCCTTAAACACAATCGAAATCATAGATCTAAGATAAAAAATCTCCGAACTTCGTATTTTCGATTCTTACAGGGCTTTTTGTTGTCGACCAGTGATGATAGAGCTAGTTCGAAGTCAGGTAACAAACACACCAAACCTGCAAAGAAAACAAAAACAAGAGTACCCTATCTACAACACACATATTAACTTGTGAAGAATACACGTAACCACATAACCTAATACATAACCCTACAGCTCTACAGCACCTTGGCGGGCCTTGGCTTACCTACCGACTGCTGGTCTCCCTCCCACACTGTTCCTTCGTCACCTGTTATAGCGTGGAGGTCTTAGACCAGTATTGGGGTGACGGGTGATCAGCCCGACGAACCCCCAGCCGTTGTTGTAGGTCTTCTTGACCGGGTTACGCTCACTCACTCGGAGCTTCCCAATTTCCTCACGATGGTGGGTTGCCACCGGCCCTATACGTAGGCCGAATAAATTCCGACCAGAGCCGGATTCGAACCTACGCCGTCCCGCAGCGAACGATCTCAAGAGGAACGAGTGAACGCCTTAACCCGCTCGACTACGGAGGAGGACTACACGTAACCACATATTTCATGTAAATAATAATATAAAGAGAGAATACAGTTCTAACGTTTCTTTCGGGTTGGCAAGTATTGTTTTTTTTTTTTGGAAAAATGACAAAGGATTTCGTGCTTGTGGGATCCTATTTCCATGCTTCGGAGCTCACTTCAGGCTTAGGTCTAAATGCGCATAACGTGATACATCGACCATCAGAATAAAGTAATAATTTAGCAGATCCAGTGTGCTGTTTATCGGTGGGCACATTTTCAATATTTGTATAGTATGTCAAGTTCTTGTCAAGCAGTTTTTAGGATACCTACTTCATCAGTTAACACTCTAATCCAATTCAACATTCATAGTTAAGTTGTAGTTTAACTTTTGCTCAACAGATGGTGCCCATTAGCTATAGTACTTATGATGATGTGTTTTGAGTTAATTTGCTAAGATTTTAGAATAAAGATAAATGTCTTAGGCGGAAAAATGTAGCTGTCGTTCTTCTAAGGACTGTTTACAGATATTGAAAAAAACTTTGTAATACTCCTTCCTTTATAAGATTCTTTCGTGGTTGAAGAGTGGACGTACAATACTAAAATATGCAATATTAAAAATTCATATGATTTTTCGTTGTTTCTCTATATATTTTAACTTTTTGTAGGGTGCGATTCGTGTCTTGTTTGGCCCAGCTCTTAAATACTCGATATTACCAACAGCAAAACAGACAAGGTACACTAATTTCCGTAGATACGCTTAAAAAAAGGAATCACCTATGCTGTCATTATTTCTTCTCAGATCCGGTGACGCGTGTCGAGTAGAACGCTTGCCTCCTAAAGTTGGTTATCTTGCCATGCAGCGGTTTATGATGACCAGTGTTGCTGTTTCAAAATTTCAGAGCATATACGCTAAGTCTCGTGAAACCTTTAGGGGACATCACGTTTCTATTAACTTTGTATTTTGTTTCCATTCAATATATGGATAAAATCACTTACCTTCTGTAGGAACAGGCCAGCTGACCAGTTGAAGGGAGCTTATACAAGTGGCTGTTCTACAAAATCTAGAAAATGGCAATATGTACCACTTAGCGAATTCAGCTGGATCTCTTCTATTGTCTGGAATCTGTGACCTTTTACGGTTGATTTCAACTTAAGGAAGGGGAAGAATAAGTCTGATGGTGACATATCAGTGGAGTAGTCCGGTTGTGGGGAAACAAGTGTCCCGTGCTTTGCCAAAAGCTCCCAGTCAACGAGTTAGGAATGAGCTAATGCCTAATCGTGATGAAAAATCCAGGACTTGTTGTACCACATCTGCAGCCCATTGCTCTGCATCTTTTCTTGTACCCTACCAGACGAAGAACATGATTAACATCATTTTGACATGGAACCTACTCATTCGTCGTTCTCGATCGAGGTTCAACCTTATCTGAAACGTCTGTACCATTCGTAACACTGTGTTCAACTGAAACATTCCTCGCCGTAGGGTTCATGTAACATGTCATACATCTCTTTGCAGTTTTCTGCAATTTCATACATACTCGCTGCTCTTCCACTTCCTTCATGATAGGGGAACTGAAAATGCCACGAGCAATCACCATACATGGACTCAACGCGATGTTTTGCATTACTGTGCTTAGCAACAGCTTTGAAACTGGTTCCAACGTAATAACTGAGAACACCGCTAGGCACCACCAATGCTGGTTCTATTCAACTAATTTATATACAAACTTTACAAAGGAGTTCGGTTTCTTTTTTAACAGGCCTTGTAGTTTTCTTAACAGTCAAACTCTCAAAATTGTATTTATGAATCTAATTACAATACTCTGTTGTAGATTGCAATCTGTAAACTAACCAACTCTCTGGAATTCCAACCAGACTACAATAATAGTCCTAAATGACTTAACCATAAAGATATTGTACTCACACCAGTACAGGCCAATTTTTTTTTTCAGTCCCTATAATATTTCTTAGTGTACAGTTGTTCGTTAACTTCATATTACATTAGAACCAAGCTAAACTATAGCAATGATATTCAAAGAATTATTTGTTTCCATGTTGGGTTTAGATGGGTATTGTTGCAAATGCGATTGTTGGAATTTAAATTTCTATATCTTCCAGTTTTCGTCGAAGAAAAAGTCGTAAAATAGAGGGATCAGATTAAATATACACTTAAAGGAAAGTAGAAAGTATACACATTGTTGCAGAAAGTGTACGGTAAAGGATAATGCTAATCGTAGTGTCTACGGCCGGCGTATACCACTGTATACCTCAACTACAGCTCTGATGATATTAAGGCTAAGGCCAGATTTAGACGAAAGTATTTTCTTTGACATTTTTGCTAGCATAAATGATATGTAAATGCATCCAAAAAAGATAGTACTTTACATGAAAGCATTTCAATGAACATTTCGGTTAGCTGTTGCAATTACAACGTGTAATATATACAGCACGAAATGCACGTCTATGTGTACAGTGTTTACAATTGAAATAACTAAAGTATTCTTCCATACGTGTACAGTAAACGTTGTAAAGTATGTATTTAATCAGCGTCATTCTTCTCTACCTAAAACCATTTAATACGAAGCGATATTCCTCTCAGTTCGTCGTTTAAAAGTGTGAAGTGATACGTTGTTTACATCTCACGCTGCCGCCATTAAACCTGCACTCCTGACCTAGAGGTCACTTCTGATTGGTTATGCTACAAAAATGCTACAGGAATAGAGCCAGTTCTATCCTTAAGAAATGCCATGAAATATGCCATGGCATCTGAAATGCCATAATATTTCTCACTTTACACGGTAACTTTTTTGTCATGGCATAAATGTTAAGAAAAATGCTAAGAAAAATGCTTTCGTCTAAAGCAGGCCTAAGAATTTCATGACAAATCATCTCTTTTTCTGGACCTTGAAGACAATGTTAAACCTGATAGTAGTCCGTTTCACTTCAGTTAGAACTAGAAAACATTGTTTTCATTTTCCATTTTTTTTTTCATTTTCTGGCCTTTTTTGGTTTCAGGTTTTTCAGTATCTCTTGCCGTATTTATTGCATTTTGAATTATTTTTGAAGCTTCTTTCTCCTCCTTCACAGTTGTTTCATGAATTTTGAATGCATTTGCTACAATGAAATGAAGAAAAAATATGAGAAAAAATTACATTAGAACTTAACTGCTTTTTTCCCTTTGCTTCGATAGTTTAAACCAACAAACAACAGATTTTATCAACTTATTTAACTAGTCTCTTGTAATTTATGAAAAATCAAGCATTCATTTTAATCTTGGAAATGCGATAAACGTAAAGAAGGATGTAAGCTGCATTCATGAGATGACTATCCCATACAGCATACAAATATCCAGGAATATATTATGGGTTACCTTAGGATAGCCAAGAATGTCCGGTAGACATTCATTGGATATCACCTAGGTATCCATATAAACGACAAGAGCGCATCCAAAGAAGATATGATTTAAACATTTGCCGGATATTTTTTGGATATACGTATTTTGGAGACTGTGTGGATCATTCTTGGACATGTTTTTGTAATTCCATGGATCATTCTATGGATGAGTTTTGGATATTTTTCGGGCATCAGTGCGACTTGGTTCACGGGAACCACGGGGACGTTATCTGGATGCTTTTATTTCATTGTGCATGGATATATTCTAGACTAGACTTGGACCTAATTTTGAAATTATCCTGATATCTTTCACAAATATATTTTGGATACGAAAGGAACATTCCCGATCTAGATTTACTCATATCAAAGATCTCGTACACGCATTTGCCTATAACAAGTACTCCTCTCTCTCTCACACACACACACCTACAAACAAGCACGGACACATGGACGTAAGCACACATCTACACATCCAAAAGGAAATGTTATAGCTACATCACAGACGCAACCACGACTTTTTGTCTGGGGGGGCAAGTGCCAAGGATAAACGTACCAATAATAATAATAATAATTTTAATAATAATAATATTAATAAAAATAATGTTAATAATATTATTAATAATAATGTTACTAATAATGTTATTATAACATTATTATTATTATTATTATTATAGATTTCCTTTATTTTACTTCGCTTCTTTTTTGTGCCACTTTTGGCTAATTTGCGAAAATGGGGATGAGTGATGGCACGATGAAAATGATGAATGGATACTCACAAACATCCATGCCCAAGCCGGGATTCGAACCCAGGACCAACATTATTATTGCTATTAGTAGTGGTAGTATCAAAGATGTTATTATCCTCACAAGAAGGAGGTAGAAGTTTGTGTTAAAGCATTTGTACTCGAACAAACTATTTGAATTATTTTTTTAGCACGTTCAATTTCACATTAATAACGGAAAACAAGCACATAAACTATTTTTGAAAGACAGAAAATGCTTGATAAATGCATTCCAAATATAATTCTTTTTTACATTAACATAACGTTCATGCACGATATATATTTCACATATATGCAACGTGGACACTAAATTGTGTGTCTCTAAACTAGTAGTACGATGGGACAAATGCTTGAACCCCTGTGGTGACTATGTGGAAAAATAGTTTTTTTTAAAAAATTTGAATTTAATAGTTTGGCACTAAGGCTATTTTTCACCTGTCTCATGATACGGGGACTAGCCCCCTACCGTAACTAAAATAACATAACTGTAATGTCGTGTAACTAAAATATTAAAATATTCTGACTTAGGTTAAAAGCTGAGTCTGTAAAAGGGACACTCAGCCACATAAGGACAAAAAGTATGGCAATACACAGAATTATACTGGTCACAGGGCCAGACGCCAGAGCCTCGTTAGTCTGCAAAGTGCAGTCCAGGGTGTACTACGTGGAGGTGTGGTTGACAATTGGGTGTACTACGTGGAATGTCACTCCTTACACCCCATGGAAAAAATAGTACAAGGTACATAGAACATTTCTATATTTTGATTTCCCTACATGTTTATTATTTCGTCTGAAAAAGAAATTGAGGCAAATACTTTTTGATTTGATCTCGTATTTTCCTTAGGAAAACTCTATTTGACTTGATTTGATTTGATTTGATTTGGTTTATTTTACTTCTTTTTTTGTGCCACTTTTGGCTAATTTGCGAAGATGGGAATGAGTGATGATATGATGAAATACATGAATAGACACTCAGAAACATTCATGCCAAGACTGGAGTGTACAATGTACAGCCACAGGCAAAAAAGAGGGACACCTAGATCCTGAAATGCTCTCTAGCCTGCATGGCGTTAAGTGTATTGTCTAACTCTACGCGATTCATCACGTCCTTTAACGTTGAAACCCACTGTAATAGCCATACAAAACGATTGAACAAGGACTAGTTGCATCCTGTGAAACGGTAGAAAAGTATTGTTAATGTCTACATTAGTCTATTAACACTATGATAACAAAAAAATAGCCTACGTTAGTCTCTAGAAGAACATCTTAGTCGTTATTTTAGTCGTAAGCTTATCACGATAATAATATGTTTCATGTTAATGCTAAATCGTTGCAGCATGTCACTCAATATTTACGACGTTGCCAAATTTCTAGTCTATAACCTATTATTCCTATAATTTTATTAGCATGTGTCCTTAGAGTAAATATGTAGATAATGTTTTGAAAGCCAATTGTTGTCATTTGCAATGAAAATTTTGAGAGTTTTAAAATTGTTCTGAGTACCAATTCACACCATACTAACTTTTAAATTACAAAGCTCAATTTGTGAAGACGAGAATAGTTAAACACTAAACAGTTGAGTCGAATCGAATCGCAAATAAGTCATATTTCAAAATATCGTGACAGGCTCCATGATAACCTGTGGATTGTTGCTAAAAGTCGAGAGGGAATATGCAGTAAATTACTGATCATATTCACAAATAATCGTATCAAAAATTATAAACCATAATTTTAACCAAAATATTATTTTCAATTGTATATGTAGTTGAATCTAGCAACGCTAGTAGAATATAGTGCTTTCAGCTGGTTGAATCATATGATTTCACCGTGGATCGAATCCAGATCCTCTCGATCACAATACGAGATGGTTACCACTGCACCATCGAGGAAGACAGCAAGTTACATTGTCAATATCCATAGAAGTTTCAATTTATCGTGATGTAATGTTATAAGAGAGAGAAAAAGCCTTGAGCAATGAAGAATAATTACAGGTCAAAAGAATATTAAAGTGAAGTGTTACTTTTTTTGCTTCGCTCAAGAAATGTATATGTCCAAAATTCATAAAGTTCTCCACGTCACTCACAAACTTTCAATTTTGGTCCTACGGTAATTTCTTTTTCTCTTTCAAATTGACATTTTGGATAAATATTTATCCTAGATTTCCTCATTAGCCTAATTAATTTCTAGGGCATAAGGCACAAATTGACAAATATAAGTATTACAAATACGTAGAAACGTAAAGATCCAAGTGTAAGTGTATTTACGGCTTTTGCGTGACGTTTCAAACACTGCATATTAGGTTTCTCACTTGAGTGTAAAAATAATGCTTTGTAACGACCTTCTCACATTCTTGTTATAATTCATCCCTTGGCAAGTACGATCCCGGTAAAAATGCCCAAAATGTCGAGGTTGATTCCGGACGAACAATAATTAGGTAGCTTACTTAAATAGGAAAGTATATTCCTTTTCCGGAATGTCTGGAGTAAGAGAACGCGAACTCGTCCTGGGCGCACGTTGCGGGTGTGTGCCTCGTCCAATGAACGCGCGGAGGGAAGGGGTCCCGCGGGAGGGGGCGACTCGACTATCCAATCGCACCCATATCCACCTAGTCTGGCCCCGTCCACAAGCTTTCGCCTCTGCGCGTCGCTACTCCAGACATTCCGGAAAACTTGTATAGATGATTGTGGTCTAGAAAGCCAGTAGACGAGATGGGAGTGGAAGCACTGTTCACACATTATTAAATAACGAACTGGGTAGTCGTAGGGTTGTCGCGTGACGGAATTTACAGTAGCTACATACAAGGTGAGTCTGTATGTATGTTCGTAACTGGCTAATAGTTTCGATATGGATAGGGTAAGCTTTCCTCTAATTGGCACTCCCCAGTTTTTTGGCACGTTGAGGAATGTTTGTAGAATTTAAGATCTGTGTGAAACTGGCAACATTGGTTTTGTTCCCGCCTTGTTGCCCTGTCTTCCGTTGATGACATTTGCAAGCGGCGTCTATTTCATTTGTTATTTCTTGTGGAAAAGTCGCGTATATCTGGAAGGCTTTTGTGATTTTCAAGATTTCTGCTCAATTCTAAGCAGGTAGTTTAAGGAATATGTTATCATGTTTCTCTTATTATTTATTGTTGTAATGAAAGTTTTGCACATGGTTTTTGTTTAACGGTTACGTAGACCCTAAAGGATGAGCATTGACTTCCCATTGCCAACAAATTGTTTAATCACTGCACGCTTTCAATAACTGGTATTGCTAATGTGCATGATGCCCATTTACTTGGCACAAGGGCCAACAACTCGCAATTTGGAAGAAATAGGCCTTTAATGTTTTTAACACTACCATGGTGCTATTTAACACATAAGAGTGACGATGCGAGCGTTCTGACTTTGATAGCTATATGTTAACGAGTAGTTTCCACCAGGGACAAGTACCAACATTCAGACTGACAACTGTTGGTACAGACTTTCGGTATTTAAACCATTTTACTGATTTTATTTTCTAAGTTCTTTCTAATTTTTATTAGGCATATTCCTATTTGAATTGTTTTATAACTACAATATAGGCTTAGCTACTACGTAGCCTACAATAACTGTGAATGTTAGAGGCTTAGCACATTGTAACTGTGGAGTGCCAATAACTGGGCACTAATGTGACAATAACTGGTCAGTGTATGCCAACAACTAGCCATTATCAGGTTCTGAATAAAAACTTAAATAATTAAATAAGTGCTTTCTGTTTTTATTATGCGCTGACCCTCTGATTAAGGGGTCAAATGGCTTGATGAAAGTTCAGTCGGGAAAGAAAAACCTCATTTTCTCTCACTGTTTTAGTTCCATTGCATTGATGGGTATATGTATATATGTGTATGTGTGTGTCGTGTGTAATGCAGCAACATAGAGGCACCATAACGAATAAATAAATTGTCTCTGAAATGTACCGCGCTACTTTTCCATCAAACAATTGAGTTCATGCGTTCAAAACAAAACTGTTTAGCAGTTATAACTATACCAAGTAGTTAAAACGTCTCTCTTTGGCAATTTACAATGCATTACAGAAAATCATAAAAATGCGAGCGAGGCGAGCAAGAACATTTTTAGATCCAATTTGTTTCAAATTGAAAACAATATTGATTTAATATGGCACAAAAAAATTAACAGGGCGCCATGGCATTCTCTAGCTACTGCGAAGCGAGCAAGAAAATATTACTAAATGTATTTTTATGTATAAAATTTGTTATCGAGTGGGCAATTTCCCTTTGTGCCCCCTGCAGGTGCTCTTGGCCAACTGGAAGAAATAAAGCAAGAAAGACGCGAAAACTAATTCCATCCTTTTGCTACTCTTAGATTCTACTAGTCTTAGAGTCTACCTCAATCTTTGAACCCCTTACCCCCTAGAATTGATTTCCGTCCAAGAATGGGGAGGGGCAATGCCCATTGGCCCCCTGTGGTTGCGCCAAGAACTACGAGCAAACTGTGTGGCCTGAAAGAACAGAGCTAATCCCAGGAAAACACAATATGATAAGCGCAGCTTTAGTGCCCAGAGAGAAGATTCTCCTACCAACGCAGCTCATTAAACTGGACTTGGCAAAACAATTTGTGACAGCATTGGATACTGAGTAAGCTGCTCTACAGTGCATAAAAGAATGTTTCCTAATCTGTCAGAGGCAAGAAATGTGGGTGGCATTTTTACAGGACCACAGATTCGTTTCATGCTAAATAGTAATGAACTTAAACATATGCACGTTAAACGTGTTGTTTAATGCATACACACCTTTTGAAAGCGCGCAGTGGAAATTACCGCCTTATAGGTCTACTTATTTGTTATGGGGCAGCTATGTTAATAGAAAGTACAGATACAACACCTTTTCCAAAATATGCGAGTTTATTCATATTCACATAATGTGCAAGCACCATTAGTATAATAAAGAAAGATTTTCGATGTTAAACTCGCTGAAATAAACAATTTTCGTGTCGTATCACTTGTGCCAGTTGGATGGATATTAATTGAAGTAAATAATTAATAATGATGAACTAAATATATTCCTTTACAGTCAAGTCAATTCTCCACGTAGTTTAACGGACGAGAAAGATGAACAAAATATAATTTGGGTGTGTGAGTGCCAATTCGAAACTTGAAAGTACTTATCCTTCTCCTCCCATGTCGTGGTTTCTCGGACACCTTCCTAAGGTGTCTGTCTAGAGGAAAAACTACTTCCTCTCCCTGGGCCAGAATCCAAAATGCGCTGCCTGAAGGGCTGCGAGTTCGCACCAAGGTTTCCTTGTTACGTCATTACGTAACCGATTCTATTGACCTCTGGTGGCAACATTAAGAATGATTCCATCCATCTGGCATACAAATAAACAAAATGACGGCTCCGCGCGCACTACGGTCCATAAACAAAATATGACCGAGCTGGAAATAAATGCTTGGGAGGCCTTCCACAACTTGGTGAAGGGATTTCTTGTCCACAACAGAAGTGAAGCTCTTGATGATAAAGTTAAGACACTAACTGATAGATATAGAGCACTGGTGTGTAGAATGTCTGTAAAATTACACATGCTTCATTCGCATCTTTATTTTTTTCGGCACAATTTGGGAAAGATAAGCGAAGAACACAGCGAACGCTTTCATAAGGACATTCAATTCATGGAAAGCAGATACCAGGGAAGATGAACTGTGCCATGATGGGTAATTACATTTGGGGATTAGTTCGTGACTAAGGGGAAGGGAGTGTTTCCCACAAAAGACAACTAACAACAAATATTCACTGTTGAGCATGTTGTCACATAAGATGAACTAACTGATCATTTCATTGTATTGCTTTAGCTATTTTTAATTGTTATACTGTTATACTGTTACAGGGGCGCCGACTTGTCAAAATTATTTGGGGGGCTCTGATCACTGAAATAAATTAATGAATGACTCGCTCCCTCCTTTTTTAAAGTTTTGGCCTCAGTAGTGTTCGGAATCTCGTAAAACCCCATGAATTCCTCAAAAATATTGAAATTTTCAATTACTGTTCGAATGCAAAATGTCAATGGATATATCACAAGTTTCGTCAACCATAATAGCAAAATATTCCCGACTTTTAATATCTGCTACCACGGAGCGCAAAACAGATCTCCCTTATATATCAATGATCTCGTTCTGAATGTCATTTGAGAGCCATTTGTAGCCAGAACGTCCCATCCACTCTCCTAGTTCATGCACATCTTCTTTTGAAACTTTTTTTAGTAAAAATGTTAACAATATTCATAATTATATACTTAGTATATAGTAATAATTCATGTGTTTTCCTGTCTCTGGTCATAGCCCCCAAAGTTGATGGTTTAGCGGTTTCAGCCCCCTCCCCCCAAAGTTGATGGTCTAGAACATTTCAAAAGTGTATTTCAAGTTAAGTTCATGTGGAACAATTCAGAGTAAACTTTACAAGAGAAGCAAAATAATACATTAGATCCTCTTAAGCAAAATTATTTAGGGGGCTCTGTCACCACATCGTTAACATTGGGGGGGGGGCTCAAGCCCCCCTCCAAGCCCCATTGAGTCGGCGACTATGGTAAATTATATATGTAATTTACTGGGTACTGACAGTCCTGTGTTTGTAATTTTATGTTTTTTTTACATAATACACATGACATATAGGCTACATATTGCACTTTGAGTAAAAAGATAATAAACAACCCATATCATCTTAAAACCTGACATTACAGCAAAACCAATATCATATTCGTGTTCAGCGGGTCCGAATTATGAAAATAAAACTGAAAAATAAACATAAGCAGAAAGTTCATGAAAATTTGTAAACCAGTGATTATCGTTATCATGAGTTATTCAAAATTTAACATACAACACACTCATTATAAGTGCTCATATTTTAAATAAAAATCTTGTCGATAGGTGACAGCACTGTACTATACCCACCAATAAATTCTTCATTTTTATTTATTTAGTAGCTTGTGTATTAAGCACATTAGAAATAAGAAAAAAATATTCTAAATTAAATTTCAAGAGTTTAATGCTATTAATATTAATGTTTTGGAAAGTTTCGCATTTGTTTCCAAATAATCAAAGCTGAAAGTTGCGTTATTGTCATTTAGTTCAGTAGAAAAATGTTGTCTTGGGAGAGTTGTAGGAGGAGAGATTATTGCATTTTTTGGGGAGAGTCGCTAAAAAAACTCGTTGTAAATACTGAAAAATCTTTTATGGTTAGAAAGAGCACTGTTAAATATCAGTCCATCTAACCTGCTGGGACCTCGACACCAATCGGTACAAGAGGATCGGAATAAGCACTAACCGGCTGGGTGCCATTTTGAGTTGTCACAATCTGCCTGCTGTGGCCGCTGCGACGTTGATGATGTTTCTTCGCACGAGATAACATATAACACGTGATTGTTACATATTATTCCATGATGCCGCATGCAGCAGCATAATCCTGTGTTGCACGAGAAATAAGATTTACCTTACGTTGTGTCACACGTTTGATACGCACCCACTTATTGTATCATTTTAGGTGTTTAATATGTTTAAAATGTTAATTGTCTGTTATGACGTAATTTGTTTTGTTCAATTGGGTAGTCTTTTATGGTTATAGACTAACCTGAAAACATTTAATTGGAAATTGTGAGGTGAGAGATATTATGGATGTTTCTGGAATAATGGAAGTGATTTTGGAAATGTGAATGTTTTAATTTGTGTAGTGGAGAAGTATTATGATCTAAATACACTTTTGTTTCTAATAAGGAGTTTAATTGCGAGTGCAAGTTGGTAAGGTTTACTTAAGCATATCCTTATCTGATTTCCCACAACCTGAGGGCTTCATGGTAGGCTGATAAGTCTCAGGCTCACCGTTGAGGAATATACGTAAGTAGTTCCATTGAAAATAATCCGGGGAACGTAGCAAGTGTAAACTTTTTGGCGCCGCAACGCGGGACTCGATAAATGTGTTTGAGTAGGGTATGCAGAAGCGTAACTTAAGAAGTGATCGTCGTAAGTTAAAAATGGATACTTTAAGTTGCTGTTCCGATAAAGGGAAAGCTGATGATGAAGAGGTCGAGTGCAACGATTGTAAAAGAAGCTTCCACTTACGTTGTGCTGGTTATCCTTTGCCAAAATTGCAGTATAAGGGGGAAGAATTGAAATGTCTTATTTGTAAAGAGAAGGGTAACAAAGGAAGTCCTTGTTTGGAACAGTTGTTTCAAACCCTGATGGAGAAAATGGAAATGGGAAGAAAAGAAGATAAAGAGGAACAGGAAAGGATAAGAAAAGAAGATAAAGAGGAACAGGAAAGGATAAGAAAAGAAGATAAAGAGGAACAGGAAAGGATAAGAAATGAACAAGATAGAAAAAGAAATGAAGATAAAGAGGAACAGGAACGAATCAGAAGAGAACATAAAGAGGAACAGGAAAGAATAAGAAATGAACAAGAAAGAATCAGAAGAGAAGATAAAGAGGAACAGGAAAGGATAAGAAATGAACAAGAAAGAATCAGAAGAGAAGATAAAGAGGAACAGGAAAGGATAAGAAATGAACAAGAAAGAATCAGAAGAGAAGATAAAGAGGAACAGGAAAGGATAAGAAATGAACAAGAAAGAAAAAGGAATGAAGAAAGAGGAGAATTGATGAAGCTGCTCAGTCAAGATAAGGAAGAATTATTATTTAGAATAGAAGAGGGGCGAAAGGAATGTAGAGAAATTAAGGAGACTCTGAGGAAGGAAATTGCGTGTGAGAGGCAGCAAGTAGCTGAATTAATACTAAAGCTGGAAGGAAAACAAAAGGAGGATTATGAAAAGTGGAACTTAGACTTGACACAGGAGAAAACATCTAGAGAAGCTAAAGAAAAGGAAATGGAAAATGAAATTGAGAAATTGAGGGGACGAATAGAGTGTGTTGAAATAATTGCAAGGCCAGAAGCAACACAGGGTTCCTCAGAATTACTTGATAATTTAGAGCTAAATCAGAGAAGGCAAGAAAGGAAACTTGAAGAAGTTACGGAGAAAGTCGCATCTGTAGATAGGCAGGTCGATCAACTACAGATGTTAATGGCAGGCTGTCGGGTTCTAGAACCTTGTCAAAATGGTGAAGCTGTATTTCAAACGGGAATGAACGGTTCAACAACTAGAGGTGATTCCAAGGGGAAGATGAGGAAAAGAAATCGTTACTCGTCAAGTTCTTGCTCTGCAGTTTCCTCTAGTTCTGAGGAAACTGAAACTAGGAAAATTACAAAGCCCAGGAAGAGACATAATAATGGAAAGTCCGAGAGATTGGGACAGGATGAGATATCTCGTGACAATGCCTATAAGAATAGCTCCTACAAATCTTTTCGCATGTCTGATGTTAACGCTCTTTCAAAGTTTGCTGGAGAGATTAATACTGTCTCTGCTGAGAGGTATTTAAAAGAGCTAATAACATACCTGGATCTAATGAATGTCCCTATGATTTTTAGATTGAAGTTATTGCCCTCTCTTATGGTAGGAAAGGCTAAGGCGTGGTTTGTTGCAAATGAGAAGAAGTGGAAGACTTTTGAACATTTTTGTGCTGCCTTTAGAAAACAATATGCCTCTGCTGATGCCAAGCAAAGGGAAATGCAGACTCTGAGAAACAAACGGTATTCGAGGAGCTGTGGCCTCTCACTTGAAGAATATTGCTGGGACACATATGGCTCTTATTGTAATCTTGTGGATAGCGTTGACCAAAGTGAAGCGCTGAACTTGGTTATTAGTCAACTTCCGCTGCGAGTGCGTCAGTTGGTACTTACTCGCGATCCACGCAACATGGACCAACTTACCAGCTTCTTGGGAAGATATGAGGCCTCGGAGCAACTTGAGGGATGGGGGAGAGAAAATCCGAGATTCGAGGACAGAAGAGCCAACCAAGCTAGAGTTAGGCAATTGACGTTCTCCAATAATCCACCCAATTCAGCAAAGATGCCTGCAGGTAACGGAAGATCTGATAATGAGAACTTCAGTGATAGCACTCGACCAAGTAACAATCCTTCAGGAGAAGAAAATAGAAGCGGGTTCTACAGAAGAAGGAACTGCGAGGGATCACAGCGATCTTCTGGAGAAGAAAGAAGAACGCCATTCCGAAGAAGTTCATATGGTAATAATAATTTCTCCCCACATCGCTATAACCGGTAAAGAGGTAACTACAATTGGAGGAGGAAAGAAAGTGCTACACAGACGGAAGATTTCGATAGTGGAGAAACTAGTGTTAAACAATTAGATGTTACCACTTGGAATACGTCTGCCCCGTCCTACACTCCAAGAAACTGAGAAGCAGTTGTTGAGTTGAGTGGATGGCCCTAGAGTTTTGAAAAAGAAAATTTACTCCATTTTCATTTTGTTAATTTTCTTTTTATTTGTGGGAGGATGCCATGATACGCACCCACTTATTGTATAATTTAAGTGTTTAATATGTTTAAAATGTTAATTGTCTATTATGACGTAATTTGTTTTGTTCAATTGGGTAGTCTTTTATGGTTATAGACTAACCTGAAAACATTTAATTGGAAGTTGTGAGGTGAGAGATATTATGGATGTTTCTGGAAAAATGGAAGTGATTTTGGAAATGTGAATGTTTTAATTTGTGTAGTGGAGAAGTATTATGATCTAAATACACTTTTGTTTCTAATAAGGAGTTTAATTGCGAGTGCAAGTTGGTAAGGTTTACTTAAGCATATCCTTATCTGATTTCCCACAACCTGAGGGCTTCATGGTAGGCTGATAAGTCTCAGGCTCACCGTTGAGGAATATACGTAAGTAGTTCCATTGAAAATAATCCGGGGAACGTAGCACGTTGCATGTCGAAGACTTCAGCCGCGAGTGTCATTATTATCCTCGTATTGATTTAGCGAGGTGTTCTTAAAGTCTCTGATTTTTTCTTCTCCACCTAGTCACATAAAACATTGTTCATATCATTAGTAGATTAGAATCTTCAAATTGCCATGGAATTTGCAATACAACATAGTGCTTCAATAAAATGATGAGGAGCTGTTCCACTCTTGCCCTCCCCTCCATGCACGAGTACGATGCACATGACACACGCTTCTGAGCAAGACCTTTTGCCTGTGGTCACATTTCAGCAACATACACGCAATAAAATTATAACAGAAATGCAAGACTGAGATAAGTATGAAATATTACTGATCATTATTAATACCTAGGTAAAAAGCAATAAATAAATAAAATCAAACAATTAATAAAAAGATTTCAAGTATTTTCTAATTTCTTGACGTATTCAATCAGTTCTTAAAGGAATGTATTTGCAAGTTTGTGGGTTATAGGTGTACAATGTCAAATCAGGTAGGAGTTGTCACCGATTTAGATGATATTTGGTACACAGTTTTGCATTGCTCCAAAACCGACACCTGTCAAAGGATTCAGCTGATATAGGATTATTACGTATTATATGAGGCTTGATCAAAAAGTCATTTTTCCGAAACAGGAAATTTTCAATTACGTATATTTCGGGAACGAATGAAGATACAGAAGCTTTCCTCAGCTCGTTGTAAAGAGGAAGGACGGTAACATATTACGAGATGATCAAATATTGAAACTTTTTAAAATTTGAAAACTCTGTTCAAATTTTCATATTTCAAGTTTGAAGAAACACCCCCCCATAAATATTTCTCATTTTTGGATGTTTGTAACTACCATCCTTCCTTTTTATACTGAGAAAGTCTTATCGTGGTGTTCTTTTATATAAGGAAGGAGGGAGAATGTCGGAAATCTTTGTGAAAAAAATCAATATTTATAATATTTTTGAGAATAACTGTGAGTTAGAAGCAATGCTGGCGATTAGGGGAATTTGGGGGCAGTTACCTCCAACTTTTTTACACTTTCTCCCTCGTACTATGGCTTCTTAATGCAAAGTCTAGTCTCATTACAGATAATTAACTGCCCTTTAGTAGTAGTATTGATGATAATATAAGGACAACAAATGATGAGCCCCCCTCAGGCAGATTTGGCTACACTTAAACCTAGCTCAACATGCCCATATGAGATTTTTGCTCAAGTGTAGCACCCTGTCTAATCCAAGATTTTTGTAAAAATGCCCTCGGGAATTTCCCGAAACTACAGTGTACAAATGATGACCCCCCTCAGATTGATTTGCCCACACTTACAAAAGTTGCATCAGCCAGATTGTTGTCCATAAGCTTGTTAAAAATATGCCCCTCTTGATATTGTTTTGGATACACTTGAAATTAAGCCAAAATCCTCATAAAACCCACACCCACCCACACATATTTACTTCCGGTTTAAGTTCAATTGGATACCAGGTTCAATTTGTTTATCTAATATTAAAACAATGTAATATGCAGAGACTTTCTAGAATTGCTCTGTAACTCTCTCATTTCTTACATCATAAACATATGATTTTTCACCTATGAGAATAACACTACATATGGTGTCTGCAGGGAGTGTATCGTGGAATTCACAGATAATTTTAATGTTTGTCCTGTCATTAACCACAACCTGTTTCCTTTTTGAAGTGTTGATGACAAACATGGGTCTCTGTGCTTTGAATTCATCTGGTGTGTAATACATGTCGGTATTGCCAGTAGTGACCCTTTTGTATGCTGTAAATGCTTCATATAATTTAAGAAAATCATCCTTGGACTTGTCTAAATTATAATTTTCTCTAGGAAATACCTCATTTCTGCCATTTTTAACATATATGTTCTTGATGTTGCAGTTATCAAATTTACTTGAATTTTTTTCCTGATTATTGTGTCTTCCAGTCTGAAACAGTACCACCACAAAATCTGGCATGTCATATTGTATACTGGAGAATGAATTTGTAGCATCAAACTCATAATAGGTACCAGTGGCGGGCCTCTGTACACATTGATAAGTATAAAATTGTAAAGGTACCTGTGGATTTTTTATTATATCTGCTTTGTATTTAAGAGCATAACTGGCTTCATATTCAACAACTGGCATTCTTAGCTCCATAGTCTGAATAATGCATTTGCCCTCATCAGGTAGGGTATTAGGCAGAGCTTCCCCGGTAGAGTTTAATGTACTGTACCTCATCAAAGCATTATTATCATTGGCAGCTCTTCTAAATGTGATTCTTAAACCACCCTTCCACATAATATCTTTGCAATCTGAGAAGAATCCTGCCAACAGGCGCATGGGGAACAGCACTGTGTGGCTTTTAGATATAATTTTATCACCAGCCTCAAATCCACCTATTTTGTAGTAAGAAGCCTCGGTCTTGGATAATTTTAGTGTGTCCAAAGCTGTAGAGGTAATACCCGTATAATCTACTTTGTTTATAACAACACCATGTTTTCTGATCTCAATTTCAGAGAACAGATGTGGCACAAAATTGTCCACCAATCTTATATTTGAATTTGCCGGATAATCTGTACCATCAAGCTTAACAACATCAACTTTGATGTATAGATCTGCTCTGTGGGGGTGTATAAAGCCATCCCCTACATCAAGATCAACCTCAATCTCTGTGTTGGGTTGATTTAAATTTGCAAATGTCCTCCTGTATGGAGGGAATGATTGTAGCTCATAACTCTCAATATTTTCCATTTTTTTTGTATGTATTTTTATTTAAATATTAATCTCTATGATTGCAGTTGTTGTGGCTCCAGCAAAATCAACTAATTCTTCTTTTTCATTAGTGACCATCAACTCAATGTAATCTATTCTATTATGGCACACAGGAAAATATAATGTTGGGGATGGAGTGTAGATGATAGGCTCCATAAATTCAGAGTTAGGTTTGAATGTTGCAATGATGCCAGTTTGTTTGTGAGTGCCTATGCCATTTGATTTGGTGACCATACCCTCGGCCACATTACAGTGAATATTCAGTCTCTATGGCTAAGAATTTAGGTATATTAATAGCAGTGTGTTTGATGGCTGGTTCAAGTTTTGTGTTGTTCTCAAATCCTAACAGCTCTCCTATAGTACCCAGATCCACTGTTTCTGTAGCAGATACAATCTCTACTCTGTGAGTGACAGAATTTTGAGTTAAAACTATACATCTGGGTAACTGAGCATTTAGAGTAGATTGATTATATTGCCCTGGAGTGATGACAATTTTTTGATCCCCTACTGCAATTGTGTTTTTTTTGGTGTGTAATATTAGGGATCAAGTACATGCCATAAAATGCTCTGAGAGCTATTGTTTTGGGATACACTATATCATCATGTAATCTAAGTTTCAATATTGAATTTTGGCTGGTGAGATGGAATACCCCCATGATGTTTTAAATACCACAAGGCTTTTTTAAAATCTCCAATTGATGGTTTATTTATTTGAGACATATATCTAAGAACAGATAAACACAGATGTCCGCAATTAACATCTTTGAAATTTTGAACACGGGCATTATTGTAAAAAAGATTAGCTGAATTTAGATATTTTATTAAATTTTCAGGTGGAACACCTCCAAATGAATCAAACACAAATGCCTCATTTTTTAAATATTTAAGATAACAGATCCAGTGAGTGCCCTGATTTTTGTACTTATCCAAATTAACAATGCCACACTCTTTGTTGAGTGGTTGTTCTGGTAAAGAATCAGACATGTACACACCTCTAAAATTTTTGATGCCCAGTGGCTTGATTAAAGCTTCAATATCTTGGTTTGTAAGCGGCTCTTGTTTTTTTAAACTTATTCATGGCTCTCTTAACACCTTTGCCTTGTTTCTCCATGGCCAGGTTATGGCGCTTCAATTCATCTAATTCTGCCCTATTCTTCTTGGCATCTATTACTGTTTTTGCAATGGCAGCTGATCCCCCAGCCAAGCTCCCAACAGCACCAAGTGCTGCTAAGATGGCCGGGATAGTAAATATAAATCCACCCACATGTGATTTTTTTCTAGATTGCTGTATTTTTTTTAATTGAGGGGTACTAAGTAACAATTTCATACCATGGCCCTTGGCAATACAAGAATTTTTTTTCTTGCGCTGCTTTTTAGTTAAAAGACTATCAATAGTTTTAAGAGATTTAAGACCTGCATAAGGTATTTGATACATAACCCCCTTGGCCTTCATCCTAGGTTTATTATATATATATTCACAACCCCCACCCCCCTCCATGTAGGACTGCCTTGACGGGGCGAGGGGGCTTAGTAGGGAGGCCAATTTCATCTAATCATTTCACCCATTCTTCACATCCATATCTCACGTTTTCACCATCTCATCACGTCATTCATCTCCATATCTTTGACCTCCCTCTAAGAAACTAAGATAGGGAGGTCATTTTCATCTCATCATTTCACTCATTCTTCACATCCATATCTCACGTTTTCACCATTTCATCACGTCATTCATCTCCATACCTTTGACCTCCCTATAACTAAGGGTCCTGCTAGTGGAGACAACCTCGATAAAAAAAACCTATCCCAAGGTGTGAGTTGCACGTGCCGATGGGACAGTGTTGGCTGCAGGGGTAGGTGCAGTCGCGAACGTGGCCTCGGGGATTTCGGTTTGGTCCTCAAGTAGCCTCCATTTTTGGGGGTAGGCCTTCCTCGGCATAGAGGGCATGTCGAGGCGACATTTTATGGACCCTCCACTTAAAATATTCTTTGTATATGGGTACAAAAAACAACTCAAACGGGGGGAAACCCCCAAAACGAGCGCGGCCTTCGAGCCCGCTTCAGGTAATGGAAAAGACAAGTAACGTGCCACGTTATCTTGTAATTAGTATAGTGCAGAAGACCGATAGTAACGATGAATCTGCAAGAACCAAGAAACATCCAGCAGCTACATTAAAGGACTTGTCACCATTTCTGATCAAGAAGCAGCTAGACTACGCCGCTGGTTCAGATGTACCAGAAATAAAAAAGCTGCGAAACGGGAGTCTACTGATCCAGAGCAGCACAGATCGCCAGACAAACAACCTTTTAAAGCTAAGATCTTTGGGCGACTTCCCTGTTAATGTTGAACCTCACCGTCAACTTAACAGTAGTAGAGGTGTGATTCGCCACTGGGATCTGCTAAATGCTGAGGAGGAAGAGATTCTTGAAGCACTCTCAGACCAACATGTCACCGCAGTGCAGCGAATAAAGACGCGTAAGTCCGGAGAACTAGTACCAACTGCTTCACTCATAGTGACGTTTCAAACGACCACTCTCCCAGATATTGTACGGGCAGGATATTTGAGACTCAAAGTCCGTCCGTACATCCCTAACCCGATGCGGTGTTTCAAATGCCAGCACTTTGGGCACACTCAGCCTTCCTGCAAGGCCACTACCGCCCTTTGTGGTAAGTGTAGTAAGCCTGATCATGGGACCGAACCTTGTTCTTCAGGTCCCAAATGCATTAACTGCCAAGGCGAGCACCCAGTCTGGCATCGTGACTGCCCCTCTTTCCAACAAGAGAAGAAAATCAGAGAGTTGGTCGTCACAGAGAAAATCTCTGCTGGTGAAGCAAAACAACGTCTCCGTGACAGCATACGCACTAGTTTACCTGTGCCATTCGCTACAGTTGCTGCAGCTGCTCTTAGCCGTCGCAGTGTAGATGTACAAACCAGCGACGTGTCCACTCAAACAACAACGCTTCCTGTAGTAGCTCGTCCTGCTTCGAGGAAATCAGCAACCACTCCTCGCTCCACGGAGAAAAAGTTCAAGCAGGTACATAGTAAAGAATACTTCCTCAAGACCAGTAGCTCTCCAGTCAGGGTGGCAGCCACCACCCTGAAACTTAAGGCGCAGCTCAAAGCTGCCCGGCGGGCGCTCAAAGCACCCGCCCCCACTCCCCCTTCTTCATCCCCTTCGCCCTCTGTGTCCTTACCTGAGGACATGATACAAGACGAAGCCGCGGATGAAGAATTTATCAAGGTGACAGGGCCTAGAAACAGAGTACGCCTCAAAAGGTAACTATAATACCTCCCGCTATGGCTTATTGTCTCCAATGGAACCTTAACGGTTTCCGTATGCATCTCGAGGAACTGCAAATCTTAATATCTGAATTTGACCCTGCCATCATATGTCTCCAAGAGACACATTTTCGTCCAAATGAATCAGTGATTCTCAACGGATACACACTTTACCGCACCGACAAGCTTCCTGAGGGTCGTCGTGCACACGGTGGTGTTGCAATCGGTGTTCGAGATAACATCCACTCAACACCAATCTTTCTCATCACCCCCCTCCAAGCGGTCGCTGTGCGGGTCCATCTACCACAGCCAATATCTGTGTGCTGTGTCTACATCACAAGGGAGGAGCGATTCTCTCTTGACGACCTCCTTTCTATTTTCGACCAACTTCCGTCTCCTGTAGTTCTTTTGGGCGATTTTAATTCCTACAATCGTTTGTGGGGCTCCGTTCGTACAGAGCCCCGGGGTCAAATTGTAGATCAATTCCGTGAGGCATCAGCTTTAACGTTGCTGAATGATGGGACTCCCACATATTTCAGTCCTTCCTCAGGCACACACTCTGCGTTGGACTTGTCCTTCTGCAGTCCCAGCCTTGCTCCTACCACATCTTGGAGCGTTCACCATGATCTCTGTGGGAGTGATCACTTCCCTCTCATTCTTACCTTCGAACATCTTCAGCACTCACGTGAACAACACCCTCACTGGCATCTCAGTCGGGCCGACTGGGATGCCTTCGAGCGTGCAGTGGATCTTGAAATCGATCTAGCGTCGACTCTACCACCAATCGACGCCTTAGATGTCTTTGTGTCACGAGTGCATGATGCTGCACGCGCCTCCATTCCACATCCCTGTGGACCTGCGAGGCGACGACCAGTCCCATGGTGGACTGCGGAGATCAGAGCAGCCATCAAGGACCGCAATCATGCTCTCGATCGATTTAATAGAAACCACACTGCCGCAAACCTAGAGCAGTTCCGCATTAAGCGTGCCCGTGCCCGTCGGCTCATTCGAGCCAGTAAGAAGGCGTGCTGGGTCCAATACGTGTCTTCCCTGACGAAGCAGGCTTCGTCGAAAGCCGTTTGAACCAAAGTACGTCGCATCCAGGGGGGTGCATCTACTCCTCTGAGCGCTCTGGAGCACGACGGGACGTTGCACACCGATTCTGGAGACATAGCTAATATCTTGGCCACGCAGTTTTCTGATGCGTCTAGCTCTGAAAATTATGAACCACGTTTCCGCCGTGAGAAGGACCGTCAAGAACGACGCCCTCTAGTTTTTCGAAGTCATAACAACGAGCCATACAACTCTCGATTCACTGAACGGGAGTTCGATCAGGCGCTTCGAGATTCAAAGAATACAGCTCCTGGAGTGGACAAGATCCACTATGAGATGCTTCGTCATCTGCGCATTGGAGCAAGAAATTTCCTTCTGGCGGTATTCAACAGGCTTTGGTTGGAGGACTCTTTCCCCACTTCCTGGAAAGAAGCTATTATTGTTCCCATCCTGAAACCAGGTAAACAACGCACCGCAGCCTCGAGTTACAGGCCTATTGCCTTAACCAGCTGTGTGTGCAAGTTGATGGAACGCATGATCAACAAGCGTCTCACCTGGTTTTTGGAGGAAAACTCATTGATAAGTAATTTTCAATGTGGTTTTCGCTCCAACCGTTCCACAGTGGACCATCTGGTTCAGCTGGAAACACACATTCAGGATGCATTTCTCAACAAGGAACATTTAGTTGCAGTTTTCTTTGACCTCCAAAAAGCATATGACACAACGTGGCGCTTTGGCATCATAAAACAGCTCCATTCTTGGGGCGTGCGTGGCCATATGGCGTACTTTATTAAAAACTTTTTATCCAATCGTTTTTTCCGCGTACGTGTTGGGAACTCCTTTTCGGATCTTCACGAACAAGAGAACGGTGTTCCGCAGGGAAGCGTATTAAGTGTGACCCTGTTTGCCATAGCAGTGAACAGCGTTATGGCAAGCATTGTTGCCCCTGTACATGGTCTACTGTATGTAGACGACCTCACGATCTTTTGTCGCTCACGGAATCTCGCGTCAGCTTCTCGTCAACTCCAACTGACGATAAACCGTTTGGTTGAGTGGTCCTCCCAAACAGGTTTCACCTTCTCATCCGAGAAATCCGTGTGTGTTCACTTTTGTTGTCAGCGTACATGTCATTTCGATCCTGACCTGTACATGGGGAAATCTCCCCTGTGCTTCGTGAATGAGGTCCGCTTCCTGGGCCTCATTTTCGATAAGAAATTAACATGGCTCCCTCACCTTCGCCAGTTAAAATTCTCTTGTCTTCGAGTTCTCAACCTTCTACGCGTTTTATCTCATACTTCTTGGGGTGCTGATAGGACGGTATTGCTTCGCCTATACCGTGCACTCATCAGGTCGAAGCTAGATTATGGATGTGTTGTGTATTCTTCTGCCCGCCCATCTAGACTTCGCATCCTAGACACCGTCCACCATGCTGGTATACGTGTGTGCACTGGTGCCTTTCGGACCAGTCCAGTCGCCAGTTTGTATGTAGAGGCATCTGAGCCGTCGCTGTCTCTGCGAAGACAGCGGCTGGTAGTTAACTACTTCCTCCATCTTCGCTCGATGCCTTCACATCCTTCATTCCACACCATCTCAGACGAGGGTAGGCTGGCAAGGTATCGGCTCCACCCTAGGGTCACTAGACCATTTGGTGTTCGCGCAGACGAGATCCTGTCAGCACTTGGTGTTGACAGTGATCTTCCTGGCGTCTCTCCACTCATTCCGCCTCTTCCTACCTGGGAGTTTCCTGCACCTTCTATCGATTTTTCCCTGACTGCCCTTCCAAAGGCAGAAACACCAATGGTTGTATACCAGCAACGGTTTTTAGAGCTTCGTGCGAAGCACCCCAATTTTAATGTGTTTTACACGGATGGGACCAAGACAGTCGAATCAGTTGGTTGCGCTTTCGTCCTAGACTCTCAAAGTTCCAGTTTCTCGCTACATCCTGCCTGTTCCATCTTTACGGCAGAGTTGTACGCCATTCTAAAAGCACTGGACTTTGCAGACGTCAATGGGCTGAAGAAAGTCCTTGTGTGCTGCGATTCGACCAGCGTGTTGCAGTCTCTGGATTCGCCGTATTCCCGGCATCCGGTAGCGCAACGCTTATTCAGACGGCTTGTGTCCTTATCTGCCAGTGCGGATGTACACTTCTGTTCGGTCCCTAGCCACGTGGGCATCCAGGGGAACGAAGCAGCTGATGCTGCCGCCAAGTCTGCTGATGCAGATGGCGACGTTCTCGTCCACCTTTTGCCAGCTAGCGACCTGCAGAACGTGTTCCGTTGTCGCCTTCTTGACACTTGGCAGGCCGAGTCGGATACGGAAACGGGGAACAAGCTTCACGCTGTTTGGCCCACCATAGGTGCTTGGCGTTCCTCGTCTCGTCCCTCTCGGCGAGAAGAAGTTATTCTTACCCGCATGCGTATAGGACACAGCCGTCTCACGCATGGTCACCTACTTCAAGGGCTGGACCCTCCGTTGTGTCGTGCTTGTAATGTTTTATTAAGCATTCGACACATTCTCGTTGAATGTGTCGATCTTGCTTACCTCCGGTAGACTTTTAACCTTTCCGGCTGTTTGTCATCCCTCTTGGGTGATGACAGCAGTATTTTATCACGTGTTTTTAGTTTTTTGCGAAGAGCTGGACTCTTCCACCGTCTGTAAGGAGGTTTTTAGTTTGTTCTGACTTTTTAATGTGTCGTGTTTGTCTCGTGCAGGTCTCTTTACAACCTTGCACTTTTAGTTCTTTCCCAAGGGGCTATCTACACCCCCTTTTTTAAATCTCAGTCAGAATTTTAGATAAGGGGACATTTCCCCGTATATACAGAAGGGTGCGAAATGGCCTTAAGTGCCGACGCACCCATAAATTTTAACTCAATCAATCAATCAACAACCCCCACCCCAGTTTTTGTTTGGTGTTCATAGCTATGGTGGTTCCCAATGCTGCTATTCTTTCACTTAAAGAAGCATCTTTGCTTACAAATCTACCAAAAGCAGGCTCTTCTAATTTCTTGTCTGCAACATGTCTCTTGTCAAGATCAGAATGTGTGTTGTATGCTATGTCATGGTCCCTGCAAGCAGCATCTAGGGGATTAACACCAGGGTCCCCTCTGTTTAATCTATGGTCCAATTTTGTACCGGGACCACAATACTGATAGCCTGGAATGTGTAGTTCAAATGGCAGCTTGTTTATAATATCATTAACAAGCCCCCGACCCTCAGAAATATTCCAAAATTTAGGTGGTAGAGTATTAATAATTTTTATAAGATATCCAATCCCCTTAGTGTCATTCACTATAAAATTAGACAATTTGGTGCTTATCATGTCCATAATTCCAACCTTTTCATTGTAAAAATTGTGGTTGCCAGCATTTTCCTCCCCAGCTATCACCAATAACCTATCTACAAGTTTCCTGACATCATCAACCCACACAAATTCTTTGGGCAGGGTGTTGTAATGTTTGATTCCACTGCCAGTCTTGATCTGTGACCATATGGGCTTGATTAAGTTGTTATATTTTGCTCCACTGCTAGACTTGGCTCTTTTTTGTGTGGGATCATTGTTCTGGTATAGAGCATCTGATTTTATTAATATTTCTTTGTAATTCTCATAATCTTGATCTGTATAGTTGCCAGGCCTTTTCCTAGTCATCAGTTCCTACAATCCAGGTGTTCCGGGATACTTAACCAAAGCACCTCTTTCTCCAAGATGAGATTCTGAATATACAATTATATCATCTCCCATAAATGTTACTCTGAAATTGCCAATTCTATGTATGATGCTACCATCACGCTCTGTGTCAGCATATAAGCCAAAAACCTCATCTTTGTTGTCTTTAGGTGTGCTTAAATATTTTTGAGCAAGAAGAACCAATTCAATAGGATCCTGAGTAGCTTCAATTCTTCTAGGAGCAACAGGACTAGGTGTATGAATACTAGAAAGTGGGGTGATTGGATAATCTAATATGTTCCTTGCAGCTACAGGTACAAGCTCTGTGATCAAATTTTGATTTTGCTCTGTAACAGTTTTGATATTTTTACCTAATTCACTAATAGCATTAATAATATGCTGTTCTGTTTGTTTGTGTTTTTCATAGATTCCTCGGTTCTCTGATTTCATCCCTTAAATCTTTTTACAAGATAATATCTTAATTTAAGATCATCAATGATTGGCCTTTTCATGGTTATTTATATATGTTTCAATGTCTAGAAAATTGTTAATTTTATTTCTATATTTACCAGTATAAGGTGTTCTTGTCATATCAATTGTGACAAACCCATAACTATCCTGGTTCCAGCACCTACTGCAAACCTTGGAAAAATTATTGTAGCTCAAGTCCCCACCTACATATTCATCATGTATGTGTTTGAGGTTGGTATGATCTTGATGAAACACACATATAAAATTGCTGTTGTCTCGGATCAGCTGCTTCGGTATTTTTGAAAAAGTCTGTGCAAGGTAGAAAGAATCAATGTTTTTGTGTCGGCTCTGTGTAAAGAAATTTCTAACCTTGTTTTGATTATCCAGTATAATGTCATCAAACACAACAACAGAGTTATCGAGACATTCATGGAGTGGCTTAACATCTGATTCAAAAGTGGCAATATCCAGTCCATCATAAAGCTTCATCAGCTGCTGATATTTTAATTGTTCCAAGCTCTTAGAGAAGACATACAAGTGCCTGTTTTTCCAGTCTAACCAGTTGGGTGCCAATAAAAAATTATCAATCATTAGTGTAGTTTTACCACAAGCCGATGGCCCAACAATAAGACATCTAATATTATCAGGCAGCAACTTGCCATTTCTCTTATTCTGCTGTTCAGGTTCTGGCAGCCTCTTTATAACATCCCAGGTGCTCATATTATCACTTTGTTTGCCTCGATCCAGCTGAGTTCTGGAAGTCCTAGCCATTTGACAAATAACTTGTTGCCTTTTCTGCGGATGATCTTTTCTATGAGATATGTGTCAGGCTGTTTAGTTTTGGTGAGTTCTTCTTCATAAAACCTGCCTTTGAGAATTTCTCCTCGGTGGTCTTTTATTATATATGTGTTAAGGGTCCCAGGTTTAACTTGAACCACTGTAAATAATTCAGTGCTCCAGTTTCTTGTAAAGCCTCTTTTGAATAAGTGCTTATATTTGCTGATTCGTACTTGATCACCCACCTTGTATTTGGCTTTTCTTGTTGTTGGCTGATATTTAGGATAATAAACAGTACTGATCAATTTTTGCTCATCAGATGAAGTTACTTCAGAGGGTTTCATGTTGATTGTGGAATGGACCGAGTTGTTATATTTTTGTAGAAGTTCTGGAAGAATATTAAGCCATTTATAATTACCTTGAAGTGTAAATTGTTTATACATATGATTTTTTAGGGTTTTGTTGAATCTTTCTACAATTGAGGCCTTGAGATCACTGTAACTCGAATAATGTTGTATTGACTGGCTTTTAATAAATTGTTGGAACACAGAATTATAAAATTATTTGCCATTATCTGTTTGCAAATAGCGCGGTGATCTTCCACTCTGATTGAGGATTATCCTGAAGGCTTCTGTAACACATTTTCCAGTCTTGGATTTGAGTGGCACAGCCCAGGCAAATTTTGAAAATGTGTCTATGACAGTGAATAGATACTTGTAGCTCTTGTTAATTTTGTTTAAATTTTTCAGGTGTCCACTTGTTATTTCCACCAAGTCACCCTGCCATAAATCATCTATGCCTTTTGTGACTACTGGCAGTCTCTTATAATTATGTCTGGCTTGTCTGTGTAATTCATCAACAATAATTTGTCTAGACATAATATGTAAACAAGAATATTGCAACTATAGGGTGTTCAGCAGCTGATACTACAGGATTTTCTAAATATAATTTGTCTCCTATTTGTATATAAAATTCCAGAGAGCCATCATCTTCAACATAAGATGTTTCTAATGTATTGGGATCTGTAAAATCCTCTAATTCTACACTGGTGATTTTTGCTTTGTTCTCAGCATTTGTTATTTATAAGGTAGGGTAGTGGTGTGCTTGTGGTTGAAGCCAATATTTGATCTTGATTGGTCTCAGTGTGCCCCCAACAAAAAATTGGTAATGAAATTGTGCAGGGGACAGCATATATATTTTGCCACCTTGTGTAAATGGTGAATCATATTCTTTGTTGGGGATACTGTACAATTCAAGAATTACTGTATGTTTAGGATTCTCGATTATGCCTGTTATTTCTCTTTCTGCTGTAAGCAATCTGCTTGTTACAGATGCAAGGTGCTCATTGATGGTCCTAACAACATCATCATGGCCTGGCTTGATCTTTATGTCCACAACAAGTTTCTTGTATTGTTGCACAATTTCTTGTAGCTGGGTGGCAAATACAGACAGAGCATTTGCTTGATTGGATTCCATGGTCCCTAGCTGTTGCTTGATATTAGCTACAATTTGCTGTAAATTTTGAACAACTGCCAATTTTGAATTTTGAGCAGTAAGATCATGGACCTGTCTTCTGATATCCTCAAACAGTGCATGCAGTTCATTAATATGTTGATTGGTTGGTAGAGTGACCACTGTCTGAGTAAGTTGTTTGATCTCTGTCTGGATATTCCTGATATCTTCTGATTTCAATATGCGATTCACAGCTCTCTTAATATTTTTAAGTTCCTGTGATGTAGGCAGATTTAATACAGTATTTTGCAAAGATTCAAGTGCCAATTTCACATCATTTAATTCAGAAGCATCAACCACACCACGCATAGCATCTTGGAGCAGGGCTATATCTGCGTGAGTGGGTGTTGATTGTTGTAAAATTTCAAGCTTTGTTTGGATATCATCGATCAAGTGATGAAAATGAGATAGCTCAGATTCAGTGTTGAGGTTTTCAAGTTTTGTGATCTGTTGCTGGACACTGGCAAGGGTATCTACAATCCCAGGCAATCGGGATTCTAGAGTTTCTTGTACATTTGTCAAATCACTTTGCACTGCTGCTATTGTACCCTCAAGATGGGTTATGGTACTTTGAATTTTTCCAAAATCTTCATATGTTTCAAGTTGCAGCTTAATATTGGCAACACTCCGAGTTATTGCACTCAAAGCATCAGAAGATGGCAAGTTGTTCATAAAATTTTCAAGTGTCTCAATTTTTTCTTTAACCTCGGCTATGGCATTGTTCAAGGGGTCCAGATTAGGTATCTGTAATGATTGAATCTGTTCCTTTAGAATGGAAATCACTAGATCAAAATCTTCTTGTGATTTTATGCTTTTGACAATTGTTTGGAGTTGTGCCTGGACATTATTTGTTTGCTCTTCCAATTGTTGTTTCAATTGCTCAGAGTTGGTGGCCTGGGTCTTAAATTTGGCTTGAAGAGCTGCTACAGCTTCTTCTAAACTTTGAAAATTATCTAATGTGGTCAGGTCAGTATATTTCTGAAGCAGCACTTTGAGTTCTGAGTCAATTTTAAGAAGAGGGTCCATGCATTGTGATTGCAAATTTTTAATTTCTAGTTGAAGACTGGCATTGAGTGTGGTTTGTAAAGCTTGTAAATCACTTCTTAATTTCTTGACTCTGACATCAAGCATCAGAATCTCATCACTGTGATCTTCATGTCTTGTATGGCCAAATATATCATTAGGCATTTTTGTTTTAGCTGTTATTTATTATTGAATATCTAGTTCTTAATTCTATAAAAAAGGGTATAAGCTTGTCATAGGATCCCGGGACCTCAATATATAAGCAGTCACCAGCAGAAACAGTATAAACAGTGCCAGAAATCATGTTTGAGTGCTTAATTCTATAAATATTTCTCCCTATTGAAATCTTGACATTACCCTCAGGGGTTGTAATAAATTGTAATTGCCCACCTACAGGTAATTGGTAATGATTTAAATTATTGTTAAATATGTACAATGTTTTACCTGTTTCATCATCAACATCTGTAAGTATGCTGTTCAGATGAATAATTAACAAAGCACTTAGTTTAGATATTATATCAGAAGAGGGTTGTGGTGTTGGAAGGTCCATAATAGCCTGTTTTTTGAACCCAAATAAGTTCATCGGCATGTTTATTTATTTCAAATCATGCTCTGTAATTGGGCATTGATTCCCACTTTTCAAATCACAATGTCCCCATGGTAGAGTATGTATGCCACATGACAAAATACAGCTCTTATCATCATGTGGGTCCAGAACCACTTTTCTTACAATATTTGTAGTCAACAAGTGATCCACACTCTGAATTCTATTTTCTGATGTTCTGATTGTGCTACATGATTTGAGGCAATTTTTGTAATCTTCAAATTCAAGCTCTTTGTCAACAATTACTCTGCCAATGCCCTTGGCTTTTTTTCCAACAGCACCACTACATGTTTCAAAGCTGTACATCTTGGCCCTTAACCCAGCAAATGCCACAAACATCACCAAGTGTCTCATCTTTTAACTTGCCAGGCACCTTTTTGTTGTGGGGTTGAATCTTTGTATGTTCACTGGTATCAAAATATTCAAGCAATGCAGGCTGGAACATATCTTTATAAACATCTTCTGTTTGAATATCAAGGATAAAACTATCTGTGTCCATGTACATCAGTTTTACACAATCACCATAAAAAGGCTTCAACACATCATAATACAATTTTAACATGTGTAATTTGGCCAATTCCAATATCACAGCCCCTACATAAATAGGCTTATCAAACTTGATCTTTGTTTTTTTCATGTTGAAGACTGCCATATTTTCATCATAAATTCTTCTATAATTGAAATTAGGTTTTGCAATCAATTTTTTGCTCAGGCTGGGGTCAGTAATTATTTTAACATCAATATGTTTTCCGACATTTTCTATTGTTTTGCCATACACAGAATTGACCATCAATTTAAACAAGGTCTTATCAAATTGGCTTATTGCAGACGTTCGAAGCTCTGTGTTTGTATCAATATATGGCTTCAACCATCTTGAGTGCCTGAACCTCAAAACTTTGCTAACTTTGGTCACTTGAACACCATGATTCATTAGGAACTGGAGGTTCTTGTAATATATGACATAACCCTGTTTTGGCTCCAGAGTCATCATCAATTTCTTCTGTTTAGAGCCAGGTGAGCACTCAACTTCAGGAATTGGGGGCAGATCAGAAAATGTGTTGTGTAAATTATCTGGAATTGTCAGATCAACCTCTAAGAACAGGCCATAGTTACTGTCATCAAAATCCTTAAGATCTTCAATATTGAAATCTTCAACCAACTCAAGCCCTGCATATGGCAGCTTATCCATCATAGCATAACCATAGAGGCTATTGGCATCTACATATAGTATATAATTTGATGGCCGTGCTGAATCATAATCGGGAATATATTTGTTATTTGCTCTGGCATATCTCTGAGAACATTGCACCATGCCTCCTCTTATACATTGTTCCATAAACAAATATATATCCTGATCCTGGATCAGATCCAATTGCATTTTAGTGTTTAAAAACATTGCAGACCATGCTAAGCCTGGTGCACTGTAAAAATACATTGGATCCAGTTTGTAATTTTGCATGGAAGATTTTCTGAATGCCTGCAGTATATCAGCTAAGAGAGTGACATCAAGTTTCAAATATGCCTTGTGATAATCACCAAATGTCTGGCATTTTAAATTGTTCCACATCAACTGGGCATGGTGATAATCATCATCAGTGATTCCAGATCCTCTGAGTTTGCTGTAGAACTGTTTTGGTGGCAGAGAACACTCATCAAATTTAGAAAAATCTGTAACATAATCATATGGATATACACCCTTCCGCCTAATTAATTTCAGGTCCTGATTTGGAAACAAAGCACATGTGATTTTGAATTGATCATCAGATAATTGATTGGCCAGTGTAGCCAGGCTAGCCGATAAAATTCTGTAGGTATCAAGAAATCTTATGTGAATAGTAACACCATTAACTTTAATTATCTTGCTAATGGCAATATATTTCTCATTATTTTCTGCTAAAATATTTAAATTCTGCTTGTCAAACACCTCGTACCTGATCAAATGATGAAAATCATAATTGGATGCACCATGGCAAAATATAGGGACAAATTTTGGTCTCTGGATCTTAATATTACAGCTATTACACAGGGCCATTAAGAATTTACCATCTGTATGAGAATGGTGTTTCACCTTGATATTTATATCTGAAAATTCAGAATCACATACCGGGCATTTTTCTGCATTGTTGAAATCTTCAATCTGTTTCTCTGTTAAAGGCAACATGGATTTTGATTTTAATAAGACATTAGATGCTATGCTATGGCACTCATTTTCTATTCTATGTGAAAATTCTTTGATGGCATCTGCTCCCATGTATAAATATTCTTTACTAACAACACCATCCTGTACAACAACATAATAAAAACTAGAAGGTTCATGTAACTGGTATGGTGTAATTGAAGGTTCATCAGGATCTGGGCTGCAGAATGCAAGGGGTTTGAGATTTGATTCAAAATCACAGACTATATATGCTGGGTGTTCCAACAAAGCTTCAAACTTTTTGAATTTTGCATTTTCACTTGGCATTGGCATCACCATATGAACAGGTTTATGGTTGCCACAGTATTTCAGATGCTCAATTAACTTGTTTTTAACAATTTTTGTGTTACATTCACGAACCCCATTTACCATTTTTTGACCATCAAATACAGTTAAACATCTTCGGCACAACTTAAATATTCTATTAAATTTGTCTAGTTGTTTTCTTACTAAAGCTTCAAGATTATGTATCAAAGTGTAATGGTGTGTGTCATCCCCTTCAATTAAGAGCAGATCAATCGGAACAGCAGAATCATCATCAAGTGTACTGATTCTGAGAGGTGCTATCAAGCAATTGCCACGGCCAGTAGAACAAATAAATACATTAATAGATAATTGTTTACCATTAATATCCCTGGCCTTTTTTTCAAATTTATCAATATTCTGAACAGACAGACATTGGATATTCTAAGCCCTCCATTGCTTCATCAAAATTGTGTTCATATTGTTTATAATAAGTTATTCTCTCAGGATGCCTTAAAACTGGAAACAAAGCAGCTAAAATACACCACAAAAAGCATTTCAGGTCGGTATTTTCCATGTTAACCACAGCTCTTTTGTTTTTAATATTGGCAGGTAATGGCAGATATGTACAACCTTGTAATGGGCTGTATTCAGAAATATTAATATATAACTTATGTGGAGATCCGCTTAGGCTCCATCCTGACTCTTTTGTTGCAAATTCAGAGTGTTTAATATTCAATTGATCTATCAAACTGCTTATTATTTTGTCTGAATTTGTATTTGAGTATACAGATACAGTTACTGTTATGTGGGGCTGTGTAAATTTTGTGCCATTTGGCTTCTTATATTGTGTAAACAATTTGAGGGACAGCTTATAAGAGCCATTTTGTGCATTGAGAATTGCCTGCACATCAGGATTTATACTGTTCAAAAAATTCTTAATGTCACATCTTGGCTCTGATACAAAACAGTGATCCCTAAGTTGTCCATTAAAACTGCTATGGATAGGTGGTGCATAGCATGGCTGCTTTGCCGGTCTAGCATTAACAGGTGCTTCATGCTTCCTTTTCAGACCAGATGTAGATGGTTGTGGGGGCAATGTTGATGACTGTGCAGAACAAGAGCCTACATGTCTATTGAAATATGCCTTGCTAAATATTTTATGGCATTTGGGGCATATTTTTGTGGGAGTTCTATATTTGCCTGGGTCACAATTTTTTTGGTGCCTAGCAAAATTGGAGCTGGATATATTTTTATTACACTGATTGCAATATTTTTGATTTGGCATTTTTGTTGTTGGTTTATTATATAAGATTTCCTGGGGTTCAATTCAAAATTTTGTACTTAATATATATGTATATTTTGTTAAGCTGTGTGTTTTGTATATTTCTTGTGTATATTTAATATGTTAATATTATTAATTTTTATCCTCGGTTTATTATATAAAATTTTTTGGGTTTTAAATCAAAACTCTATGCTTACTATGACAGGTTGTAAAGCTAATAGCCTACAAGTGGAAAAAGAGAATAAATATTGATCTACACTGACCTAGCACAAATGCCTGCACAGACATGCATGTCCTAGAAAGGCAATGACCTAACACTGAGTTATGTATTGATTTTTGTATAACAGGCTGGGACAGATACAAGCCTGACTCTAAATATGAGTGGATTACAACAAACAAGCTGGATGTAACAAATATCAGATTTTTTTATACAAAATATAAGCCCTTTTGTTCAATATACCAGAAATAAATTTAATATAAATAATAAGAAATGTTATATATTAAACCAAACAGGCCAGTAGTATGAAAAAGCACTGTAACAATACATCTGTACTCCTCAGCCACTCTCACAATACTGGCTGATATGTAATGCAAAATCTCTTTATATACCTTAAGAAGGTCCGAGAAGAAAAAAACAGGAATTTCCCGTGAATTTTGTTTTTACGGGAAATTCCCGAGGGCCTTTTTTACGGGAAATTCCCGAGGGCTTTTTTCACGGGAATTTCCCGAGGGGTCATATTTTTCACGGGAATTTCCCGAGAGCTTTTATTAAAATTATCTGTGAATTCCACGATACACTCCCTGCAGACACCATATGTAGTGTTATTCTCATAGGTGAAAAATCATATGTTTATGATGTAAGAAATGAGAGAGTCACAGAGCAATTCTAGAAAGTCTCTGCATATTACATTGTTTTAATATTAGATAAACAAATTGAACCTGGTATCCAATTGAACTTAAACCGGAAGTAAATATGTGTGGGTGGGTGTGGGTTTTATGAGGATTTTGGCTTAATTTCAAGTGTATCCAAAACAATATCAAAAGGGGCATATTTTTAACAAGCTTATGAACAACAATCTGGCTGATGCAACTTTTGTAAGTGTGGGCAAATCATTCTGAGGGGGGTCATCATTTGTACACTGTAGTTTCGGGAAATTCCCGAGGGCATTTTTACAAAAATCTTGGATTAGACAGGGTGCTACACTTGAGCAATAAGCTCATATGCTCGTCTTGAGCTAGTTTTAAGTGTAGGCAAATCTGCCTGAGGGGGGCTCATCATTTGTTGTCCTTATATTATCATCAATTACACTCCCTTTCCCCCCATCCCTCGAATGTGCGGCACCCAATCGCCGTTACTAGTTAGCAGTCTTGAAAATATTTCAGAATTAAACGATAGTATAATATAGATTGTAATATTGGGTAATGTTTGTTACATGTTTTAATTTAATTTTTAGATGAACTGAATACTTAAAATTTTATTTTTATATTTGTAAAGTTACTAGACAAATGTGATTTCGACAAATTTGTATTGCTGGGAAACAGCATTTCGAGATGTTGGAGGAAAAAAATCTAATTTAAATGACTGAAAATGTTAGAAGATAACCATCAACATAACTTTCATTTCGCTGTTATTCTCACAAAATGCTTTATAAAATTAGTTTTGTCAAAAACGTATCGTTTATTTTTTAAAAATAGATTTATTGATTTAACTGTGAAAGTTTACACTATTTGGATCATTTCTGAGAGAAACAGATGTTGATAGGTGTCACCTTTAACGAGATATATAAAACCTAAAATATCCAATATGGCGGACTCTTCTCAACAACGGAGTCGTCAGCACGCACATAGCGATTGGCTCCTCTACTGAAAATACCTTAAATGGCATAACAATTATCCTACACAATCTCTTGCTTTTATGAGAAAGTGTAATAATTTGTCAATCACCGAGAAAAATGATCCCACTTCCAATGTGGATTTGACCCCAAATCCTCAGCCCGAATTTCATTCTAAGGTGATTGAGATGGTGGATTCGAAGTCCTCTAATTAAATAGACATCTTATGGCGATTCTTTGATTAAATACATTAAAACTTACATCAGTTTAACGCTTATACAGGGTGTTTCGTAAGTCGTTTACAACGCTTGGGAGGTGATTGTACGAGTGAAAATAAGGTGGAAAGTTCATGTAACGAAATTCCGGAAACGGCTTTGTTGCCGAGTTATTGACGTTTGAAAACGTGGGAAAATGGTTTTCCGAAGTGAATAATGGCGAAACGGGTGGAGAGAAGTCGTCGGTGTTGGGCGGTCCACTAAGAAATTGGGTATGCTCTTGTCAAAAAATCACGCGGCAATGTTGTGCAATGTCGGCTCAAGGGATTCCCCAAAGGACGCGAACGAAGATGTTGACGGGAGTGGGGTGGGTGTGCGTTCTGTGTGAGCTGGTATCGACGAAAATTGGCATGTGTTGAATGGCACCAAAAAACAAAGAAAATTTCCTGAGCGAAGGGCATCATGACGTAAAAACGAAAAAAATGAACTGTCATAGGTTGCATACCCTGAAGGGCACACAGCATGCTTAATGGAGATGTGAAGAAAACCTCATCACAGACGGTTTTCAAAGTGTCCACCACGTACTTCCAAGCAGAGGCGACAACGACGAATCAAGGATTGTCTAGTGCGACCCAACAACCCCGGCGTTTCTGCTATCGATGCTGGAGCTGCATTGATACGGGCAACGAGGTCCTCGGCTGACACGACAGGTGTTTCGTAAACGAGGAGTTTTATCTCTCCCCAGAGGAAGAAATGTAGGGGCGTAATATCAGGCGATCGAGGTGGCCATGGCGCAGGCCCTCCCCTGCCAATGCACTGGTTGTGGAATACGGCATTGAGGAAATGGCGCACATTCCGATCGAAATGTGGGAGTGCACCGTCTTGTTGAAACCACATTCTTTGTCTCATTGCCAAGGGCACGTCCTCTAGTAGTTCAGGCAAAACCTCACTGAGAAATGCTTGATAAGTGGGTCCACATAGGCAAACAGGGAGAATGTACGGTCCAATCAAATGGTCATGCAGTATCCCGCACCACACATTCACTGCAAATCTGTGCTGATGATGTGCCACTAGCAGTGCATGTGGATTTTCATGTTCCCACACATGACTGTTTTTACTATTGAACACACCAGTTTTCGTGAAGATAGCCTCATCAGTCCATAGTACCGTATTCCGAAAATTTGGGGATAGTTTCAGTTTGATGAACAAACCATTGACAAAAGTCCTCACGTGGGCCAAAGTGAGAGTGCTGGGGTGAAGGACTAGGGAGAAGAGCGGGAACTTTTGTGATTTTGCTCTTCTGGCTGTGGTCTAACTGACCAAAATCCATCTTTCACGGATTATTCCCGACATTCGTAGTTTCTCCCCCCTTCATTTTCTTGGCTAACCCAGAGGTTTTCACAACACACCCACATCTCGTCCCGCACAAACGTGGCTAAAAATATGGAAACAGTAACGTATAAATTAGTAATAGCAGCACATAAGGAAGCCACTTATCAAGTGGGGTATAATTTGTCCCTGAACAATAAGTATATATACGTATACCCTTTAACGCGATACAAATGAAAAGTCTCATCATAGGGACGCTGCAGCTCAGTTCATTGCTGGTGCAGTATAAATTTCATTCTAATGTTTCTTCCTTATATAAAAAAAACACCACCATAAGATAAATTAAAGAGGAAGAATGGTAGTTAAAAATATCAAAAAATGAGAAAAATCGATTGGGGATGTTTTGAGCTGTTTAAAATTGAAATTTGAAAATTTGAATAGAGTGTTCAAATTTTACTAAGTTTGAACATTTGATCATCTCATAATATGCTACCGCCTTTCCTCTTTACAGCGAACTGAATAACGCTTCTTTATCTTCATTCGTTCCCGAGATATACGTAATTGAAAATTTCCTGTTTCGGAAAAATGACTTTTTTGATCAACCCTCATACGAGTATAATACGTAATAATCATATTTCAGCTAAATCGTTTGAGAGGTGTCGTTTTTGGAGCAAAGCAAAGCTGTGTACCAAATATCATCAAAATCGGTGACTATAAGGGTCAACTTCTGCCTCATTTGACATGAAATATTATACGTGTGTGTGTATATATGTATACACACTGGTAGAAAGAGGAAATGACGCCGCCATTTCTAGTGAATTGACGTCATAATGAATAAGTCTTAAAGACTTGCTAGATAGTGCAAAAACTAAGTTTTAGTAAGCAAACGTTAATGGAAGTAAGAGGGAAAACTTTCTTATAAGAGCATATTATTTACGTTAGTGGGACACAGGCAAAAATAATTCAAATATTACAGGAGATTTTTTTTAAAATTTTGAGATAGTATAAATTGATTGGCAGTCTCTAATTCTAATGTAAAAAGCGATATTACACAAACTTCTATTGTGATATATCTTGTCAATAGGTAACTGCGTGTAGGAGAATGTGTGAAACCTTAATCCCAACTTCATGTACGCTTCTCCCCATTGAAGCAAGCCTTTTACTTGAACTTCAACGAAGCATCCTAGTATTCACTTTTCGAAATTGCAATTAGGATTTTGACAAATTCAATGAAACTCGGACGTCACTATTCTAAAATGTCCATATATTTTAGCACTTATTGATCAACTGTGTTTTGTTTCTTTATCGTTGCTATGGTCAAAAATGTATATATAAATGTATACATCGTAATTTTACATTATCAAGAATGTGATAATAATTAATTATACATCATATTAATGCAACAACGTTTTCCAAAATATAACAAAAGAGAAATTGATAACATAGATATATCGTCGTGCGTATTAAACACAAAATTAAACAAAACATAATAAATGAAATAAACGAACATCTTTGGGTCAGTCACAATACGCACCCCTTCCGGGTGAAAATTTTCGATTTATATCAGTTCTGTGAATATCGAAAATTTTACCACATTTAGTTCCAAACTTATGAACATTTTTAAATTCCAACATAACTTACTTCTTTTTTCAAATAATATTAATTCAGTTCACTATAAACTCCGTGAATCAAACTTGACTGACATATTCTTCATTTTGTTTTAGTTGCATGAATTCAGTACATTAAATGAATAAACAATATTATTGACTATGCAAATATCCAACATTTTTCATTGTAGAAGTGTCCGTAGTTACCTTAACCTAACTACATTCAAGAATTATTTAAGCAAATTTAAGCAACTCTGTTTTCCTGTCGGCTGAACAATTAAACTTCTTTACAGCTTATTTACAGATTTCTTCCCATCTAGAGACATAAGTTCCACATAATTGTTCTTAACATTTTTAACTAAATAAGGACCTAACCATAAATCCAGAAATTTGTGAATTTTCTTATTAAGAAAGCTGCTCTTCTCGTGGTTTTTAACAAGAACAATATCGTTGACTGCGATTGTGATACTCCTTCCATCTCCTTTCTTCGTTTTGGTTATAGCCCTTTTCTTCATTCTTGTTTTTGCCATTAGACATTTATTCTGCCATGTCACGTTCTCCAGTTCAGATGGCCAATTAATTTGATGAACAACTGTATTCTTGACATTATCACGAAGAAACAATTCATTCGGCGTAAATCCTGTAACCTCAGATACCGAACTGTTTAAAAGTCCAATAATTACACTTAAATGTTTAAACCACTGCTGATGATTATCCTTTGTGTATAGTCTTAGTAGCCTGATTATTTCCTTATTGTTTCGCTCAATTGGGTTTGCAAAAGGTGAATACACTGATGTTGTAACATGTTTTATTCCATTCGATTCTACAAAACTCTTCCACTCAGCTGATCGAAATTGAGATCCATTGTCAGACAAAATTACTTTAGAAAGTGGATAGTGATAAAAATATTGCAGTTGGAACTTATTTATAATTTCCTTGGTTGTAGCTTTTCTCAAAGGGTAGGCCATTATAAATTTCGACATAACGTCCACTATTGTTATAATAAAGCTATAACCTTGTGATTTCGGTAAAGGTCCAATAAGGTCTATAGAAAGCATACTATGAGGGGTTGTAGTATGTACATGCAAAATTTCTTTTTCTTGAAATTAAGACTGCCTGCTTAGTCCTTGCACATGTTAAGCAGTTTCTGAGATATTTCTTAATAGTATCTTTCATTTTTGGCCAATAAAAACAATCTTTGCATTTATTATGAACCTTAAAATATCCAAAATGTCCTTGCTTATCGTGAAGTCGATGTAGAATTTTAGGTACCAACTCCCTTGGAACTACCAGTTTCCACTTATCGTCTGGAAAGTGCTTCAGAAACAGAAGACCGTCATGAAATGTGTAAATCTCTTTGGATCCTTTCGGGGTACTGCCTTCCTTTAAATGCCATATAATTTCAGAACAGCATTGATCCAGTCTTTGACTCTCCTTCCAAAAGTCAACTCTGTCTTCATCAACAATATCTACATTCAAATAATTAATGTATAATTCATTGATGAGAGGAACGCCTGTAGATAAATCAGGATACCTACTAAGAGTATCGGCAGCTTGGTTAGAAGTTCCAGGTATATGATGAACGGAATAATCAAATCCTTGTAGTTTTAACGACCATCTGTTTAGTCTCTGATTTAATGACTTCGCAGACTTCAGCCATGATAATGATTTGTGATCAGTATACAAATGAACTTTTGTTCCTGCGACATATATATAAAATTTTTCAAAAGCAAAAAGAATTGCCAAACATTCGATCTCGTGCGTACTGTAAGTCACCTCATTACCACGAAGAACTCTACTTGCATATTGTATAATCTTGAGATCCTATCCTGAAGTATCGCCATTTTGCCATAAAACCACACCGATCCCCTTCTTAGAGCCATCTACATTTATGTTGAAAGGTTTTGAAAAATCAGGTTGTGCTAAACCCTCGGGAGATATAACTAACTCACGTAACTTCTCAAATGCCTGTGAATGCAATTCCTTCCACATCCAAGGAACATCAGATTTCAGAAGTTCATAAAGTGGTTGAGCTGTTCTGCAAATTTATTTATAAATTTTCGTCTCCAGTTGACCAAGCCAAGGAATTTACGAAGAGTTCTTTTGTTATTAGGTGTCGGAAAATATATTATTGCAGAATTCTTGCTTGAATCAACTTTAATTTGGCTTCCAGAAACTATATGGCCAAGAAAGGAAATTTCCTTACATGAAAATTTGCACTTCGAAAACTTAATTGACATATTAGCCTCCTTGAGTTTCTGAATAACAGCTTATATATGCCGTAAATGTTCCTGCCAAGTTTTACTGAAGATCAAGAGGTCATCCAAGTAGCAAACAACATAATCATTGAATTCCCTTGTGAATATCTTATTCATTCTGTCTTGGAAAACAGAAACTGCAGACTTTATAACAAAAGGAAGATATCGAAAAAGATACTGTCTTCCACGATATGAGAAAGCAGTATAAATATATGAATCCGCACTTAACGGGATCTGAAAATATCCACAAGATAAGTCAATAGAAGAAAAATACTGCGCTCCTAAAAAGCGTTGCAACATTTCATTGATTGGCTCCACTCTAACTTGCGGACAAATAACATGCTTATTTAAATTCCTAAAATCCACAACTGGCATCCACAGACCCCCTTGTTTCGTGACTATGTGCAAAGGATTTAAATATGGCGAAGATTCCTGGTAAATTATGCCCCAACTTTCCCATTTGCCGAGTTCTTCTTCCAAAGGTTTTCTTCTAGCAATCGGTATGGGATATGGTGCAGTAGATACAGGAATTTCAGTATCCAACTGTATTTTATATGCCTCTACATTTGCATGTCTTGGTCTATCGGAAAATTGGTTATGGTACATCCATAAAAGTGAAAGTAAATCTTGTTTTTGAACTTCAATTATGTCGTTTATTTCAAAAACTTTCTTGTGAATATCACTCTTAGAAGGCATGTATTTAGATTCGATATCTGATACAGGCACATAATTTAACAATCCACAAGATTTCAATTTATTTTCTTTGGATTGAGGTTCATTCTTAATCATAGAGGAACATTGTTCTTCACATTTAGAGTGTAACAAATTAGAATCTTCATTGTTTAATGTCGCACAAATTTCCTTACCTGAAGAGCTTACTAAACTTATGTGCTGTGTCCTGAGATCTACTATAGCCTTATACTTTCGTAAAAATGGAACTCCCAAAATAACATCAGCGTTAAGTTCCTTTAGAATAAAGAATTCCATAGGAAAATATTCATCATCAATTTGAAGGCTTATCGTTTTGCAACCAGCAATCTTGCACCTTTTACTTCCAACAAATCCAGACAATCTAATATCTTCAACCTTGTCTAATCTAAGATTACCAATCAATGATGTTATTTTGCACCAAACTTCGTAATTTAAAACATTTGCTTGACTTCCAGAGTCTATTATACAAGTAATAGGTAGTTTACATATGAGTCCATGTATGATTGGAACTTCCGTTACAGGAATAGGAACACCATCCTCACTAAAAGTCCAGTCGGGTTCGTCGTCGAACCATTCTAACAGAAAGTTTATTTCAAAAGTTTTGAAGGATGAACTCGCATTATTTACAACATTATTATGACCTTCTTCACTAACACTATCATCAATTGAACGTTGCCTCTTAACAGGACAGCAGAGGGACTGAGGCACTTCCTTCTGCGCAACTAATTTAAAGATGCAGAGTTATGAATTTGTTGCTGTATCGATCATTGTACTTGATCTATTCGCGAAGAATTTTGTTCACGATTTTCCATTCTTGTAGAATCAGAATTAGTTTGTGATACCAAACCTGCTGATTCAGGTTGAGAATTTAATGAATTTGAATTCGCAGGAAAACACTGATAGGGCATTGTATTATTATCAGCACTGCGATTTTCATTCCTGTAATAGAATCGCGATTTATTGAGGAAATTTTCATCACTAAATTGTCCTGTAGGTGAACGATAATTATTTTGCCTGTAATTATTTCGGAATTGTCCTCCGTTTCTAGATCTTAAACCATTATAATTGTTTCGAGCAATAAAATTTCCATGATATCCATAATTATTAGAGGTTCGCCTAAAATTGTTGAAAGATCGGCCTCGAAGATTGTTTCCCTGCCGATTTTCGTAACCTTGAATGATAACAGCATTGGCATCTACCTCACTACTAGTTGGAGTCTGAGTACAAACACTAGTGGTGTTCGAACGTCGAACATTAACTTGCCGCACATTTAACTTGCCTCTATTTTGTTCCGAATTCTTAAAAACCTTTGGAATATTTTCACGTTCGTTGTCTTCATTAGGAAGAACAACAAGCCCCTTTCTACTAAATTTTATTACATCTATTCTTCTTAACATGCTAGTTAGTTGATCTACTGAACGAATTTCGTGACAAGTAATGTGATTGGCAATATTATCAGGTAATTGGCTAAGTATTAACTGCACAACATCTATATCTTGAGGATTTTCAACCAAATTGCAATAACTAGAGTGAGTTTTTAAAGCAAAAGTCTCTAAACTGGCATGTACACTGGGATCGTATTTGCGATTCCTCAATACGGAGAGTTGTGATTGGATAACTTCCGAAGAAGCAAACTGATTAATGAATTCTTGTACAAACTGATCATAAGAATTAAAGTAATATTTATGAGTCCGAAACCAATAACCAGCTCTCCCAATGAAGCATTGTTGAATACTTTGCAGTTTCATTTCTGTTGGCACTCCTACAACATTTAATATGTTATCCAGCTGTTCAATATATTCTCTCGCTGATTGTTGCTCTATCTTTCCCGAGAACTTAGGCAATTGAGATAGTTCACTTAATTTTAAACGTCCACTTCTTGCATTTCCTTCTCCACTACATGTATTTCTAGTTATAGGATGATCACTTGTTCCTCTCGAACTATACGGTTGATTATAGCAAATATGATTTGCTCCATTTAACCCTGTATTACTACAGTTATGCAATCTCGAACCATTTACAGAAGAATGAAGATCATCGTGATTGTTCGAAACTGAACATGGTACACTTGCATCACGATATATATTACTAACACAATCATTTTGTGGGTTAGGTTCTGATATTTGTGGGTTAAAATCACACCACATACAAGGAGAATTAACGCTTTGATCCAAATGACAATGTGGATTATTATGTACATTACTAACATTGTCATTATTCTTAGTAAACACAGAACTAGAAGTAGGATGTGTATTTGTACCAAAAAGTTGATAGCAAGCATCAGTGTAGTTATATTTCTCAGCACCTAACTCTCGTTTTGGGAATGGACCTTCTGCGTCGTTACTTCGGAATTTCTTTACGGAAGTTTCGTCAGAGCTAGATCTTACAGATTTATTATTCTTGTGCTTCCAACGGACATGTTTACGAGCACAAGTATTAGTAACATTCTTGTTACCGGAAACTTTCTTAGAAGAATCATCTGATACATCACTAGACGAAGTACTGAGTCCAATATCACACTGGGTTCTTCCATTCCGACATGTATTAGATTCTGTATTATCTACAACATTTGATTTTGTTCTACTATTACTATTTGTAACAACAGAATTACGAGCAGAGGAATTAACTTTGGCTGTTAAATATTTCCCATCAGATTGCAGGTTTTTGCTACCTTGTTCCATACATTCAATTCGGGAATTAAACTGTTGGAACTTTTCTATACAATCAGAAATATGCTTATGTACACCATCATTAACATTGCTTTTACTTTCTAAAATAGTGACTCTAGACATAAGATCAACAATGTTAGAATTATAATTTGATTTGATATTATCTAAACTTTGATCATAATCATTAAACTTGTTATTAACATCCTTTAGACGTTCGTCACAATCAACAACGTGTTCTTTCAATAATCCTGGTACATTTTCAAATTCAGATAGTTTGTCATCAACATTACTACATTTATTATCTAATACAGATTCAAGACGTGTAGTTGATTGTAAACACGCCATACTTACCGCATCTATTTTGTCCTTAAATTGAGACATTAAAATATTGAGCCGATTGTTAACATGACTAATATCATGATTAACAGCTTCAAATTTAACATCAAGCTGTGAAGATAACTGTGTATGTGCACTAGATAATTCAGCTTGTTTTAAAGATATCACGTTGAGTTTAACCTGAATATTTTCATTCGACAGGTTTAATTCTGATCTAAGTTCTTGGTTAGACTGTTCAAACTGAGTCCTAAGTTCTTGATTAGACTGCTTAAGTTCTTGGTTAGACTGTTCAAACTGAGTCCTAAGTTCTTGATTAGACTGCTCAAACTGAGTCCTAAGTTCTTGATTAGACTGCTCAAACTGAGTCCTAAGTTCTTGATTAGACTGCTTAAGTTCTTGGTTAGACTGCTCAAACTGAGTCCTAAGTTCTTGATTATACTGCTTAAGCTCTTGGTTAGACTGCTCAAACTGAGTCCTAAGTTCTTGATTAGGCTGCTTAAGCTCTTGGTTAGACTGCTCAAACTGAGTCCTAAGTTCTTGATTAGACTGCTTAAGTTCTTGGTTAGAATTTACAACAGCTAATTGTATGCTTCTAATGCTGTTTAGTATATCATTTAAATTAGGATTTATGCTTTCCAAATAAGCTGGCAATTGATAAGGATCGTAACTGGGATCACATTTGTTACAACAGTATCTTTCCTTCGTGGTAGAATAAATTGTCCAATGTGTAACGGAAAGCTTCAAACAAGATACATGATACCACGAATGACAATCAAAACATTGCACATGCCTCAGGTCATTATCGATTTTATCACAACAAGCCACTCCTTCAATCTTACCTAACTGTACATCACAAATGTCACCATCGTGAGAATTACTACTATTTAAGTAGGTTCCTTCATATGCAACATTAGACTTTAGCCTACGTGAATGTCTAGACTTAGTTTCTTTAGTTTTATCTGCCATGACTGCACAGGACAATAATAAACATAAATAAAATATTTAGGGTCGCCAATTTTGCCTTCGCAAGATGCCAGGGACGGCGCCAGAAATTTTTGACCGAGTGGGCAGAAGCTCCATAGCGATAGATTAGGGTGGGCAGTATAAATGTAAGACCATGTATGTGTACGTAAGACGTATGTATCCCCCTCTCTCTCACACTCCCGATTTTCCTCTTACTTCTTTTCCCTTTCCTTGTTTTCCTCTTTATTCTTTTCTAATCTATTCTCGCATCTTGTTCCATTTCCTTTCGTTTTGTCTCTGATGGACACAAGGAAGTGTTTACACATGCGCAGCCATACCCCAGCCATACATTCTAATGTATGCATGTTAATACAGTGAAATAAATTTGAATTAGATTTAAGCTTGTGTTGCAAATACAAGGCACATACTTGATTTTATGTATTCGGCGACAATGATAGAAAGTGCGATGGTAGACGATCGTGTAGTTTCTCGTAATTTAAATGCATGTTCCTGAGCATAGTATTTTCATCGTATGAGTTTTTCACTGAAAGAGTTTTCCTACTCCTTAGGGGTCACTTTTCTTAGCTTACAAGGTTTGTACAACTGAGAAATCTATTAGTAGCGGCGATTGGGTACCAACATTTGAGGGTCAAGGACAATATACTATTTCTTGGTACAAAAGGCTTAGCATAAAGAGGCCATAGTGCGGAGGCAAAAAGTGACAAAATGTGTCGGGGGAACTGCATCCCCCACTTCCCGCTCCTCCTAATCGCTGCCACTGAATGTTTGGATTAAAATGAACGTCTTATTAGGAATGATTTAAAACACACACGGAAATCAAATTCTTTGTTCATTGTCCATGAAGTATTCCTAGGCTAATGAAAGGCTATTTTGACAGAATATCACTCACAAACAAGTAAGATCGAAAAATCTGTTCAGAATTGAAGAGATTATTAGCTAAGTTGTTATTCATTTTCTGAACTGTCATGTTACTAATGCGGGAGAAGCAATACACGTATGGTTGGTTACATGAACATATTTTTTGAGGTAACAAAATGATTTAGGACACAAGGAATTCATCGAAGTTGATCACCGTGCCAGTAATAATTCATCTATTTTTCATAATGACTTGGGTTGCATGGCGTGACCATTTCGAACACACTAGAATGTCAACCTCTATCCTGTGCAGCACACCCTGGAAACTTGATTTTTCAGGCAACGAGTCCCTGGTGCTTGGAACCACTGTCAAAGTAATAATTTATGAGGGTTTGTATTTTGAGTGTCAGCTTGTGTTTGTTTTCGCCCCTTCGTAACTTTAATCTAATCACCATTGAACCTTATCGTCGTCATTATCAAAATTAGCAGAAAAATGACTTAACCTTTAAACAGCCAATGGGTCATATATGACCCATGGTGCGGATTACAACATTCACGTGCTTTTAGGACCTTCATACTTGTATGTGAGGTTGTAAACGCTGACAGATGTTGAGACAAGACATTGAAATGTCATGTGGAAGAAAACCCACCCCCTCCCCCTTTCTCTAATATGCAAATTAGCTATTTTTAACCAAAATGCAAATTGTACATATTGCTTCATATTTCAGCTTGTATGAGAACTAGAACTTGAAACAAGTTTCGCTTTGTTGCAAAAGGTCTACTCTTTGAAAACAATGCAAATGTTTGCGCCCTTTTTCCAAAATAACGGGAGAAGAGGGTGCGAACGCCAGAATTTTTTCAATGAAATTTTGGGACTTGGCCCCTCCCAACCCCGTTTTTCTCACTTGGGCTTTCTGAATTGTACACGGTCGTCTGCTCTGATGTTTTTGCTTTCAAACAAAAGTTATCCGAAGTAGATTGCTCAAATAGTATCCGAGATATAATGTTTTTTCTGAAATAAGTGTAAAAATTTAAAAATCGCGTGCAAAGACCGCGGCGAGAGAGGGGTTACTTTCGAAAACCGGCTCTGCTGTTTAAAGGTTAAATATAAGAAATCAACCACAACTTACTCTTCCAAAAATGGAGTTGCATTAGTTCATACCTCTTAGAAAGTTGAGATGGTAGTTTCAATTGCACAGCGTTTCATTAGTGGATCAAGTCAAGGCAGCTAATTCCGTGAACAATGATGTTGTTTTCCCAAAGTCTCAAATATTTGCCTCAGGCAATCACCCTCCTAAAATGGTGATAAAATGCCACGTTTGGTGCGAGTTCTTTCTGTATATTTTTCCCCAAAGGCATAACGCTGTCGCATTATAATGAAGACGTCCTGTGTTCGACTCCCCCCTCCTCTGGTGGAAGCACAATGCACACTGGTTCCACGTTAAACTGTAGGTTTAGTCCCGATTAGCCTATCTGAGCATAAAATTGGATTTAAAAACAAACTAATAAAATCGTCTTCTGGATACTTCGTGACGAAACTTTTTTTTCTTTACTTCAGCTGCATCTACAGATTCTGTTGTCATTTTCGCCTGATTCATGTGGCAAAATTTATGTATGGAACGAGGATTTCTAAATAGGATAAGCCTCTCATTGGCAACTGAATAATTCTGTAGCTTTTTCCATACATTACTGGTTTATTAAAATTTATTCACTGCAGTATTGTAGTGATTATTGTGATTCCTTCTTATTAGTAAAATGAATATAAAGTTGATATTTCGCATACCATATTGATATTTGAAGATAAGAAGTATATAAAAATTGTGGTGAAATAAAAAAGGGACACTTCTGGAATTTTAATGCAGAGCTAATTAAAACTATATTATACTCTCTAGGTTTATGGCTTCAGCAACAGAAGCCTTCCATCTGTCCCTATTCGGGGAAAGATCAATCCAATCTTTTCGATCCTTGCCGATTTCTTTTAGGTCCACCTCAACGTTATCCCTCCATCCTCGTCTTGGCCTTCCTACTGGTCTATTAACATCAGGTTTCCCAACAAGAATCCTGTAAACTATTTTTTTCCTCTGCCATTCGTGTCACATGGCCTGCCCATCTAAGTCTTCTTGATTAAATTATTCTAATAATAATAATTAAAAAGTCAAAATAATGTATTGTGTTGCAGGTGGAAGTAACGCTAAGATGATGATTTTATTTGTTTATTTAGAGATATTATTTTAACCATACACAGGCCGGGATTTATATACGTATGTGGAGGCCTGAAGCTGCAGTCCTCAAGTTCGACCTAAATTCTGATCTAATGTTGATCATACCCTGCATAATTTTGAGCCTCCTAAGCCTATTAACTGCTTTTAATCATGGAAGTATTCATTTGATCACAGTTTTTGTTTCAATAGCTCTAGTATTTACTTTCACTTTCTAATGACAAAATTAGCTTTATATGGGTTGATAATATGTGAATATTTCTAGCATAGATAATATTCACAAGTAAAATATACATGTTATGAACACCAGGATACACTTATTTATCGAATTATTCATATATCTCCAAGTATATGTACTTATTGAATTTGATTGGGTGGGCAATCGGGTGGGCACAGGAATTTTTGGGTGGGCGCTTGCCCACCCGTGCCCACCCCTGGCGCCGTCCCTGCAAGATGCTAAACAAATTGCATCTCGAAGACAAAATAAAATTTTAAAAGTCTATAACTACCATTGCGCAAACTTCTCACCATGCATCAGAAGATTGTCCGTTTTTTTCAATCCTGGCTGTAGGCGCCAAATTATTGAAGCAAGCCTTTTACTTCAACTTCAACGAAGCATCCTAGTATTCACTTTTCGAAATTGCAATTAGGATTTTGACAAATTCAATGAAACTCGGACGTCACTATTTTAAAATGTCCATATATTTTAGCACTTTTTGATCAACTGTGTTTTGTTTCTTTATCGTTGCTATGGTCAAAAATGTATATATAAATGTATACATCGTAATTTTACATTATCAAGAATGTGATAATAATTAAATATACATCATATTAATTCAACAACGTTTTCCAAAATATAACAAAAGAGAAATTGATAACATAGATATATCATCGTGCGTATTAAGCACAAAATTAAACAAAACATAATAAATGAAATAAACGAACATCTTTGGGTCAGTCACACCATGGAAAAAAGGCAGTCACATATAGCATATAATTCTTTCGCAACAAGCGATGGAAATGCTTTTGCAAAGCAACACGGTTGGAGCTCGCTTTTGAAAGATTGCGCTGCCTCCAGAAGTGCAGAGGTCAGATTCCTAGCAAGGAATTTGCTGAGCCAGGTTTAAACCTTGTACTGAACATTGCATGATATGGGTATACATGAAAGATTAGCCTTGCACCAGGTGTTTGTCCTTAACAGATTATATGTTAACACATCTTGCAACAAACAACAATCAGAAACATGGAGATAGTAGGCAAATAGGACATTTCAGTTTTGTGAATTAATATACAGGGTGGCTCAATAAGTCACTTAAAACCCTTAGTACAAGGCCACTGCGGCATGGAATTTGAAATTGGCGATGACCAATCGTTATCTGGCCAAGGGGGGACCACATTGACGCCACCCACACAGTCGGCGGCCATCTTGATGTCCGCCATCTTGAATTCAACTTCAGAATTTTAAATGGGAAGGGGGTCGTGCGACATATTAAAATGGGCTAGAATTTCACGAGAAATGCAATGGTGAAGGTTTTTTTTTTTGATGTAGGTATCTTTAACCAGTAAAAAGTTATGACTGAATTATTGTACCAATTTGCTCCTTTTCGAGGTGTTAGAAAAATGCCTTAAAATTTGTTTCGAGCTTCGGTAATGCATCGAGATCAAAGTGACGTCTATGGAGAGACGTTCGCATGGCATTGCACATTATTTTAATCGGATACATCCATGAAGAGCTGTGCATTATGAATGGTTGTCGCGAACAATTTACAGTGTGACGCTTCCATTGAATTAAAAGTCCTTCACAGTGACAAGGCTAATGTTTATGTTCATAAGAAAGTTCATAAACAGAATATGTGACGATTGTCATCTGATAACTAACTTAGGACAAAAACTGGTTCATAACGTTCCCATAAGTGTTCTGGTGTTCTTCCCTATTGAAAAAACTCTGTAAAAAGTACCTTCTTCCATAAGCAAGGATGAAAAAACCTGTTTATTTAACAAATCCAAGTAGCCCTAAGCATTTAAGGTTCCGTTGATGGAAAATTGACTAACCAATCGTGTTCCACACAGCACGTCACACCATTAACTTACCAACTCTAACCATTCAGCTTTGATCTGTCGAAAATGGGTTATCAGATAAAAATCATCGAATATTCTAGTTTTGCAATATTTATATAAATGTCTGCATATGTCCATAAAAATAAGCGGGCATTTCAGGCCGCAAATGTCGGCATCTCCGTCAGTGCCGCCCGCCACGCTTCTCCCGATCTCTCGGCTGCAGATCGAAATGGACGCACGGTATTATTTTCCGCACCCTGTATTAGTAAAATGAAGTTAAAGATAAAACAGATTTTCAATTTTTTCAATTATAAACATTATTGAAAAATGTTTAAAATTAGCAATGCTAATTTTTCCACAAGGTTGTAAGTTTCAGTTTCTGAATGCATTTTTCTTGCATAATTCCATTTTATACATTAAAAGTGTTCCATTTTCTCAGGATGACGATAAGACCAAATAATCTTTTAGTTTATAATATTTTCATGTATATTAAAATGTGCAAAAGTTCTTATTCGCAATATTGGAAGAAAACTGAAGATGGAAATTAATGCTCAAATTATTTACTATACAATAAGAAAATTGTTTATTTGAGAACATTGAATTGATGTTTTAAGTCCTTTTCATGCACAGATAGGCTAATCAGGGCTGGACCTACAGTTTAAGTCGGGATCCGAACCACTGTGAAATGTGAATCCACCATGTATCGAGCCCCTTGATTACAATGTGACGACGTTACCACTACGCCATCGGGGAGGCTTTTATTTGAAAACTGGGAATAAAGGTAAACGAGCAGCAGAGTGATTATTTGTTCGTTTCATAATACTTAAGTACAATTTTACACACGTTATCGCCGCACAATGCCCGAAGTCCTGTTTCACAGTTCTTCACGAATTATACTGGTTTGTTCTGCAGCTGTCTTTGGACGTAACAGTAACGTTTGCGAGTAACAGTAACTGTAAACTACTTACGTTATGAAATTAGTACCTGAAACTCAGTTACTTTCCACCCTAACTATTAACTAAATTGAAAGTTAGTTGTACACTCCTGTTTACATAAAGTGTCACTCTTTATAGGGCCGAACAGTTGAAGTATGTTCCACTTGATTTGAACAGAAGTGTACAATTACTATTTTTTTGCATAGAAAGGAATTTTCTTCTGTTCCATTTTTACAATTTGTTGATTCATATGCTTGCCTGAAAGAATGGATGAATTAGTGATTATTAAAATCGTGAGACCATGAGAACAATCTTATTTATTGCCAAGAACCAGAATGTTATTCCAAGCGTATAATTTCGACATGAGGCTATATAATCTCCAACAATCATCATTGGTGTACCACAGTTCAACAGTAATTCTGAATAATATGTTGTTTGCTCAATAAAAATACAATTAAACATTATTTTTTTCATTTTTAAGTAAAATATGTGAATTTTATTGCCTCTGTATTTACATAAAATATATTAACTTAGTTATAATTATATGATTGATTCGTTTAGTTTATTTTACTACGCTTTTCTGCCATTCTTGTCTAATCGCGAAGATGAGAATGAGTGATAATATGATTAAACTTATGAAGGATCACATACAAAGAACACCCAAGCTGGGATTCGAACAAGAGACTCCTAGCGTCTTAACGTGCTGTGCTAACCACTCCAACAGGAGACCAGCAGTTATGATTATATATGACTCTTAATGCTAAGTTGTTGGTGGTCATCTGTGATTAAATGAATAGCGCGCGCTTGCATTTCATGTTCTGAACAACGTCTTAGGAGATATAACTAATTTAGAATAAAATAATTGTAATTGTAACTAAATTAGATACTTTTTAAAGCAACAGTAATTATAACTGAATTAAATTCTCAAGTGAATAATTTTGAATTACTTTTGAAAAGTAACTTTCCAAACGCAGTTGATATCTTAGAGTTCAGCATTACTCAGATAAGAATTGTGAGAGAAGTTTTCTAATTAACATTAGAATAAAATTCAAATCATTCAAAAATCATTGCGTGAAGGGACTACTAAAACTATATATTCGGGATATACAAATAAATTCAAATTAACATTTATATTTGAATGTAACTTCACTCTCCTTCTTTCTTATCCTGCAAAACATTATGTCGTTCTCTCATAGATACGTATGCTTCTTGCTGTCTTGGAATCATCATCCCATTCAGAAAGCAATGAAAGAAAATACCCTTAAAATTTGGAACTAAAAAAAAATCAAGGAATGTGTGCTATAACTTGACATTCAAGACAAACAAGTTATACTATTCCCATTATTTTCAGTTTCTGTTCCCAATTGCTGACTACTTGCAACCAGATATTAAGAAGTCTTGTAATATAAATTCTTGAATATATTTTGGAATCTTGATTTCTTGTTCAAACAATCCACACAGACGATTCTGATTCCATAGAAGCATATGCACAAAGTTCCACGGTATTGAGTTACCACTGTTGGTCAAATATCTGGTCCTTTTTACAAATTTCAAGGTATTCTTATAAAACACATCAAATACGTAAATTCTCAAATGTTAATTTACAATAGGAACAAATAGAAATATTGTTAATATGGTGTATGAGACTATGAACTGAACAAAGATAAAAAAAATATATATATTACATTGTTACAACCTTAGACAAGTTGAGTTAATAATAAAATAAAATAAAAACTTAAAGATTTTGTGTAAATGGATGTGAACATAATTTATCTAAACTGCATCAAAATGGGCCGGCAATTAAAGATTTGATTCACGGTATCAGCTCACTTCAGTGACTAAGATCTATCTTTACAGTGCATGTTAAATATGTCTTGGACTTCAGTAGGTTATTGAATCAAATATTCGTAACATAATCAGGACCAATTGTTCTCTGAAAATCAATCAATCTTAACCACAAATAAATGATTGACCTTGCACTTGTAAAAATGTGAACTAGTAATCTTTATTAATCCTATACTAATTTGTAAATTCTCAGTAAACATGCAAACTATTGTTTGGTAGAAGGTCAAGACTTTACCTTTTTAGCTGTTAGGGTGTACTTTTACACTTTAAACAAATAAAGCATGAACTTATTGGAAACGATGAACTACCATTGCAAGAAGTTCAAAATTATGAAAGAACGAGAAAACCGAAGAGTTGTATACAGTTTCCAAAACCGGTTTTCTGACCTGATTTTGTGAAAGCAGAACGTTCTCCAGAATTTGAACTCATTCGGGGATCTCATATTGAATCTATTCCAATCGAACCTAACTTAGCTTAACCTACTTAATGCATTTAACATTTGTGAGTTTTATGAACTGCGTTCAAGTTTCAAAAACAAAAAGAAGAAAAATCTTGTTGAAAACAGATCAGAAACGACTTTTTACAACCATGTACAGTGGTGGAAAGAAAGTTCTTCCCCAGAAGACTTTAATGGCAGTAAATAATGCCGGAAAGGTAGGCAACACACATTGAACCTTTAGATGATCCGTTGTTTCTGTCTGTCTAAAGAGCAACTCGTCTTGCATGCACAAGAAATGTAGGAAAGCCACGTGACTTGTCAGGTGGAATGTTGTTCGTCAGAAAATCGCCTTTTCTCAAGTCAGGTCGCAGAACCGACAAGAGCTACACGTCATATATCCGAAAATGATTCGCCTAAAAACATTGAACGAAACGCTAAAACAATTCTTGCCTTAATTACATAGGCTACTATACTATATGTGTCGCAGTAACTCAGTCGTTAGGGCGTTTGATTGCCATGCGAGAGATCTGGGTTCGATCACCGACGGGGGAGAATCGGGATTTCGTCCACCTATTCAAGTGCTCCGGTGCCCACCCAGCGTCTTATAAAGTGGGTAACTGGAGGAAACTCTGGCGGGGGGGGGGGGGTAAGGCGGCCAGGGGCGTGGTGTTGATCACATCATCCCCACCTTCGATATGACGAAGAAAGCTTTGGGCCCTAACTCCACACACCCTATACGCCTTCATGGTTTGGTTCAAAGCACAAGGTACCAATTTGCTTTTTAATTTACTATACATCCTGATTTTGTGGGAATAGAACTTCCCAATCTCTACGTGGCTTTCTTCTAAGTTCCGTAGGGATGTAAATAGGCTCCAATTTTTCTTGACATATATCATACATATTATATTTCCTTATAAGAACAACAGCCGATATCCTATGCGCGGGTGTGTGTGTGTGTGTGTGTGTGGGGGGGTGTGTGTGTGTGTGTGTGTGTGTAGGGGGTATAATCCAAACATGTGAGGTGATCCTTTTCCCACTACTACATTCTCAGAAATAAATCTGAATTCCACACACTGAAAATGTAGCACTGTCTACATCTTAGCATGCAAATATCTAGTAGCAAAGTAATGTGTTATAAAAGAGAAAAAATAACAATTTGAAACGGCACTCTGGAAATTTCGTAGTTTTTTGTTCCAATTTGAACTGACATTCATAATATTCATTGACAATCCCAATATTGACTAAAGTATAGCTTAGTCGTTCTGCTACTTTCAATTCTTCATGACCGTAGGCACCGTAACTCTCTCTCTCTCTCTCTCTCTCTCTCTCTCTCTCTCTCTCTCTCTCTCTCTCTCTCTCTCTCTTAGCCTTCCCGATGGCGCAGTAGTAGCGGAGTCGCGTTGTAATCAAGGAGTGCCCGGTTCGATACCCGGTGGGGACACACAGTGGTCCGGATCCCACTTTTAAACTGTAGCTACAGTCTCGATTAGCCTTTCTGTGCATAAAGTGGACTTAAAATACCAAATCAAAATCAAAATCACCGTAACTCTCTACAAAGCCAGATGATCCAGGTTCGAAACCTGTTGATGCTTAGATGTAACATTGCATTCGTATCATTACCCATAATCTTCATAGCCACGATTATCGCAAGAGGTAAAAATGCGATACAAAATAAGCCAAACAGAAGCTTGGAATCAATCTGAATATTGGTTACGTTGGATACGTGGTAGAATTGTCTTAAAATCACTTCCTGTGATGTAATAGGGTTTTTGAAAAAAGACCATTAGTATAATACATGTCGTTGTTGCGAACAATGAGTATTTTCACGTTCACCACACTCTTCGGTTGTTTAGAAATCGTAAGGAAGAAGGATCTCTAAATTTCCGCTTTCACATGTCAATGAAACTTTTACATAAATTCAGTATAGTCACAAAAGAGATTAGATATTGTTATGATATCTTTTAAACGTCACGAAATTTAATTCCAAAAGAATACACGATACTGCTCCATACGTTCCTTTTAATGTCCACCATTAGTCTGGAGTGTTTCCTTGAGCAAGCACCAACTGCTTTAATCAGTGACCTTCAATGCCAGAGTGACTCACGGCAGGCCTGCTCTCGTTTTAGTGTGCGTATGAAACAGGTATTTTATTTCGTTCCTTACAATCCACAGTTATATGAAGATAACATTCTAATATTTTCGTAAAATATGTAGTAAACAAGTTGTATACATTATGGTCTTCCAGAGTGTTGTTGGCTGCTATTTACACGCCGGAGATGGGGGTGTTGTAAATATTTCTGAACCCAAAGGTCGAGCACGAAGGAAAAGTCGTGTAAGCATTGGAGGTAATAACAAGGTAATAGAACTTGAAGGAAATGTTGGAATAAATTATAGATAAAAACAGTTTTCATCACAAATAGGACTTTCAGATATTCTTCAGCGGAAAGTAGGACAAATTGTCTCAAAATGTTGGACACGAACGCATTTCCAGTAAATATAATAGGCTACTAGGACATCTTAGCATATGACGAGAATATGACACATCTTCAGCTCAAAAATTAATGTTGAAGTGAACGGTTGAGTTCAAAATTCCTCAACTGCTAATTAATAGCAGGGCCGTATGTGATTTCAACTTGTGTATGCAGGACAGGTCGTTTTTCGTCCAGACGGGGCCAGGAAGGGTAAGTAATCCACGAATTCTGGGAGGGAAAATGTTCACAATTTCGTAATCAATGTATGGAAGTTCTGGTTTATTGAAATGTAAAAAACTACAATACGCTGGGAAAAAACAGAATTGTGTGCCTTATTTCTCCAATAAGGACTGTTTATGTAATTTCTGGAATGAAACTTGTTACTTCGAACAAATTACCGACACTTATAGTATCGATAAAACTTCACAAAGTAAGCATTTTTATACATACTATATCCGGACTTTCCCTGATCTAGAAAATCGGGAAGTAATTTCTGAGCTGGGATTGTAATTGTTTTTCCGAACATCCAGTAGCAACCATGCACTCTCTTTGATTTCAGCATACTTCTCCAAGCAACCACGCTATCTCAGACGACTCTCAGATTTTCTATTTCTCCACCTAATTTTAAGTTACGTGATGCCAAAAATACGTATAAGACATTTGCGATTTCTTTCAAATTCCTTCCGGAGACCAGACACAACTCTAAAATCTAGGACACGTCCGGAAATAAGAATGCTGCTTCTAACCCCTTTTAATTTTCTTATTTAGCGTCGTTTTTCTTTCACCTTTTGATAATCGCGACGACGAGGATGAGTGATATGGTGAAATTGATGAAGGCGCACTCACAAAAAACACCAATACGCACGACGGGATTCCAACATAGGACATCAGACATCATAGCGCACTGTGCTAACCACTCCGCCACGGACGGAATTCTTATAGCCCTAATCGTTCCACAAGCATATTTTCTAACTACATACGAAACATAAAGAACAATCTAAATAAACAAGTGTCAGTTCACACTCTAACCGTAAAAAGACATGCATGTGAAAATGCAAAATAATAAATATTTTTAGGTAGTTGTGATATATTATTGTATATTAAAGAAATATATTAGTAGTAAAATAACGGAAGTAGAAGAACATCTCCAATGAAACACTCATGCCTTATGGATATTTGTATTTCTTGCCGAACAAGGTTCAGAGTTCGAGTTCCGACCAAAATGGGTTCATTGTGTATGTTCATTCATGTTTTTAATGTAATCATAAATCGTCGTCATGAATAATTTAACTTGAGAGGAAGAAAACTGAGATAATTACTAATAAAAACAAAACAAAACAAATTTGATCTTAAAGCCTGGGCTTTGCGCTACATATTCCATCACGGGGACTGGCACTTTACGCAGGTGTAGATACGCTTCGTACAATTTGATGATATCGCGATTACATAATGGATGTGCAGACACTTAACTGCACTCCCCAAAATTCCCATTTTATCACTAAATTCTAAATTAGAATAATATCAGATAGTTTACCTATGCATAATATGCGCTTCTTTGTTGCACTTCGTGGATTGTTTCGTTGGTTGGTTATTTTAATTAATGTTGCATTAATCAACATTAGGTTAATCGCAGCAGACAAAGTGGAGGGAATATGACAATGAAGCAGAACGAGGGGGGACTTTGGATCTCAATTAAAGAAACTCTATCTACATGCAACTGAGTCGCTGCGTGAAATCGCTGAAAACGTAATTTATTAATTTCTTAATTTTACTTATTTTATATTGCTTATCTAGAACTTGCGTCATCAAAGGCGATGAGGATGATTAATAAAGCTATGAAATGGATGATAGGACATGATGATCCATGCCTGACTCAAAATTCTAAGTTGGGATTAGTGTATATCGATTCGTCGTATCATTTGGCCTCTCCGATGGCGCAGTGGTAGCGTCGTCGCCTTGTAATCAAGGGGTCCCGGGTTCGATACCCGGTGGAGGTACGTAGTGATTCGGATCCCACTGTAAACTGTAGGTCCAGTCCCGATTAGCCCTACTGTGCATAAAGTGGACTTAAAACACCAAATCAATCAATCAATCAATCAATCGTCGTATCATTTGTGAAGTAGTTGTTTTAAACTCCAATCTTTTTCAAGGACTTCTGGGTTGACAGCATGTGTATTCCGCAATGATGATTCGATGAAAACCACCATTTCAGTGAACTTTCTTGACAATGACTCTAATATCAGTAAAGAGAACATTTCCGTACGAGTAGCTATTGTAAAGAAACCGATTCCTGAAACTTTTTTCCGCTGGTCTCACGGCACCCAGCTGTTGTTTGTTATGGCTGGGCCTGGGGGTATGACTCACGCTGCTGTCAATACTCAATCGTTCCCGAGAAGCCAGGTTCACCAGGCAAACCTAAGCGACAATTTTGTTATTTGGGTTGCATAGACAACAGGCTTTAAGATGTTACGATATCGTAGGTCTCGTGGCCCAAGAACTATTTTCTCTGACTGTAGAAGGGCAAAGTGAAACTATAACGAACGACTGATTTGTAATACAAATTTCGATGTACGTACATTTGAATAGCACCAGTGAAATACGAAAATAATCTCACAGGAACGATAGTAGAGCATTTTGTGCATTATCGATTTAATGCCAGAATGTATTCTATGTATATCAAGGTATTTCATGATCTAGTAATAATCACAAAACTGTAATTATCTGCATTATGCCTAATTTAAAATAACATTCTCTTCTGATTTTACAATTGCAAAGAATTATCAACATCGTTTGTAAGGGAAAATGCGTGCTGCGTTGCAAAGGTAGACAAGTTGAAGCGATATTCTCACAGAAATTATATCGGAAGTTTTTTTCTCAACATATAAATAAATCATACATTCGGCATCACTCATGCATATTGCAAACGTTTTGCTTTTGATGGGTTAAGCAACAATATAAGACTTACCTTTGAGTTTTTTCCGATTTTCCCTTTTTCCAACATGTACTTGATTCATTATTCTCTGGTAACTTGGTTTAACTTTCACGATTTCGAAGCACTCTCATTGATGATATTGGTAGAAAACACGGAGTGAAATCTCGGCAACAGTGTTGCCTAAAATCTCCACCTCGGAGTGTACTGCGACGAAACACGACTTCAAAAATTTTAATGATAACCACTACTTTCGGAAGGAACGCAATGTTTTCATTTTTTTCACATAGTTCGTATTTCAGATACTTGCGGGAAGAGCATGTGATCTTTGATTCACTACGAAATCATCCATACTAGTTATTTTAGAAAAAAATGCACCGGTATTGACAAAACTACCACCTAAGCGCCATCTGTACGCAGCAGTTTGAACATGACGGGGACCTTATATTTTCTGTTATTTACTCAAATACCTTCAATCGTAACAAAATTGTAAGGATCATAGGTTCTAGTGAATCCAACGATCTCTTATGTAGTAAAATGTCTTCCTTACCGAATCTATATTTGTTTTACGGCTATCCATTGAAATTTGGGCCTATGCTTTAGCATCGCTTTAGAACCCCTTAATGGACATTTGAACACTCATAGCAAACGTATCAGAAGGCCAGTCTGTATTTCTAAATTACAAGCAGTTTGACCAATTAATATTCAATAACGAGATTTTACATACACGTCAAACCATGAATACCGAAATCGAAATTCGAGAAATAACTCCAAATTGTAAGTTTTCGGTTAATTTTTCTAATATAATTTTACCAGAATGTACAGATTTCAAATTTACCATACAGAAATTGAATCAATCCATAGAGCATGAAGTACCTTTTCATCAAATTATACTTTCGCACTTTCCAGTTTCAATACTAATTCTCTTAGTTTGGAATGGTGCATTAACGATTTACGTCCAGGCTTTGTCGAGGCAACACTTCAGATAGTAATGTATCATAATGTCCATGATTTAAATTATTGTATCATATTATTATACCTGATTATATTAATTTTCTAACACTTTATAAAATAACATCATCTAACGTTACATTTATCAAATCAACTAATAAAAATTTACGGTACTATAAATGCTTTCATATTCTTGGTGTTGAAATATTTCTCCGGTGGTTATCGATAAAAGCATCATTACCAATGTTAAATTTGGAAACGCTTAAATTTGTTGCAATTTTTTACTTCGATATCACAACTGATTCTGATATGTGATTCATCAATGGATTGATTGAGATGATGGTGTGCATCCACTACTATCGAGATGCTTTCCAGATATGTTGTGAAGGACTTGGGCACCTGGAAGAATGCAGTCACGCACACGAGCATACACATAGACTTCAGCGGCATTCGGCAATTCAACTTTCATCTTATTATTTGACACTAATGCTTCGATGACGTCAGTACTTCAATGATTATTAATAGTTTCTCAATGACGTCAATACTTCAGTGATTGTCAATAGTGTCTCAATGACGGTAGTATTTCAGACCTTGTCAATAATGTCTCAATGACGTCTGTACTTCAGTGATTGTCAATAGTGTCTCAATGACGTCAGTACTTCAGTGATCGTCAATAGTGTCTCCATGACGTCAGTACTTCAGTGATTGTGAATAGTGTCTCAATGACGTCAGTGTGGTAGCGTCGTTGTCTTGTAATCAAGGGGTCCCGGGTTCGATATCCGGTGGAGGTACAAGTGGTTCGGATCCCACTTTAAACTATAGGTCCAGTCCCGATTAGCCTTACTCTGCATAAAGTGGACTTAAATCACCAAATCAACCAACTAACCAATAAATGACGTCAGTACTTCAGTGATTGTCAGTAGTGTTAATGGCCTGAGTACTTCATTGAATATCAATAGAGACACCAGTAGCCTACTTCAGTAATTGTCAATATTGCTTGGATGACGTCAGTACTTCAGTGATTGTCAATAATGTGAAAGACGTGAGTACTTCATTGAATGTCAATAGTGTCTCAATGACGTCAGTACTTCAGTGATTGATGATAGTGTTTCGTTGATGTCAGTGGTGTTCCAATGATTGTTTGATATTACTTCATTCAAGTGGCATTGTTTCTATTACGCTTGTCTATCGGAAGTGGACGTTTTACTTCAGTGTACTATATCCCCCCGGAAATATTTCCATAGCTGACTTATGGTATTTCGTGCCCCCTCCAAATTCGTAGATACGTAGTTAGGGGGACGTTTTCCAACAGTATACTTTATACCCCCGGAAATTCTACAATAGGGGATCCATGGAATTTTGTCCCCCTCCAAATTCAAAGATACGCTTGTCTATCGCTAGGACGTTTTAGATCAGTTACTCAGTCGTCCTAGAGATAAAAAGATCAGCAAAGCGATGTAAAGTGGGATTCATGAGTACTACTGTGCAAATTGTCTATCACTATGTTCGTGAACTTTATTTGATCCAATAAGAGCTTCAAGAATTTAGATAAAACTCACAACAAGCTGTTGACAACTTCTGCACCAGCATACATAAAAATCCATCGCTTAAAAACACATAGGATATAAGAGCAAAATTAATGAAAATAGTCATGGACAATTTGCAGGGTAATACTCATGGATCCCACTGTACAGGTAATGCAGAGTGTTCCTTTCAGGTTTACCATAACTATTATTTAGGCTTTAATTTTTTGAAATATTTAAATATTTTTGAAAAACATGAATGGGTATGGGAGAAAATGCATGGGTCGCCTATTGTAGATTATGGGAGGCAGTAAGGGTAGCGGGCGGTAAGGTACGCTATCGCTGTAATGGAGTGGGTGAACATTTGGTACTGAACATTTATTCAACATAGTCAGTGTGCGTTAGAGTCCTGCATAGAGGACTCTCTACTCGTGCGTCTAATAGTTCGCTCGGGGGGGCTCCCCGATGGCGCAGTGGTAGCGTCATTGCCTTGTAATCAAATCGTGCCGGGTTCGATACCCGGTGGAGGCACAACTGGTTCAGATAAACTGTACGTCCAGTCCCGAATAGCCTTACTGTGCATAAAGTGGACTTAAAGCTGCAACTCAAATCAAATCAAATAGTTCGCTCGGACAACGCTAGATAGTGTAAGAATTTGACAGCTTCTTTGCTCGAGCAGATAACGCTCGAACAGCAAAGCGAAGGGTAAGTTCACGTAGAACCATAATTTGTCTGTGGTAGAGAATCCTCAAATATGGATTATGAAGTTAAAGACTAAGTGAAATTGAAACTTAAGTGAACATAGCGATCATCTCCATCTTCAAATGTTGTTTAGTCTATTTTACCAATACATTACAAATATATAGTGGCTGCGGTGGCTCAGTCGGAGTCGACCTCCGTGGCGGAGTGGTTAGCACAGCGCGCTCCAACGCCAGGGGTTCCGGGTTCGAGTCCCGGTTAAGGCATGGGTATTTGTGTTTGTCCAAAACGTGAAAAATTGAGAATACTGTAAAAATTGAAAAGTGTAAAAGTTGAAAAAGTGTGAATGACGGGGGATACCACCGCGTAGGGGTATTCCTTAAAAAAAAAAAAATCGGTAACGCGTCTGACTACCATGCTAAAGGTCCCGGGTTCGATCCCCGGCCGGTTCAAATCCGGGAACTTTTCTAACGTAGGAAGCGGCCTCGGCGCCCACCCAGCGTCGAATAACATGGGTTCCTGGGGTAAACCCTGGGGGGTGAAGGCGGTCAGGGGCGTGGTGCTGATCACATCACTCCCACTCACGACCGGATCAAGAAAGTGTGGGGCGTTACCCCCACACCCCTTATACGCCTTCATGGCGTGATGCTAAGCACAGGGGAGCACTTTACTTTACTTTACATTACAAATATATGAAAATGAATAGATGAGTACGTGCTGAAATTACCTGGTCGAATTTTTACATACATATTTCTACGATTACTGTCACATTGAAATGATATTTGGTTCAATAAACTTGAGCATAATACGCTTGACCGCGGGAGACTGGAACGAGTATGATCGATCGAAAGTGGTCTCATGCAGTGTGCATAGACTATTTCATAGGACAAGTAAAGAAACAAGTCTTTCATTATGTTTCAGTTACTGTACTTAAAATATTGCTCTCTACACTTATCTATGAGTAACTAGTTGAATGGCACGAGTAAACACTCTCAGCATTCACGTTGTTGGAGTAAGAAATCTTCAGACTACTGTTTTCAATTAAATGCTTCAACAAGCCAGAATTCCTGTTAAATGCGCTCTTGTAACGGCGTCCACGAATGATAAGAAATTTAAATTTCTCTACAGGAATTTCATTAAGTTAAAATGCTTATTATCATTATCTGAAATTTTGTCGTAAGTCTATAGCATATTAGCCTAGGTGTGGGCCATCTCTCGTTGTGAACATTACATAAAAGATACTAACCAGTAGCGAGCGAAACGAAAATTGTTAGATCTGTTTCTTTGCAAATTGACAATAGTATTAAATTAACTGGGCTTCAATATTTTCACGTAAAGTTTACTCTTTTTCAGGCTTTTCTCTTTCAGCATCACCTTTGCTTCGGCCCTCAAGAATTTTGTAATTCAGGAAGTTCGCGAGAGAATGCGCTCAATATCATCGTGTGTGAAATCTGAGTTGACGCGTCTTTAATTGTTTGAAATAATGGAGGGAAAAGGTAAGTTGCATCACTTTTTTACCTCAAGAGTAAAATATGAACTTTTTGTTCCCAGTTGTACGTCTACAACAAAGATAATTTTGGCCCCATTTTGTGCTAAATGGTGCACGAAACGTACAAAGAAATGACTTCCTACGATTTCAGGCGAAGTCGTCTTTTCAACGAGAACGACAGATACTCCTTAGACAAAAGGACAAATGCCCCGTTTTAGAGGAAGTGTAGAGATGCTCCATTAATTTCATGAAAGAAGAAATGTTCCACCCTCTTTCATTCCTAATTTACTTCAAAAGAAAAATTGCATTAACTGCAAGAAATGAATAAACAGATCTTTCTTAAAAACTAAAGTAAAATCTATGAAATTACATACTAAGAGTAAGAAATCATCGATGAAGGAGAAATCTACACGAAAAATAATATAACTTGAGAAAATAAATTATGAAAATTACCTGGGAAATGCTCTGGAAACCTAATCTGACGAAGAAAACTAGGCGCACAATTATAAAAGGAATTCAAATGTTTCTAATGCTTGGAAGACGGAAAGGGCATCGTTCAGAATAGACTGCTAGAAATGCATACAAGAAAAATGTAGTACGTTTTATAATGACAGGTAAAATTCGTGAGAGAAGGAAGAATGTATGAACTATGAATAAGGTTATAGTAGGCGCCCTCTAGTTCAGCTTCGGTTGGTTCGGTCGCAGGATGGTTCGGCCAGCCCTTACTGATTTTTTTAAAAGTTTTTATTTTATTTTTGTAGGCCAATAATATATTTTAACAGATCGGTTTTTACTTTAGGCCTACGCGTTATCTACTCAGTCAGTAAAAGTAATACTGTACAGCATTTACTTTTTTTATTTTCTCATATAAATTAGTGACAGTGTTTATACCGTTGTCTTTTGTGTTTTTCGCTTCATTTTTATAATTATTTTATTTATTTATTTTCATTTTATTCAAAAGTGTTTTTAAACTGCCGGTAACAGCTTTTCAGCCATACATGTTACAGCAGTATTGCATGTTAAAAGGTTACATGTTACAACGTTGTACAAGGTACCCAAAACCACACTAAGGGACAAGAGAGCATTCCAAAATATTTATTAAACATAACCTAACAACTACAAGAATATTAAAATGCATTAAAAAATATACAATTGTTACGTTTCAACTATAGAACTATAAAAGAGTTCTTGAAGAATTATTCTTATATATATGAAGTACAAATTGTTTTAACAACATTATCGATATCTATCTCACGGTATTAGAACTATAACTGGCTATGAGATACAGAACATAGTTGTAATTTTTGTAGTTCTTATCAAGACATAAAAATTCTCTATTTCCTCTCAAATTGTATTATTTCACCTTAAGCCATATCATACGAAGGAGTTTTGGTACCATATATTTTCCCTCCAAGATTCCTTCCTTATAAGATATAAGGCTATTTCTAGGTGATTCAGCAGGTTATCATACTCATAATAGTATTTGAATAGCTTGAATTTGTAATATATAAATGTGATAAATCTGTTTGTATTTTTTTCTATTGATTGTTTCATCTTAGCTCTACATGCGTAATACCAAATCGGAATATTGTATTCCACTATAGGTCTGACAAAAGTTGTAAACATTAAAATTAGAAATTGTAAGTTATATGAACAACTCCATTTTTTTATATTAAAGGTACATTGCTTGCTTGCTTTATTTATGATGTGATTAATATAGTCTTCAAATTTTAAGCGTCTGTCCAAAATAATCCCCAGATCTTTCATGGATTTCACATGTTTGATGATATTACTACTGATAAAATAATTAAAAATTTTAAAGTTTACCTTCCTAGAGAATGTTAGCACAAATGATTTTAATGAATTTATTGTCAATTGGTTTCCATTAACCCAATCATAAACAGTAAATATCATCCTGAAGTTTCTCATGAGAAATATTATTATCAATAATATAATTTAATGTCGTCTGCGTATGCAAGATATTTTGCATGTTTTATAACATATTCAATATCATTCAAAAATATATTGAATAGTAAGGGCCCTAAGGGCGACCCTTGAGGAACACCTCTTGACACATTTCCAGGGATGGAGAAACTAGACTTAAATTTTACTCTGAAAGTTCTCTGAGACAAGAAACTCTTAAACCAGGAACAGTACAAAGGAGCACACCCATAGTTTGCCAGCTTAGTTAACAGAATTGAATGGTTGACACTGTCAAAAGCTTTGGAGAGGTCTAAGTAGATTACATCTGTTTGTTTACTATTGGCAAAAGACTGACTAAGGTCTGAGAGCAGTATTGATAAATTAGTATTCGTAGATCAGAAACAAAACCATGCTGAGATGAACTTAAAATACATTTCATGTTAAAAGACAAATAATTAAAAATAACTGTTCAAATATCTTTCTAATAATATTACAGATTAAGATTGGTCTAAAATTACAAATACTGTAATCACCCTTGCTCTTTGGAATAGGTACAATCGTTTTCTCTTTCCACAGTTTTAGAAAAATCCCTGTCTTTAGTGTTTTATTATATAGTATGTGACTTAATAGTGGTGCAAAGATAGAGCTACAACCTTTGAATATATAATTGGGAATTTGGTGTCATTAGGTTTAAATTTGTTGAAAACTTTCATAATATCATTGTCACTAATGTTAGGTGGTACTATTGGTAAATGATGCCATTCACATGGTTCTACAGAAGCATTGGCAGGTTTTCGAAAATTAGTACTAAAATATTGGTAGAAAGCATCAGCATTACATTTTCTTCAAGCTCTTCACCATTGAGGCCCAGAACATAACGAACCTCATTTCTCTTAGAACTAATATTTTTCCAAAACATCATTGTGTCAGAGTAATAACAACAGTTTAGATAATTAAATTAATTTTTATTAGCTTGCCTAATTTCGAATTTAACTTTTCTTTTAGGGACACATATCTTAGATACCAGGATAACTTGTTGGTAGACTTGAACTTATTATAGCATTTTCTCTTCTTATTGAGCAAACGTTTAATTTTACGAGTTATCCATGGCGACTGCTGAGGAAAACCTTTCTTCTTAAGTGTATTATTCCCCACAGATTGTAGCACTACACTATGAAGAGACTCTACAATTTCATTTAATTCAGATGACAGATTAATTTAATCAATACCATCCTTTATATCATTATAAAGATGAAGAAAGTTACATCTTTTAAAATCATATGACTCATTTAAGGGCAGATCTGCATTAGTCTCACATGACATATGAGAAAAGCTGACAACTAAAACAAAAGGTGGATGGAATATATCAACCGTACTTACAGGTACAACACCAGTATTAAAAATAATTTCATACAAATTGCTTAAAGCTAAATCAAGTGTGGACAATTGGTTAGATGTATCTAACTCTCTAGCCTTCTTAAACCCGAAGGTTCATGGCTGCAGCAACACAAGCCTTCCATCTGTTCCTATCTTGAGCAAGATCTACATACCCTTTTCCATCCCTACCGACTTCCTTTAGGTCCATCTCAACGTTGTCCCTCCATCTTCGTTTTGGCCATCCTACAGGTCTCTTACCATCAGGTTTCCCAACAAGAATCCTGTAAACTCCTCTTTCCTCTCCCATTCGTGCCACATGGCCTGCCCACCTAAGTCTTCTTGATTTAATTATTCTAATAATATCTGGACATGAATGCAAATTATGTAGTTCTAAATTATGTAACCTTCTCCTCTCACCTGTCTCCTCATCCCTTTTTGGTCCAAAGATTTTCCTAAGGATCTTATTTTCAAATACTCTCAATTTATGTTCCTCTTTCAATGTAAGGGACCAAGTTTCACACCCATATAATACTACAGGCAAAATTACTGTTTTGTATATTTTAACTTTTAGTTTCTTAGATATTAAACGAGAAGACAAAGGTTTATGAAGAGAAAAGTAACATGCATTTCCTGAATTAAGCCTACTTTTTATTTCCTCTTTAATATAATTTTCATTTGTTAATATTACTCGTAAGTATTTGAATTTGGAAACTGGTTCAAACGAGTTGTTATCAATAATTAGATTTTGATTATTACCTAACACTTGGTTTCGGCCTGTAAGCATATATTTAGTTTTCTCTTTGTTAACTTCCAAACCTATCTCTTTAGCAGTTTTGAAAAATATTTTAGCATTATTCTTAATTGTATTCACATCATCCCCCAGTAAGTCTACATCATCTGCATATGCTAACAACTGAGTCACACCATTTAATTTTAGTCCTTCGTTAGTTTCTTTTACCTTCCTAACAGCATATTCTAAGGCAAAATTAAAGAGCAATGGAGAAAATTCATCTCCTTGTTTTAACCCATCATTGGATTGATTTGTTGTTTTATGTCCACTTTATGCATAGTAAGGCTAATCTGGACTACACCTACAGTTTAAAGTGGGATCCGAACCACTTGTGCCTCCACCGGGTATCGAACCCAGGACCCCTTGATTACAAGGCGATGACGCTACCACTGCGCCATCGGGGAGGCCCTTAACCCATCATGAATTGTAAATTTGTCAGATATGTTAATACCCACACGAATTTTACTTTCTGTTTCACTGGTGCATACTTTTACTATATTAACAAGCTTCTTAGGTATTCGCTGGAAAATGTGTCAGACCATACATGACGTCCGAGATCAAAGATGGCCACCATGGAGTATCTGCACATAAAATACTGTCCATATCGTGATTTAGAATTCGTTTATCAGATGTTTCCAGAGTCATTGTCTGTTAAAAATTAAAAAGTGAAAAATATTATTACAATTTTTATAACTACAGTAGTCTCCAAAAGTTAAGTATGAGTAAGATATGAGAAAATGTTTATTAATGAAATGTTAGAACTGCATAAAACATAGTGAAAATTAATCAAAAGGTTATATGGTATACAATAGAGTAGAATCCATGAAATTAGATATATTTTTTTGTGCAAAGAGACTCATGCAAAAAAAAAAAAAAATAGGTCACTTCATTAACGGAAAAAAAGAAGTTTGTGTGGGGTGAAGTTACTGGTACACAACACAACGTCGTAGCATGCTCTTTTCAAGGTGGTTCAAGAGTTCTACGTGCAGCTGGTTCCATTCCCCACGAAGAGGAGTGTGGAGTTCTGGAAATATCCTTGGTGGAGGATCGCTGGCTTACTCGTCTCCTTAAGAGTCTACAGGATTTATGTCTGGGGACCTCGGTGGCCAGTTCATGCAGCGGATTTCTTCACCTTCAAGAAAGTTTTCCATCAATTTGCTTCGATGCGCACATATATTATCATCTTATCATCTTTGAAGATGAAGTCTGGGCAGACTGAGCCTCTGGGTAAGTTGGAGTACCTCGTTTCTTTGCCTCTACGCAGTAACTGTACCTCCAGCAGTGGCGTGCAGCTCTATACGACCATTGAGCATGATGTCTTCCCCTACCAACATTCCACCTTTACGAAACTGATCCCTTTTTACGATATTCCGTAGATTAAATCATGATCAAGGTTCTCTCCAGATTAATGTGCAAGGAGAATCATTTTGCAAACTGAACCTGGACTGACCTTTGAAAAGCACGTTCTTTCGTTCGTTCAGGGTCTAATTTCGATTATGTTCACCCCACTGTAATCGGACCCTTCTGTGCACTGGATCAAGCGGGACACACACTAATGGACATCTGGCATAGAGACCAGCTGTCTTGAGTCTCCGGTATACAGTTTGGCGAGAGAAACTCTTACACCTGATGTGGCTGTAAGCTCTGAGAACAGTTGCCTTGCAGACTTCGTCCGGTTTCGTCGTGCAGTTAAAGCCAGATATCGGCCCTGTTGTGGCGTTGTTACTCATTTACACATTGTTCGGGCCTAGCATCATCATCCACTGTGTCTTGGAACTGTCGCCAGAGCCTGGAATTAACTTGGCACAGTCAATGCTGCTGTGACTTCAGTCTGTGTTTGACCTGCTTCCAGGCGTCCGATGATTCTTCGCTGACGTCTTTGTGCCTTGTTCGTACTGTACATTGCACACTTTATCAAGAGATTGTCCTCTGATACAGAAAGAGGCACACTTGTTCTGATATGATGTATTTTGTTTACCTTTCAATCACGGGCCTATTTGACACTAGCAGTACTTTGGACACTGCCGTTTTATGACGTTGCCTGTGACTTCCTCATTCAACATTGTCTGGAGCTCTAGGCAGTGTCAATATGAAAGGAATGATTCTTTTGTCATCCACATTGTCTTCTTTACAATCAACAGCCTATTGGGCTGGGTCGGTTTGGATGTTCCATTTATGCTTTTTTTTACTCCAATACTTTTTTTTACTCCTTCTGATAAAAGGTGGGTGGGCCACTTTGGTTGGAGCAAGACGTAAGCCTTGAACATCACTTTTCGCGAACAGACACCATCATAGTTTGCCGAAATCTTTGATTTTTGTTTCAGGACACGTATACTATACGAATGAATTTCAAATAACTTGTCATCATATTAGGGGTGTAAGAGACACTCAAATGCCAAACTCACTTCTACGAAGTACACCCTAGACAGCATTTTCCACACTAACAATGCCCTGGTGTCTAGGGCCTCCCAAAGGCACAGTGGTAGAGTCGTCGCCTTGTAAGCAAGGAGTCCCGGGTTCGATACACGGTGGAGGCTCATAAAGTGGTTTGGATTCAACTTTAAACTGTAGGTCCAATTCCGATTAGCCTATCAGTGCATAAAGTGGACTTGAAGCAACAATTCAATCAAGCAATCCTCTGGCGTCTAAACCCATGGAACTTGAGTTGTGTGCTGTCCACATGTGTTTATGATTGTCCTTTCATTTATTGATTGATTGATTGATTTAGTTTATTTTACTTCGCGTTTTGTGCCTCTTGGCTAATTTGCGAAGATGGGGATGAGTGATGAAATTGATGAGTGGACATTCAGAAACAACCAAGCCCGAGCAGGATTCGAACAAGGGACCCTTGGCGTGCTTTCATCTATATCATCTTATCATCATTCATTGTCATCTCTGAAATTAGCCAAAAGTAGCAGAAACGAGAAGTAAAATAAATCAATTGATTCTTTCATTCTGTTATTTTGTTCATCAAATCCAGGAGAACCGAAATTTGCAAGAGACTGGAGCACATCATCTTCTGCGCCATCAAATACGTTCAACAACCACTTCTTTGCAAGTACAAACACAAACTGGGATACCATTATTAGATGCCGGACCCTATGGCCGAGTGGTTAGCACATCGCGCTGTGACGCCAAGGATCCCGGGTTCAAATTCCGCTCTTCCTTGGTTGTTTGTGACTGTCCATTCATCAATTTTATCATTTCATTACTCATCCCGATCTTCGCAAATTAGCCAAGAGGCACAAAACGCGAAGTAAAATAAACTAAATCAATCAATCAACCATTATTAGATAGAGTGAACGCAACCGCACATTTCACCAGAAGGAGTTACTTTAAAGAATTAGAATGAAATAAAAGCTGAAAACGAACATACAAATCTTCCCAGCCCAATAGCCTGTTGACAGGAAAAAGAAGAAAATGATAATATTACAGTTAACATGTTTTGGTTGCGGAAAGAGGAAATGTTTATGCATATGCCGAGATCAGTCCCTTGCGACGTACTGAACTGTCTATGTAGTGCAGATGAAGAAAAGTGTGAAAACAATGACTTAGAGGACAGAGATTCAGATCAGTGTCGAGGAATTGACTGAATTGATGATATGATTTTTTACAAATGTTTTTCAACCGCTCTTTAATTTTGATAACAGATACGCTGCATAAATTTCAAATGACGATGCGGAAGTCACAGGTGATGTTGTTACTCCTTTACTATAATAGTTATAATAATAGTAATATAATAATAATAATAATAATAATAATAATGAATACTTTTCACTACTTATTTATTAACAGAAAATACCTCTGGAAACATCTGATAAACGAATTCTAAATCTCGATATGGACAGTATTTTATGTGCAGATACTCCATGGTGGCAATCTTGGATTTCTGACGTCATGTATGGTCTGACACATTTTCCAGCAAAACGCCTGTAGTAATACATGATTGCATGCCTCCAAATGAAGGCATCCTCCATACACACTTCATCCCATCGTGGAAGAACCCAACAAACTTACAAATGGTCAAAATGACTCGTAAAGGTGTAAATGGGAGATGGTCGTTATTCTTTGTTTATGCCTTCAGAAGCAGCCATCTTGGATGTATGACGTCACATAGGCTATACGTCACAATAGTAGGAATCAACAGGCAGTAATTGGCCCCCTTTATATTCCAGAATGTCAAGTAAAGTGTAAAATACGCTTAGAATCCTTGCAGAAATGGACACGAAATAGTTTCACTGGATATATCTCCATTACATTGCGAGATATAAAGAAAACTGTAAGAATAAATTTTGTTCCTTTTCCAATTCTGAACAAAAAATGCATGTATAAACAATTGTTAAAAATCACTTTTAAAGGAATTACGATCGATGTTCTTTGTGAGTGTATGAAGCGGCAGCAATTTTGGATGTAAGACGTCACACAGGACATCTGCCATAATTGCGAGCAAAACACCTGGTAGTACATGATTGTGTACCACCATAGCAACGTATTAACGGAAGTCATAATTTCCCTTCATTCAAAAACCTACGGGATTACAAATGCCCCTGGACTATTAGGAACCATTGTGTTTCGTCCCTCTTCTGTTTACTGAGGAGGAAATCCCACCATAAGAGGGAAGTTTACAATGGACTTAATCTTTGTATTCTTTCCGGGGGACATTTTACTGTTTCCGGGAGAACATTTACCATCGGGGATGTTCCACACTGTGACACCGGCAGCGAGCAGCAGAGAGTCTTGCAATCTAGGTTCATTTGCCGCCAAGAGGGAGGGTGTGGGAAGCTCTCCCACTGGTATTTGCTAAACGTGACTACAGATGGCGTTGCCGTCCAAGACCAATTTCGAGCTTGTGCATTTTTTGGGGGAATGAAGCAGGTGTCAGTTTGGAACCTTGTGTCCCGCGCTGTCCTGAACCATATGTATCAAGGGAAACTATACTGTTCTTGCCCTTTCAGTTTTGGCACCTTCCCCCATCCTTCAGTTTTGGAACACAATCGCCGCCATTGACCCCTGATATCGTAGTGCGCTGTGCTAAACACTCCGCCACGGAGTTCGACATCAAGATAGTTCTGAAAAGAATTTCAACGTATTGTAGAGGGTGTCCCAGCAAGAACGCCTGATTTCATGCCGTGAATAAATCATTTTAATTTATTGAATATTAATCCTGGTGGAAAGGCAAATGTTCAATATCCACACCATTCAAATAACACAACAAATAAAAGACAACAGTACTTAAATGTATACGAACAGTGTTGCCAACCCAACAACAACAAGACAATGCCGTAATTTAAATCCGACGATCTTTTTATTTTTTTTATTTTTTAATTTTGAATTTAAAATTTTGGGAGCGTCAGCACTTAGGCTATTTTGCTCCCGTCACATTATACGGGGGCCAGCCCCTTATCATTACAAATAACAACTCTAGCGTTGCATAACTAAAAATGTTAAAATGTTCTGACTACAAAATTATACTGGCCATAGTGCCAGTCGCCAGAGCCTCGTTAGTCTTTAGTCCAGGGTGCACTACATGGAAGTGAGGTTGACTTTTGGGCGCCCACGTGGAAGGTCACCCCTTACACCCCTCCGATGATCTTGTTGGGACACCCTTTATTGTATTGCATTTTGCAAGAATATATTTTAGTTCTGAGACAGTACTCACATATTTATATGTTTTTAACAGATTGCTTTCTAGCGTACCCGCAGAAATTATTCACAAGTGGCGTGCAGTTGTCCTAACGTGGAATACAGTGTAATGACGTCATGTTTATTTGTCACCATAAGAACGAACAGTGGCGGCGATTAGGGAGGCGTGGGTGGGCATTTGCCACACATTTTTTGGCCTCTTCCTCCCTTACTTTTGGAACCATGCCCCCCATCCAGTTTTTCAACCCAATCGCCGCCACTGAGAACGAAACGTTTTGAAGAGAAGATGTGAATAGAGCAGTAGAGCGTGAGAGAAAGGAATAGAGAGAGAAGCTAGAGAGAAGGATAGAGAGGGAGAGGGAGAGAAGTAGAGAGAGTTAGAGAGAAGGAATAGAAATAGCAGAACTGAATGGAAAGAGAGAGGATAAACAAAAATCGAGATAGGGAGGAAAATATTGAAAAAGAAATGATTAATTACAGTGCAAGTAAGAGCGAAACAAAGAGATAATGAAACGAAGAGCAGGGAATCGAAATCTAGGAAGAAGACACGAAAAAAAGCAGATGAAGTTGCAGATACAAGAAAAAGTTTACAATGGGAGGAATTAACTCTTGACTTTCTCTGCGGGCTCCCATTCTTATTTTAAAAAGTTAGTTATTTTAATTTAGTTAGCTACTTTTCAAGTGGAAATTTACCAATGTAAATATAAGCGTTTAACAGAAATTAGTTTTCATGGATTTAAAGAGTTTTCGATTGAACATAACATTGTTGAAAAGTGAGCAAAATATGTTTAAAAAATCCGAAAATATATTTCATATACTTTCTATTTAAATACACCTTTATTCATGGACATTGTCGGAAAAAAATCCTCATGAGTTTACCCAACCTGGAAATCACATAATGTGTACCAAGAGGCAATTGGGAAGGGGAGGGGCAAGTGATTGGAGCTTCATTATTACATCGCTTCCAGTATGGGCGAGATCGAGAATGTGTGGAATCGTTGCGACTAGCTAAAACTGGTAGCAAAACGACATAAAATTAATAATTAATTCTGTACGAGAAGGTTTGGGGACCTATTAATTCAAAGTGGCAAAATCGACGCAAGGATAATACTGACCTCGGTGGCGAAGTGGCTATCACACTGCGTCATGGCGCCAGAATCTAGGCTCGAATCCCGGCCTGGGCATAGGTGTTCCTTGTGAGTTCTCCTTCATTAATTTCATCGTATCATCACTCATTTCTATTACTCAAAAGTGGCGGGAAAAAGGATGTAAAATAAACTAAATAAATAAATCAATCGATGCAAGAATAGAGAAATGCAAGGTTTAAAAAATGAACTTTATAATATTGTAAACATTTTCATTGGTTTTTTAAATAATTTTTTATGGTTGAATTCTAAGTATTATGAAAACAGAAAATAGTCTACGAAGATGAAACAGTGTAAAAGATAGCGTTTGCTTATAAATTGATACGATATGGATAGGGACCATATGTTGTGCAAAGAGTCGAGTGAGAGGCACACTAAGCTCCTAACACGTCTAAAAAATTGGTTGTTAACACTCCTAAACCTGGCCTCCTAACGTAACAATGCAGGCATTATTAAAATTGAAATTGTGCAAATAGGGTGTCCCAGAAGACTTTCCCTTATTACAAACTTTATTCATATCCGCTATATGCAAGCTAGAGATGCGAAAGTGGTGCCAAAATGTTGGAAAACTAACCAAGTTTTCTTGTTGCAGGTTTGAGTAACGTGGCTGTAGTGTAGTAGTGTCAGTGCCCAGAAAACCGGAAATGTTCACAAATCAGGAAAAAGCTCAGCGTGTCTTCTGGTATCACGAAACCAGATCACCAATAACAGTGCAGAGGAACTTTCAAATGTACAGAATTCTTTCGTCTAGAATATCTGCCATCAATAAGTTGGTATTTAAAAATTGTAAATTATCTTCATTCTCAAATCCTGTCAACTCCAAGAAACATTGTATGGAAAGATGCCACCCGATGTCAAGAGCATTAATTCCGGATTCCTTGGCACTGACACTGCTACACTACAGCCATATTACTGAAACCTGCATCAAATAAACTTGGTAAGTTTCCCAACATTTTGGCACCACTTTCACATCTCTACATTGCAAATAGCGGATATGAATAAAGTTTGTAATCAGGGAAAGACTTCTGGGACACCCGTACATGTGAGTTATCAGTGGTGGCGATTGGATTCCAAAACTGGGGGGGGGGGGGCAAGATACCAAAACTGAGGGAGTTAGCAAAGACAGTTTACTTTCCTCTACCTCCTCTCTAATCGCCGACACTGTTAAAAAAGTTAAGTTTGGTGGTACTCGTATCAGCATTTTTGAGAAACCAATTTTTGCTGTTATCTGTTTGACTTGCTCTGCACCAAACACTCCTGCAAAATGTGCAGCAGGAGTGGAATTCACTTGCCTATGGCGCCTCAAATGCCTTCGAAAGATTCTCGGCGGTCTGTTTTGAGGCTTCACCAATCTACTTTCTAGCACTTCACCCGCCCCCTTTCCTCCGTCAAAGAGGGAAGGTGGGAATGCGTCCGCAGTTGGTAACATCTCGCGAGAGGATGTAGCCTTGACTCTCGAATGCTAATGCAAGGGCATCTGCAACTCCCACCTCCATTCTCCTGAAAGACAAACTTTTATTTCTGTTGCGGAGACTTTAATTATGAAAGCTGTAAGTTTTCGACCAATGGGAATAACCTTTACATATACACACAGGTCGGGTTAAAAACGGCAAATGCAATTATCTTTCTGTTGTTGTTGAATATTTATGACTTTTCTCGGATGGATGGAGTTTCAATGCGAAATGTAGGACGAATGTTAGCTCCCTTTGTTGCCTGGTTCATTGCTGATTCTTCCTTTGATAGTTGTTTGTTTTCGTCGTGGAAAAAGCAACAAAGCAAACGCTTGAAAAAGGGACACATTTGGTTTTTGATATTTAGCGTCGCTTTTCTGCTACTTTTCGCTAATCACGGATGAGTGATCGTTTGTTGAAATTGATGAAGGGAAACTCGCAAAGAAGATCATCAATGCCCAGGTCGGGATTCGAACCCGGGGCCTCTGGCGTCTTACCGCGCTCTGATGACCACTTAGGCAAGAAGGCCGGCGGCCATTTGTGATGGCGATATGACCACCCCTCAAACGAGAGATTGCCGTCAGGTCCTCACAGGCTGAGTGAAGTCCAGAGCTACTCCATGCAATGCAAGGACATTGCTTCAAAAGTTCCCCACTTGAAATCAACCACTCCAGAAGTCAAAGCTGTATCTCCCACGTGGAAGCCAGACCTTTACCCACAGGAACATCGCGGTTGTAATTGAGGACTAAAAGTGGTAAACGTTGTAAGTGCCAAAAGCGAAAGTGTTGGGAAATCGCATTGTTCGGCACATCAGCCCGTAAGAACGTTCACACTAGTGACCTCTTTACACGCCTTTTCAACTATTTAGAGGGCTACCAGTCACATTTCACGTTTACCACATTATAAAACATGGCACATTTCACAGTTTAACGTGGAAAACAGTGTTTGAATTATTGTGGCACTTAGAGCGTTTACCAATTTTATTCTTCAAAAGCATGATGAACAATAAATAGATCGGAATTCAAAGAAGAAATGGAGATTCCAAGTGCCTTTTGGGAAGGAGGCGCAGGTTAAAACTCCAGAAAATATTGACAAAACAGAACAGCATTTTAAACGAAAATTATAGGTAAGAAAATTTTACACGAGAAACATCCAATTTTACCTATCTCTCATTTGCTATTTCGCGACGATTTTCAGGCACTTTTGACTAATCACGATGATGAGGATGAAATATTCACAAAGAACGCTCATTGCTCGGCCCTGATTCGAATCCGGGACGTCTGGTGTCGTAGCGCGCTGTACTAACCACTCCACCACGGGGGTCGGTGGGGGCAGAATCAAAAAAGGTTTCAAGCCCATAACAAATGTAATCGAAGATAATTTTGATAAATAAGTTACATTTGCAAAATCATGAACAAATTATTCGTTACTTTGTTCCTCAGGTTCCAGGAGGTTAACATAAGTACCATTAACTTGAAAGTTTTCATAAACCTGATTTTTTGGGAGCGGGCAAGTGATTTCCTCCTTGTCCCGCCAAATTACGACTATGGTCGTCATCATTACTTCCCCGATGCATAAAGGTCTAACACTACAGTTGGGACGGCGTAGCAACCGGTGTTGAATCACAGTGCAGAACAATTATTTTGACAAAAATCCTGTTTCCCTACTGGCTGCTTTGCGGAGGGGTTAATTATAATGTTATCGGCTCTTTCAAAAGCGGCGGGCCTAATTGGCTGTTTGGCCGCGAGTTCCTTCGTAGGTAAACGCGGCAACACAGGGTCACTTCCACAAGGGCGGTCTCCGCGCCATTTTCTGGCCCGGCGGAACTTTTAGCAATGCTTCATCATCGGGAGAATATTTTAGAGTGCACATTCTTGCTGGGAATGGTGGGAGAGAGAGCGGTACGTTAAAACTGAAGAAAATATTGACCAAATACAACTACATTTTAACAAAAATTACAGATCTTTTTTTTTTTTCATGAGAAACATCTGCCACTTTACATGCCATTCAATCGACTATCTTCTATCCGATGTAAGAACGAAGTCAATATAAACAAATTCATTTACTTTCAAGAATTTACAATGTCAGCTGTTGAGGAATCGTGTACGTAGGAATATAGTGTTCTCATCGAGGTTACTATATTAAAGTTGTAGACCTTATAGAGGGTGTTTCGTAAGTTCGTTTACAACGCTTGGGAGGCGATTGTACGAGTGAAAATAAGGATACGGCTTTGTTGCCGAGTTATTGACGTTTGAAAAAGTGGGAAAATGATTTTCCGAAGTGAATACTGGCAAAACGAGTGGAGAGAAGTCGTCGGTGTTGGGAGGTCCAATAAGAAATTAGGTACGCTCTTGTCAAATAATCACGCGGCAATGTTGTGCAATGTCGGCGCAAGGGATTCCCCAAAGGACGCAAACGAAGATGTTGACGGGAGTGGGGTGGGTGTGCGTTCTGCGTGAGCTGGTATGGACGAAAATTGGCATGTGTTGAATGGCACCAAAAAACAAAGAAAATTTCCTGAGCGAAGGGCATCATGACGTAAAAACGAAAAAAATGAACTGTCATAGGTTGCATACCCTGAAGGGCACACAGTATGCTTAATGGAGATGTGAAGATAAACTCATCACAGACGGTTTTCAAAGTGTCCACCACGTACTTCCAAGCAGAGGCGACAACGCCGAATCAAGGATTGTCTAGTGCGACCCAACAACCCCGGCGTTTCTGCTATCAATGCTGCAGCTACATTTATACGGGCAACGAGGTCCTCGGCTGACACGACAGGTGTTTCGTAAACGAGGCGTTTCATCTCTCCTCAGAGGAAGAAATCCAGGGGCGTAATATCAGGCGATCGAGGTGGCCATGGCACAGGCCCTCCCCTGCCAATGCACTGGTTGTGGAATACGGCATTGAGGAAATGGTGCACATTCCGATCGAAATGTGGGGGTGCACCGTCATGTTGAAATGACAGTCTTCGTCTCATTGCCAAGGGCACGTCCTCTAGTAGTTCAGGCAAAACGTCACTGAGAAATGCTTGATAAGTGGGTCCACATAGGCGAACAGGGAGAATGTACGGTCCAATCAAATGGTCATGCAGTATCCCGCACCACACATTCACTGCAAATCTGTGCTGATGATGTGCCACTAGCAGTGCATGTGGATTTTAATGTTCCCACACATGACTGTTTTTACTATTGAACACACCAGTTTTCGTGAAGATAGCCTCATCAGTCCCTAGTACCGTATTCTGAAAATTGGGGATAGTTTCAATTTGATGAACAAACCATTGGCAAAAGTCCTCACGTGGGCAAAAGTCCTTACGTGGGCCAATGTCCATAGGTAAAAGGTCTTGCACTTTTTTCAATTTGTACGGGTGCATCCCCTCTTCTGCCAGGACTCACCACACATTCACATGGAAGGTGTTTCGTTCGTGGGCTAGTGCGCGCGTACTGGTGCCTGGATGATCCATCACTGCAGTTAGCACATCTTCCACTTCGCGGTCGTCCAACTTCTCGAAGAGGTGTCAACACTGATCCTGTTTCCCGAAGTTGAGTGTCTACATTTGAAATAAAGTGTGCGATGGTAACACCCTATTTGGAAAACGTGCCCCATACAGGCGCCTTGCAGCACGGCTATTACCTCCAGCCTCCTCATAAATCAGATGCATGTCCGCCAGCTCTTGGTACGTGTATGCAGCCATCCCTTACACCGGGCTACAAGTGTTTATGGCCGTTAACACTAGTACACTTCACAGAACACGATGGGCTGTGGCTAAGAATTAACACGTAACACTGCTAGGTCAAATGTTTGCCCAACACTACTGTCCAAGAACCTCACGTCTTTCCATTCAACCGTGAATGTTTAACAACCTGCTGCTGGCACAGCACCTGAAGCACGAATGGCATAGACACGTGCGCTCCTTCATCAGGAAACCTACACTGTTAGCGCCCCTAGCGGGAAATGTGGTACTTAACGTCAGATCACACGGACACCCATCTGCCCTCCAGGGTATGCAACCTATGACAGTTCGTTTCTTTCGTTTTTACGTCATGATGCCCTTCGCTCAGGAAATTTTCTTTGTTTTTTGGTTCCATTCAACACATGCCAATTTTCGTCGATACCAGCTCACGCAGAACGCACACCCACCCCACTCCCGTCAACATCTTCGTTTGCGTCCTTTGGTGAATCCCTTGCGCCGACATTGCACAACATTGCCGCGTGATTATTTGACAAGAGCGTACCCAATTTCTTAGTTCACCGCCCAACACCGACGACTTCTTTCCACTCGTTTTGCGTTTTCAAACGTCAATAACTCGACAATAAAGCCGTTTCCGGAATTTCGTTACATGAACTTTCCACCTTATTTTCACTCGTACAATCACCTCCCAAGCGTTGTAAACGAACTTACGAAACACCCTGTATTATGAACACTACAGCAAAGAAGAAACTATTAATGAGAACAATAACACCAGGACTGACATATTGAAGAAGAACTACGTCCGAGAAGTTACGTTCCGATAGTGAATGGAGTGTATGTGACCTGTCTATAAAATAATCAGATTGATATCCGGTTGGTACATCTGAATAAGCACATTGTAATTTGCTTTCTACCGAGACCGAAAGGCTCGCGTGATCTCGAGTTTTCGGAGGTTTATCTTGTTCTCGGTCTCGTTCAGTCTCAATGAGTCTGCTCTCGTTCACATTTCCGTTTTTAAAAGATGTATCGTTACCATCTCTAGTAACGAAGACTTTACAGCTTTCCTTTTCTTTCTTCTTACAGAGTGTTTTAAAATTCGTGCAATCCAAAATTTGGTTGCTTGTAATATTAAAACCGTCAGGGATATTTACACCAGGTTTTCCAAAAGTATGAAGTTTCATCCAATGACTTATTTTTCAGTTCTAAACATTGCAAGTTTACTAAATACAGAAAATTATATAATTAATAGCTGGCGTTATTTCTTCTTTTTCCAAAAATGCATTTTTCAGTGAGGAAAAATTAGAAGTCGCACGACTGATGACATGTTCCATTGTAATATGCGACAAAAATGAGTCATGTACATCATTATATTGGTCTAGGACTGGTGATCATATGAGTTGAGTGAAAAAAAGCCAATTTAAGGGCATAATTTCTTAGCTGGCAACACTACCAGCTGAAATTTTGTCAACAGGCGAAGGCAACATGTGCCTGAATATTGGTCCTACATGTGATGGCTTTTAACATGTGTTTCATTTTTTGTTTTAAGTCCACTTTAAGTACTCTAAGGCTAATTATGACTGGATATACACTTTAAAGTGGGATCCACCAGTTATCGTACCCGGAATCTCTTTACTACAAGGCAACGACGTTACCACTACGTCATCGGGGAGATATACCGATATTTCAGTTCTTTTGTGCATTAATATACATATGATTTTATGACTTACACGAATAACAATATAATACAGTTACTCTGGTGTTTTTAACAACGCTTCTAATGAGTTTTTTTTCTTTAAGAAGGAGTCTTCAATGCTATCGAAATCGGGGTCTGGCATCCGACCTAAACGCAAGTAAGATTGAAATTTGCAGTTACTGACGACAAAACAACAGCTTTGACGACGTCCCAACATTTTGGAAAAAAACCCATAAAAAGCATATTTTGGGAAAAAATACGAAAATTTCAGAACAATCGGGAAAATCGAAAGTAACGATCCCGTCTTAACTCATATAAATGGCAATCCCAAACCCATACAATGCTGAACATGACAGAGTAACATGTCATCAGTTGTCAGACGTTTAATTATGACCCTACGAGAATTTCTTACACAGTTTTCTAACTAAAAAGTGCATTTTAGGAAAAACATTAACGCCAGTTTTATAGAAATTTCTGGATAGAATAAATTGAGAATCTTAAGCATGAGAAAATATCTCAGTGGGTAAGACTCCATTATTTCGAAAATTCGTTGTAAATATCTTTACGGTTTTAATGTTACCGTTGACCATAGTTTGGGTAGCGAGACTTTTGAAACACCCTGTGCTATTTGATTGCCTTACAGTCATTCGCAATAAGATACCCACTTTATGTGTGCTGCCTAACCTTCTGTCGTTACTCAATAGCAAATCTTTAAAGGTAAATCTGGCCATTTTCGGTTGACTGCACTTCTAAGTTCTTGGATATAATTTCCTTAGCGTGGCACTTGCAATGATAGTCATAACAATCTTCTCTCTCTAACGTCTTATATCTGAAAGAGTCTTCTCTTCAATTGTCAAGTTTAATTGCTCAGATATCCAATTTTTGAAAAACCTTTCTTTCTCCCACTCTCCATCTGTTGATTCGAAAATTAGGTCTTTGGCTTCAGCTGCGTTCATACAATGAGTCGCTTGTAGAAATTTTAGCAGCGAAGACGTCCTACTGAAGAATTGAGTTTACCGCCGAAAACCACTTCTGAGTATATTCAATTAACGGCTGCGAAAGCGCCATCTGGAAAGAAAATTCCCTTCCATCTTATTTCCAGGCAAGAACCCGTTCCACGTTAACTTCAAGCGGATGGTCGTGACGCAATGTTGCCAGCTAAGATTGATTTTAGCGAACTTAGTTTTAACGTAAATCTTTATGCATTCTTCTCTCAGTCTCGTACCATGTGGAGAGGGCTGCCTTGTTATCGTTCTCGTCTCGACTAAAAAACACATGCCTCTTATCTAATTCTGTTTCGGTTATTTTGCGTGGTGCTCGAATCTGGGATCTCTTGCTTCGTAGTGCGCTACGCGAAGCCTTGCTCCGCCTCGAGTCTCGAAAAGAGTCCCAAAAGAGTGTTTACACTCTTTGAAAGTTAATAACAGGAACAATAAAAGCCGTAAGTATGAACATATTTGGTGTCACATACCTTAATTTTATAAACGTTCAAAATGACCGCCAATGGCAATACATCTCTGCAATGCTGAACATACCGACATCACCAAATATGGTTTCCACGGAATGGAAGCACAGGTAGTATCCATCAATTGATTGTCTCATGTCATCCAGCGTCTGTGGCTTTTTGGCGTACAAATCGATCTTCACACTTCCCCACAGGTAGCAATGTAACGGTGCTAAATCGGGAAGTCTGGGTGTAGATTGGACACTTACACGTTTTTCGATAAAAATTTCTTACCTCTGCCCTTCTGGCGGCTGTGATTGAGCTAAAACAACAGAATGCCTGTACTCGATCGCACGCACTCAACGTAGTCATTGCCGCTTGAAGTACACAAATTCCATTAAGTCAACTTTCAGAGTTTCTCTGTTGTCAGGGTTCAAAGAGTATTAAACATTATTTTGGAACATTCTGTAGTATAAAAAATATGTACAGTGTGTATCAGAACACAAACTTTCACAGCAAAGAGAAATCAATTTTGGTAACACTTTTTTGCTTGACGACTCTTTCCGATTCTACGAAACTTAAGAAAGGTATCTTATCCAATGTATGCAATCATGCTGCAATGACGACAGTTAACACTAAGGAATTAATTATAATTATTATTCATTATACTACAGGGTGGCTCAATAAGTCACTTAACACCCCCAGTACAAGGCCACTGCGGTATGGAACGTGAAAATGGCGATGACCAATCGTTGCCTGGCCAAGGGGGAACCACACTGACGTCAACCGCATGGTCGGCAGCCATCTTGATGTCCGCCATCTTGAATTCAACTTCAGAAATTTAAATGGGAAGGGGGTCGTGCGACATATCAAAATGGTCTAGAATTTCACCAGGAAAACAACTGTGACATTTGTTTTCACCTAACTTTAATTGTTGCAGAGTTAACAATACCACAAAGTTATGGCTCAATAAGTCACTTAACACCCCCCAGTACAAGGCCACTGCGGCATGGAACGTGAAAATGGCGATGACCAATCGTTATCAGGCCAAGGGGGAACCACATTGACGTCACCCGCATGGTCAGCAGCCATCTTGATGTCCGCCATCTTGAATTCAACTTCAGAAATTTAAATGGGAAGGGGGTCGTGCGACATATCAAAATGGTCTAGAATTTCACCAGGAAAACAACTGTGACATTTGTTTTCACCTAACTTTAATTGTTGCAGAGTTAACAATACCACAAAGTTATAACACATGCTCAATATGACGTCCCTCTTGCGCAACACACACGTGTAATCGTCTCTCCCATGACCTTACCATATTCTGAAAAACCTCAGAAGTTATTGCAGTACAGGCATCCACAATGCGTGTGCGCAAGTGTGCCAGATCCCTGATTTTCGTAGCATACACCATGGCTTTCAGGTGTCCCCAGAGGTAAAAGTCCAATGGTGTCAGGTCAGGTGAGCGTGCAGGCCATTCCACAGTCCCTCGGCGACCAATCCAGTGGTGAGGGAATTGTGATCCAGGTACCGACGGACTATAATCCCATAGTGCGGTGGAGCACCATCTTGCTGGAACCATTCAGGATAGCTCCCATCGTCGGACAGTAAGGATGGTAAGATCTGCTCCGTAGCAGAAGCAAGTAGCCCTCTGCATTTAAGTTGCCCTGAATGAAAAATGGACCAACAAGTCGGGAACTACAAGTACCACACCATACCATTAGCTTCCCGCCTCCCATCACCTTGCTGGGATCTGTCCAATGTGGATTTTCTGGTGACCAGTACCGCAGATTTTGCTTATTCACCTCTCCCGACACATAAAAATTTGTCTCATCACTGAACAGAATCTTGCTACCGACGGCAGGGTCACGTTGCAGTTGTGGTATAGCCCACTCACAAAACTGCAAACGCCTGTCTGGATCGTCCTCCCTAAGGTGCTGCTGCAGCTGTATCTTATACGGATGCCAGTAGTGGTCACGTACAATTCTTTGAATTGAACCCCTGCTGACACCGCTTTCCAGCGCCAGTCTCCGTGTGCTACGGGTTGGGGACTTTGCAAATGATGCCAACACCGCTACAGCAGTACCCTCATCCGTGGCTGTTTTCGGACGTCCATGTCGCGGCTTGTCATCCACAGATCCAGTATCTTGGAACTTTGCCAGCAACTGGCTGACGGTCACATGTGACACCGGTTTTCTTGCAGGATTGCGGTTATTGAAGTCTGCGGCAATGTCACGCGTACTTCTCTCCCCTGACATCAACATGATGGCAATCCGTTCCTCACGTGTTAGTGGCATTTTCGTTCAGATCAGTGAAAAAGGAAATATGTTACTCTTGACACGATCAATTCACATCATCACTCTTTTAAACTTTTATGTAAAGACAAAACACAATCGTAATTCCCATGCCAACCAATACTACAAGATATGTACATACTGGTAAGTCAATATCCGGACATTTTCAGTGATTGGTATAACAATAAATACCACATAATCACATACTAACGATTACTTGAACAATAAACATTTAAGCAAAAAGGAAAGGACGTGTCACTCTCCCAAGCGGAAATCGCCCTTAAATTTAAAGTTAGGTGAAAACAAATGTCACAGTTGTTTTCCTAGTGAAATTCTAGACCATTTTGATATGTCGCACAACCCCCTTCCCATTTAAATTTCTGAAGTTGAATTCAAGATGGCGGACATCAAGATGGCTGCCGACCATGCGGGTGACGTCAATGTGGTTCCCCCTTGGCCTGATAACGATTGGTCATCGCCATTTTCAAGTTCCATGCCGCAGTGGCGTTGTACTGGGGGCATTAAGTGACTTATTGAGCCTCCCTGTATATATAATCGTATAAACATTTGGTCCTTTCTTGCAGTGCCGGATTGGGAGTATTAATAGGGTGGTGTCGTTGAATAAAACATCATCCGCCTCTTACTAAAGAACTTAACCGATCGGCAAGGTTATCATTGCATTAGGCCATGGGTTACATTGAGGGAAATAAGCTCAGTTAGAAATAACGGCATCAAGATCACAACACTGATTCCATTTATTAGTCACTCTTTTAGACTTGTTGAAAACATTTTTATGAAGTCGTGGAGAAAGTAATACATTAGAAGAGTTAGATTCAAGCTGTAAATTATTTATGTCATTCAATCAATCATGCATAGTATGTTTATCATTTATTTTAGAACTGAAAGACTTTGCAAAAAATATGTAAAAAATAATATCAACTTTCTATTTTTTGTGATGCTTCTAATCATTAACAAAATATGATTCTGTGCTGCCATCTGTGGTCAAAAATTTCAAACTTGATATATTTAGAGCGTAATTTTATTGTCAAATTATCGTCTTAAATTTACGTGTTAGTTGGAGATAATAGCATATAATTGAATTGAATTGAATTGACTTGACTTTATTGCTGGGCGAGGTTCAGCTATTGCTGGTCTACCACCTAACCCCAAAAACTACAGATTAAAATTAAAATAAAATAAAATTCAAGATTACGAAGAAAATGAACAAGAAAGTACAATAAAATACAAATGGAATAAAATCATATACATTGGAACAATATTAGCAATGAATTAGATAATAAAGTAACTGAAGTCGAGACAGTTGATAGTAAGAAAAAAATAAATTCTGGCAACTCACAGTATTTATCATTATTCATAAGTTGATTTACCCTGCTTCTGATCGTTGATCAGTGATTCACGGAGCATATCGCGAAAACGTCTGAAATTTTGATTTTTGGTTAGATTTGGTAGTGCATTCCAGGCTTTGGGTGCTGCGTAACTGAAAGAGGCCTGATAAGCTGAAGTTCTGAAACGAGGTAAGCTGAAACTGGCAGCGTTTCTGGTTGAATGCGAATGAATTTTGCTTCTGAAGTTTAATTTCGAAAAGAGGTAGTTTGGGCTCTTGCTACTAATTATATTGTGCAGTGTACAAAACAAGTGCATTTTTCTCCGTCGAGCCATGGAAAGGATTCCGTGCTCATTAAGCACAGGGAGAATATGTTCACACTTTCTTGTTCTATATACATATCTAATGCATGCGTTTTGAACTTTCTGTATTTTTATTGCAAGCTTTTTTGTTATTCTTAGCCCGTAACCGACATCGCAATAGTCAAACAGGGGGAAGACAAGAGACTGCACTAGGTTTAATTTTATCTTAGGAGAGAGAAAGTCTACCAGAAGATAGCGGCTTTTTAATATCGAATACGCCTTGCCACATTGTTGTATCACGTGCTCAGACCAATCGAGCCGCTGGTTCATGATCAGTCCTAGGATTTTTACTGTTTCAGAAAATTTAATACGCTGTGTGTGAAGAATTATTTCGCATTCATTGATGTCAATATGTTTCAAGAGACTGCCTGTTCCGATAATTGTAAATATTGTTTTGTTTGAATTTATTACTAGCCAATTTGAAGCGCACCAATCGCTTATGTTCTTCAAATCTTGGTTTAAAAGTGCGACCGCGTCCTGCAATTTTGATATGCATGTGGATATATATACAATTGAGTGTCGTCAGCATAACAGTGAACGTTGCATATTTTCACAGACTTGACTAAATCAAGTAGTTTCCTGAGCACTCTTGGTAGTTCTGATACTCGTCGTTAGGGAGAGCGCACAGTGGCATAATTGGCATAATTGGCGCCCAAGAAGGTGCTCAACCCCGTTCACACATCTAGAGACACAATACAAATTATGAATTAACTACACCTGAATAATCACATACATCACACCATTTTACTAACACACATTACACAATTATCGACATATTACCATAATATATAGAATTTACATCAGTTCGAATCACCACTTTGGTCAATTCCCTAATTCCCTAGAAAGAAGGAACTTTGGATATTCTCTGGTCATGTTGAACCTATGGTGGCTAGTGTTTGCATAGTAAGGATAGGAAACATGCCTATGTTCCAGCCCGCCGCAACGTTATACCCATCAGGGTTAACATAACTTGGCTAGCATATACGAATCTCCGCCCCCCCCCCCAGACACGTCAAATCACCTTTGTCGAACCCCTGCACAGCGCATTACTTCGTTTACAAACCCGAACACCAGAGGCCAACCAGTTCATCATCGTCCAGCAGAAATCTCTTATGTTTCATTCTTTAAGAGTTGAGGTCAGTCTTACCTTAGACTTACTAGTTTGATACTGTACCAGTCGATTTATGAGAAATAACCCATTAGCACCTTTCCATTTGTGAACCTTTCCCCGATTTGGATACAAGAGATCCTAGGCCAAATTATCGTGTGCTGGTTCGCCGTAAGGCCGCAACTACTTGGCCACACGCACGCCGCAGGTTACAACTCACTTAACCCACACGAGAATTTATTAACACCTTAATCGTCGCTTCCCCCATCCTAACCTTGAATGTACTCACTGGGAGTGCTATTTTTATAGTTCACTTTCACCTTCTTCAACCACTCTTCTGTATTCCCCAAATTTAAATCTGACAACCTGCTTGTCCACGCCCTCAACTTGTCCTCGGAACAATTCCAAACCTTGCAATTATGAATTGACTGGTTACTTATTACAACCTCTCTAACACAATCTACTAAGAATAGTGTAGAATTTTTGTTGTTTTTTATACAAAGATAAGGAAGACAAAGAGTTCATAGTATTTTTTAATCACCTTATCCCCCATTTATTTTTACATAAAATACAAATTCAAAGAGTTCCCATAAAAATTTAAAAATTTGGTTTGCTAGATAGTCAGGGAAATGTTTTTTCACAAACACCAATATTTGTTCGGACTGAATTCAGCAACCTTAACTTAATCCGTGCAAGAAAGATTCACCAAAGAGCAGAAGCTAGATTAAACAGATGACGATATCAACCCCGTAAGAACACAGCGAGCACTTTCCGCCACCCAATGTATAACTATCATTTTTGTTAGTACGCAACATTGGAATCAAACCATGTAACTCGTAATGAGTGAATCAAAGGTAAGGTTTTGTAGGACTTTCAATTTACGCTGATCTGCAAAATTAATCGAGTTCAACTTGTTCCCTCTTAAATACTGGCTACCATCGGGTGGAATACCTTAGGTACCCCCTACCATCACCATGTAATGTTCGTATATAGAGAAAGTAAACCCTTTTCAGGTGGTTACTAAATCTTCCCTAAACTAACGCTCCAAGACGACCTCCTGTCAGAACTAAACCATTACTTTGCGGCAAATGTCCTCTCGACACAATCATCTACACATTAGCAACGTGTGGAGACTTCTTTTAAACGGATGAACAACTACGACAACTGGTGCCCCTGAAGTTCCCTTATATTCCTAAGAACACCTATAGCTACAAATCTTTCCATAAGAAATTCAATCAAAATCTCAGAATAAAACTTGCATGTGCATTTGTCAACCGATTACGAATTAAATAACTACTTAAAAGCGTCTTGCTCCAAAATAATAGCGAGGCTGCTTGACTTGTCATATTCCCTTCTTTCAAAATTCCCGCACTTGACTGTCCATAAGATATCTATTCCTAAGCTATTAACTTGACACGAGACAAAAACAACCTAACTTTTCATAAAACCCAAATTAATATTCAAATGATATTTATTCTCAAAATTTCCTACTAAACTCCCAAAGATACAACAGATATTATGTTTGTTTAATTAAAATATATACCCTAAAATATTTACATTTTGTACAAAGTAACTTGCTATGACTGTTTAAAATTAATGATAATTGCTCAGATTGCCACACCAGGCTTCATCTTGGAGCAATCATACTCAATGGATAGCGTCTCATGCCATTTTCTTCTGACATGAGCACGATGCCATATCAGACGTCCTCTGTACAAAGGCGATAATGCCAATGGAGGAGAGAGCCACCAAGTTACCTCCCAAATTCTTGTTATGGTATATTTCCGAGGACCTACTGTCTTCCTAACATGGCTCGGATGGTTCGATTCTCTCCCTCCAGCAAATATTCGACCAATCACAGAACTAAACTTAGCATGTGACCCCCAAGATGATTGCATCTTGACTCGGATGCGCCTCCTGAACCCAACTGGATATCCAGTGCCTAACTTCTTTGTAGATGCAATTAGCTTCCACCTAGCCTTTCTTTTGCGCAAGGAGAAACGCATTGTACCCCCCAAAAGCAACTGCTTGCTGGCACTGCTGAATTCAGAACAACATTCCGCGATGGATCGTCAGCTACTGTTTTGCCTACGTTGAATACTGAATGGAACTGAGCCATGGACACTGCAGATAAGTCGTTACTAGCTTCTAACTGAACAGATTTATTCTGAATTGATATTTCATCCGTACGTCGGCGATGAGAAATCACCTTATTTCCTTGACACCCAGAGACCATTTGTACAGTGCGGACAGGTTTACTTAACGAAGACGAACAACAATCTATAGAACAAACACCCGATAGAGGAACTTGCAAGCTTGGTTTTAGGATCGAAGGAACATCCGTGCAGAAGCCAACAGAACAATGCTTGTCCCCAACTTCTGACCCTTCAAGAGACAACCCCTCGCCTATCAAATATTTCCCTCCATTACCCTGGTGGTGTTTTTGCCCTAGTATAACTCTTTCATCAAGTCCGCTGACTTTGCTAGTACCCTGTGAATCGCTTACTGACCTATAAGTCACAGTGCCAAAGTAGCAGTCATGTTTGACCAATAGTAAATTACACGTGCCAAGAGTAACTTCATGAAAAGCAACAACATATTTAGTTCTTTCCGCGAGTTTTATATACACCCTGTACTTCCGAACCCAACTTAATTGCTAGAGACTCACACTTCTTCTCGAACCCTTCAGTCCTGCTCACTCATTCAGTCCTGTACTGTGACACCGACAGCGTGAGGTCATGAAGACCCTCACTCCTCCTTATGGTGTCCTGTTTCAACTCCAACAATGATTTATTGGTTAAGGATAAATCCAATTGTAGCTTGCCCACCAATTCTCTGCTGTGAGAAGAAAGCTCGGCTTTCAATAACTGAAAACATTCTTTCAATTCGGATTTCAATAACCCAGTGCTTTCTTTGTTTTCCTGACAACTCTGCCTTAATTCAGATTTCAGCAAATCTGTGCTTTCTTTCTTTTCCTGACTACACTGCCTTCATTCCTATTTCAGCAAATCTATGCTTTCTTTGTTTCTTTCATCACTTTGCTTGATGAAAGCAAACAAAGAATCTAATGTCACCAGTTTCCTTTCAGTTCGCATCTTATAACCAGTCCAAATAAACGATAAAAAGAAAGATTGTTCAAACTTATTTAAATATAACCTGTTCCAACAACAACCGCTCAACCACTGAGTCACATGACTCTCAATGTGTAATCTTATTCAACTACTAAAATAAAATTTGTTCAAACTTATTTGTTCCAAAAATCTGTTTAAACTTATTTGCTCAAAAAATCTGTTCAAACTTATTTGTTCAAAAAATCTGTTCAAACTTATTTATTCAAAAAATCTGTTAAACCTTATTTGTTCAAACCAAGATCTTCCTCAGCAGACAACAACTCAACCATTGAGTCTCATTAATCGTAATGAGGTGAGGATAACCTTTACACAATAACGTCACGAAAACCCCAGCTCGAACTCCACATATTCACTACCAACAACAACTTCCAACTTCTGCTTACAGATTGGCTTTCGTGTGTCTCACTCATAGCGCTAAAACGCTAGTTGGAGAATCGCCACTGTGGAATTGACTGATTTCAACTAAAAAACTGTTTTGCGTACAATACCCAAATATATTTGTGCAAATAAAGAAAGTGTTGAAACTGAGTATGTATTTGACTTCAATCCTGATCCTGTTTATCCAAATACTTCATGCAGAGGTACCCCAGCAAGACATCTCAGATCATTTAATTGCAACACTGTAACATACTTCTCACTAAGCCTTAATCAATAAAAGTATCCCTTGATACCAAGTCTGCATCTAAAACTTCATTTTAGATATGCCCCTTTTGGTATGTGGCTCAACAAAAGGACATGATCATGTTTACTTGATCATACAAAAGTTAATACAGTGGTATATTTAAATGTAGACATGACTCGGACTTAAACATAGGCACGGGTCACTTCACTTCTCATTACCACCCTATCGGTTAGGTGCATGTACTCCCTTAAGACAATACAATTGTTTCATGACCAGCACTTCCAAAGTTTCCCCTCCTGTAAGGAAAAACGCTAACATACACTCACATCGGCATGCAAAGAACACATAATGAACTTATATTCAGGATAAAATAGAATTCAGGGATAGTAACTGGACTTGTTTATTATAAAGCCAATATTTACAACTGCTGCTCGCAAGCAATGGTCTACTTGAAGATTCTTACCAACGTTAAAGAATACATAGGATATCACAGAACGTACCGTCTCAGTATGTTGCTAGCCACTGACGTCAGAAGTAGGTTCGTAGTCAGATGATAAGATAGGAAATGTCACTTTCTTTCCTCATTAACAGATTACAAATGCTTTAAGCTATGCGTTATATAGAACACAGGGTGACAATTATGTCTTGAACCAACGAAGGTATTGTGAGCTGCGGCACATACGAAAGAAATAGAGAAACGTTGGTAGAACTGCCTCTGTGGAATGGCCACCATGGTCACCTGACCAACTCCATGAGTATATTTGAAATATCGTATGAAATGCTGAGTAAATCCTGAATCATCCTCAGAAAGGATGACTGTGTACAAGATGTGGTGCAAGCTAAAGTTCTGTGAACTTCGTTCGTGTTCTAATTACACGGAATTGGTCCTTTGGTTGAGGTGACAGCCAATATGAACCAACATGCCCACATCACGCTGCTGGACAACCAGGTTGGCCGTTTATCCTTCATTTTAACGATAAATTGAATATTTCCACAGTTGTCTTTCCAGGATGACAATTGCCGCGTTTACTGGACTGCAACTGTGACTGTTTGGCTTGATGAACATTCAGGAGCAATCACACATCTGTACTGGCCCGAAAAACCCCCATATTTGAACCCAATTGAAAATCTGTGAGAAAACCTTCAACACCGTGTCAAACGTCATGCAATCTAACCAACCTTCGTAATTTCTTGATGCAATAATGGTTGAACATTGATGCCTCCTATATTCAGAACCTTGTCCAATCCATACAACAGTGACTCGCAGCTGATATCTAGGCACGTTTAGGTATTATACGATTTTAGGTACAAGTGATTAATTTTTTATCCAGTGAGCTTATTTTTTAGGGTTACCCGAAACCAATTCTCTTGATTTTTCTAGTGGTGATAAATTTTGAACTTAAAATAATGGTCTCCATACATCTAATTCTAGTTGCATTTTGTGGTAAGGACCTGCTGAATGCACGAAATCTATCACGTGCTCTTCCTTTCCGCTGCGTTCGCGGTTGGTACACCACAACACAGAAAAGTACTGTCCAAGGAATTTAGATTCCCGCAAATACGTATCCACAACATAGGCCTTTTGGAAACACAATAGAGAACTAAAAGTGGTAAACGTTGTAAGTGCCAAAAGCTAAAGTGTTGGGAAATCGCATCGTTCCACACATCAGCCCTTAAGAACGTTCACACTAGTGACCTCTTTACACGCCTTTGAACTACTTAGAGGGCTACCAGCCATATTTCACATTTACCACATTATAAAGAATGGCACATTTCACAGTTTAACGTGGAAAACGGTGTTTGAATTATTGTGGCATTTAGAGCGTTTACCAATTTTAGTTACATATTATTATTATTATGTAGATAAGCAAATACGACAAATGTCGGCGAATTACTATTTTAATAACGATATACATGAAGATTATGTCACATATTTTACATGTTTTGGATATATTATATCTTTTCTGTTTACAGTACATATTTTCCGTTTACGGTACATATTTTTAGATAAAATATGGTATGTACCTCTTTTTCTACTCTTTCTGAAGAGATTCAAATATACCTGTGGGGCAAAAATTCAAAATATGTTAAAATTACTTTGAAATATAATTTCTCCAAAAGCTCAGTAATTCTTTATCCGATTGTGACAGATCGTCTCTTACTTAATCTTGTTTTAAGCCATGAAATAATAAGTAAGTGCAGTCATTATTTAAAAATTTCTTAAAATAAGAAAAATATGGAGGAACTAATTACCAATAATAACTTTTCCCCTGTCCGAAATCTGAATAATATTTGGCTACAGGAATGAAAGAAATTACCAAAGTGTTCGAAAAATGTTATAATAATAATCTTTACACATTTGCGTGATCTTTAGTACTAGTAAATATTTAAGTACATGTCTCACAGGCATGGACCAACCAAAAATCCGGGCCTTAGTTGTGATATAAGACTCTCTCATTCTCTCTCTATCTCTCATAGCTGAATCGCAGATAGATTAGTTCATCCACTTATCGCACACAGGATGTTCACTGCACTGTCCTCCGTCCAAATCAAGGCTGCAAATGGAGACACTGGAAAATACATATAATAATTTAAATCTTCCTTTAGTCCCAAGAATAGATTACCAACCACTTAGCCTTAGGATCTACATGTAGGAATTTGTGCCAATATGTTTAAAGTGAGCAGTGATACCAGATTCTACATAAGACGAGCGAGCACGCCCAGATACTCAGAAATTTACTACAAGACATTTGTAACAGAGAAATGAATTTTGGAAATATGATTAAAAAAATATTATACTAAAAGCGTCCCGGGACGCAATTGTTGGTGAATTAACTGGAGGGAGGCTGGTTTCGATTTTATTTTTAGCTGGGAAGAAGCTTCTTTTGGATTTTCTTTTAGCTGGTGTAACTAATTTGGTGGGTAGTTAAATAATATTAAAAGAGGAAGTCGTGAACTGAGGCCGTGGAATCAAAATTAAACTTACACCAACCAAATTGTTACAATAGTTATTTTGTTTGAAGCTAATGACGTGTTTTTGCACAGTCGCCTCAGTCTCGTAAGAGAACCACAAATCGGGACAACCCAATTGATTAAGGAAAGAGAATACCAACAGTATTAATGCAAGGAGATGATATTTTCTCAAAAAGGCACTTTAATCTAGAACAGAATTTGAGGGTTCGTTCCGTGTCCAAATACGTACAATTCCAATCATCCAAGTGTGATCAAGAGTATATTTTCTAGGACAAATAGGTAACACAATTTATGATTTGCGACACGTGGTCAAGTTTTATTATAATAGTCCCGAAACGAAGAATGGCTATTATTTCCCAACATCAAATACAACAATATAACAATTAGACGAACCGGCGTCCATTCAATAGTTCAACCTTTCACGGAATTATAACAATAGATTAGATCAATCTCTTAAAAATTACTTCCAAGTGAAATGCCATCAACGTGTTCCATATTAAACCATTACTAATTTGACAATACATTAGATTATCAGCGATTTCTGTAAAAAATGTTTCTTCTTATAAACTATGAAGACCTAATCATGAATCTTTGGCCTTTAAGCGACATTATACAAATCTCAATTCGTTGGTGCTCTTACAAGGTATTCCTAAGGTACGTTGCGTATCAATTTCTTCCCAAGACATCGGCGTGAAATTACGTAAGTGCATTTAAATTCCTTTTACAGACTCGTAGCGAACATGTTTCCTTGATAATTATAAAGCGTAACACTACGATAATGCTGTACACGTGTAGTTCGCCAAATTAGGCATAAGTGGGCAAGAAGGGGAGCAAAACGTCGTACCTCGTCACTCTGGGCCAATCGTGACGTTCGTCTTGACAGTTGCGAAGGGAAAAATGTAACCCTTTCGTTTACACTCTTTACAATATTTCTTGATAATTCACACGTGCAAATAATCCACCATGACTATGTACGTTCCACGATGACACTTCGTTATTCACTACCAACTACCACAAAAAGTATATACCTCAGCGACAAGTCGTTCGACTGCGTGGTTCCTTGAACAATCGTAACGTCAAAAGTCAATCATCCTCTCCCTAAGCGTTGTTTTGACCAAACACGTCCCTTCTCAAAACGACGTCCATACGTTGCAGCAGTGAAGAAAAGGCGAATAGTTCAAACTTGCAATCGCTCCCACGTCAGCATTCTAATCAGACTTCACGCGATGTAACTTCCTGACGACAGCTTCTATCCTTCCCTCGAACGTCGTCAATTACGCTCGCCTCGTGCGTAGTCAACTTCGAGAAAACAGGAATCAAAGTGGGCAACAGTCAAACACTTCGTATAGTTCCAATACCACGTTGATTCCTTCTAAACAGCAGGAACTCTCTCAGGTATTCGTCACAATACAGTTTCGAAAGAACTTCTTCGACGTGATCCGAGAGTAGGAGTTAAACGCAGACACTGTTCTCGAAGGTCGAACAAGAGTAGCAGGAAGTATATCGTGACCAACGTGTCCTGTGTTCTTTCGAGTCGAGACTGCTTCCCAAAAACTGCTGCTTCTGTCTATGCGTAATCGCGGAAACAAGTGATGAAGCTGAGGGCCTCTAGCGGCGATTCAAACAACTAGAAACTTAACAAAAGACTGACGCAATGCGTACCGCAGTAATGAGGAAAACTGTGAGGGTTTTTTTACGCGATAATATAACGTAATGCTTTTATTATTAATCTGCGTAGAAAAATGTCACACTGGGGGATTCCATCCCCCACACAACCCCAGCTCTTCGAGCACTGTTGACTCCTGTGTATATGGAGCATTCGCCACTGTTACCGAGAGTCTCAAACTCTATGCTCCCTCTCGTCTCGTATTACAAAGTCTGTCTCGTTCCCGATCTGGTCTCGACCAAGTCCCGAGAGGTCTGGTCTGGTTCTCGTCTCGAAATTTGAAATTAGACAAAGATTTGACTTGGTAACATCCTTATTAGTTTAACTTTTTGACTTTCAAAAGTAATTATTTTCATCAAAGTTTTATAATTACGATCATTAATATTATTAATGTATGTTTTATAAAATCATCATTGCTTCAAAATTTTACATGGGACACACCTCTAAGATTTTTACTACAAATCTTGCCTATAGGTAACACTTCTGTACATTATGCAACAATTTATTCTTAATTTTGTTTCTTTACTAGTTTATATGCTTCAAATGCATTGCAAAATTTGTGAAACAATACAAAGAATGACAATTCGAGAGTTTAATCGTATTAGTTTCAAAGTTTTTGGAAGTTTGCAATTGTTTCCAAATAATCACAGCGAATGTTTATTTTAGTCTTATTCAGTCAAGTAGAAAATTTCCTAATGAGAGTACTTTTAAGGTTGACTTAGTATGTTGCATTCTTTGGAAAAAGGGTCACTAGGACTCTTTGTGAATAATGAAAATAATTTTGACGGAAGAAAGAGTCGTGTTAAATATCAATGCTAACCTAAGATGTACCACTTCGATGACGCAAGAAAAGTATAGTCATTTCATTGCACACGCGCAACCACGAATTTTTGTCTTGGGTTGGAGGTGGCAAGTACCAGGAGGATAAACGTGACAATATTATTATTAATAATAGTAATAATAATGGCATTATTATTGTTGTTATTATTATTAATAATAATATTATATATTGGCATTTTATCGTTCAATTTAACATTAGCTAAAAATAGAAAACAAGCACACAAACTGAAATTTTGAAAGATAATACGATTTTAATAGCAAATTGTCAATATCAAATTCTACCAACGCCGTAGAGTTAGGCAACACACATAACGCCTTACAGGAAAGCGAGTATTTCTGGATGTAGGTGTCCCATTTTTAATTCCGGTGGCATTGCATATGATATGTGTAACTTTCATTTAGAAGATATGTTTTACACACATGCAACATGGAGTGAAGTAATATAGGGAAATACATATGCAACATGTTAACAGTAAGTTGTGAATGTATTCAATGTTTCTTTTAATACATGTAATTTAAGCACGCGACATAATCAATTCATCCACCTCATAATAAGCCAACAGCAAAAATTATGTAAATTGTCTTTCACATGTGTGCAGGGCCGGATTAAGACGAAATTGGGCCTGATGCTGCAGCGCAAATTGGGCATGATGCACTTACATACTATGATTAACATATATCTATTTTGCTCTTCTATTTTAATGTTTTTCTTGTTTTTATGTTTTTTTTATTATTATTTTTGTGATAATGATAATGTACATGTAATGATTATGAGAGGTGTGCTAGTGATGCTTATTTATATTGCTGTTTTTCGAGCCTTAGCAAGCGCAAATTCTTCGATCGTGTCAGTGAAGTCAAGGCTGCTCAATGCTCATAAGCGCCAGCATGCTTAGCCTTTCCTGCCGCAGCTCTCCTTTGACTATTCCCAACTTTGAGAAGCTCCGTTCGCCGGCGGCATTGGACACGATCATGCACAGATAGATAGATGCGCAACGCATACAGAATTGACTGTACACCATTGTACCTTCCTGACGTGTTTGACGCATTGTCATACAACCGGCCTCTGCAGTTAGTAATATCCAAACCTTTTCCCTTCAGAAAGTTCAGAAGTATGCTAGCCATCTGCTCTGTCGTGTGTCTCATCGTAGGCATGAATGTCAGGAACCTTTCAACTGGACCATGGGGCAGAACGTACCGGATAACAATCGTTAGCTGATCGAGGTGTGATACGTCAGCTGTCGAGTTAATGGAGACAGAGAAATACCTCGCCTCCTTGGCTTCTTTCAGGATGGTGTCCTGTACCTTTCGTCCCATGAGCTTCACCAGTTCATCGCATATTGTGGATGACAAATAGGAAACGTGCCATTTCCTGTAGTTTCTAATATGACTAGCCAGCAAAGTCCAAGGCGTTTAATCTTGTATCTCATCAGCTACTCCTTTCGAAAATGAGTTACTACGGTTTTTCGCCGGGAGCAATAAAATGGTTCCAGTCTTACCTTACTGGGCGAGTGCAATCGGTGACGCTTCCCTCAGGAGCTACATCGACTCCCCTTACGATACCCTCAGGGGTTGCGCAAGGAAGTATTCTAGGCCCTTTTCTATATTCCCTCTTCACCGCCGACCTACCCCTAAATGTACGACACAGTGTACCTCATTGTTATGCAGATAACACGCAGCTGATGATGCCAGTAGACCCCAAAAATGCAAAACCAGCAATTGGTCTCCTGAACCGTGACCTTCATGCTATTTATAAATGGTGTAAACGTAATGGTCTTGTAATCAACCCCTCTAAATGCTGCTTTACATTAATTGGTTCTAGCGCTGCCTTAAATAAAATTCAAATAAATGGGTTATCAATTAATATTAATGATGTGAGGGTCCCACACTGCACAACTGTTAAGAACTTAGGTGTGATATTTAATGAGAAACTTGACTGGCAAAACCACGTAACGTCTCAGAGTTCAAAAGCTTATGGTATACTTAGATCACTCTATAAATCATCGCACTTACTTTCGACTGATGTTAAATTGTGCCTTATGCAAGCTCTAATTCTTCCATTTTTCGATTACTGTGACGTTGTTTACGGTGTTAATTTAACAAAAAAGAATGCTAAAATTGCACAAAAAGTACAGAATTCTTGTATACGTTTTGCATTTAGCTTGAAACGAAGGGATCACATACTGCCTTACTTAAATGACGTTAATTGGCTGAATATGACACGACGCAGAAAACTTCATCTGGCCTGCACAATATTCAAAATTCTGCAAACAAAAACACCCACATACTTATAAGACAGACTCCAATTTAGACACGACATACACAACTACACGACTCGACACTCTAAGAAACTTAATCTGGACAGATTCTCAAAATCCATATTCCTGTCATCCTTCAAAGCTGCTTCTGCATATTGTTGGAATGCAATGCCACCAGATGTTACCTCGTGTGCGACATATAACAGCTTTAAAAGGGCAGTAACAAAAGTACTTCTACATGAGCAAGGACAAATCATCAGTACACATGACTAGATTCAGCATGCTTACGTTGAAATCAAATCAAAACAAAAAATGAGCAGATTCGAACCCAAGATGAACATTTTGATGTGTATGAATGAGAGAAATTGTTTTTTTTATCTTTTTAGTGTGTTAATTACTGAAATATTTAGAAGTGAAAATGTAATGGAATTCGTATGTTATAGTAGTAATTGTATTTTGTCTGTTTTATTGTAGTAGATTTTGCGGGTTAAGTGGTAGAGCAGCCACAGGCTGAACTTCGCCCATGAATAAAGAAATTCTAATTCTAATTCTAATTCTAATACCTCGCCATCAACTCAATGATGCCAAGGTAGTTACCATTATGAGTGGAACCTATGATATCATCCGCGGCCCTTATAGCAAGACCACGCTCAGCTAGGAATATCAGTGTGTCGATGAGCCGCTTCACAATCTGGCGCCAGTAACACCACTCTTCCTCGACCTGTTTAGCGGCTAGGTAGTCAACACGACCGGCTTCCCTATGTCGGGTCACAAAGGACAACATAGCCTCGCGATGACAATCGCTGCTTTCATGCATTTTCATTCTGGATTCGACTGCCATCCAGTTGTCAAAACCGCCAGAAACGAACTTGGTCGCTTGAACAGCGCTGCCTCCGGTTGCAAAAATCAGAGGCATGTCTCCTACTACTGCAGCAAGTGTGGTCATTTGCTTCTAAAGAAATAGGCTTCGCAATTATTCCTATGACTATTACGCTTGCTGCAGTATTTTTACCTGTCGGTTTTATAGAAGACTTTGTCGGAAAATTATTTATAGAATTTGCGTGGACGTTGGCATATTGTGTTTTATTCTCCGGCTTTGTTGCTTTAACTTTAACGCCTATGATGTCGAGCCGTATGATTACTAAGCATAATGCAACGCTTCCAAAGTTTTTAGTTAAATTTAACGAGATCTTACAGTTCGTACAAGATAAATATATGCATTACCTAAACCTAGCTTTTAATAATAAAAATGAAATTTATAGTTGTTATTGCTGCATCATTTATAGTGTTAATAGTTAGTTTTAAATTTGTTGAGAAAGTTTTTGTACCTCAAGAAGATGATGGATTCCTGCAGATTACATTTAAAGGGCCTGAAGGCTCCAGCTGAGAGCATTCTACTAAGATAGTTATGGAAGCTGAAAAGATCCTTGCTAATTACAAAGATATATTCGGCTATTTAATGGTAATAGGTGCCGGCGGTAGTGACAATGTTTTTTCCTTTGTGCCGTTAAAACATTGGGGTGAGCGTTCTAGATCACAAGAAACTATTAAGAATATGCTAAATAAGCAGTTTTCTGAAATAACCGGTATGTCGATTTTCGCTATGGATTCTCGCTCAATGGTTAGTAATAGCGGAGGTAGATCTATAGAGTTTACTATTCAAACTAATCTTGAATATGATGATGTATACAAAATATCACAGCAATTTATAGATATAATGAAAGCATACCCAATTTTTGCTAATGTTGATAGAGAACTACAGTCAGCAATGCCGACTATTGCTATTGAAGTTAACCGCAGTAAGGCTTATCTATACGGAATGAATATGACAAATATCGGTAAAACAGAACAATATTTATTAGCAGGTCAGCAAGTAGGCGATTTTCGAATGGGCAATGAATTTTATGAGGTTATGTTACAATTTAACCAAAAAGATCGAAAACAACATTAGCGAATTTAGTAAAATTCTGATTCCGACAAAGAATAATAATATGTTACCGCTTGAAGCGATAGCAAATATTACTGAAAATATATCCGTAAAATCATATAGTCATTATAACAACTCAAAATCAGTTACTACTTCTTCTGACCTTGCATGCTAAGCAGAACATCTTCCCTGTCGAAGGCGAGTAGCACAACCATTGTCTATAGGATTTTTCGCAATTGAGAGGATGCACGAAGAAAGTCTTTGTGTATCGACGTTGGAACAACTCACCTGGGTATCGTCTGGCACTTCCTTCAAACTCCGATTCAGTGTGTTGGCAGTCTTTTAGACCTTTCTTGGCCCAATATTCTCGAGTGTTGATTTCACCCCACTGTTCCAAATCATTGGTGAAATCCTCCAGCGTCGTTGCTAGTGCTTCAGCGATAGCGTCTCCTTTCACCTCTTCTCTCTCCCCTGAACTTTCCCGCTCTTTATTCTCTCTTGCCTCGATAGGTCCATCTTGCTTGGCCTGGCCTTCAGGAGCACTCGAACTCGCAATCGCATCCATCGCATTCGACGCAGACGATTGAGACGAAGATGTTCGTACTCCGAAGAATGAACTCAATTTTGGAATTTTCGCCAAAAGCTCTTCTTGTTCTGCTGTTTGTTTCCTTTTCTTTTTCGATTTATCCCAACCACTGAGTTGAGACGCCATAGTGAGCGTGCGCGAAACAGTACGAACAATATCACAATGTGTGATCACGTCAAAACCTAACAATGAAATACCGTCAATTGTTTCTGTACAACTAACTTTCAAGATGAAAAATTTACTACGTCGCACTTACCGAACAATAACAAAGTGGCAACAATCGCCAAGATATTGCAAGAAACGCAGCTAAGCCCCGCGACAGGTTAACTTTGCAGTACCTTTTCGCATATATAGACCCAAACGTGCGCGCAGAATATAGTTCCGCTGCAATACTGCCGATTTTCTCAATGTCTGTGATATGAACAGCTCGGCGGTTGAGGCAAGACTCGGACGGGAGATGCTGAGCACCGTTCTGATGTGGTTAATACATAAAACCTGCTGCAAAGTTAACCTGTCGCGGGGTTTAAATTACTAAGTAAACTGTTTAACGTAAAATTGATAGCATTAACTTGGAATCTTCGGTGAACAATAAACACAACGACGTTATAGTTACGTCACAGCGCAAAGAATAATAGTAACTGTATACGAAGTAACCCTGTGTCTAGGCGTCCGATATTGGGGCTCCAAATTTCACTTTAAGACTTATTTTCAGGTTAATGTAGCAAAAGAAAACTGTTCAGCTTTCGGAAAATTCTCGTCTGTTTTCATCTGGGCCTATTTCAGGAATGGGCCTAATGATGCAGCATCAATAGCACCCACCTTAATCCGGCCCTGCATGTGCGTGCTCCTTTTCCTCAAGACAATTGTTCACACTTGTAAAACAAAACCGTTTAGCGGCAATCGTCTGAAGTACATATTTGATCTTACTTCTCTCTCTGGTAATTTACAATGCATTACAGAAAAGAACCACATTGCGATCGAAGCGAGAAAGAACATTTTTAGATCCAATTCTTGCAAACTGAAAACAATATTGATTTAATAGGGTGCAAATAATTTCACGGGGCGCTGTGGCATTCTCTCTTTCACATTGTTTTCATTTAAATAGTTCGGTACCCAGATCCGACTCCTGGCGCCCACTATAGGCTAGAAGCACAGATAAAGATATATAAGATATATCTTCATCTGTGCCGGAACGGAGTGTTCCTTTTGCTTGTTACCCCGCCAGTAGTTTTGACCTTGAGGCTACCTCTCTTCCAGTACCTTCAACTTCAGTGTGCCAGGGGGTGCTATTCCGGCTTCCCGCGCTGCGGCGGCACGTGAAGGTCTTCTGCTAGAGTGACGTCAAAAAGGGGACCCCTCAGCTGCGGGCCGCTTAATAACATGTAAAATCATACAAGTTTATCGCCTCATGGAGGCGATTATAACTCTTGGGAAGCAATGTTTATAACATGTAGTTCTTCTTCACTGCTTTCCCGTACCTTCTCAAGTTAACTGAGGATGGCAAGCGAACAAATTCATGCTGAAATCAGCAAAAAGGGAATCAATGTATTTGGTTCTTTAACACTATTTGTCTACACTTCTTCACGCAGCAATAAAGTTGGTTGGTTGGTTGACTGGTTGATTTGGTGTTTTAAGTCCACTTTATGCACAGTAAGGCTAATCGGGACTGGACCTACAGGTTAAAGTGGAATCCGAACCACCATGTGCCTTCACCTGGTATCGACCCCGGGACCCCTTGATTACGAGACACAGCAATGAAGTTAAATGATTATTAGATGAGAGTCTCATCTTGAGACGAGCACAATAGATAGAACACCCGAAAAATCGTAAAGTGAAACAATTTGAAATGCCTGTGTGTGCTGGAGGGGGGGGGGGTAGAGTCTCGTGCGGATATTTTCATGCAAATAGTTTACTAACTTAATTGATTATAGCGTGGACGTAACTGCAACAGGATCGAGAGAGTAAGATTGAACGGAAAGAATTAAGTAAGTCCCTCTACATGTATATAACGGGTCTCCATGACAGCATAACGCTTTAGGAAGCCAGAGGCCCCAGTTTGAACCATAGTAAGGCATATAGCAATGTTTGTCTCATTCTCCACTCATTAGTTCATCATTCATCCTCATAGTAGCGATCAACCCAGTAGAAATTAGTCTTTAAATGAACGACACATACATACATATTGATTTATTATTATTTCGTTTTCTGCTACTTCTGGCTAATCGCGAAGATGAGGATGAATCGTGATAACATGAGGTGGATGAAGCGACAATCATAAACATGGAAGGACAACACAATACGAGCCCCACCAAGGATTATAATGGCAACGAGTCCAGACGCCAGAGCCTCGCTAGTCACTAGTATGCAAAGTGCAGTGGTATGAACTCCAAAATTTCGGTGTTATGTGTGTGTGAGTAAAACTATTATTATTATGAAGTTACAGTTACGCAATAATAACCGTCTAAGCTGTATGAATGCAAATATTGCCATCAGTTTCAATAATACGAATGTCTATAACAGTATCCTTCTTATTTAATTTATATTTAACACGTAGTGTTTTTTTATACGAAAGAAACATGCATCAAATTATGTCAATATCTTGTACAGTCTTGGACACAGCTGGCTTGTAACGACCCTATTGAAGAAGCACTGAAGCAAGCCATCGATGTCTGACCACCAAGCGCCTTGTGACTAGACAACCCAAACAGCATTGCAATTTTGCGGCGTGTATACCAGTCACGGGTATACATCTCTGTAAATTGAGTAGTGATGCTAAAGAGAAATACGAGATGAAGATTGTCGATCGTAATGTCTCGTGTTCTCGACATGCAATAATACTCGGTCCACGTTACGTTCCATTATTTAATGTTGTTTGGGAACGAACCTGACGAACTGGGTTTATATTTTCACTCCTTGCATTACAGTAAATTCCATATTTTACAATTACATTAATGCTTTGAACGAAAATAATGCCCAGAAAAACATCGAACACATGTTCACACCATTCTTCTCACACACATGCACGTGAAAACAAACACACAAAGCTAAGTTTTAACTTCCAAATGAATGTCCAAATAACAGTAAATGGAGAAGCACGATGTGCGAAACATGGGATTTTTCACAGATAGAATGCGTCTATTTGTGACATACGTGGTTTCTATTAATTGACAATGAAACAATTATGAGAGAAATGAACATGCATTTTTGTCTTCAGGTGCTGAGGAAGGAAACAGACTGACTGTGAAAAAAGAAAGCATGGTGCTATTGATAGGCTGTTGGTTAGCGTACAGAGCTTTCATCAGTGAAGTCTAGGTTCGATCCCCACCAAGAACATTTATTTTTATTCTTTTCTATTAGTGAAGAAGTATGTAATATTGTTTTCTAGGCATTTTGACGAAAGGATACACATCAAATTTGTTCGTTTAATCTGTATTTTCATTCTTCTAACAAGTTATCTATCGCAATGGGATATAGAGATTCTCTATCTAGGCGATGGATATCTTCTCAATTGTTACGTAGCTGCGATTCTCCAGTCTCTTACACCCACTTGTCTTATTTATTTACTTCATTTCATATCTAACGAAAACATACAGATATAGTTAGAACAAGAAACACACCTCGCGCCGAGGGTTCCAGACTCGAGTTCTGGCCTTTTTTTCTTGCGAGGGTGATTATTCTTGTGTGTCTGTTTATCATCTTTGTCAAAAAAATATTCCTCATTATTGCCGTGATTAACCTAGGGAGAGACCAAAGCGACTGAAATAACAAAAGTACAGAAAATGCAAGACACATCTGCCTAGGCATGTTATACCTTGGGAATTAGCAATCTGAAAATTAACTTGCGTTTCAGTCGACTACTTGCGAAAGAGTTTCGTGTTGTCTCGTTTGGAGTGTTGGTTATCGTGTCGGACTAGCATGCGGGCAACCCCACTTCGAGCCCAGAGGAAAGATTTTTTTTTTTTTTTGTCTAATTTCATCCAACCTTATTTATAAAACTGAGGTTTCTGCAAAACCTTTTGAATTGCATGCCACTTCGTATGTTGGTAATCTGAAAGCATCAAAGATGAAAATTTGATGTTTCGAAGCGACGATGTATTTGTGTATGTGTTGAAAAAACGCAGTTATTTATTAACGAAAAACATGCATCCACGTGATCATTGAGAACGCTTCCTAGTTGTAAGTGCTAATATGGCAGTAGCTACAGTCTGTCAACACACACCAACTTTCACGTTTCCCGTAAAATGATTACCTTTCCACGTTTCAAAATCATGAGTGCTGTCTAAAGCAATACTTTGATACTTGCATTTGCATGTTCGAATCTAAAGTAATACGGAACTTTTTTCCCAACAAATGACATTCAAACCATTAATAACTGTTTGAAATGTGATACTGATATCATATATGGAAAGAATAAAAATGGAGAATTTCGCTTAATACAACTTATAAATAGGGAGCGGAAGTTGATGAAATGTCATCTTTTTTCTGATATCTCGGACACGATTCCCATTAAATATACACAATATTACACTTCATCTAGATCCCAAAAAAGGGAAAGGGACACAGGTTGGTATGATGAACTAAATCGTAATCTAAAAGTTTTAATTGAAGAAACAAAACACGTTCGCGGTTAAAAATAGGGCATTCAATTTCAGACACATTACACTAACTGAAAGAGTATTTTCAAAATTAATAGTATCCTCGTTCTTCACCTTTTCTCAGTTGTGACACATGTCAATTTCCTCTATATTATCTGTATTCTCATTGGGACAAACACCCACATCCATGCCCGAACCGAGTATTGGTAATATCGCATGCTAGCCAACAATTCCAGAGGAAAAGTTTGATACGCGGTTTAGTGGTTCCAAGTGGTTAAAATCCCACTTTAAACTATAGATCCAGTTTTCTTACTGTGCATAAAGTGGACTTAAAAAGAAGGAAAAATTCGAGGAAAAGCGCTTGAAGGTTTCGATGAGTTCCAAGTGCCTTGATGAGGCGAAGCTATTACATGATTTTCAAGTGGTCAAGTGGCCCCGTGGTAGCGGATAAGTTTCACGTACAGAAGGCTTTGAGTTCGATGCCCGTTCTATTGCCCTATGTTTTTTTTATATAACTCGAGCAACTAATTATTGCATTTTATTTAATAATTTATTTGAGTAAAAGTTAAATACATTTTTACTTTATTTTTGGGTGGAAATCTTTACCGTTTTAATTTTTATTTGTCAAAATTATTTTTTGCGATAGTTTTTTACACATATCTCATCATTTTACAAACATACTCAACAAAATGTTATGCCTGGCGAAAAGTATACATTTATTTCGAGAAAATGATCAAGAAATACATATAATACTATTCACAAGAAATTATCGTAATCGTTTGGAAAACAAAATTCAACAATTCGAACAGCAAATAAAATAAGAATGTTCGCAATAAATAAATTCAAATATACAGTCGCTCGAGTTAAGAAAAAAAATTGAAGGCAATCAAAGGGGAATCGAACCCAGTATCTCCTGCGTGTCAAACTTACACGCTACCAACGCACCACCTGGTCTTCTGTAAGTCGGACAATCTAATCGTCTTATGAGTAACGCTTGCTAAGTTTCTAATCTTTGAAGCGCTTGTAATTGTTGTTGTGTGTCACGGAGTTATGTTTACTGCAACATTTGAGCACACAATCCAAACATACGTAAATTTTATACACAGAAACGTGGGTTTTCTGCACATAATTATGGAGTATGCGCTCTGTCAAGGACTAGAAGGAACCTCGCAAAAGTTACTGAAGCTTCTCTTCGGTGCTGACAGTTGGCCCCGGAGTCACGTGGTCTATCTCGTTATCAGTCGACATGACCTTGAGCCTGCAGAACCAGCACACTGAAATGAACGAAGGTATTTTACGTGATTTGTAAACTGGAAGAAAACATGCCAGGTGTTACAACAGACAGAGGTTTGTCTTCAGCTTTGGGACAGACAAACCACACTAGGCATACAGACAGAGTATAATGTAAGATAAAAGGAAATTATTTCTCCGTCTCCTCACACTGACAATTTTATTGCCTTTTTTTTGGAGATATTTGGCCACAGAAACGGGATTATATTATTGAAGTCGTATCTCGTGTGATGGCTTGGTTCAGTATGTTGATCAGGTTTTCTGACAAAAGCAGGACGAGCTACCCAAGAACAGTAATTGTCTATCTTTTATATCTGCTTCCTTCATCATCCGGTATAAGGCAGACAAGCACATACCACAAATATGTAAGAGAACTATTGCTAATTTGGTAACTTGTCTTGTAATTGAATTTCTGTCATGAACAGCTGTAAAGAAACAAAGGCTTTCCTTTTAAAGGATTACACTGAATAATTGTTATTTGATTAGGAAACTAAAATGACTTCAGTATTTACATGCAGTACACAAGAGATTCTAAACACGCTCTAAAACATACTACTGTTCGTTTCAACGTATTATTTCAACAATCAAGACACAAAATAAAGGGCATGCTCAAGAAAAATTATGTTTCTTTGATTATCAAGTGCATTACGTGGTTAACATCAAGTTTGGATTTGCCGGTTATCCAAATATTATTAATTTTGAAAATAGTCTTTCAGTTCGTGTAATGTGCCTGAAATTGAATGCCCTATTTTTAACCGCGAACGTGTTTTGTTTCTTCAATTAAAACTTTTAGATTACAATTTAGTTCATCATACCAACCTGTGTCATTCTCCCTTGTTTATTTATAGTTATAAATAAAATCCCATTGGAGCATGGAAAAACCTTTCACTGTTCATAAGTCAGTCATTGTTCTCTGCAGTTTTCAATGCAACATTCAGGATCTCTCATCGTGCATCGTACGTTTTACATCAGGTATCCACATAATTTAATATATTTATAAGTAGGAAGCGGAAGTTGATGACCTAAAAAATATAGGTATATGACCTATAGAATATCCTAAAGAATGGGGAAAAATGACGTAAAATGCAATAAATGACCATCAAATTTGTTAGTTTCAGTTTAAAAATTGAAATGAAAATGAAATTAAACAAAATGCAATCTTGCTTTAAAAAACGGGCACCAAATGATAGCACATGCACATTCAATTAAAATATGCAACCAGGATTTTCAGTGCAAACGGGGTCTACCTATGGTATTTCTCCTTATCTGATCTTAAATCTGAGTTTGCCCCAGACGGGCACCTGGTGGTTTCCCCCGACACAACAAAGACTGCCACCAGTTCAGCATTTCTTTTGCTCGTAAATTGCAATCCTGCGAGATATATATACCTTGGTGAAAAGATTCAAGAATATTACCAAAATTAAAGAAATGACAAAATATGATGAAACAATATACCGTATATTGCAAAAAATGACGGGTAAATGCCGAAAATCCGGGAAAATGACCTAAAACCTGACAAAAGGCAACAAATGCAAAAAAATGCACTTTTTAATTACCTTTTTTTGGATCTAGATGAAGTGTAATATTGTGTATATTTAATGGGCATCGCGTCCGAGATGTCAGAAAAAAGATGACATTTCATCAACTTCCGCTCCCTATTTGTAAGTTGTATTAAGCGAAATTCTCCATTTTTATTCTTTCCATATATGATATCAGTATCACATTTCAAACAGTTATTAATGGTTTGAATGTCATTTGTTGGGAAAAAAGTTCCGTATTACTTTAGATTCGAACATGCAAACGCAAGTATCAAAGTATTGCTTTAGACAGCACTCATGATTTTGAAACGTGGAAAGGTAATCATTTTACGGGAAACGTGAAAGTTGGTGTGTGTTGAAAGACTGTAGTTACTGCCATATTAGCACTGACAACTAGGAAGCGTTCTCAATGATCACGTGGATGCATGTTTTTCGTTAATAAATAACTGCGTTCTTTCAACACATACACAAATACATCGTCGCTTCGAAACATCAAATTTTCATCTTTGATGCTTTCAGATTACCAACATACGAAGTGGCATGCAATTCAAAAGGTTTTGCAGAAACCTCAGTTTTATAAATAAGGTTGGATGAAATTAGACAAAAAAAAAAAAAAATCTTTCCTCTGGGCTCGAAGTGGGGTTGCCCGCATGCTAGTCCGACACGATAACCAACACTCCAAACGAGACAACACGAAACTCTTTCGCAAGTAGTCGACTGAAACGCAAGTTAATTTTCAGATTGCTAATTCCCAAGGTATAACATGCCTAGGCAGATGTGTCTTGCGTTTTCTGTACTTTTGTTATTTCAGTCGCTTTGGTCTCTCCCTAGGTTAATCACGGCAATAATGAGGAATATTTTTTTGACAAAGATGATAAACAGACACACAAGAATAATCACCCTCGCAAGAAAAAAAGGCCAGAACTCGAGTCTGGAACCTTCGACGCGAGGTGTGTTTCTTGTTCTAACTATATCTGTGTGTTTTCGTTAGATATGAAATAAAAATAAATAAATAAGACAAGTAGGTGTAAGGGACTGGAGAATCGCAGCTACGTAACAATTGAGAAGATATCCATCGCCTAGATAGAGAATCTCTATATCCCATTGCGATAGAGAACTTATTAGAAGAATGGAAATACAGATTAAACGAACAAATTTGATGCGTATCCTTTCGTAAAAAAGCCTAGAAAACAATATTACATACTTCTTCACTAATAGAAAAGAATAAAAATAAAAGCCCTTGGTGGGAATCGAACCTAGACCTCACTGTACGCTAACCAACAGCCTATCAATAGCACCATGCTTTCTTTTTTCCAGTCAGTCTGTTTCCTTCCTCAGCACCTGAAGACAAAAATGCATGTTCATTTCTCTCATAATTGTTTCATTGTCAATTAATAGAAACCACGTATGTCACAAATAGACGCATTCTTTCTGTGAAAAATCCCATGTTTCGCACATCGTGCTTCTCCATTTACTGTTATTTGGACATTCACTTGGAAGTTAAAACTTAGCTTTGTGTGTTTGTTTTCACGTGCATGTGTGTGAGAAGAATGGTGTGAACGTGTGTTCGGTGTTTTTCTGGGCATTATTTTCGTTCAAAGCATTAATGTAATTGTAAAATATGGAATTTACTGTAATGCAAGGAGTGAAAATATAAACCCAGTTCGTCAGGTTCGTTCCCAAACAACATTAAATAATGGAACGTAACGTGGACCGAATATTATTCCATGTCGAGAATACGAGACATTACGATCGACAATCTTCATCTCGTATTTCTCTTTGGCATCATTGCTCAATTTACAGAGATGTATACCCGTGACTGGTATACAAGCCGCAGAATTGCAATGCTGTTTGGGTTGTCTAGTCACAAGGCGCTTGGTGGTCAGACATTGATGGCTTGCTTCAGTGCTTCTTCAATAGGGTCGTTACAAGCCAGCTGTGTCCAAGACTGTACATATATTCAGGTAGTGTTGTATTTTAAACATTTCCAGCAGTAGAATTTCAGCAACTTCTTTGCAGGGGCGACTTATTGTTGACAAGAATTAATTGAAGGTACTGCTGCATAACATAATAAGTACGAGTATATTGCAAAATCATAGACAAAATGCAGTGGGTGGAGGATGTCTATGCAATTTATCCTAGTGGGGGAATTTTCTTTAAGATGATTTTCTTAACTAGAGAGATAACATTCCAAAACCTTTCCCTCTCTGAGCACTTTTGCCTCTCCTGTGAAAAAATCTTGCTGTCGTCCTTGTCAAATTGTGTCATTACGAGGCAAATATTTTTTTCTTATTTTTGGGTTGCTTTCCTGTAACTTTTACCTAATTGGAAGGCGAGGATGAGTAATGAATAGATGAAATAGATGGACACCCGCAAAGGGACACAATGTCCAGGCGGGACTCGAGCCTTAAACCTTCGCTGGGTAGCGAGATCGTTAGTGAACCAATTAACGTTCTCATCTATTTCTATTTTGAGGGCCTCCCGGATGGTGTAGTGGTGGCGTCATCCCCATATAATCCAGGGATCCCGGGTTAGGTACCCGGTGGAGGCACGTAGTGGTTCGGATACCACTTTAAACTGTAGGTACAGTCACGGACACTGCTGGATTGTAACAATTACATTGAAAGTCAATGCATTTATTACAACCCAGAACTGTCCGTGACGTACACTCCCAATTAGCCTCAATGTACATAAACTGGACTTAAAACGCCAATTCAATCAATCTGTTTTATTATTTCACGTCGCTTTTTGACATATAGAGCAAACTAGGGCAATGAAATGAAAATGAAAGATGAAATAGATAAGACACACAATGATACACACCCATGCCTCAACCAGGGTTCGCTTCTGAGTTCATAGAGCGTTACGCTAGCCATTCCTCCAGGTAAGGGATATACGATAGACGGTTTGACGTACACCGAGGGGGTTCCTACCTGCAGTTGGGAACATTCAAATGGAAAGTAATTGCTTCCAGTTTCCGAAAGCTACATGGCTTTCATTGTTCGGTGTAAGCCAACTTCGAGGCACAGATTTCTCCCAGATGTCAGAAAAATCTGCAGATCCAGTAGTAGCGATCAGGTATTCGTTTAGAGAAGTGCTTGTGCTGTTTGTCTTGAATATTAAAGCAAGTAATTTTAGGTCGTATTACGTGTATTCGGTGTCTGTACCATGAATAAGCGTGCCAAAGGTAAACATTCTTGTGCTGTTGCAGAGTGTACCAATTGGGGCTTTAAGGAATCTGGCACCACATCTACTTCTAATTTGAGGGCCTCCCCGATGGCGTAGTGGTGGTGTCATCGCCTTATAATCGAGGGATTCCGGTTCGGTACCCGGTGGAGGCACGTAGTGGTTCGGATATGGAAAAAGTTATTCAATTTGAGATTGTGTTTTCATCCTTCCATGGGTCAACTGTTTCCAAGCAACATAAAGTCAGTAGCGTACGCAGGATTTCATCAAGGGGGGTGTTATTTCGAAAACTTTCTACAAATTCACATTATTATTGTTTTATTATACTTTATTTAATTAATTAATAAATTAATAATAAATTAATTAATAATTATTATAATTAATTTAATTACTAATAATAATTATTACTAATGCAGTTGCTATTTATGAAAGAAATAGAACAAAATTACATTTCTTTTGTTTCTTTGTTACAAAATAATTGTCTAGTCAACGGTTATTTGTATATGATAAGTCAGACCTTTTAAGTGTGAAGAAAATCCATAAAAATAAGCAAATATATTAAATTTATTGAAATCGAAATATGAAACTCATTCAAGGAGTCGCGCTGGTCTAGTGGGACAACTTCGTGGGATATCCGGGTTCGATTCCCGGAATGGGTTGGAATTTATCCAGCCTTGTCTCCGCACCCAGCCTCATAGCAATGGGTACCTGAGAGCAACCCTGGGGGATGAAGGCTGCCGGAGCATGGTGCTGATCACATGACCTGCAAAATAGTTCGAGATCGAGAATCTTTGGGGCCCACCACACGACTACGTGTGCCTTCATGGCACGGTGCTATATGCACGGGGGAATTTACATTACCTTTACCTATAGAACTCGCCCACGATGATGATGAAGCGCGAGAATATATGTTGCTAAATTCCACTGAGTCTATGTTTTCGTTGAAAAGTAAGTTTATAGACATTCCAACACATTTATCACTTCTAGGTGATTCACAAAGCACTTCTTCGACATTATTTAATGATGTGGATGTAGACTCAGCATCACTTGAGAGTTCACAACGGGATGTGAAATCAGTACCGGGAAGAACGTTTGCAATCAGGACGAAGCAAGGAATTTTCACAATTCTCGCGAGAGTCACTGCGCGACTTTTTGCAAAAAAAAAATGCAAAATTGAACTTTGCGGCCGCTTAGATTGTGTTTGGAATGATCTTTTTTTCTTCATGCTGCATGGGAATAATAATTCAAATTATTATTATTATTATTATTATTACTACTGTCGCAGATCTTTGACTGTGATAAATTAGCCATTTTTAATTTTTTTCTACAGCATATTCCATAATATTTCAAAAGCTCAAGGGGGGGTTTAAACCCGGTAACCCCCCCCTTGCGTACGCCACTGCATAAAGTTATGGACCCTCTAAAGACAGTACTTCAGTCAAAATTTCCTGAAGTTAACGAAAAGATTATTTCCCTGTATGTCAGAACAAGAACTTTTATTAGAATTCGACATTTGAATAAACTAATGAAACTCAAGTCCATGGAAGCAAGTGCAGCGAGAAAAAGACGACAGTGGGTAGCATCGTCTTCAAAATCATAAGTCTCCAGGAAGGGTAAGTTGTAATGAATTTTTATTCTTACTGATATTTATTTCCGCCTCAGCCTCCACCGTATAGTGATTAACAGATCACATTGCTAAACCAAGACAGAGGCCAGGCCTGTTGTTCATGTATTTGTTATTTGACGTCGCTTTTTTACCACTTGTGGTTAATCGCGGCGATGAGTGTTGACCACATAAAATTGATGAAAGGGCAGGCACAAAGAACATCAATGCCCACGACGTGACTCCAAGTCGGGAACTTCAGTGATGGGATTAAAAGTCGAACTAGCGGTTGACCAGATTCGCCATCGAGCTGGCACGAGTTTCCTTGAATTTATTAAGGGATTACGCTTTCCCACGACATTGCATTTTATCCATTTATTATTTATTTATTAATTTCTAAAAAAAACATATTTTGATGTTACGGTTTTTTAAACACAAATCAGTTTAGGTACAATATTTCTGCAATTTTACCATACTGTAAACTTTAATGTAAGCGAAAGCATGTGTGCATCACTAGTTAAAGATTTTCACATGTACAAAAAAAAATATCCAAAACCCATTTCCACCTCACTCAAGGATTATGTTAATTTAATTCAAATTGTACGCGGGTTCAGTGCCATGAATCTAACCTTTACTGAACAGAATGAGATTGGTTCATAGAATGTATTGCCGAAAATCAATTTCGCTGTTATCCCGTTGTCGCTGTTCTATTTTCATTAGACACGAGCTCCAATTACCATTTTAATCCTTCGTTTTAAAAGTTATTCAAACACAAAATTAGTTATTGGGGATCATTTTAAAGTTGTTTTTTTTTTTTTTTTACTTCATTACTGTCTTCATTTGATTTTTTATTTTCTAAGAATTTCGGCGGGCTGCAGCCCCTTAAGCCCCCCCCCCCTGCGTACACCAGCGCTTGCCACACTCATCTAGCCTACGCTCCCATCAAATTTATCATTTCATCATTCATTTTTATTGTTGCGGTTACCCTAAAAACGTAGAAAAACGACGTCATATAACAACAGCGACAGCGACATCCTATGTATACTAGATATATAAATTATAATGAACAAATTATTAATAACAAACATCTGTGACAATTTGAAGGTATGAAGGATAATAAGTATTGGTGTGGTAGCAAAATATTTAATACGCAATATTGTATTTATTTACCCATACGCAACTTCAGATTTCAATGTAGGGGCGATATACTGTAAGAGGATAGTTGTGATTACTTTTTTGTTTTATTTGTATAACGCCATTTATTGTAATTGCGTGCTGTAAACTTCTTCACATTATTGCCTAGGTCTTATTCCTTGCGTTTTGCTTATTATTCTGCTGCAAATGGTTAATAGAACCAAGATATGGACAATTAAAAATGAAAATATTTCCCGTAAGCTTCCATTGCTACGCGAGCCTCGCCCCTTGACAGATCCCCTTGGTTACGTCAGAGCTCTTTGCAGCTTCTGGCCAATGGGAGAGCTCCGTGTCTCGGAATGCTCTTCCTAAAATACTTCTATATTCCTTGTCAGTGTGCTGTGAAAGCGTGAAGGGGAAGGTTGCATTATCTGCTTCTGTGGTGTTATATTTATATACTGCGGTCCCGCGGACGTCACGACTGTGTTTGAGGGTTAAAATCACCGATGATTTATTACGATCAATAGACAAGATAATTGCAGATTTTTTATTTGTGGCATATACTGAATAGAGGGACCCGTGGTTTTGAAGAATAAATGTTAAACAATAACTAAGGACTAAATTCACGTTGATCAATTGTGTGTAAATACTGTTAAGAGATATTTTGGATTGGTGTATTTGTTTTGCTTTAACTCACAATATAAACAAAATATTTTTTTGAGGGAAGTTAAAAAATAATGTTTCGCTCTCAAAACTACGTAATTGTGTTCAGTGAATAACAAACCATAAGACATGATTAACTTCACATCATTTAAAATATGTCTTGATATATTTATATTCCTTTTTTTCATAGAGGTCCTGGTGGACCGCACGACTGTGTTAGTGCCAAAATGTTCACGACTGTGCTTAAGGGTTAAGTCCATTTTATGCACTGGACCTACAGTTTAAAGTAACATATCCGAACCAATGTGCCTTCACCGGGTATCGAACCCGTGTCAAGAAGGAAGTTGTGTTTTAGGAGTGTTTTCATGAGTTAATTCAATTATGACATTGTGACATTGATAGAATTGGTGGAAAATAGGCCCACGCTATGGGATTATCACTCCAGTGATTATTTCAAAGATCGATTGGAAAAGCAAAAGAGATGGAACGAAGTTTTTGCTTTCCTGGAACCTACTTGTCACCTAGTAGCGTGTTTTACATCCATAGCGGTTATATTTACGTCGAAGACGCAACAAACACAAAAGATAAAACCTTTTATTCCAGGCAGGAGCCATCTCTGCTCAGACTGACCTAGACTTCTCGCCAGTGGCGCAGGAACGTTTTTCATTTAGGGGATACAAAAATCCAACCTTACCTAGGTAAAATATGGTGCATAGGAAATTCCATTTTAGAGGCGAATATCGAGTTTTTAATGCAAAATTTGACTAAATAATTTTTATTTATAATTTATTATTATTACTTTTTAAATTTATGACTATTTAAAAAACCGGTTTCAAGACCAGATAACAATTCCAAGACATATAAGATTATGGAGCTTGTTCTGAGTCATTTTGAATTTAGTGGGATGAATTGATTGGTTTGCTTTATTTTACTTCGCTTTTTGTGCCACTTTTGGGTAATTAGCAAAGACGGGGATGAATAATGGTACGATGAAATTGATGAATGGACACTCACAAACATCCATGCCCAGACCGGGATTCGAATCCTGGACCCCTGGTGTCGAAGTGAGATGTGCTAACCACTCCGCCACGGGGACCGGCTTAATGGAATGGAAAACCAGGAGTTCGTAATATGAAAATTGCGAGCAAAACATATATTAATGCAGGTTGCGATTTAAGGGTGTAAGGAGGATTCCCACCTCATATAACTTGAATCATTCCAAATCGGGAATAATCATTTCCCACCCAATGGATATGACAATCATATTTTTTTTTAATATATCGTACTTACAGAATTCCACTTCAGTTCAGTTCATTTTAGAGCCCCATAGCTATATACAGCATTTATGGCAAAATTTATGGCAGATATGTATTCGGTATTTTCTCAGACTTCTAGAAGGTATTTTACAAGTACTTTTCTGTGCCCTGTCTTTGACGTATGTTAACAGCACTTTTTGAACGCTTCTTGACTGCTATAGCGTTGTGTTGTCTTCTTTAAGAAAATACTGAATCGAGATGATTCCCGATCAACTCGCAAGAGATCTGACTTTGAAGTGCTTGTAAAACATTTCAAGTGGTAATTATTTGTAATGTAATTATCTGTACCTTATGATGCCCTTCAAACACTGAAAGTACTACCATTGCATATGCAAAATCGAAATTCTTCAAATCTCAGAGCAAGCAAAGTTATAGGAAAACCATAAGCTCGAAATATTTTTTTTCAATCGTTTGAAGAGATGGGTTTCTCTCCGGATGTAGTCGTATTAAATTCAGATACATACGTGTGTTTTAAGGTGACATGTTAATTCCTCGTTTATGTAAAAAAGTGAACTTTAATGTAAGAGAAAGCATGTGCGCGTCACCAGTCGAAGATTTTCGCATAGGATACATAGAAAATTCAATACACATTCCTACCACACTCAAAGACGTTGTGAATCCAATCCAGATTGTACAAATATCTACATCTACAGCTAAATGCGTCATGAATCTTACCTTAACTGATTAGAGTTTTATAATAACATTATAACATTTAGAAGTTTTAAACCTGCTTTTCATTTCAATAGACCCCCAGTGCATTGTTTTAATGCAGAAAAATTTGCGACAAAATTGATCAAGTCATAACCATTACAGTGTCCTTGACAAGGCAACTGGCAAATCATCGAACCTGCAGTGAGTCTAATTCATTTCGTGCATTCAACTGACTAATGTCATTTTCTTGCAGTTTGACTTTAGAATTTACGTAACTTAAAATGGTGTTGTGTTTGTGTCGCACTCGATATCAAAATTAGATTTTAAGCAATGCATACCCAATTCATAGGTAAATCCTACCCCTTCATGATGAAATCACAAATCGCACCCGTTTTAATGTCTAGGAAACATCACTGATCCATTTTAACTAGGAATGGTATCGAGATGAGACAAATGTGTCACCACTCAAACTTTCACAACGTATATATGTAATTAAAGCAAAACTCTTCTTAATAACGTTTCTCTGTTTTACATTTTGTTCGACGTTACGAACTATCGAAATACGGAATTTTATCCTGAATTGATGAAACCCGGCAGCACAGGCTCGGAACTGTAACTAATGGATTAACTTTGCAATTACAATAAGCAAAATATACGACTTATTTGAAATATGAACAAGATATACACTTGGTATGTCTGAATAAGACACACAGTAATTTAAATATATTTTAAGTAAATTCTTCAAATATGATACCAAAGTTTCGAACTAGATTTTCTCAGACATCAAGTATCGTTCCGTTTTGATATTGAAGAGATATATTTTATTATCTCCAAATTTGAGACTTTTCTTGTCTCAGTACCATCTCTATTTTAAAAGAATCTCTTAAAACATTGGTTTAAGAAAAACTCAATATACTGACCAAGGCAGAAATTTATTTTATTATAAAACATAAACTAAACGTAACGTTTCAACCTTCTAGCAACGTCTTCTTCAGACTCTGCACCAAGAACAAATGTAACAAGGTACAAAACAGGACGATATATACACACAAACATTACTCCCCTCCAGACTATTAGAAAGTTGTTCTGGAACATTCTAGCAGGTGGCTTTCCCTTGTCAACTGAACTGTGTGTATATATGTCGTCCTGTTTTGTACCTTGTTACATTTGTACTTGGTGCAGAGTCTGAAGAAGAACTTGCTAGAAGATTGAAACGTTACGTTTAGTTTGTTTTATAATAAAATAAATTTCTGCCTTGGTCAGCATATTGAGCTTTTCATATCATGGAAAAAAGGCTTAATGGTGTTATAATAGGTTTAAGTACAGTTTTTCGAACACCCTCTGACAAAGTTGAAAATAATCGGTGAGGTACAGGAGTACATTATACCCTCCAAATTTATATGTTGTCGCGTCTCGAAAACAAGACGAGGCAGAAATTGTGGAAGTATTTCGTTTCGGAAAATTCCATTCCAAAAATTCAAATTGAAAGAAAGTCAGTGATATACTCTTCTGATGCAGGTTTATATCTTCGAACCGACGCGATCATTTGTTTACAAAACATATACCCCCTCCCCCTTACACGATGGGGCATTCGTCTGCAGCGTGATTTTCTGAAAGTAAACTTTAGTTCATTCCATCGTTCCACACACATTTCAAACAATTTTCATCTGCTTAAAAAGATTTCCAAAGACAGGTCAAGGAACTCACTAGTAGCAAGCATAATGTAGTAAAATATGTTTACAATGGTTTCAATTCCTGTGGTAAGGAAGATAATGCTTATAAACGTTTTTTGTATTGAGCGATTAGAAAATACTAGGTTCTTTTAACAGTAGCATCTTGCGTCTGTCAAATTATCTGAAGAGGGGTACAAGGGGTACAACTAGAATCTTCGATTAATACATGTTTAATAAATATTTGTAGTGGCCTGTTATGTATATAAACCAATATATGAGTGTGTGTACATGTATATATATGTTTTATGTATTTCTTTGATTTACATATTTTTACCGCTGTTGGTTTGACATGAAAGGTATATGTGTGATCGTTATTTGCAATGTTTATATATGAATCAATTTATGAATATGTTCTATATTATGAACTTTTGTATGTAAGTGAGTGTAAGAAAAGGCATGAGCCTTAATCTCCGCCACAAATAAATAAGAGACAAATAAACAAATAAAATAAATACAGTACCCCCTTCAAAACTTTGGGGGTACAAGTTCTCGCGCCCCCACCACCAAGGTTTCAGTGAGAACCCCAGTATTTTGTCGGTGTGTGTGCAAAACTCGCTGTAGGCGTCGGAGTTGTCATGGAAACTACCCCGACGAAAGAATGGTACGTGTGAAAGGGCGCCTAGGCTTAGAGCCTGCCTATCTGTATATTGCGTCCCTAATTTGGCATATTATAACGTTTAACTAGAATTTAAGGCCAGATAAAAACATAATGTTTTAATTTTATTGCCTACAAAAAATAGCCTTTCCAACTTTATCCCTCCCAGTTCTATTTAATACATTTTTTGTATCAACCCCAAGAGACACGAGGCCCCGGCCGGCCGCCCACTTTGCCCACCCCTTTCTACGTCACTGGCTGGGATATGTTTATAAACAGGAGTCCTGGCTCTAAGAATATCGTGAGGCTCCCCTGCACACAATTTCTGTTATATCTTTCAGGCTGAGTTGTGTCAAATTGTTTTTATATTTTTAACACACCTCCAATATTATCCTCTAGTCCCCCCTTCGCAAGCATTCTTTGTGTGTGAGGCTATTTCTTCAATAGCTGCAATCAAATATTTACGGAATGATCTTATGACTGTCACAGCATAGACATGGACCTTTCGGAAGTGGAGCACGGCCCCCATGAAAATAAACCAAAAATTATACATTTCATACATACCTAGGTATAATTTAATTTCAGTCTTCAAAGTAAATTAATGTTATTTGAGGAGACAACACTATTAAGGAGGAGAATGTGCCTCGTTTGCCCCCGCTCCGGAAAAATACCTTGATTGCCTCTCCCTGAAAAAAATCCTGCTGCCACCCATGCTTATAGGGACTTTAAAGAAAGAAGTTTTGCGAAGATGAGGATGAGTGATGATGATTCGAACCCGGAACCCATGGAGTCGTAGCGCGATGTGCTATACTGAACGCAACTCCAACTGGCGATCAGTTGAATTTTCTTCGACTTAGATCGGGCATTTTCGAGTCACATGTACCGAACGTTGTTCGCGGGATGAACAAATGAGCGTTGGGTACACCACATGTTGCCAAACGTACCGTAAGGGGCAGGACCGCCGTTAGGGGTGTGTGACGCGTGCCACCGCACAGGGTCTCGCGCTTTGAGGGGCCTCGCGCTTCTAAATCAGTAATTAATTAATTTATTGTGCCTGCAAGCGAGATTGCATTCGAATAGAGGGAAGAGAAGGAATTAGAACATAATTCCTGTGAAACGAAAAAATTCACTATAACAAAGTTGAATTTCTCGTAACGGACAACAGTGTCCATTCTTGTCAAGCCATCAATCAGAATTCGCCGACAAGGAACAGCGACGTATTTGTGAATCCAACTTTCCTCGATTTCCTGTCATATATTATTGCTCGATAGAGGACAGGCACCATAAAATGGTTATTTGTCTACTCTTCAAGCCGAGGGACAACACATTTGAGGCTGTGCCGCCCCGCGTTTGGAATTTACGATCTGGCCAATTTGAGAAAACATGAAAAGAAGAGACGGCATCAAGGTCCTGAAGGACCGCTTGGGCACTTTTCAAGCCACCGTGTTTACAACCGCAGCAAGATTTCTCTGCCGGTAATATGAAACTATCTTCGAGTGTTTGGTACATCAAGTAGTGCAAAGCACGTAACGCTCTCGTTTCAAAAAGTAATAAGTATGGGTGCGGATTTGTAGGCACTAAAAATTCCTAAAATAAGTAGGCAAATTGGCACCACAATGATAAGAAGACGCACTTTTATGTTCTTTGGGCTGATGGTGAAGACTTTGGTAAATGAAATTAGAAAAAGAAGTTAATTTAGATAAAAAAAAATAATTTAATTTAAGCATACCTATTACTGTGAAGATAGCTCCCGTGTAGCATAGTGGTTAGCACTCTAATTTTAGACCGAGCGGTCCCGATCGGAACTCCCAAAATTTCGGCTTGACACAGCATCGTGAGGACAATTGATGAGCTGCCTGAAAAGATGATGTGGTGGTCTCCGGTCTCCAAAAACAGCGGCGATGGGACTCGATGCGCAGATCACGGGTCACTCAAAGAAAATCTGTTGGCACGCACTGGCCCTCAGAGGGCTGGAGCTGTTTGTAGCAGCATTAATGTGAAGAACTTCGAAATTATGGGTACGTTCAGTGCTTTTGCGTCATTAATATCATCCCAGTATGATTAAATATCGAGTTCTCAAAAAATGCTCTCGTTTTTTTTAGAACTATCTGCTATCTTCGTAATATTTATTCTTCAGAATCCAAGAATTTTTTATTTTATTTGTAATAGTCGAGTAGAGGAAGAGACAATTCCATCATCTACACGATAAATTGGTAAATACATTGGTTGTAAATCATACACGACTGTCTACCTGTTTACGTTACTTGTGGCGCAAGTTCACTTGTATGCTTAACATTCAGTTTCCTTTTTCTTTTTAATGAAAATTCTCCACCCCACAAAGTTTGCAAGAAAAGTTTAGCTAAGGTATTCTTATTGAGTTCTCTGGTAAGAAAGTCAGTCATTGTGATTTTAAGACATGAGCTCATCTTAGTGGTCAAGGTGGTTGAGCGGCCAACCCCACCAAAAATTCCGGGTTCACAATCCTGGTCTGGACTTCAGTGTTTAATTTCATTTCATTGTGAGTATCCATAAATTTCATATAGAGTTGGGCATGTGTGTTTCTCTGTGAGTGTTCCTTCTTTAATTACATCTAACCATCATTCGTGCTCATCGTTACAATGTGTCTAAATAAAGAGACAGAAAAGTGACGCAAAATATGAAAAGCTGGAATAAACATAGGACTGTTCTCTATTGCTGGCACAATAAATCATTTGCCTCTTACTTGTGACTGGACAGCACTCAGTTTGCAAGATCTTTTTTCATGGTGTTTTCATTTGGGCTCTTCGAGGTGAGCAATTCGCAACACAGGATTGGCGTTCATCTTTATTTAGTCTCTTATAGGATGGTATTCAAAGCACTTCAGATTTTAAACAGCGTTCGTAGTCCTCTCGTGAAAAGAATAAAGGGCAAACTTACAATTTCCTACTTAAAATTTGTCTTTTCAATAAGATTTCGCTACTTCTTGTGGGAAGGAAACATGGAAAATAAATATCAGGTTTTCTAAATTATATTTCATAGAGCGACCACAAACAAAAGAATCTTCGGCTAAAATCCTTCGCGCAGCTTCCCCTCGATCAATTCAGCTCGGGCCATAAGGAAGCATGATCCACCCTGCCCCTCCCCTCCTCGCGGGAGTACGGTGCACAGGAGTCGCGGGTCGGCGCAGGTTTTTTTTTTTATACAGTGGTTCCACTATAGTAGTTTCAACATATACTTGCGGACAGATTTATTTCTCAGAAGAAACAAACGAATATAATTATAAAAATACACAAGCATATTTCACTTCAGGCCCGTAGCCATCTCCAAGGTGGGGTGGGGAGGGGTCACGGGTTATCAGTGGTAGCTTTGTAAAGCAAGTCCATTTTAAAAAGTTTCACAGTACTATATGTGTGTGGGGGTGGGAGGGGGTATGAAGTTAATAGAGGACACAGAAAATGTACAAATATCATTCAAATTAATATTTTTTTTCTAATATCTTGCACACACCCCTTGTTCCCACTCGTAGCTGAAGTCGAGCGAATATTGTAATTACTTCGCGCTACTTTGTCTTCGGGTCGTAAATCAGATGGAAAATGTGATATTTGTACTTTTTATTATGTGAATTTAACTTTTGTGAAGTCTTAAGCAAAATAATATCTGCTGTTTACTTTTTCACTGTAAACAAATTTTATAAAGCAGTTTTACCCAATTTCAGAGGGGTCTGACCCCCTGGCCCTGTTTCACTTTCTAAGCAGGCACGTTCTATGTTTTCTGCGGCGACCTTTCATCCCTCTGACGTCAAACTTTACAGCTCTATCCATTTCCAAAAAGGGGCTTTATAAACAGACCTCTCAAGGCAGGCGGTGAGCAGGTCAACGGGCCTTGGGTCGCATGTTCCCCCCAGATGAATAGAAATAAAGATCTGGAGATATTTTATTTTTATTTCCTGACGAACCCTCTCAGAGAAGGGGCGTTTGCAGATTTTACCAGATTCTACAACTATGCCTAAGTCCCAACAAGTTTCAAGTCAATGAAATCATTCTCTACCTTCATTGTCATTCTTGTTTGAGACAGTAGTGCGTGCGGGTGTTTAGAATCGCGAATGTGGGAAATGAAATGTCTTGGGAACGAGATAAATTTTAATCAGGATTCCAAAAGGCTATAAAAAAGGAAAGAAGGGGGGGGTGCGTTTTTAAAAAGTCAGAAGGGTGACTTCGAAAAAATACCGTTTGCTTGATTCAAATTCCGCCACAATGGATAAACGGAAATAATGGCAAAATCCTGGGGTTTAGTGTTAGCGTTGTTGTTGGTGGTTAGTCACAGCCGTGAGTGCCAGTGGCAGTGATGATCTTAAATTTAACTCTACTGTGAGCTAGGTGGCAATGTAGGAACAAATTGCAAGGAAGAGTGTATTTCATCTTCTGCACCGGATGATAGATTAGTTCTGATTATGCTTCTAGACACAGGTAAGTGACTGTCGGTTTTAAATAATAAATTTGCAGCACATGGCTGCAAACACAAAGGATATTTATTCTAGGGCTTAGAGCGCAGAAACTAGGTCTCAATCAGCAAAAGTTATTAAGAAAAGTTGTTTACCTTAATGACACCTTCCTCTACAGGGTGTTAAATTTTAGATTTCGTTGGTGGTAAAAGGGGATACGACGAACACGCGCGTAGATATAACAATAGATAATAATTACATAATACTATACTCCATGAGGCCTTAGAAAGATCGCTTCGCGGGCTTGCAGCAGACGACAATATGGGGGTGTGTCTGCGAGAACCAATCAGGTCCGCGAATGAGCGAGCCCGGTTGCCACAGCTAGCTCGCTGCACCCTTTTGGAAGGGTGAATAACCTCTGCCTCTTGCTACCTCGGCCTGTTTGTTCGGCTGAGGAGCAGACGACACGAGAGTATCGACAATAGTGTGCGAGCGACGTCTGATGTTAGCCCGCGAAACGCTCTTTCTAAGGTCTCCTGCAGTATAATAACCATGCTTGCTTTAGAGTAGAATTTTACGAAAAACGGATGATGTCGATATTTTCAATTTTCATAATACAGGGGCCTCGCGGATATAGTTCGCACAGGGCATCGCGTCCCCTAACGGCGGCCATGGTAAGGGGAAGAAAGAGTCTTCTCCGGCAACGTTATTGCCAGCACCAGAAATTAGCGGGGGTTGATAGTACAGTCATGGACACTTCTGGCTTGTAATGGCCTAATTTACCTTCAATGGAATCGCTACAACGCAGAAGTGTCCGAGACTACAACTGCACACGCGGTCCTGAACGATGAAGTTTCCGGAAGGACCACCCACAGGTCGGAATGCAGCCGGACACACAGTCATATTAAGACAACTGGCAGAAACAGAAGTACGCTTGGCAACGTTGTTCGGAAGAGCGATGTGATCTCTTCAGCGTTTACTTCCAAACTGAGTGTGTTGCAGAGGCAAAAACACGAATTTTTGTCTGGGGGGGGCAAGTACCAGGATAAACGTACCAATAATGATACTAATAATAATAATAATAATAATAATTTTAATAATAATAATGCTAAAAATAATAATGTTAATAATAATAATGTTATTATTTTAATATTATTAGTATATTAGTAGTAGTAGTAGTAGTAGTAGTAGTAGTAGTAGCGGTAATAGTGGTACTAGTAGTCTGTATCAAAGACGGTATTACCCCAATAAATTATGCAAAAAGGGGATAGAATTTGGTGCTAAAGCATTTGAGTTCGAACAAACGATTTGAATTATTTTTTCAACACATTCAATTTCACATTAATATTGGAAAACCAAAACACAAACTATTTTGAAAGACAGAAAATGCTTGATAACCGCATTCCAAATATAATTCTTTTTTACATTGACATGTATAACTTTCATGCACGATATATGTTTCACATATATGCAACATGGAGCGACGTGGACACTAAATTGTGTACGTATTGAAAGTTTCTTTAATACAACATATATTATTTAAATACATTACACATCCAATTGATCCAGCTCACAATAAACCAACAGCAAAAATTACATAAATTGTCTCTCAAATGTGCACGTTCCCTTTCCTCAAAACAAAATCAATTAAGAAAAGTCTTATTTATCTGTCTGGAAATTTACAATGCATAAAGAGAACAATGATATATTGCGAGCGAACCGAGGAAAAATGTTTTGGATCCACCTTCTTTTACAGGCTGTAATCAATATTGGTTTAATAGGGCGCAAATAATTTCACGGGACGCCAATGCATTATCTCCTTTACAACTTTTGTGCCTCCCCGATGGTGTAGTGGTAACATCGTCGCCTTGTGATCAAGGGGGTCCCAGATTCGATACCCGGTGGTGGCACATGGCACAGTGATTCGGATCCCACTTTAAACTGTAGGTTCGGTCCCGATTAGCCTTTCTGTGCGTAAATCAATTAATAAATTTTACAACTTATTTTCATTTAGATCATTCGGTGCACAGTGTCGACTCCCGCCGCCCCCTAGCAACGGTTCTGAACTTGATAAGACTAAGAAAAGAAGGCGTTGCGAGCGAAGGAAGCAAGAATATTTTACGAAAAGTACTTTTGTTTGTATAACATTTGAAGTTGTGGGCGGTAATTGCCCCCTGCAGTTACGCTTCTCTGTCAATGTTTGCCCCCCCTTGTTCCCCCTAGAACTCATTTCAGTCCAAGGTTGGGGGGGCAATGCCCCCTGTCCCACCTGTGGTTGCGCCACTGGTTTGTTGACACCCATCGAACCACACGCCCCCGAAAATGATTGGGGTACAAGAAAGCTCCAGAAATAGCCATCATGGTCAACCGCCAGTTCGAGTTGTGGTCAGTTTAACCACTCCGCCACGGGGCGCATTGCTAGAAGAATTTCCACCTGTCTCCCGCCTTGCAGTCGACGTGCTACTTGCAGGACCATCCCGTCTGCATACACACACACATTTGTGTAAATGACAGCCCCTTCCGCAACGCAAAGTGCATCAATCAACTAAATAGATTTTGGTGTAAGTTGCCCAGTGGCACTGCAGTAAAAACTTTTCATAGTTCCGCGAACTGCCACCTGTTTTGTGGCTGGGAATCACTTGAAAGTGGAAACAAGAAGCATCATGTGTCAAGAGGCAGCTAAAAACGCTCGAAGCAGGATCCTTGACCATTCGACCTTGAGTTGAAGCAGCAGATTATATATCATCACACATTGGCTTCGTTTCCACAGGATACTGTTTTGTGCGGAAGCTAGGATAAGCAGTCAGTAAGTACGTGCATAATTTTCCTGTTTTTATTACGAGAGTTGATCTGAATGTTCTGAGCCTCTCCTTGGAATCGTTAAAAGTAATAATAGCATACAGTACTGAAGTTTACATGTAATGTAATTTTCTCTCGTCTGTGGTAATAAGTTCTCCGGTGATTTTGAATAGTCTGATTCCTGCAGAATGATTTTTCCTTTCTGTGTCTGCAAAAAAACTTCGACAGCTTCATGACGTCACCGCCCGAATCGAATACAATTGAACTGTTCAGATTTGGCGAAGGATATATACTCTGTCCCCGGAATCCGTGGGGAAATGCCGCGCATAGCGGCAGAGAAGGGGAGGGAATCGAGTGGGCAGAGCGAAGCAGTACACGCTGCTGCGAAGGCAAAAATTGAGATTCTATAAAACTATAAGAATTGAAATTCTATAATGGAGTCGTGGTCGGGCACTGAACGGCAAACTGGATTTTCAGTAAACAGTAACCCCCCACCCCCAAGTGGTTTTACCCTCGTCATTTTTACAATGATTGATTTGTCTTCTTTCTTCTCTCTTTCTTTCAGGAAAGAAAGAAAGTAGAGAGAGAAAGGGAGAGAAAGAAAGAAAGAACAAAAGAGAGAAAGAAACTCGCTTTTCTCTTTCTTTCATTTCTCCCTCTCTCTCTCTCTCTCTTTCTCTCTCTCTCTATCTCTCTCTCTCTCTCTATATATATATATATATATATATATATATATTAGGGATGGGCCGATATGACATTTTGGCCGATACCGATAAAGTACCGATATAAAATTTACCGATACCGATAACCGATATTCTACCGATCCGATATAAAATTAGAAATGGTCCTTGAAGAACCTGAAATGTTCATTGATCTCCTTAATAACTGTGTGTTTTGAGGTGACTGCAGTGCAAGAGAAGCTAAATATTTAGACATTTACTTTTTAGAAAGAAGAGCATGGAAATTATCCATAAAAATTACAACAAAATGGCAGAATTTTGCACTAAATTATAAGATATTTATCGATATATCGGATCGGTAAAATAATCGGTAATTTTACCGATAAACCGATACACCGATATGCCTATATCGGCCGATACCGATAGAGTACCGATTAATCGGTCCCATCCCTAATATATATATATATCTTTCTAGAATGAAAGAATGAAAGAAGGAAAGAAAGAAGAGAAAAGGGAGAAAGAAAAAAGAAGGAAATCTCTCGCTCTCTCTCTCTCTCTCTTCACCTCTTTCTATTTTTCTTTCTTTCCTTCTTTCTTTCCTTCTTTCTCTCTCTCTCTCTCTCTCTAGAATGAAAGAAGGAAAAAAGAAAGAAAAAGAAGGAAATCTCTCTCTCTCTCTCTCTTCACCTCTTTCTATCTTTCTTTCTTTCCATCTTTCTTTCCTTCTTGCTCTCTCTTTCTGGCGTTCTTCTTTTACACCACGGTTTTGTTTTCAGTGTTAGACAGATCTGCGCGACAATCAACGTAACACATCTAATCGCAATAATTGAGGATTTTGCGTTTTAGACTATTTTATTTTGAGAACTCGCTCCGTAACACTGTGCGCGAACATCGAAGTGACTTTCCTCGCACGACCAACGAAGGGGTAAGCACGAACAACAAGATACTAAAACTGAGTAAAAAGAAAGAATTCGATAAAGAATTAACATATGATGATGATGAATTAAAATTTTTGGGTCCGTCCGCAGCAACATGGCCATTTTGCAACCTTAAGTGCATATCTAAAATCCTTACCTTAGAGTTAGACGAAAGCATTTACTTTAACATTTTTGCTAGAAGAAATGCTATGTAAATGCTTCCAAAAATCTTATAGCAAATAGTACTTTACACGAAAGCGTTCCATGTAACATTTCATTAGCTTTTGCAATTACAATGTAAATAAAATATATACAGCACAAAAGGCTCATCGAGTTACACCATCTATGGTGAGTGAACGGTTTTCACAATTGAAACATCTAAAATATTCTTCCATACATGTCCTGTATACGTTATAAAGTATGTATTTAAGGAGCGCTATTGATTTGTATCTAATATTGTTTTAAAGGAAACGTTATTCCTATTCAACCGAAAAGAATAACGTTTCGTATAAAACGTTATTAGGTACAAAACAATGGCGCTGTTTAAATACATACTTTACAACGTTTACTGTACACGTATGGAATAATATTTTAGTTTTTTTTCAATTGTAAACGCCGCGCACTCAGCATAGAAGATGTAACTCGACGTGCCTTTCATGCTGTATATGTTATACTCGTACATTGTAATCGCAAAGGCTCGTCGAAAAGCTACATGAAATGCTTGTGTGTAAAGTACTATCTGCTATAAGTTTTTTTGGAAGCATTTACATAGAATTTATGCTAGCAAAAATGTTAAAGGAAATGCTTTCGGCTAAGGCGGGCCTTACAAACGCGGTGAAAAGAACACATGAGAAAGGTTAAAAGTGCAAGGTTGTAAACGGACCTGCACATTACATACATCTTGACATCTGGTCATTGAGGATACGAATCTTGGCGAGGAAAAGGAAAAATTGTATTTCTTCGTAAGGTTAGAACATTAATTAAATAGTTTATCACTTTTTATTCTTCATTCTCTTTAAACGTTTACTGTGAAAGTATTCAACTGCCAAGTACCCAGCTACACTGATGATCAGAATCACCAGCAGGATGTAGATCTTGACGTCAGTGCAGAGGGACGTGCTGTAGGCGTAGGTAACGATGTAGCCCAGACTCTCCCATAGGCGGAAATTCCCGTAGGCTGCTTCTTCTTCCCCAGGGAACATGATTCCACAAAACGCTAGAGAGGGAGAAGAAAACATGCCATTAGATGCAAGGTTTATAGGAATGTAGAGGTTAGGCCAATCGCTTGTTGTCCTCATGCTGACGAAACGGCTGTAAGAGGTGAATGTAACCATTGAAATGAAATCCATATCCATAAGCAAGTGTTGCGATATGCAGATAGGGAACAATGTCAGAAACTGAACACACGAAATCGAGTACACAAATGCACATTTCATGATGTACGTAAGATGCTTTCTCCTTTATAAGCAATAAACCCATGCACAGCTATGGCTTCAGATAAATTCAATATACTGACGGGTAGCTACTTATTATACACAACGCGGAATAAAAACTAATGCCCTATGTTTAAAAGGAGCAATAAGATTTTTTGTTTCAATATGTTACAATATTAATACAAAATTTAATACAAATAATACACCCTGCAATGTGATTTGATGAAGTTTAGTAAATCACTCTATGTTTCTTAAGCCGCGGTCCATATATTTTTAATCTGTGGCCCATAGATTCGTAACTTCAAATTCCAGTTCAATCGTTTGACGGCTCAGTGGCTACCGCATCTTCTTTTCCATATAAAATTAAACATCAGTACACATTCTTACCTAGAGGTTGTTTAGTATTTTCATATTGCAGCACTACCGTTCCGTCGCTTCAAGTGACTTCACATTCAAGCGATGCATTCACTTTATCGCTAACACGTCATTGCACACAAAAACGTGAAGCGTAACTTCGGATACGGGCCGGAGTTGATCAGATGTGTGATGCTTACGTTAAACTAGTGGCTATTCCTCCATGTAGGAAGTGAGGAACTTCCTACAGTTTCATTTATCTAGGTATACGTATTTCCAGCTTTCTACTTTCTAAGAGTTTAATGAGCGTTATAAGATTTTGAGCGCAATCAAGTTTCGTTACTCGACTGTCAAGAGTCAATGTGCTCTTTCCGCTCGTTCCAGATCTGTTGCCCAAAGACGACCGTCTTTGCCTGCCGCTGAGGAACCTTTCGCGTTGTCCTACAGGCAGATCGGTGAGGGGCAGTGCAAGGGAGGGTGGGGGTACGCGGGGAGTTGCCCAGTTATACGGTCCGCGAGGAATTTCCCGTGGGTTCCTCAACAGTGATGCCAACTCTAACATAATGGTTCTAAACCAGCAAAATTTGAACTTCGTTGGTACCTAGCACTCTGTGTTTGGCATAATGGTAAAATCCAGCATCATCTCAAAAAACGGGCGTCCCTGGGAAACAGATACATTGAATTATAATTAAGATATTTTGAGGATTTTTTTTTTTAAGAAAAAATCTCCAGATCTTGTTTGTACTTCTCTAGCGGACTTGTTTCAAGCAAAAGGAAGTATGCCATCCAAGGGACAAGCTTCTTCAGGCCCTGATCCATCCTCTTGCTTTTATATTTTCATTATCCTCCCCAATTTAACAAGGGGGGAACATTTCATAAAAGGAAATCGGTAGAAAGTTGGAGGTCACAAATAAAACAAATGGACGCCGTTACTAGTCATGAAATTTTCTTCAACTTTTGGCAAAGCTGTTCTTAATCCAGACATGACAGGCAGGGAGGGCCTGCATCTAACATTACAAATCCAATGGCTAATCTAAGGTACAGGCGATACATGTCACTGTGTAATTGAACGCATTTTCGAAAACTTTCCTCGGTCTGTTTACCATAACTTCCTACACCCCAAAAATTTCACGAGTCGCCACTGCGTTAAACATCAAATGAACGACGAGTGCGGAAATCACGTGAACAAGTCTGCAACGATACGTACTCCGAGCTTCAGATCACACTTTAAACTAGAAGACTAGCCTCGATAAAGTGAACTTAAAAGAAACATCGAAAAGTTTTGTCAATAGGACATGTTGTCAGGCGATTCCAGTCCCCACAGCATAGTCGTATCGTAGACGATTCCAATACAGATCGTGACGGAGTGGTTATCACAGCTTCCTACGACTTCAGAGGTCCCGAATTCGAATTCCGGAATAGGCATGGGCAGTCACTACAAGCCGCAAAACCCCGCAGTGCGGGGGGGGAGACAATTAAGCCTTTAGGGGGGCCTCCACCATTGTCATAGTAGAAGATTCGCGTATGTAAAAAATAAACATAGTTACTCAGGTGTACAGAGACGAATACAATATATACAGGCAAAGATAAAGTCAAAGTTCTCTGTGCATATAGCACCGTGCAATGAAGGCACATTTAGGGTAGTGGGAGTAGAGCCCTACATATTTTCGATGCCTGACATCTTGCATCTTGGAACTGATGTGATCAGCATCCCGCTCCGGCCGCCTTTACCCCCCCACCTGGTACAATTTGATTTGAGGTTGGGTGGGTCCTGGAGCCGCTTTATGTGGGAACATAGCCGGAAAAATGCCGACCTCAGATCACCCACGCCTGGTCTCCCGCATGGCAATCAGACTACAGCAAATCAGGCTAGAATTTCAGGAGAAGTGCAGTGGTGAAGGTTTCTTCAACCTATCTTTAATCAGGAAATCATTATGACTGCATGATTGTAACAAATGTAAAATTTTCCAAGTGTGAGAAAACGGTGTCATATATTATATATCACATCACCACGGGCGCCTTAACCGGGGGGCCAGGGAGGCTCAGGCCCCTCCAGTTCTAGTTGGTCCCCCCCTCCTATAAGGGGCCCAAAATATATATTCAACATATTGCATAACTTTGCACACAGAAACTTCGCACACGACAGGTGAAATTACGCAAGATTCTGCTCTGAAATGGACAGAATCAATAATGTGGGACTATCACCCCGTTTAAGTGTCTTTCTTGTGATTGTACGTTTACTAATTCAATATTTCCTTTTTCAAACCGACAATCAATTAAGGAAAACGCATGGTATATATTATGAATGAATATATGCGAGAATAGAGAAAGCGTGGTGTGTGAAAGTAGGTAGGTAGAGGGGAGGCTTTGGTAATATTTTGCGGGGGGGGGGGCAAGATTTGTAGATCCGGCACAGTGGCGGAGTGGCGCCAGGGGTCCGGGGTTCGAATCCCGGCCTTGGAATGGATGTTTGTAAGCGTCCATTCATCAATTTCATCATATCATCACTCATCCTCATCTTCGCAAATTAGCAAAAAGAACCTAAAAAGCGTCGTAAATTAACCTAATTCAATGAATCAACGATTCTAATATAGTGCCCTTACATAAAAGGCGCAGTAGTGTCAAATAATCACTTTCATCCCCACATAACCATTTCAGTTCTGGTTTTGTAACCTCTTTCTGATCACACCTCGTACTCTACTACTAATAATAATTATTATAATGATTATATATAATTAATTATTAATAATTTATGTTGAAATTGTGTGGTCTCAGATTTGAAATTTGGAAGATGAAGTGATAAATCGGAAGAAAAGTGGAAATTTTGATTACGGAAAGGGAAGCTGTGCTCTTAGATTGTGACAACAGTGGCTCAGGAAACAACTATGTAAGCTGATACTGCAATATGTACAGTAAAACTTCTCAATAACGGACAGGCCTGGGGGGAAAGTAAATGTACGTTATTAAGTAGTGTCCGCTATTCAGAAAAAAGTGTAGGGTGTTACACATTAGGATAAGCATATTACAGTACGTAGGGGAGACCGCGGTCAAATGTAACACGGGTCAATTGTAACAGTCGGGATTGTGGGTTTGTTTTAATGCCGGTAGATGGCTGAAGTAGCCGGAGAGGAAAAGTAAACAAAGCCACGAAGGACCGTTAGAGTCAGTTACAATATAGGCTGTGTAGGAGCGAAAACGTGTTTTTGTGTCACAAACGTAAAAAAACAAACTTTTCACATTTTTCATTGTTTTGAGCTTCATGAAAGTGATTGTTAGCATTCCAGCATATCAGCACACTTGCATTTGTATCCTGTTTCAGCTCACGTAAAAGTAAGTAGAAGTTCTTTTTTGTTTAAAAATAGTTTCGCTTTTCTTTCAATATGGCGTTGCTGGGTCAATTGGTCAATTGTAACACACCGAGCGGGAACGATTGTAACATGTTACAATTGCCCAAATATACACTCACGTTGTGTGCTAAATTGTTTTCCTTTGTAGTTCCCTTCAACAATTTCATTACATATTATGTATTTGTTTGTTTCAGTATGACGCGTAATCGTGAAAGACGAACGGACCGAGGGACACCCCAAGAAGTGATGGAAGCTGCTGCTTCTGCTGTTATGGACAATGACCAATCAGTGAGGAGTGCCGCTAAGGATTTCGGACTTTGTCGTGTCTCTCTCTACAGGTTTTGTAATAAGAAACGCGAAAACAAGAATCCAAAAACTGGATACAATTCTCATAACCGTGTCTTCCAATCACACGAAGAGGAAATATTGACAGATTATGTCAAGAGAGCTGCTGATTTATATTATGGACTCTCCAACAAGGATCTGAGCCGACTTGCCTATCAGTGCGCCGTTCGCTACAGTTTAAATTTTCCGAAGAACTTGAGTGACAATGAGGTGGTTGGTGTTGACTGGCTGAGTGCATTTTTGAAGAGGAATCCGTCCCTGTCCCTTCGCCGACCGGAAGCAACAATTCTTTCCAGAGCAATGAACTTCAATCGAACAAATAAACAAATTGTTTGATAATCTGTCAAAAGTCCTAGACGAGCATAACTTCGAGCCACAGAATGTCTACAACGTAGACGAGACGAGAGTCCATACAGTGCAAACTCCGACCAAAATCATTGCTTCAAAAGGAACGAAGCAAGTGGGCTCCATAACATCTGCAGAACGAGGGACTTTGGTAACAGTTTGCGTGGCAGTTAGTGCGGTGGGGAACTATGTGCCACCAATGTTTATATTCCCCCGTAAAAACTTTCGCGAGCGTTTTGTTAATGGTGGACCTGAAGGGTGCATTGGGACTGGAAATGCATGTGGCAAGTTAGTCTGTTCATAACCTGAGAACCATTTATGAATGTATGTATGTATGTATGTTGTATTTTATGTATGATAACCCACTATACTCACCAATTCCTTTAATTTATTATGAGTGTAACAATTGACCCATATGAGTGTTACAATTGTCCCCATTAGTGGGGTCAATTGTAACAGTACACCCTTCCGCACTTATTTGCAGATATCACACATATCATGGATCATAAATACGTTTTATGTGTGCACAATGTAACGATCAAGGCCGACCGGCCATCGTCAGGCACGCGACGCACCGGCTCGGTCCCCTCGAAAGACCAAGACCGGGCGAAGTTGCCTACAATTTCTCTTTAGTTTAAATGCCTCGACTAATTCTCAGTTCCTGCGGGTCATGAGAGTCCGCATCCCAAAGTTCGGGTAAGGGTCTGCTTTTGAATAATAATAATAAAAAGAAATAATCTATGCTTACTTAACCAAGAACCTTAACTCTACAGAAGGTAACCTTCCTTACGGTTAAACTTCCATCGTGATCGCACCCGCATCCCACTGACCAGTGAGGATACGCATGCGAGTCGCGAGCGAAATCAGCATAAACAAAACTGACGTCTCATGGATTGATAAAGCCTCCGCCTCACTGACCGGTGACGGCGGGACACCTAACCAAACCAAAAGGAAGCCCGTTAATTTTACTTATAAACCAAATTTACTCTGAAGGAAATACCCATTAACGATTACAGAATTTATTTACTTCTCCAATTTCCAATAAACATTTCAAAAAATTAACACGAGAGAAGGTTCTCCGTTTAAACCTTAATCAACGTATTCACAATTCCCAATATAGTTAAATTAAAAGAAAAATATACAAACTTCAGATCAAAAGAAAAACTACAACAATGCCAAAAATAAAATTTAGATCAATACGACTTCCGTATAACATAGTCAAAACTTTCTATTGAGTAAACATAAAACTCAGAGAGCACTCTCTCATATTACATGTCCATATCCCATCATAGAACTAACACAGCTGTAACTTGGTTTCAATAAACGGGTGACAAATTACTCACTTTCTAATGGTCGACAAAATTACTCGTAACCAAAACCAAAGAAAAATTTACATAACATCTATCCGTAAATTCCTATTCGTGCTTTTGTCATATTTTCACATCTACATTATGTTCTATAGAACGCATGAGGTAAACTACCATCTTCAGGGTCAACCTCCAAAAACATTCATAATAAAATATAAGGGGAGCCTTTCTATACCCAATATCAATGCCATATCTCGGTCACAAATTACAAATGTCCACGTGGAATTCCTTAACATAATAGGGGAATCTATGTCTACCCTTTTCAACGCCGTTGGCTACTCACATTACAAAAGCAAAACAATAGACTTTTACATTAAATTAATTTCTAGAAAAAATATATACTCGACCGGTCACCTATTATAATTAGCTGTTTCAAAAATACATCTAATATGAACCTAAATAAGAGAAACCATAAACTTTCCTTAACGTCCCGGATACTCAGACTTTAAAACGGACATGTAAACTATATAAGCTATCAGATTTAAAAGGCACCCTCTGACCAGAGGTATGCTCTCGGATTAAAGTAACTAAAGAAATAAACTTTTAATTAAATGAACCTCCTGACCAGGAGAATTCAGAATGATTTAGAATAAAAATTAACTCGACGAGAAGGTTGTATATATTTGATGAGCCTAAATTATTAACTTGAATTTACATCGGAGCCACACTGACCAGTGACAACTCCAACAGAATTTATGAATCAAAATTTTAAATTATTAAGATTAAATATTGAATATATGAATCAAATTATTTATATGTCCGCTAAATCCGCTTTAAGGATCATGGTGACCAGCACTAATCCTGAAAGGTGGCTTACGGAAAACCTCGGACATTGTAGAAGGGAGAGCTGACCAGCCACTCCCCACACAAAGCCCGTATTCTCCCAGCCCTGGATCTCGACAAGCGACTTAATCACCTAAAGATTCCTGAATATACTCAATACTTTGCCAGCGAAACGGCTGGTATTTATACTCGCGGGATTACGCAATCCTATTCCCTGAACAAAAGATTTAGACATATGAAAAGTTATTGTTAGCATTCAACAATTACCCCTTCCAAAAAGGCATATCAAGAAACACAATGCAGCATAACTTACTTACAAAACCGCGCAGCGCCGAACGAAAAAGAACCCATTGTTGATAAGAAAGAAAACGAATGCAACCTTCAACTTGCTTTGCCTTCTTTTTTCGCTTGGCAAACTGCGTTACAATTTAAGAAATATTTAAACCTTCTTAAAAAATACAAATCCTTTATACTACATACATGAGGGCTATCGAAAAGTAATTTGAATACCAAAGAAATTTACCAAAATTTATCAATCGTTACAACAATGATTGGCGAAGGGTGAATAGATGGTTTCCAATAAAAATCCGTGATTAATTATTGCAAATGTTACAAATATGCCACATTATTCAAATGTTACATTTGACCCCGGTCTCCCCTACTTTACGAACATAATGTTTTTTTTCCTACATTCAAGGAACAAAATACTGTACTACATACGGTGAATTTAAATTTACTAAAGTATTCCTTTAAAGTCAGTCGTTTGCGTTTCTCCGACATCGTAACAGAATTGACACACACTTCTCAAGATAACCACAAAGAATACTGTCTACTGTCTGCACTTTTAAAAAGAAATACCTTCGGTGTAACATGAAACAATGCGCGCTAGTTGCGTCTAATCCATTCCAGGAATTGCGACCGTTTTCTTTCAGGCTGTCCGTTATTAAGAAGTTTTATTTGCGTTGGTGAGGTAGTTTTCAGTGTCCGCGTCCGTAATTAAGAATGTCCGTTATTGAGAAGTAATATTGCCATTAAACCCCATGTATTTCTGCCGAGGAATTTAAAAATGTCCGTAATTTAGAGGTGTCCGCTATTCAGAGTTGTCTGTTAGGAGAAGTTTCACTGTACATATGCTTATAAGATCTACACCCAGAGTGTTTTCCTCCACTTACCATTAATCTGAGCCAGCCAGACACCGTCTCCCAGCCCCCAGAGGCCGGCCACGACGAAGAAGAGGTAGCTCCTGTCCGGGCTGGGCTTCCAGAGGAGCATTGTGATGAGAAGAGCCAGGTGGACCACGGCAGCCAGGCAGATGACCGGGATTCGGCCCGTGACCTTCACCAGGGACCCAAGCACCAGGGCGGAAGTGGCGTTGACCACTCCGAAGCAAATCATGACGTAGCCCACCTTGGAAATCCCCCAGGCACAGGAGACGAAAGCCTGGAGAAAAAAAACTGATTCAGAAGCTGGGTTAAGATTACCATAAGTCAGTGAAACATGTCACGTTCTGTACTTATAAGCCGTATCACGCTTAGAACCCCGAGCGTCATAAATTAATAAGCTAATCACTTTATAAAAGGGGTTTAAGAAGAAGCTGGAAAGCGCTTCCTTCAAACACATAACATCGGCAACCTTCAGCGGATCTTGAAAATTCCGCTGATGCAAATCCTACCGGAACTCGCTGGGGAAATAAACAAACACGGCTTTACGCTGAAAATGCCGTTATCGAGAGACGCGCTCGAGGCAACGGATTTAGCGATCAAAAGTTCAAATTCTGAATAAATAGTCAGCGTGAGAAAATCTCGTTCTTAGTCGCTTTTAGATTTTTAGCGAATACAGTAATTGCAAGTGAGCTCCAGAGGAAAAGGAGAGAATTACGTTTAATAAGTGATCTTTTAGAAATCGGGATTGCGTTAGGGCAGTTTTGGGAGAAACCAAGTTACGCTCCCTACTTACGTTCATTACAGGGTAGGACCACGTCGAAGCAAGGACCTGCAAGGAGACGAGAACTTGTAACGGCGCTACAGGTAAACGAACATTCCTATGTCTTTCCTCGCCCCGCCTGTTCAGACAAGTGAAGTGTGAAATTGAATGTGTGTGTGTGTATTCTTATTTCACGCGGCAAGCCCCCTTTCTTGTTTGAGTGTTGACGTTGCTCTTCAGAGCTGTACCCCCTTTCTCTTACAATGCACCTCTCGCTGCCAATAAACTTCAAATATCAGGCTTTCACATAGCCTATCTACGATCCCCTAAATCTAAACAACATTGTGTTTAGACGAAACTGTTCCTGTTGAAGCCAACAACTCAGTCAGATTGAGTTGATATTATACCTGCGCATTTGCAGCATTTGGGCATTAAAAATCCATACACACGAACATTAACATTCTAAAGATGTACCTGTGGACCAGACAACATTCCTGCAGTTTTCCTTCAGAAAACTGCTCACTCACTAGATACCCCACTTAACTTTGTGTTACAATAAGTGCTTCTCTCTAGTTTACTTTCCCAGCCAGTGGAAGCAAGCAAACGTTATTCCTATTTTCAAATCTGTCACTGTTAAAGACATTACATGCTACCTATTCTGTGGGGAAAAAATGAAGAATAGACTTCTTACTTTCTTTCCCAGATTCGTCTTGCGTTATTAATTTAACTATCATGCAGTAGGATGTTGTTTACTTTGATATATCCGAAGCTTTTGATTCGATGTATCATCATTGCCTTGTACGCAAGTTAGGTAAATGGTCCAACATCAATGGCAACATTCTAAAGCTAATGCAGGATTACCTGAAAAACAGACATTAACGTTTTATGATATCTGGAACGTTTCTCTTTGCCGATTTCTGGTGTGCCCCAAAGACGTGTTTTTGGTTCTTTATTGCATTTTTTTCTGTCCATTATGCAGAGCTCTAAACAATGGACAACTACAAGGTGAAAACTACATGTGGATAGCCATGAAGGTCACGAAGAGGTGTTTAAAGATCAAACAAATGCATTGCAACTCCATAAATGCATTTCGTGGTATACTCGACGCGCTAGCTTCGTTAACGACCGGCTGGCTTTGGAGTTCACGGAGCGCGCCCACCAGCTGCAACTATCAAATTCAACGCACAGTGTTGCCACACATCTACTATACGCCACATTGTCCCTCACCGCACTAGCACCTTCCCACGGTCTCTACATTGAAGTTGCAAAACTACGGCAACAGCGTATGAAGTAAACGCGGGGACTATAGAAGGAGGCAATTGAGAAGTCTTGGCGAATTTTACTGCATCGGATTGTTGACATATTGTTAGTTTAATGCGGCTCAGAGAAGGGTGATTGCATAGGTCTAGAACCCGAGGGGAGTTGTTTAATTTAATCTTATGTCAATTGGCGTTTGGAAGCTGTTAAAGAGACCTTTTAAACACCAAAATGGAAGCTTAATATAGGCTCTGCCAGAGTGTGACGTCCCTACTTCATATTTATTCATGCGGAAACCACAGCGTACAAAATTGACAGTCGAAAGCGTTGGCACATCTTGTGCCGCTTCTCAGCTGTCTTAGCTAGAGCAGTCTGCCTTTCTTCTTTCATTTCCTTCGATTGTCAAAGATGTTTATGAATCTGATAATTCATGGAAGGGACTGAATAACCTTGTATGCCGATGAATCGGTAAGGCTATCGGATAGTATCGTTTGGAATTCATTTGCCGATACCCACCTGTTACGTACGCGTGTCCGGCTCCTTGGACAACCTCTATATCGGACTCTTTATTAAGGCTGAGGTAACACCTTGTCCGTTACCAGCGATACAGGTCGATATCTGTTCTGTCCTCGAAGAGATTGTGTTGATATTATCTGATTATTTTACAATGATAATTTTGCTGTCTTTTCTAATCTGATCTGGATATCATCAGCTCATGTAATACAGCTATTCCAAGAATGAGGTTTCTGTAGATCTTCTTGCCGTTGCTTAATCCTTTGGAAATACTAAAATATCTCGTTAGCGGTGAATATTAGGTACCCCTGGGTAAAGACCCAGGGTCGCCTTATTGCTGACTCTTGCTGATGATTATCAAACGAAAGGCAATGGTCGGGTTTAGGTGAAGACCTCGTCTCCCTTCCAGGTTTCCGAAGTGATCGTCAGACAGCTAAGTCTACGTCTCGAGGATGAAGACCCTATTGACGGGACTGTTGGGCAGAGAGCACACGGGGTGAAGACCCTATATGTCTCTGGTTGACTGTTGACGTTGACGTTGAAGTTTCTTGAAATTTCATGTTGAAGTGCCGTTTCCATGACTTCCATCTGTTTTAAAGTTGTGGTAGTGGTGTATTTCGATGAATTGGCTTCTGTAACCTCTGCAACTTTCGATCGAGGTTCTCTGTCTGCGGTGGCAGTTCAATTGTGAACTGAATGTTGTGGTCCTAAGAAGGGCCGAGAGAATTTTGGTCCTAAAAGGGCCGTTTTTGCTATGACAATTCGTGTTACGTCTGAGTTATTATTGGTTGTCTGTTTAGAATGCTTCTGTGATGAACTCGATGAGTGTCTGAACGATGGTAATGGCTTTGTCTGTATCGTTCTTTGTCTTTTGGATCTTATCTTTCACATTCTTGATGAGCGTTCTTATTCTCTTGTCTTGCAGTTTTGTCAGGATCCACTTGATGATCTCGTTTGTTTCTTCTTGTTCTTCAGTTGGAGTCTGACGTTTCTGGCTATAATTCATGGTAGTCGGTGGTATGGTCTTCGCTGGTGTCTTTTCTTGTGCTAAGTTGACTGGTAGTTGTTTCTCATGTTCCTTTCCATCGTCTGGCTTTGGTTTTGGTTTCATCTGATGTACCGATTGGAACATTTTACAGCCCCTGTAGTTGGCCGGATGGTTTCCTCCACAGTTGCAACATTTTGCAGGGAGTCTTCGGTCTTTCTTTTGGCATTCTGCCGTGAAATGATTATTTGCACATTTCACACATCTTGGTTGAGCCATGCATTGGCTCTGAGAATGCCCTATCCTCTGACATCTGTGGCATTGCAATATTCCTGGGGAACGGTATGGTACCACTTTCATCTCGTAGTTCAGGAGTTGATCTTGATTGAAGATGTTTCTTGTTGTCTCGCCTTTGCTCAGTGAAACTAAGTACAGTGGCATCGGTCTCTTGATGAAGGTCTTCGGATCTCGTTTCTTCATCTGTTGAACTTGTATTCTGTAGTTTTGCGCTTGTAGTTCTGTCTGTATTTCCTTAGTTGATAAGTCAATTGACAGTTGTCTGAGTACTACTTTAACCGGCCTCTCTGGTTTATCGGTGGCGTAGCTGAGCGAGTGTTCTTTGCAGTGATTGATGAGCTTGTTGAATGCTGGTCTAGTGTTAGCTTGGATCTTCATTCCATCATGCAGTATTCGGATCTTGGCTTGTTGGTCATCTATTATCTTTGTCACAGAGGTGATGAATTGATGGCTTATTTCTTTTGTAGATGTAGACTGCTGGTAACTTGGCGGTCAGTCGGTGAATTGTTTCTTCATCATGGTCTGAGAACGTTTGGTACGTGTTTGATGTGGCTATTGGTTTGACAGTCGGTGGTGTTCTAGCACGTACTGGCTTTTTGGGATGAATAAATGGTTCGTGCATGGCTTCTTCTTCGTCGGAAGAATTGCAGGGGTATTCCCTTTTCATAGCTTGCTTCTCGCTTGGAGTTTCTGGTTTTTGCGGTTCTTCCTTGGGTTGTGACATGAAGTTGTCTCCCTTCCCTCTGGTAGGCTGGCCAGGTCTTGATGTCGATTGTGCCTGTTCTTTCTCTTGGTGTTGCTCTTCTTGCTTACTCTCCTCCTTCTCCTTGTCCTTCTCTCTCTTCCTCTCCTGCTTCTAGAGTTCATGTGCTTCCCTCTGTTCATTGGTCAATGGCTTCCTTGTTCGGCTCCCCGCCGCTCAGCCTCCTCTTCGTTGTTCGTAAAAGTTTATCTGCATCTGGTGTATTTTCTTCTTTCTGCCCTTGGCAAACAATACGTCTGTTAGGATCAAGATCCCAGAGAAGAATTCCGGTTAGCTGTCGAAATTTTCTCGCATTTATACCCAAGCTTGTTGATATGGTAACTAAGTAGTCTTTAACTGTCTGAGGATTGCTATGTTGATAATTTAGTCTTCTGCCTTTCTGGCTTTCCATAATTTGTAAGTAAGAGATAAATATTGTTCTTTAATTTCAAGCAATCTTCTAAAATCATCATTTTCTTTAACATTTGCAGTTTTATTAAATTAACAAAATATAATTTATCTGCGTTTCCAACGAAATCCACAAAATGTCCATTTCGGAAAGAGGCCGTTGTATAGAAAACGATAAAGTAACGTTCCTATAAAGAGACCTTGTTTTACCTATGACAGGAAAGTCGAACTTATAGAGAGGTACCTGTCATACCCGATACTTTTCCGGAATTTTGGTCTTTCACGGAGTCAGATAAAATTCCGTGGAACCCTTTCGCATTGTAACTATCCTGGAAATTATGCAAAGTTCAAACTCTCTTTTCTATTTTGCACCAATTTTGCAAGAAAAACTGGATTTTGCGATTACATAATATCAATTTTAATATTCTGTTGTACTTCTTAAATATTCTAAAGAAAATGTATTGCTAAATTGATGCATATAATTGGAGAAGGTTGATTTCATCTCAGATCATACACGTGCTGTCAACTCACCATCACAGATTTTGCTGAAAAAAAATGTATGTTAAAGGACCACTTGAGGCATGTCCAAGAATATATATATATTATGTTGATTTGTTTCAGTGTTACAAGCTCACGAAGAAAGGCACAATTTTGCAAAAGAAAAAAATGACGCAAGGAAAATAATGTAATGATCAAACCACTGTAAATCAAACACCAAATATGGTAGAGACTTAAGGTTTCCTTTATTTGGAAACTTGTTCAAACTACTTCCAAAACCTTATTAAGGAACATGTTTATGAAACCCTCTTCAACTCTAAAATTAAGAATCAATATACCAAAATGGATAGACTATATTGTACAATTTTCAGAAATTTTGAGATGGGCGTTTTTGAGAAAATGCTGTCTGAAAAAAGTTGAAAATGAATGTTTTTAATTTTTTGCAAAGAATTTTCTACATAACTTTGCAAATAGTTCAGTTCCCATATTCTATTATCCCAGTGGACATAGGCGTAACTTGGCGGGGGCAAGGGGGGCACTTGCCCCCCCGCCCTAAATCTTCAGATTTGATTAAAATTAACAAGTTAAGAGTACTTTTGTTAATATTCTAAGACCTGAGGAGCTAAGTACCCGTAACAAATAATACTAATTAGCATATAATCCTGGACACAATTTTTAAGGGATGCAAAACTGTTCAAATCTGCCCCCCCCCCCCCAGAAAAGTTAAGCCTCAAGTTCGTACCTGTCACCCAAAATTTAAGTCCCAAGTTACGCCCATGCCAATGGGCTTTCCCGATGGCGCAGTAGCAGCGTCGTCGCCTTGTTATCAAGAGATCTCGGGTTCGATTCCCGGTGGAGGCACATAGTGGTTCGGATCCCACTTTAAACTGTAGGTCCAGTCCCGATTAGCCTTACTGTGCATAAAGTGGACTTAAAACACCAAATCAATCTATTATCCCAGCAAAACTCATGCCTTGTTGTTCTACACTTTTTTAAAAAAAAATCAAATTTTCGTATTTTGATTCTTAATTTTAGAGTTGAATATGGTATCATAAATATGTTCTTTAATAATGTTTTAGAAGTACTTTGGTAAATCTTTCAAATAAAGGAAATCTTAAGTCTCTACCATTTTTTGTTATTGATAAATAGTGGTTTGAATATTGCATTATTTTCATTGCATAATTTTTTTTACTAAATATTGGGTCTTTCTTCGTGAGCTTGTAGCACTAACAAATCAACAAAAAATAAAAATATTTTATTTTTGGATATGTACTAGTATCTTGTGGTTCTTTAATATATTTTTTTAGCTGATTTTGAAATTCAAAGGTGACAAATTTATTACTTGCCTGTATGATTTGAGATGAAATGGCCCAGAAGATTATTTACACACTCATATTGATTAATATTTTGAACAAATTTTAATTATTGAAATTTTTAAGTATCGGTATCAGTATCGGTGGGAATCGGTAAGATTATCGGCAACGGTATCGGATGGAAGCTGTAAGAGTATCGGCAACGGTATCGGTTGGAAGCGGTAAGAGTATCAGCTTCGGTATCGGTTGGAAGCGGTAATAGTATCGGCATCAGAATCAGGTTGGAAGCGGTAAGAGTATCGGCATCGGCATCGGTATCGGTTGGAAGCGGTATCGCTTGAAAGCGGCATCGGCTCAGCCGTAATCTCCACCTGTCCTGCGGGCAAATGGGGAACATTGAAATAGTCTTTCTTTGTCGTTGTGCACCACAACCCAAGATTCGTGGCTGTGGTGTCTCCTAGGATAGGTGAGTCGAAGGCCGTCATACCCTGTCCTGGACAATAGATTGGTGGTTAACCTTGTCACGTTGTAGTGAATGAGATTGGATATCTCTTACCTGAGTGAAGTCAGCGCTTATAAACGCCTGTTCCATCCCCAGCCAAAAAGAGATGGGAATGATTAAAAGTTGTCGCCTCGTGCAGACCAGTTTGAAGGTTGCCCCTAGAAGTTTCAGTCCGGAAACACCTGTGGCGCTTCCCTGCCTAGATTCTTCGTTGTACCTAGAAAGAAAGAGACAAAAATTGACAATAGTCATCTCATTTCATGTAAATGTATACATCTGCTAGCCAAGGACGTATTTAGGGTGGGTCCAGGGTGTCCGGACCCCAGCCCCCCGAAAAACTTACTAACTTCAAAAATTAAGTAATGAAGTAAAAAAAAAATAGAATTAAATAATGAAAATATACTTGTTGTTTAATTGAGAGCTATTTATTTCAGCCAAACTTATAAAAGGCAAGGATTATATTGGGATCATACGACTATGAATGATAGTACGTAACAAAGATTTATGCAAGATTTATTACTACTTTTGACGTAACATTCATAAAATGTCACCAGGAACTTTACTTTTCGTTAACTGAATCTAACATACTTTTTCATGTATCCAATAAATGTTAATTCCTTATTATTTGACATTAATTTCCTTGCCAGGGCAGTTTTTTTTTAAATTTTGCCGATCTTAACTGCACGAAAGCTAGATAATGAATACGTGCTGTTACATCGCTATTCTTATACCGTCTATTTACCTGTTGGTGTAATTAAAATATAATTTTTATTAATTTGAATATTTAAATTAAAGCTATTTTAATTAATTTAACATAATTATTTTAGTTTAAACATTATTATTATTATTATTATTTTAAGACACTTGGTTCAGACCACCCACACCGAAACGTGCCTACTGCTAGCCACCAGACGTAAGCTTTTCAGAAGTTTACGTCAGTATCAAGCTTTTCCAGCAAAATACGTCATTTATCTTGTTAATGGAAGGTCGAGATGGTTCAGTCCAGCCACTATGTCACGAGTCTCATAATAATATCGCTGGACTCACGCTTAGAAATTATATTTGATTTAATTTCCCATTATTTAGCGTCATTTTTCTAGAGGGAGATAGGGATTACAATGATTTATACATAGTTTATATAATTTACAAAAACCATTATACACTACATAAAAATTAATTTACAACACTGTTTTGAAATGTTTTTCAATTGTGTTGGTTCATTAAATAGTCGTATTTATAACAAAACTTACAGCATTCTCTTCCAAGCACCATCTGGTGAGAAAAACTAAAATTTAGATAATAAACTAAGGTGCCTGAATCCAATATTACCTATTACCCAATATGGCCTATTTGCTGTTTTCAAGTAGTCAAGTAGTTGCGGTGCAGTGGTAGCGTCGTTGTCTTGTAATCAAGCAGAGGCGTCTCGTGAACGCATTCGGTGAATGCTGCGCATGCGTTAATTGTGTGAAAAAGGACAGCTTGCTCTGCGACGACATTCATGAGCATTTCTACATTCTAATTTCTTCATATAGGAGAAGTATTTATTTTATACGAGAGCGCTGAACTAAGCTTATATTACATTTCTTTGATCTGAAGTGAAAGAAAGTTATATTTCTTTTTCCCACAACTGATGCATGCGTCACTTCAGATCCAAGAAATGTAATATAAGCTTAGTTCAGCGCTCTCGTGTAAAATAAATACTTCTGCTATATGAAGAAATTAGAATGTAAAAATGCTCATGAATGTCGTCGCAGAGCAAGCTGTCCTTTTTCCCACAATGGATGCATGCGCAGCATGCATCGCATGCGTTCACGAGACGCCTCCGAATTCGATACCCGGTGGAGACACAGTGGTTCGGATCCCATTTTAAACTGTAGGTCCAGTCCCGATTAGTCTTTCTGTGTAAAAAGTGGGCCTTAAAACAACAAATCAATCAATCAATCAATCAAGTAGTTACGTGGTGAATTCAACAGAAAGCTTTAATATAACATTTAGACTGTCCGATTCAACCTGTTGGTTGTACGTACCTATAGTGCTGTAACTTGAGGGCAAAGAAGCGAAATAGCTTGACCTCATGATTGTATTCTGCATGTCCTAATATTGCATATGGAAGATATTACTTACTACATCTTCCACGTGATACGTGTTTATATCTCTAGTTCATATTATGATAGCTTATAATTTACATTTTACAACAATGTACTTAGTTTAGACTTTAATCTAAAGTACTGTTTACAAGAAAGGAAAACGAGTATGGCCTATATAGGAATATATCGTAAAGGACGTGTGCAAATGTGGCATTTGGTACTCTTATGTTCACGTAGTGTCTCTTAGAATCACTAAGAATGATGAAGGACCTTTCATTTGCTCAGAATGTGGTGTATTTATTATCCGATGACAAATTATGACACGTCACTTCCTTGTGTATTGATTGTAAACGATGTTATTTCTTTGCGTAATTTCATTATGTCGTTATGTAAATAAAATATAAGTGTATCACTATACTTATCTACCTATAAAAATAACATTGTGGTACTTCCTTTACAATTTATGTTGCACTTTTTTATGTGAATGGACAAAATATATTACTAGGACATATTGGGTACATATGTATTCAATATGGCCTAAACGTTACTTTTTAACCAAATCTTCACTGTACCCATGTTTTATTTGGAATTGACTCCAATTTTCAGTAAACGTCCAGAAATGTTCCCTCTTTTGAATCTTGCCACCAGTTTTACCTTTCTGACTTTGTATATTATTAAGAGACAACCTCAAACTTTAGGTAGGTCATAATGGGTTCAAGTACCGTAGAGTAGGTTAGTCGGTTCTGCATCACACTTGGTACGAGCCCTATTATTTTTATTAACTTAAGCACAATAGAAAACCTATTTTGACGATGTTTTTGTCGATTTTATACTATTGCAAATCTGTGTTTTTTCATCTCATACTTCATACGAGTGGTACGAGGCCTGTTTTTTTTTATTAATTTAAGCACAATGGAAAACCTATTTTGATGATATGTTTGTTGATTTTATACTATTGTAATTCTGTGTTTTTTCATCTCGTACTTCGTACGAATGTTATAATTTCTTACACCCACTTACACCTACACCCACGCACACCCACGCCCACCTACGCACACATACGCACACGCACGCCCACCCACCAACACCCACGCACAAGTTATTATGCTACATTGCGATGGCTCGTAAGGGTAAACTATTGCATCATGTTGCGCAACAAGTTATTACGCAATATTGTGATGACCCTGTATCTGATGTGTTGTTTTCTGATTGTTTGGGTTATGACGTAATCCGTGTCTTCTGATAGGTTCACTGTTTCTGATGTTTTCAACGCGGTCCGCGCTTAGATTATTTAAATGCGAAAGCATTACAGGTCAGTCAGTATCGTGAGAGTGTTTGAAGAGTGCGGACGCGTTGTTGCAGTGCTGCTCATAATTTTTTTTCATGTACTAAGCACAGGGTGATATTTTTTATACTTAGTACAAATATATATTTTATATGTAATAAAAATTGCTAATATAAAATAAAACGTCATGAATATTTTTGGGTTTAAAAAGCAACAACATAATCAGCCTGTAGAGAGAATTCAAGTGAACATGCATGTATTTAGATAAATTTATCATCAATTGAAAGGGTTACTTCTTGTTCATTTGAATAGTATTTGGTCTCATGTTGACGAGGATACTGGAAAGCACTTATTTGTATTTAATAATAACTTATCATCATATAAGTTAAATGTTAGTGGGAAAATTTAAATAAACGTTTCACCACCCAATGAAGCAGTTTTGCACATAGGTCGAAATTTGTATAGAATTAAACATAGTACATTACTTCCTGATACGTCTTATGATGTGGAAGCTGGTGAATTTGTGTATGTTGAGATAATTGGAGAGTATGATAAAATGATTTCTCTGTTTATCGAAATAAGAATAATCTTTCCTCTTATTAATATATAAAATACCAAAAAAAACATGGATATATTTGGTAATAGAAGGTGACAGGAGATTCCAGATAATTCAAGCGAGATTGCTAGTTTAGAAGCACGTCTAAAGAAACTGAAATTAGATTTACTCATATTACAGAATTCACTAAATCTAAATATTCAAGCAGAGGTTACTAATCTTCAAACTCAACTCATTGATCCTATAGTAAAAATTGATGGAGAACTCAAATCTTTGCTTGAGAAATATACTAATTTAGCTTCAATAGATAATCTTCAGAACTTAGAAGAGAATATTTCCAACTTGAAAAAAGAACTTGATAAATTTAGACAAATCCAGAGAACAAATACCGAACAGCTGACACAGCAATTAAATAACCAGGCAAATAGTATTCGTACCGAACGGCAAACCATCATCCAGAATATCAAAACTCAAGAAGAATATGAGCAGGTAAATGCTACTATTGCTAAATTGCAAGAACAGTTTTATTCTTTCGAAGTTCCTACATTGCAAAGTATCAAATCTAAATTACAGACAGATGAACTGCATACAGCTATAACAGAAGTTCAATCGAAACTGCAGACATTGGAAGATTTTATCAATAATTTACCTTCATCTTCTGAATTAAATGCTATTGCTCGGAGCGTTGCCGGCATCAAATTGCAGTTGGAGACTTATGAAGATTTTGGGAAGATACAAGGTACCATAGCTCACATAGAAGATACTATGGCAACTATGAGAAATGAGCTAACAAGTGTACAGGAAACTCTGGAATCGAAACTGTCTGGCATTACTGATATCCTAGCTATAGTTCAACAGCAAGTTACTAAGCTTGAAAGCTTGAATACTGAATCAGAATTATCGCATTTCCATCATCTTATTGACGACATTCAGAGCAAATTAGAGACACTGCAACAGTCTACACCTACGCAGGATGACATAACGCAACTGCAAGAAATTTTGAAAAATGCAGCTGATGCAACAGAACTTGATGCTATAAAATTAACTCTCACCACACTTCAGAATACTGTAGCTGCTTTGCCTACTTCTCAAGAAATCAGAGCTATGAGGAGAGCAGTACATCGAATTTTAAAATCTGAGGATATCAAAAACATTCAAGCAGAAATTGCGCAAATCAGAGAAACTGTTGCCACTCTCCAAAACAATCAAATAATTAACGAACTACATGCATTATTTACAGAAATCAGAAGTCAAGTACACGATCTTGCTACCCAGAGTTCTAAATTGAAACTTGTGGAAAATTTACAAGAGATTATTCTAATATTACGTCACAAATTACCACTCTTGAAGCAAGTCAAGAATCTGCTTTATCAGGTTTTGCTAACAACTGCATGTTGATGTAAAAATCAAACTTAGCTACGATGAGTTGGTTCGTACTATCAACGAACACTTGGAATCGGTTTTAAGCAGACTAGATGACGTAGATACTCGTCAATTTTATTTTATGGAAATTGCTAGGTTACAAAGTGTTCCAAATGCTCGAGGGCACTGGACGTACGCCAATGCTGGCAATGTTTACAAATTATATCCGTACACTCAGGTACATGAATTTTTTGTTGATGGTAGTTTACGATTTCTGAAGTTTAGTTTTCTAAAAGATTGAAAACATATTAAAGTTCCACAGTTTACTATAGTGCGAAAAGATGGTATACACAAGGCAGTTCAAATACCTATTGCATACTGGGATGAGCCTACCATTATTTATAAAGTACATGACGACGAACAATTATCAGTTTTTGATATTGAAATTGGTGACAAGCTAGTATTTGACATAAAGCGGTTATACCCTGAGGACAATCCATTGTATGCGATATTCTCACTTCGAACTCGATGTCAAGACAAGATATATTTCATGAATTACACAAACCAGCCCGTCGCAATTACAAGCGATTAAGTGTAGTAACAAGAGGTATAAATGATTTGTTCCAGGCAGATCTGATCGAGATGGCTCCTCGCCTAAAGGGGGGACTTTAAAATATTTGGATAAGATAAATCATGGTTACGAATATACGCTTACAGTTATTGATACCTTTAGCAAATATGCTTGGGCTCTTCCCCTAAAATCCAAGACTGGTACTTGTGTTACCGAGGCCTCTAAGTCGATATTCAGTGTGGGAAGGATACCAAAATATTTACAGACAGATAGAGGGAGAGAACTTTACAATTCTACATTTGCTAAGTTAATGCAACAACATAATATTAAACATTATTCTACATACAGTGATCTGAAAGCTAGTATAGTGGAACGATTCAACAGAACATTAAAAAATCGCATGTGGAGACAATTCACTCTACAGGGCAATTATAAGTGGGTGCAAATTTTACCCGAGCTAGTTCATGATTACAACAATACAGTACACAGTACTATTCGCATGAAACCTGCTGAGGAAACCAAATCTGATGAGGAACGATTGATTTCTACTGTTTATTGTAAAAATATACATACACTACCAAGAAGCCAAAGTTTAAAATAGGGGATCAGGTAAGGGTCAGTAAATATAAACAGTTATTCGAGAAGGTATTCACTAAAAATTGGAGTACCGAGTTATTCTGAGTGGTTCAAGTTTTACCAGGGAATAGAAATACATATATCATAAAAGATAATCATAACAAAATATCGAAAGGGAGATTCTATGAAGAGGAACTTAGTAAAACAAAATATCGAGATATATATATCTAATTGAGAAAATATTGAAGAGGAAAAATAATAAATTGTATGTGAAATGGTTAGGTCTGCCAGACAAAAGTTGGATAGAAGCAAACAAGGTGATTCTTTGACACCAACATAGAATGTGGTACAGCATTTACCAGATGTAGTCGAAACTAATAAAGAAAATGGAGACTTGTTACCTGATAACATAAGATGCCTCATTGCAGGCGCATCAGGTTGTGGAAAAACCACTTTGCTGGTTGATAATTTCTTGCTTGCCCCCAATCCGCTAGATTGGAAAAATAGACACTTGTATATATTCTCAAATAGTTTAGAGCAACCGAAATACCAACAACTCATGAAGCTACATTTGCATCAACAATGAAACCTCCCGACCAATGTTTGAAAAATTCTGTTGTGGTGTTTGATGATGTTATTTTGGAAAATCAGAATGAGATTAGAAATTTTTTTACACAGGGTCGTCAGAAAGAAATAGACTGCTTTTATTTAGCTCAAACTTATTCCAAAATTCCCAAACAGTTACTACGAGATAATACAAACTTAATCTGTTTGTTTCGTCAAGATCATAGTAATTTGAAACATGTATACGATGATTACGTGGGAGGAGACTTAAATTACAACCAATTTTCAAAATTCTGTTCATCTTGTTGGAAAAGCGACGATTTTGGATTTGTCACTATCGACATGACTCGTAAACCTAACAATGGCATACTCAGAAATAAAATCAACGACTTTTTAAACATTGAAACGATATAAAATAACCATTAATAAAAAAATGACGAAACATAAAATAGAAGATAATTCGAAATTACGAGAGTGCTTGTCCAAACGTTTCAAAGGATGGAAATCAGAGAACGAGGTTTTTACGAACAACACAAGCGTCAAGACCAAGCTATTATCGATGCAATCAGTGGTCTCGGTAAAGAGATTAAGAGTGTGACAGAACAAAATAAAAACCTCATCAATGAATTGGTACCTCTTACTGTTAAAAATTATGCATATTTTCCTCCTACGCCATTATCTAGTATCCATACTCCTCTGGTACTTAAGGAACCACCTGCTAAAGTAGCTATAGAAGAATCAGAGAAAATCGAGTTGGGTCCCCTGGCAAGAGATTATTTGAGTACAGGAAAATTCGAAAAAGATGAAGTATTTGGATTGTATCCAACTATGGAGGGTAATGCAGGCGTAGTATGGAAAATTGGCAAGTCTAAAGTTACATTCGAAGGGGACAACATAAAAATTAATTTGAGTGGGAGAAACAGCTGGTCTAGATATCCTGGTACCGTAGGGCAATGGGAGCTTATTACCAAAAAACAACCAAAACATTTTACAGAAGATGATTATGAAAGTTACTCTGAAATTTTGACACTCTCTGATGCTTTGTACCAAAATAACGATGCTAATCAAAAGCGTGTAAAATCGAGCAGCGGGGATAAATACAAAAATGTGATTAAACCTATCTGGAATCAACTAAAAACCGGTAGTGGTATAAAACAATACAATACTCTACCTAAGCAATTTGTATTCGTAAACGATGTGAGAAAACTTATAGATAGGATGTTGCTTGTTATAGCAGGGGAGGAAAATGCTGAGAACAATAATTTCCATAATGAGAAAATGGGTATTGTAAATATGATTAGTTACAAATTAGCTAATTTTATTGTAAGGGATCCTAAAGGTATAGGATACTAAATTAAAAATATCAATACTCTACCTCCTAAATTCTGGAATATATCAGAGGGTCGAGGTTTAGTGAATGATATTATTAATAAACTTCCGTTCGAGTTACACGTACCCGGTTACCAATATTGTGGTCCTGGTACAAAACTTGAGAAACGAATAGAAAGAGGTGACAGGGGTATTAATCCTCTGGATGCAGCTTGCAAAGAACATGATATTTGCATACAACAAACACAAAGATCTGAATGATCGTCATGTGGCTGATCAAAAATTGGAAGAGGCAGCTTTTGGAAGATTAACAAGCAGAGATGCATCGTTGGGTGAAAAAATAACAGCGTTGGGTACAACTATTGCTATGAATACAAAACAAACATTAGGGTGGGGTTTGTAATATAAATACACTGAAATATAATAATAATAACAACAACAAAATGAAACCAAAAGGAGTTGTGTACCAAATACCGTATCACGATCTTAAAAATTTAAAACTTAATTCGATTTTAACTAAAAAACAACAAGAAAAGAAGAGGCAATGTATAGCCAAAGGGAACGGAATGAAATTATTACTCAGTACGCCACAATTAAAACCATTGCAAAATGCAAGAAAGAAAACACACAGTGGTGGATTCATATTCAGCATTTCAGCTATCCTGGCTGCATTAGGAGCAGTTGGGAGCTTGGCTGGGGCTAGTGCTGCTATTGCGAAAACTGTGATTGATTCGAAGAAGAATAAGGCAGAACTAGAAGAGCAAAAGCGTCATAATCTTGACATGGAGAAAAAAATAGGCAAAGGTGTGAAGTCTAGAGCACTTAGAAAAAAAAGAAGAAGCACTCACGAACCAAGACATTGAATCTTTAGTTAAAATATTTAAAATTAAACACTTCAGGGGACTTTTTCATGTCTGATTCTCTCCCTAAAGGTAGTATTAACTCTTGAGAATGTGGCGTGGTGAATTTGGACAAGTCCGAAAACGTCGGTACTCACTGGATATGCTATTATAAACAAAATGACAATGTTTTATTTTCGATTCTTTCGGAGAGGTACCCATACAGAATTAATTCGTTACTTGAAACATGTTAAAATTTATTACAACGACGATTGTATTTAAGATTTCAGCGAGATTTCGGTTTTGAAACTACATCTTCACAGTGACATTATCTATCCAAAATCCATAGCTCTGAGAGCATTCTACAGTATGTATCTGATTCCGAATGTAACTACCTACAACAATACTATATTAGTAGGTAATGAAAAAATAATTATTCCTCCTGGACAGTATAACTTATCAACTTTACAATTTGAACTTCCAACCACTGTCTTGCTTTCTCAAAATTCTGTAACACACAGAGTAGAGATTGTAATTACCAATGAAACAGTGGACTTATCTACCATGGGGGAACTTTCAGGATTTGAGAACAATAACAATTTAGAACCAGGTGTTAGGCACGTAGGTAAATTTATACCAATATTCTTAGCTATAGAGACATTGAATATTCACTGTAACATTGCCAAAGTATGATTATCAAAGCAGAAGAAAATTCGATTGGCAGCCACAAGGAGACAGGTATCATTGCTACATTTAAACCGAATTCGGAATTTATGGAACTTATCTTCTATTCCCCAATCCCACCAGTCTATTTCCCTGTTTCTATTGATAAAGTTAATTACATAGAGATAACAATTACGAATGAGAAAAATGAGATCATCGATTTTGCCGGTGCTAATAGCACTGCGATAATAGAAATTAATATTTAAAATATATAAATAAATACCAAGATGGAAAATATAGAGAGTTATGAATTACGGTCCTTCCCTCCAAACAGAAGAACATTTGCAAATTTGAATCAGCCCAACAAATAGATACAGTATGATATCACAGTGGGGGACGGGTTCATTCATCCACATAGATCTGATCTGTATATAAAATTTGATATTGTAAAACAAAGTAATGGTGAAGAATATCCAGCTACTGCTAATATATATATCTCCCCTCCCTGTATCTAATATAAAACTTATAGATAATTTTGTTCCATTCTTATTCTCTCAAATTGAAGTCAGAAAGCATGGTGCAGTGATTGACAGGATTGATTGCACTGGAATTACATCTACTACAGTAGGACATTGAAACTGTCCAAATCAGAGAATACTTATTATAAAGTTAATGGGTTCGAAGCTGGAACAAAAATTCATGCAACAAGTCACACAGTACTGTTCCCCATGAGATTGCTATTTGGATTTTTCTCTGATTATAAAGAAATTATGTGGAACGGTGGTTTGAGTGTCATATTTCGCAGAGCACCCAATGATCATAATGCCATCATGAGATACAAAACTTTGAATGCAGATGGAACAGCTAATGAGACTAATTTACCCGAAGCTGCGAAATGTGTGATCCAGTTTAGGGAGATGCGAATGTTTATAGTTGAATATGAATCGAATTATGCTCTTAAATACAAAGCCAACATTTTGAAAAATCCTCAAATTCCGATTCAGTTTTATACTTATCAATGCATACAGAGGTCAGTGGAGGGTAAATTGTTTGAATTTGATCTTACTAATCAGTTCCAATTTTTGCAATATGACATGCCAGATTTCGTAGCTGTGCTGTTTCAGACAGGGAGAGATGACAATCAGGAAAAAGATAGCAGCCAGTTTGATAATTGTAAAGTTAAAAATGTGTATCTGAAGAATGGCAGAAATGAAGTATAAAAGGTAAAGTATTCCCCTGTGCATAGCACCACGCCATGAAGGCGTATAGGGGGTGAGGGGGTAACGCCCCACACTTTCTTGATCCGGTCGTGAGTGGGGGTGATGTGATCAGCATCACGCCCCTGACCGCCTTTACCCCCCAGGGTTTCCCCCAGGTACCCATGTTATTCGACGCTGGGTAGGCGCCGGGGCCGCTTCCACCGTTAGAAAAGTTCCCGGATTTGAACCGGCCGGGGATCGAACCCGGGACCTTGATCATGGTAGTCAGACGCGTTACCGACTGAGCCACCGCGGCCACAGAAATGAAGTATTTCCTCGTAAAAATTACAATTTAAACAATGCAAAACAAGATTATTTAAAATTATATGAAGCTTTTAGTGCATTTAAACGAGTAACTGAAAGTAGCATAGACATGTATTATAATCCAAATGACTTCATAATTCACAGACCAATGATTTTAATCAATGCATCAAAAAGAAAATTAATAGTTATAAATGATCGAACTAATATAAAATTGATAAGTGAATTTCATGAAATTCTATCTGAAAATACTACATGCAGTGCAATCTTAATTGTGGAGAAATCATATATTTATGATGTAAAAAATGAAACAGTGATAGAAAAATTTTAATAGTATAGTAGAGAATAATATATAAAAAATTAAACTATGTGTTGACTGCAATTATTACTAACTTCGAAACTAAAGTTCCCCCAAGGCAAAGTATGGATTCCACACTTGAGAATACACCTTTTGTCGTCATGTGGATCCAGGGCTACTTTGTTTTATTTTATTCGTTGAAATCTCATGGTTTGAGCTTTGTATTCTATTATCCTCTCGAAGTATCCTCGACTGTGAAGAAAGACAACAAATATAATCCTGGAATGTTAGTTTGTTTTCCACAGTATCTTTGAACGTTCCTCTTGCTTTCTTCGTGACGCTGCTCTCTGTTCTGAATGTATACATCTTCGAACGCAAACCAGCGAACTCAACAATAATATCACCGTTTCACTCATCTTCGAACTTGCCGAGAACCTTCTTGTTGTGGGAAGAAATTCCAAATCTTTTGGGTTGAGGATAGGAAGAAGTGTCGAAATACCCAAGCATGGAAAGATGTTTAAGATCTTCGTAGAGGTTAGATGTTTGTGTCATAAATAAAACTATCAGTGTCCATGTACAAAATTGACAGCTTATCATTATTGAAAGGTTTCATAATATTATAGTGAAATTCGAACATGTACAGTTTCGACAAGTCGAGAACCGTTGCGCCAACGTAAATAGGTTTTCTGAATTTTATCAATTTTATATCTAGATTAAAAAAAGTTAAATTCTCACTGTAAATTTTTCGCGATTTGAATCTAAGATCAGATACTAATTTTCTACATTTATTGTTATCCGAAACCAATTTTATGTCTACATGCTTTCTGACGTTCTCCATTGTCTTTCCGTAAACGGCATTATTCATTAGTTTATAAAAATCTTTATCTAATTCTGAAATGGCAGCTGTTCTATGTCTCGTTTTGGTCTCAATATAAGATTTTAACCATGCAGAGTGTTTGAACTTGAGAATTCTTCACACATTTACTATCTGAACACCCTTCCCAATCAAAAACTGGAGATTCTTGTAGTGGACGACAAATCTCTCTTTTCTCTAGAGTTAACATAAGCTTGCTTTGATTAGAATCAGGTGGACATTTAATTTCCGGAGCCGGAGGCAAATCGGAAAAAATAGCATGCAAAGTATTTGGAAATTCAATGTCCACCTCAATGAACAAACCAAATTCACGATCGTCGAAACGATTAATATCAATTGAAAGAGGATCCAGCCACTCGAATCCTCCGTATGGAAGTTTCTGTATCATTGCGAACCCGTAGAGATTGTTTATGTCAGCGTAAAATATGTAACTCGATGGTCGATTTGCATCGTATTGATTCTCAGACATGTGAATATTGTTTGCCTTTGCGTATCTCTGCGAACATTGCACCATCCCCCAACGTATCCCCCTTTCTATAAAAAGTAACATGTCCACGTCCGATATCAATTCCAACTTGATCCTGGTCTGGAGCAACATAGCAGACCACGCCAAACCTGGAAGACTGAAGAAGTATGCTGGATCTAATTTATAAATATTTATTGCTGTTTGTTTGAACACTTGGAAAACATCAGCAAGTATTGTTACGTCTAATTTGAGATACGCATCGTGATAATTGCCAAGAGTATTGCATCTGAATTCCTTCCATATTAATTTCGCATGTTCGTATTCTTCGTTCGTGATTCCGGTTTTTTTCAGTTGACTGAAGAATTCTTTTTGAGATGGGAGAGTGTCATCGTCAAATTTAGATTCATCAGTTAAATATTCGTAAGGATAAATGCCTTTACGTTTAATAAGCTCTAGGGAAAACTAGCTTTTGTAATTTTAAACTGTTCGTCAGTAAGTTTACTCGCTAAAGCATCGAGACTTGCCGATAGGAATCTAAAAGAATTTAGAAACCTCATCTCTATGATTTCATTCGTTGCTGGAATTTTAACTTTCTTACTTATAGAAATATAACGCTCTTCGTTTTGAGCAAGAATATCTATTTTTTGCGTATCGTATCCAAGATTTCTAATTACGAAATGGAAGTCGTAATTGGATCCATTGTGAAAAAGTATTGGTACGAATTTGGGCTTGTGGATCTTGGGGTTGCAGGTGTTACAGATTCCACTAATGTAGTTTCCGGTGAAGTGATTGTGGTGAAATACTTTCCGATTCTCATTCGTGAAATGTTGATCGCACACTGGACACGTCTTAATGTTATTGTAAGATTGAAGTTCATCGCTTGATAGTGGAAGCATTGATTTCGATTGACATAAGAGGCTGCCAATGTTCTCAACCTCCTCCACCATCTTTTTGAAAAAGAGTTCAATGACATTCGGTCCGCTATATATATATATGGCTTATCTATCCTATCTTGCCAAACAACAACATATCCAAAACAATTTGGATCATGAACCTGGTACGGTGTTGTGGAAGACAATTCTGGATCCGGATCGCAATAAGACAATGGTTTGAGAAAAGCCTCAAAGTCCGCAATGATGATGGCCGGATGTTCCAACAAGGCCTTGTGCATTTTAAATTCTTCGAATTCATTTGCTTTGGGCATCAACATGTGAGCCGGTCTGTTAACTCCACAGTAGACTTTATGTTCAGCAAGTTTTTGAGCAGCAATTTGACGTCCGGTGAATTTTCTGTAGTCGACTTGTTTTTGATCGTCAAACGTGGTCAAGCACCTTGGACAGACCTCGATGTTGTGTTCATGCTTGGTTGTTTGAATTCTCACCAACCGTGACATTGAACGAATAAGACAGTAATGAAACTTGTTATCGTCAGCAATAAGAAGCAGATTGATTTCTATAGCATCATCATCAACAATATTAGTTATCCTAACAGGATGCTCAAAATTCTTAACTGAAGTATACGAATATCGCTAATCGTTTTCCTTTTCTATTTCTTACCCGGTTTTCAAACTTTGTTATGTCGGAAATAGTAACCGGGTATTCGATTCCTGTCATAGCATATTCAATCTCATCGATATATTGTGTGAAGTGAATAACTCGACATGGATTATTTGAACGATGAACAGGGTGAAGCGCTGCTAAAATGCACCACACGAAACACTTATCGTCGGTGTTATAAATGTTCAGCACGGCTTTCGTATGCAGAATTTCTACCGGAACGTAGCTCGAAGCAGAAAAAGGTGTAAATTTGTTTACATAAGCGATTAACCTGTGAGGACTTCCACATAGAGACCAACCTGGTCCCTTAGCCTCGAACTCATCGTGTTTCCTAATCAATTCACTAGTAAGATTAGAATAAAAAAACGTTCAAATTATCAATGTCTGCCAAATAAAAAACTTGGTGTTTCGCTTTGTGAAAGAAAATATTTCTTGTACCATTGGGTTTCTCATATTCACAAATTAGATCAACATATACTTTTATGCAGTTGTTTTCTAGTTTATTTTTCAGAATATTTATGATAGATGTTTTAATTTCACTCAAGAAACTAGAGATATCACAGCGTTGGTTCGAAGTAAAACAGAAATCCAAGAGTTGGTTGTTGAATGCAGATCTAATCGGCTTTTGGTCATTAGACATCTTAATTTGTTTAGAAGTAGAAGCTTCAGTATCAGGATGATTTTTCTTTTCAATGTTCCATGTCCGGTTGATGCCTTGCAACTTTTCATGTGTTTACTTAAATTAGCAATGCTAATTATTTTTTCGCATTGAGTACAAGGCCTAGTAGATAACAAACGATTTATTTTCGAACCTGCTTCGCAATATCTTGCCCTATGCTTGCTAATATTAGTTTTGGAGATGAATTTTTCACAAATGACACATTCGATGAAAGTGCTAGATGACATTTTTTTAAATATGCTTTAAGTAAATAACAATAAGACGCACAATCAAGTCAAGATTCAATAAGACAATTTTAAACTTACGAAAATTGATAGAATTTAACTTAAGAAAGACAATAGTTATAAATATAATAATTTTTTTCAGGTCTGGTATTTATATAGAAATTTTCTCCAAAAAAATTCAAAATTCAATACAAATACAAATTCATACAAATTCAATCTGTGTGAAAATCAACTTGAACCCTCTTCAAAATAAAATAATTGTAGTTATTACGACAAAATTTTCAGCTATGTTATATATACAGAATTTTCAGAGACAATAGAAGTAGACCGGAAGTAGACCGAAAGTAAATTTGTGTGGGTGGGCGTGGGTGTGCGTGGGTGTATGGTTAAAAAAACCTGGAAAAACTCACAAGTGTCTGTCAAGTAGACCGGAAGTAGACCGGTAGTAGACCGGAAGTAGACCGGAAGTGGACCGGAAGTAGACCGGAAGTAAATAGTTGTAGGTGGGTGTAGGTGGGTGTGGGTGTGGGTGGGTGGGTGTAGATGGGTGTAGGCGTTACTTACTTTAACTTGTAAGAAATTATGACATTCGTACGAAGTACGAGATGAAAAAACACAGATTTACAATAGTATAAAATCAACAAAAACATCATCAAAATAGGTTTTCCATTGTGCTTAAATTAATAAAAACAATAGCCCTCGTACCACTCGTACGAAGTATAAGATGAAAAAACACAGATTTGCAATAGTATAAAATCGACAAAAACATCGTCAAAATAGGTTTTCTATTGTGCTTAAATTAATAAAAATAATAGGCCTCGTACCAAGTATGATGCAGAACCGACTAACTACTCTACTAAGTACCTTAGTTTATTTTTCAATTAATCGGAGACATTTCGTACGTTCTGTTCGAAACTTGGTAGAAAATTGTTGTAATTGTTAAGAAGAGCACAAGCTACTTTAAACACTTCCTCAAGAATTAAAACGGAGGATAAATCTATCGATAAGTAGATCTATTTTTTTTTCTGGGAAGAATGCAGAATAGGTTGTGCATATGATAAGATGTAACGATAAATATACAGTTGAACGTGAGTTATACGTATGACAAGGTGAAGAGAAAATAATTCGTATAACTAGGTCTAGGATTATTATGACTTAGCATATTTTTTGGGAGGTGGGGGCAAGTGTGATGTGTTTCCCAAACATATAGAAATTCAAATTATGAAGAAACTAGTAAAATTTAGGCGCTTTTTAAGAGCATATTTTGGCATATTTGGCCATTTCTGCGTGATAGAGCATATCTTGATGAATTTTTTGGTCGTATTCAGCATATTTTTGCATTTTCTTGATATATACAGTCATGTTTTCTTTTGGACTCAAGCAAATTTTTTTCATTTTTATTTGAAAATTTAGAGAAAGTATTCATTGTGCATTGCAACTCAGGGCCCATAAAGTGAACTAAAAATAGCACGTATGTGAAAATATCTCAGCATTTAGATATTAATTTTTGAAACAGTCCAGTTATAAGGGCATATTTTTTAAATTATAGTGCACATTTTGTAAAATTTTAGGTCATAAGAGCATATTTATGTGGCCGTGGTGGCTAAGTCGGTAACGCGTCTGACTACCATGATCAAGGTCCCGGGTTCGATCCCCGGCCGGTTCAAATCCGGGAACTTTTCTAACGTTGGAAGCGGCCCCGGCGCCCACCCAGCGTCGAATAACATGGGTAACTGGGGAAAACCCTGGGGGGTAAAGGCGGTCAGGGGCGTGGTACTGATCACATCACCCCCACTCACGACCGGATCAAGAAAGTGTGGGGCGTTACCCCCACGCCCCTATAAGCCTTCATGGCGTGGTGCTAAGCACAGGGGAACACTTTACCTTTAAGAGCATATTTTATTTTGCATACTTTGGTGATTTGTAGGTCATAAAAATCCTAGCACTATGTAATAACTGAGAATTGTATAAAGCCCCTACGGGTTTTTCGGTTAGAACTTAGGCTGTGCCAGTCTAAAGCAACTCGCTTATACGAGAGGTACCTGTAAAGGGACTCGCCCCTGAGAAATAAGGAAAACACGAAAAACATTCACTGTTTAACACTTCTATGGACTGGACAATGGCTGGGTCATGATAACAATAGAAAGGATGTTCGTTTACCTGTAGATTCCTGTTTAGATGATTTTTTGCTGATTTGGTAGATAAGGCACGGTCCTGAAATAAAACGTCTTTGGGGAGCGCAACTCCCCACTTCTACCTCTAACGTATCACCGATATTCAATCTATAACTTTGAGACCACAATTTTTGGACTATAACTGAGAACGAGATCTGCTATCCCGATCTACGAGAGTCATCCGGAAAGTAGTACCCGTTCGCGCCGTGTGGAGCACTAGTGACGCAGGTAGCCGCCGCCTAAGGTCAAACGACTTCAGTTGACTGTCTACTCAGTGTGTACGAAGTTTCGTAGCGCTGTCATTTTAATTATTGTTTCTGTGACTGTTTACAATGTTACGTTACGTTCAACTGATTTCCTGTGGATTTCCGTATCAGCGGAGTTTTAAAGATCCGCTGAAGGTCGCCGGTGTATTATGCTTTTAAGAAGCTACTCCAGCGCTTCAGCCGGATCCCTTGGCGAAGTGATTAGTCTATTGTGCTATGACACCAGAGATCCCGGGTTCGAGTCACGCCTTTGGAGTGATGCGGAATTACTTACAAATCAGATTTAGATACCTTGTCCATATCATTATTAAAATACTGTAATTGTATCTATTCTGAGGAAGAAGATATACGTAGCGTAATACAGGTTATTTAGTGGTAAATTATCGAATCTGAAAGTTTTATTCTTGAATACTTTACATTTATCACTATATTAGTGAACACTTCGTTACTGAAATACTACAGTAGACACGATAGTTTTATAATATTACTTCCCAGTTTTAAATTATCGTCTAAAGTAGCATTTCTTTTACTAATTACTGTGCGAAGTGTGGTATAAGCGATTACTAAATCTGGAGTATTTCAGATTTAGTATTATGTGGATTAGCTTCCACTTTGTGTGTAAATTTTACTTTCTGGTCAAGTGTGTAACTTTTCCTCTTTTCCTCTCTCTGTTGTCAATGCCCGACCAGTAGCAACTGAAAACTGTCACTTCTGTGACATTGTTGTAGGTTGGTTACGTACAGGGTCAACGAAGTTAGTAATAAGTTGTGTTTTATACAGCGTACATTGACACACCTGTAGATTGAATTGTAGTTTCTGCAAATATGGTGTAGAAGGAAACAAAATGCCGCAGTACTAATTGAGGTGAGTGTACAAAACAACAATTAGTACGTACAACACCTAATGACGTATAAATGTACTACGTACAAATAAGGGTGAATTAACACGTTTTTATATTATATTTTGTCGAAAATTCGGCATCTCCGCTAGCGTCTCCCACCACACTTCTCGCGATCTCTCGGCCTCCCAAGGAAATGGACGCACGGTATATAGTCACATCAAAACAATACAAGTGTTCGTTTGAGGTCCAGTTTGTGATCAGATAAACTAATCGAGACTTCAAACCTTCAATGTGAGACCTGAACCAATGTAGTGTACCTCCACGGACCCCGGGCCCCTTTCATTGTAAGCAGTGGCGGCGATTGGGTTCCAAAACTAGGAGGGTCTGATTACCATGTGCTGATAAGCCATTAGGCGAGACAGGATTATATTAAGAGCAATGGGATGCAATCGTCCAAAAGGATATCCATTAGAACAATATGACTAATGTAATAATGCCTCCTAGCGGAAACAATTTGCTAAAACTCCCAACTTAAAATAGTAGCATCCCGCTGTACTCTACCTGGTGGAATTACCTCTTGAGAGAGTCGACGCAGACAGCGACTATGAGGGAGGCTATGACCATGCATCCCATGTAGATTCCTGCCAGAGTGTAGATCTTTGTGTCCTCCGGTCTCTTGAGGTTCGCATTCTCCCCCGTGTCCTGGTGGCAGAAGTTAACGCCGCAAATTTCCTCAATGTCCACTGTACTGTTGCTGCTGGATTCTCCAAGTGATAGCACTGCAATAGAAAGAAGAAACTTTGAATCTGGACCAAGAAATGGGATTGTCGATTGTCACTTCGGTCTGATCGCTACCTAAGGGTGCTTTCAGACCGAAGTGACAAGCGACATGAGATCTCACACAGAAGCGACAGACGACAAGAGAGACAAGCACATCAAGTATGTGGAAAAAGCTGTTCGAGCGATATACAGAGTGTATCATAAGTAATTGCGCAAACTGACACAGTTTAAAGTACACGATAGTAGAAGCATAAAAGTCTCAGTAAACATGGATCTGCAAACGAGCCGTTTTCGAGATAATATCGAATGTGTGCTTACAAGCCACCACTGACTTCATTGTTTGTAAACGTCATCCTAGTTGGTAAAATGCTAATAATGTGTGCGAATGTGTGGTTAGAAGCCGTCACTGATTGCATTTTGTAAACACCGACTGATTTACTCCTTGCGCGTTGCGAGGTTTGCTCTTTGTTTACACAAGAGAACATTTCCGAGAGGTGGCGTTGTAATCAAACAGGATGGATACAATCAGTACAGAGAGTTGAAGACTGAAATTGGTAAACGCTGTAAGTGCCACAAGAATTCAAAGATCGCTTTCCACGTTAAACTGTGAAATGTGCCATGCTTGATAATGTGGTAAACGTGAAATGTGGCTGGTAGCCCTCTCAGTAGTTCAAAGGGCGTGTAAAAAGGCACTAGTGTGAACGTTCGTACGGGCTGATGTGCTGAACGATGCGATTTCCCAACACTTTCGCTTTTGGCACTTACAACGTTTAGCATTTTTAGTCCTCAATTGTACATGCTTGTGACCATTTCCGAAGTGAACCAGGGATGTTCGAAAGAATTCGAAACTCAATGCGGAATCGCGTACAGTATTGCATCCAGATGCAAGGACGAACTTTGAACACCTCCTTTAACAGATACAAGTGTACAGTAATTGTAACATGTAACATACTAACGTTTGTTAAGGTAAGTAGAATGTTCAATAAAAGCAATGAGATCTCCAATGACTTTTCTTACTGTATTATTAGCATTTTACCAACTAGAACGACGTTTACAAACAATCAAGTCAGTGGTGGCTTGTAACCACACATTCGCAATTATCTCGAAACCGGCTCGTTTGCAGACACATGTTTACTGAGACTTTTTCGCTTCTATTATTGTGTACTTTCAATTGTGTCAGTTTCCGCTATTACATATGATACACCCTGTATACAATTTGTCTTGTCGCTCCGTTACGAAATTTTGCATTTTTTTCTAAAGGTACGTTTCTGAGTGACACGTGTAGCTTGTCACTTCAGTCTGAAAGGTTTCAAACAACACAAGCTGATAGTCACGGTTTCAAGGGAACCACGTCTTCTCCCTCAACTTGTTAACAAAGACAGATACAAAAAAACTTACATCAGTTCCTAACTACGTATAATGAAGCCTCATCACTTGTCTGTTTATCTGCTTTCAAGAAGCAGGAAAACGCACACAATCTGAAGGTCACATTGTTTACCAGCAAAATTTGTTAAGTTTGCTGTCGTAAAAACCTGTTAACAATCCTAACATCTATGTTAGGGATGTCGTTAAGGATGCACAAACAGGGATGTCGTTAAGGAGGAACCGGTGGAGAACTGCCCTGCTGACTTTCGGGAATTCTGCTGAACATACAGGGTTATATTTACTTTTGTTTAGGGCCTCACCGATGGCGCAGTGGTAGTGTCGTTGCCTTGTAATCAAGGGATCCCGGGTTTGATACCCGGTGGAGGCACATAGTGGTTCGGATCCCACTTTCAACTTTAGATCCAGTCCCGATTAGCCTTACTGTGCGTAAAGTGGACTTAAAACACCAAATCAATCCAATCCATTAGTTTTCTTTATTTTTATTTACATAATACTGTTCCTCATTCATCAAGGTACGTATATTGAGAATTGTTGACGTCATCTTCTATTGTTATAAATAGGGCTGAGCCGACACCACTTTGAACCGATACCGATTCCGATACTCTCACCGATACCGATACCGATACTCTCACCGATACCCACCGATACCGAAGCCGATACTCTCACCGATACCAACCGATACCGATACTCTCACCTATACCCACCGATACCGATGCCGATACTCTCACCGATACCCACCGATACCGAAACCGATACTCTCACCGATACCAACCGATACCGATACTCTCACCGATACCCACCGATATACTCACCGATACCCACCTATACCGATACCGATACTTGAAAATTGAAATTAAAAAATGTTCAAAATATTGATCAATATTGGTGTGTAAATAAAATATTCTTCTGGAATTATATGCATCATGAAAATATGTCATTACAAAATATAGTTTTTCGTGCAAAAAAATGGTGCAAAATAAAGAGAAAGTTTGAATTTTGCATAATTTTCAGGATAATTGGGCTGCGCGAAAGTGTCGCGCGGGATTTTTGCGGACCCCGTGAAAGACGAAAATGTTAGAAATGAATCGAACCCGGGACTTCTCTATTTCAATTTGACAGCGTACAATCGGAGAGACCCTTTTTATAGTTGGGAATGGAAAATTAGAAACCTGTATAATAAGTGGAAATTGTTGCATGTTTTTAAACTTGTAATAATATGTAAAACATAGTGGATGGCCAGAATTAAAGTTGCCCTACACAGAGCCCTCTGAAGCCCTTTTGCGGTGAAACTTGGCACATAGAGGATATGGAAACCATGGGGAAGCGAGTGCTGACAGAAAAAAAAATAGTTCAAATTTTCACCACCTGGTGACACCGAGGCGCTGCAGTAACAATTTGAATTTGAATTAAAATTTTTGGGGTGCGCCAGCACTGAGGCTATTTTGCACCCGTCATACTATACCTGGTCCAGCCCCTTATCATAACAAAAATAAAAGCGTGTCTGAAAACTAAAATTTCCTTACCGTGGTTAAAGGCTGAGGCTAAAAAAGGCGCTCAGCACAAATAAGGACAAAACACAGGACGACACAGAATTATACTAGCCATGGGGCCAGTCGCCAGAGCCTCGTTAGTCTGCACTCCAGGGTGTACTACGTGGAAGGGGCACCCCTTACACCTCCGCTGCAGTAACAACAAGTATTATTACTATTGTCTTTTGCATTTGTACTTGCACATTTTTTGTATGCAACTAATTTCTGTGTATTTTTCTTTTATTGTATCTGAGTATCATTTTACATTTAGCTGACTGCTCCATACGCAGTTTATCTCATTTTGTATGTATTCTCATATTGACAAGGGTTAGGTGGCAGAGCTGCCTTTGGCTAAAACTCGCCCGCTTAATAAAGAAAATGTATTATTATTATTATTATTATTATTATAAACTGGACATTTTCAGTAACTTCTCTATCATCACAAGGGCAAAATGCGAAAACAGAGAAGGGATGCAGTATCCTAAATGGGAATTTCTCTTCATAACCCCTTGTCCACTTCAGATACCATCGTGTCTAGAGTTAAAATTATTATTGCTTGTATAACCACTATTATGAGCTGTCACTGTGTTGTTGTTGAGTATTTTAAATGTTCATTAAATGCCCATAAAGGACTGGGCTTACAACAGGGGTCCAGAGGTGGCCCGCAGAGCACTTTGTCGTGGCCCGTGCCCGTTTCAAAAATTAAGTACTTAACATAAAAACCGAATTAAGTAAATGGTAGATGGTAGCAGCTACAGTTCTCAATATCGTAGTGTAGGTTCGTGGCCCGCGAGCGTCATTGAAATTGTTAATGTGGCCCGCACTGTCTGACGACCTGGCCCATGCCCCTGGCCTACAGCTTAAAGCAGGTTTGTCAAAAGTTCTATTGGTTCCATAACAGGACCGGAATCCTTTTCCCCGCACAATTTAAATTCGGTCCAAGATGCGTATTGTTCCATTTCGATACCGCACCGTATTTAAATTGATCGGAAAAAAGGTTCCGGGACTGAATTGAAATACAGGATAATCCGTTTGAGATGTCACAAAAGTAAACCTTTATACACAAGAGGTTAATGTACGTATCTATGAGCAGTTTGTTGGCGCCATACAAGCACAAAGAATGTAAGTTTCGAGTGAGTGTAGGTTTACAGACTTCAGCCACATGGCGGCGCTAATGTGCATGGTAACAAAGGTGGTGGTCACGTAACAACAGCGCACACAGTATGTCGTATGGTATGCGAAATTTTCAAGTATTACATGCATGCTACTGCCGCCATGCAGCTGAAGACTGTAAACCTCCACTCACTCGAAACTTACATCCTTTGTGCTTGTATTACAATAAACTGCTCAGATACCTAAATTAACCTCTTGTGTATAAAGGTTTACTTTTCTGATATCTCAAACGGATCACCCTGTACTTTAGTGATAAAAAGGTTCTTTACGGTTCCTAATCTATTTACTGTTTCTGATTTTCTCTCAAGAAGCGGAATCGAATTTACAGTTTGACAGGAAAAGAAGTATACTGAGAGTGTGTACAATGCTACCAAATTTCGGTATACTTCTTTTCCGGCCATACTGTATTTGCCATACCTGGATCTGCAAACAACACTGGTTTAAAGTGTGATCCGAACCACTATGTGACTCCACCGGGTATCAAATCCTGAACACCTTGATTATAAGGCGGCAACGTTACCATTACACTATCGGTGGTAGCCAAAGAGCCATTACTGGCCCTGTTTAGTTAGCTGCACTTTTTGACACTCGGTGTAGTGCAGGTGTATCCTGGTGTCAGGCTGGTGCAAGGAAATGAAGTTCAACCAAGCAGAGGAATAGCGGTGTTCAAGTTAAGGAGATTCAACAAATGCCTGTCTGCTGCATTAAACGTTGATTTGATGGCACGCACCATGTGATCATACACCAACCACTACACCGCTCCGGAACGTAGTGCAAACGGTAGCCAACTAGACGCGCAGGTACAGAGAGTGTCAAGAAGTGCAGCGAACTAAGCCTCGCGTCAGGTTAAGTTTGCAGAAGGTTTTCGCATATGTAGATCCAAACGTGCGCGCAGAATATAGTTCCGCTGAGACGGGTTCAATTCCGACACAACTGCACACTTCCAAGAAAACAGTTATTTAATGTGTAATATACAGACAAAATGATACATCCATTAGCAGGTATGTACTTGATCGGTTGCAATCACTGTGCAGACGAACTTGAATACGCAGATTCGCCAACTGGGCATTCGGTAGCGCTGAAGGAACACAAAAGCTCAAGAGCGAGTCGAGTGAGACTGAATACGTTTGCAAAGCGCGTGGAATCAGTGATATCAGTGTTGCACATCCCACTATTTTAACCCTATTTTTGTCGTGATTCATTGCTATTGGTGCTGTACAGCGGCGAGAATGGCTGAATCGAGGTCTCATATTCAGTGCCCGGATTTGCCCGAGTGTTATTTCGAGCATCATCCGAAGGAAAAAGCTCTTTAAAGTTAAACAAGTTGTTTTAAATACATATTCCGCCTTACGGCAACAAGACCAAAATAAAACAGGGCGTGAGGTGATTTACCGTCAATGAGCGCACGAACTGTCTCGGATGTTGATTGATTTTCGGTTGAGTTTAGGAGTAGAAAACGATTCTTTGTTGTTTGACTACAAAAGATTCCGCGGTATTAAAAGATATCGCCGTGGAAAAAAACACATGTTAATTAGTTTGGACGAGACATGCGTCAAAGCGGGTCGTACATTGATTCAAACGTACAAGCGTGCAAAACCACCGCCACGGCTGAAGCAACCGACGAACGGGGAGGGGGAGGCTTATTGTTTCACGCACTGGCGGCAATAAAGGCTTTGTTGAAGACGCATGTTTACTGTTCCGTGCAAAGAAAGGGAAGGGTGATTATCACCAAGAAATGGACAGACCAACATTTGGCTGCTTTTTTCGTAGTATAAGCTTGAAGGGCGTATATCTTATAGTAACGTATGTATTGCGAAAGAAACAACCAAAATTTTCATAAATGTATTTCTTTCTAAACGAGAAACAATAACTCATTAAATTCAAGAGGGGCCTGGCGTTTACTTTTACCTTTGTTTTTTTTTCTTTTTGCGCCTGCTCGACACATACACAGATGCCCTCATGTTTCGAAGATATCTCGCGATTTATATTAACTAGGGACACATTTATTATATAATCTATGCGCAGAAAGTACTTTAAAAATTGTATGGTTCAGGAGACAAAAAGAAGCAAAAATGCATTCCGCTTGATATGCATGTACGAGTTTTGATGTGTTAAGGAGTTAGCAATACTGCCGATTCTCTCATTGTCTGCGATACGAAGGGCTTGGTGGTTCAGGCAAGACTGGCACAGCTGAGCACCGTTCTCGAGCGGATTAATACATAAAACCTGCTGCAAACTCAACCTGACGCGGAGCTCTTAGACGGGACAATTTCTGCTCAGGCTGGAATGAATAGAATTAGCTAACTAACTAACTAACTCTCTAGCCTTCTTAAACCCGAAGGTTCATGGCTGCAGCAACCCAGGCATTCCATCTTTCCCTATTTTGAGCAAGATCTATATACTCTTTTCCATCCCTACCGATTTCCCTTAGGTCCATCTCAACGTTGTCACTCCATCTTCGTCTTGGCCTTCCTACAGGTCTCTTATCATCAGGTTTCCCAACAAGAATCCTGTAAACTCCTCTTTCCTCACCCATTCGTGCCACATGGCCTGCCCACCTAAGTCTTCTTGATTTAATTATTCTGATAATATCTGGACATGAATACAAATGATGTAGTTCTAAATTAGCACGAAGAGATATTTTGAAATTACACTTACCCAATGAAGATATAAGGTTTCCCCAAACGTTTGAGGTCTGGTACACCATGAAGAAAATGCCGAAAAACCTGACGACGATCACCTCTGCAGACACGTTGCTGAGTTCCGAGTATACTTCGCTGACGACGCTGACGTAGGTGCACTTGGCAACCCACAGGGGGCCTCCGCCGAACCCCACCAGAAGCGCTGTCGGGATGAAGGTGCCAAAGTCTGCGTAGAACTGGGCGGCGATGTAGGGAATGTAGAGCCAGAAGCTGGCACAGATCATCCACTTGCAGCCCAGCCATTTGGTCAGCATGACGGCGAAGAAGGCGTTGCTGAGGACCAGCCCGACGTACACGCAGGCTAACGAGGCCGTGCCGAGTCCCGCGTCGGAGTTGATGGAGCTTTGGAGATTTGCCGCTCCGTGGTACGCTGTGAAGTGCATCATGAAGGCCACGCTGATGGCGGAAAGGTTCCAGAGGATCCGCCATTTTTCCTTCGGTTTGAATTGGCTCGTGGTGACAGGCGAGCTCTCGCAGTTGGAGTGCTTGCTTTCGTCGAGTTGATAGCTCTGATTTGTGTGGGCCTCCTTCTCTGCCATCTCGTTTGTGAGGCAGATCTACAGAGAAACAATTGTATATTTAAAGGGGTGGATACAAGTTATGACTTTTTATTTAAATCGATTTTTTTATATTTAAACGTTTTTTTTTAACACGCTTAAAATTGCTTGTATGGTTTTTGGTACCATACATATAGATATTTTCTTATAGAAAGGGTTTTTCTAGTAAACGGCCCTATAAAATATTCGAACACTTTGATTAAAGCAAATTTAAAAATATATGTAAATATATCTACATTTTTCTGTTTCTGATACTGTATAGCTACATGAATCTACAATAGAAATGTTTGTTAATGAAACTATATAATGTATAATAATAATAATTTCAGTAACTTTTCTTCCAGTGAGAATAAAACATTCTGGATATAATTGTAACTTAAATATATTTTAAAATTATTTGCAGCTGAATTTTTGGTATATTTTTAATGATAGTTTGTAAAATATCAGCTGCCATGTTTGTTTACAGTTTAATAATAATGACCCTCTTTTACTGTTTAACATTATTAATATTTTGTATATTTGTCTACACAAAATGTTTCCTATTTTTACCTATATAAAGTATTGAATCCCGTCGGTACAATACTACTCAACATATATACACACGTGAATATATGAAGTTTGAAAAAGGTTATCGCCAAAAGCGCTATATTGATGAAGTTTTGCACGCCACTGTAACTCTAAGAAGTTTGCTATTAATCAGGGCAATTGGTCATGTTATCATAGCCCTCGCAATTAGAAGCCGTTCTTATCTCTGACCTAGTGGCTCGTTGATGCACTGAACTGTCTATCTTCCTCTGATCTGAAAGATTGGAAGCACAAGAGCTTTTATCGTATCGACACCTTCTCAATCAATTACATCTAACGCATGGAACTGGAATGTCATGTTGGCAGAAAGATAAAAAAGGAAACATTCACTTTGCAAAACAACTATGAAACGTAATGAACGTCCGGGTTTCCCAGGTTGCTTCATCGATCAGAAGTGATTGATTGATTGATTTGGAGTTTTAAGTCCACTTTATGCACAGTAAGGCTAATTGGGACTGGACCTACAGTGTAAAGTGGGATCCGAACCACTATGTGCCTCCACCGGGTATCGAACCCGGGACCCCTTGATTACAAGGCGACGACGCTACCACTACGCCATCTGGGAGGCCCCGATCAGAAGTGAGGAAGCGAGGAACGCATCCACCCCCTCAAACCCTCAAGAAGATAAAACAATAGAAGAACAATAGAGAAAGAGAGAGTGAATAACAGAAATATAGAGGAAGAGAAGATATATATATAAAAGCAATGGAAAGAGAAGAAAAATAATAATCAATAGAGATAGAAGAGACATAAGGAAATATTAGAGGGAGAGAAAAGAGAAAAAATAAATTAAAAATAAAAGGACAGAAAAGATAAATAAAGCAATGAGGAGAGAAAAATATCAAAGAACAGTAAAGGGAGAGAGAGATAAGAGAAATAAAAGAATAATACAGGTAGGTATGGAAAATAATAGAAAATAGAGGGACAAAGAATAGAAATCAAAGAACAATTAGAAAATAAAAGAAATAAATATACCGTGGAGAAAGAAAATAAATATAGAAGACAGAAGATAAATAAGAAAGATAGAAAGAGGATAAAACGTTGCACTATGCGATCGTGAGAGAGAAAAAAGGACAACATTAAAAGTGAGTGAGTGGAGAGCGACGGAATAAAGAAAAATAGGCTCCATAGAGAGATAAAGAGAGAGAGAGAGAGAGAGAGAGAGTAAAGGTGAAACTGAGAGAGAATACAGAAAAGAAAAGGAGTAAAAGAACAACAAGAGAAAATGTAAGAAAGAAGAAATTGTTTCTAAGATACAGAAATGGTAAAAAATTAGAAAGGAAGTCAGAATACCAGAAATGAGGAAAGGAAATTCAAATAATGGGAAAATTGAAGAATTAACCATTTTGTTGGGTTCCAAAGGCTGAGATCGAATAACTTTGACTACATATTACACATTACCACATATCGGCCTCCTTGACTTCTATTACACATAGTAACAATTATACTCATCAATTATATTCTAGTGTTTTGTCATGTCTAGATTAGCACATCAGAATGACATGAAGTATGTATTGTAAGGATTATACTGTCACAATAGCACTTACAATTTATCATTGTTCTTTTTATTTATTTATACATAGGTCGCCAATGAACAGCTCTTCTCTGCCTATGCTGTGCTGGGAGTTTTACTTAACCAATTTTCTTTCATTTTACATTTGATTGATTTCTTTCTTCGTTGGTGTTCCTCACCACTTCTGCTTTCAACCATCGCTTCCATAATCTTCTGCTATGGCCGTAATTAAGGTTTCTTTAAGGATGTAATGCCCTGGACATTACACTGTGATTCTTTGTTGTTTAGTTGAAATGTGATGTTTGTTCACTTTTTAATTTGGCAAATATTTATGATGTCATAGACAACTAGTGTCAGATGGACAGATAAACTACTCTTGATGTACATACCAGGACCTGGCAACATTTAACAAACTGATAGATTTATCAACAAGCATACCATTACTATAGCCACGGGTTAATAGTGGCAGAAAAATGTCGAAAATAATTGTAATATGAAGTTTAAAGTTTATTTGATTGCGGTTAAGTGTTTGTTTTCAAAAATATACCTTGCATTAAGGTGAAATAGTAAGTTTTCATTTGCACGCCTTGTGATCGCTGGAGTCTTTTGACAACGACAAGTTGAGCGAAGGGTAAATTCCTGATCTGATTGAAAGGTACGTAACAAGGGTTGTTTATCAAATCTGGAATCATGATGTGGGTGAGAGGTAAAACCATGTAGGCCATACTACCAAGATGGTCACCATCTTGAAAGCCAGCTTATTTTCTTAAATGGAAAGGTAGTCATGTGATATATCAAAATAGGCTATAATTTTGACGAGAAACATGATGCTGTGTTCAGTTTTATCGTAATTTTAATCATCCTGACGTAATGGCTTTTTCTTTCTGCCTCTTTGGTTATTAGCGACAATTACGATGAATGATGAACTGACGAAATGAATGATGGTCATATAAAGTTCCAATTCGAATGTTCTGTTGTCTTCATTGTTCGAAAATCCAAAGGTGAAAGATGAACAGTCAGTGAACTTTGAGAAGGCAACCAATTACGTAAGAATGATTAAAGATATAATAAAAACAAACACAACATTGTGTTCCTCGTGAAATTCTAGCCCATTTTGATACGTCACATGGTCAACTTTCCATTTAAGAAAATAAAATGAAAATACGTACTTTTGTTTTACTAAATTTCTGTATAAGCATTACTTTCTGAACTTTCCTCGCATAAACTCTTACGATTCTGTTTATTGTTATGATTCCAACTCTCTGCATAAGCGAACATTACCTTTAAGATCCTTGATGTCTCTGTAAACGTGATAAATCAGTGTAGCCTCACCTACACTCACAAAGCACTAGTGTAACTGTTCACCCATTGTCCACTTCTGCAATCTGCTCTCCTTGTTTCTTCTGGCACACAATACGTCACAACTATCAGTCACAATACTTATCTTCAGATAAAGTACTTGTGTACGATTGTGTCGCTCATTCCTTATTTTATTTATCAGATGTTTGAAGTCATTGGTAAGATACGTATAAACACATGGGATGACTATAAGGAGTGGTCGAGGTAGGGGGGGGAGTTATTTTCCACATTGGAAAATACCGCAGCCTGATTATTGTACAGAGCCCTCCCATATATATATATATATAGCAATTTTAAAATATTGGGGCGGTGCATAAGTTCGTAACGTTTTATAACATACGTTAACAGGAATACAATAATTAATTAACATAAGAACACAAGTGGTGATAATAATATGAAACATTATTATTGTAGTGTAACAATACACAGTCACAACAGCAATCACTCACTCAATCAGTAATGTTCTCATTGTCAATGACCATCTGCCAACGTTGGGGAGGAGTTCGATGCCTCGCCTGTAGAACTGTTTTTAGAAATTAAGACTGTGCATTAGCAACACTGCTGGTGTTTCAGAGCCACAAAAGGTGTGTTTCGAAACTGTAAACATCATGCAATTACTGAAAACATAAAGAAGAAACTTGGAAATTTTCAAGAAAATATTGTTACTTACATGCACCTGGCAACCATGCGATGCATGTGAAATGGGATACGACTGGCCTTTCCTGTTTCTTTCCAAGCGGGGGAAAATGTAATCTCATCGCATGGTTGCCAGGTGCATGTAAGTAACAATATTTTCTTGAAAATTTCCAAGTTTCTTTTTCATTGTTTTCAGTAATTGCATGATGTATACAGTTTCGAAACACACCTTTTGTGGCACTGAAACACCAGCAGTGTTGCCAATGCACAGTCTCAATTTCTAAAAACAATGATTTTCCTAGTTCCCCCTTAAAGACGCCTCATCCGATTGGCTATCGGTAGAAATGAACATTTCTTTTTTTCACTGCCATAGATGCCGAGCTAATTCACCTAACCAAACTGAAAATTACCGACAGCATGTCCGTACATGTGGGTTATGTGCCATTTTTCATGCTTTGTAAAAATTTCATTTACACTTCCCGTTACATCTGCAACACTGCGTGGACACTAATGAAATCCAATCATTATTCCCCAGATTAAAAACATATGCATGAACAAGGCTTCAAGTTGGTATAAGGGATATATGTGTACCACTTCCGGTTTAAAAGTTGTACTATCCCCAACTCCGGGTTGCGTTGTAAATGGAACACCCTGTATATTGCGATCTTTTTGCATAACTTGTATGTATGTATGCGTCAAGCAAGGTGCAAGGCGAGAGTGCGGTGCCCACTTATTGCCCACACGAACAAATTGATTGAATTGATTTATTTTACTTCGCTTTTTGTGCCACTTTTGGCTAATCTCATATTGCGAAGATAAGGATGAGTTATGATATGATGAAACTGGTGAATGGACACTCATGCCCAGGCAGGGAATCGAACGCGAGATCCACGGCGTCGTAGCGCGATGTGATAACCAGAGCTAGGAATTTTATTTATTTATTTATTTATTCCTTGTTTTGGATGGCGAAGTTAAGGCACAAGCCTTTTATTCCACTTAACCATCTCTACATTACATTTTATAAATTGATTTTATAGCTAACTGTATGTTAAATATATAAAAAACTAAATATTTAAAATACCAAGAAATGAAATCTATAAAAAACTAGGAACATTGAGATACAAAAAAAAGAAAAACACAAGAAAAAATAAAAGAGAAAGACGCAAAAAACAAAAAAAAAAGACAAAAATACATACACACTAAGTAAAAAAAATACACGTAAAACATAAACACACACGCAACAAACATAGTCAAATTACAGAAAAAGTCGGTGGGTGTTGGTCCTACCAGTTTACACGAAGGTTTAATTTTATTTCCCTGTTTTCAGTTCTGGGAAGTTGACTCCAGAAGATGATTTGTTAATTTTGATTTGAATTGGAGAAGAGAAGAAGAGTTTCTTATGTCGTTGGGGAGGTCGTTCCACGCTCTGGTAGCAGTGACCGTTAAGGAACGTTGTCTTGTGGGAGGGGATGGCCAGCAGAGAGTTGTCTCTCGAACGGATGGCAAAGGTGTGTGCTGAACTTAGGGGTTGAAATCGAGAAAGTAGGTAGGACGGCTCTCGTGAGTTTACTATTTTGTAGAGCGCTGTAAGAGCGTGGAAGTGGCGGCGAGTGGAAAGGTCGAACCAGCCTAGGTCCTTGAAAGCCGGGGTCAGGTGGTCAAAAAATTTGATATTATAAATGTAGCGCACACATGCATTTTGTATTCGCTGTAGACGTCTTGCTAGTTCACCGTTGAGGTCAATATATGTCAAGTCACAGTAGTCTATATGAGACAGAACTAAGGACTCCACGAGTGTTTTTTTTTTTTTTTACTTCTTGTGGTAAAATATTTTTAAGGCAGTACAGCGAGTGTAATGCTGCGTAGGATTTTTTACATATGGCCTTCACATGGTCACTCCAAGTGAGGTTTTCGTCCACAACGACTCCCAGGTCTTTGACCGAAAGCGTCAAGGAGCAGTGCTGCACCTTAAATTTTTTTCGGTGAAAATGGGTAAAAAAGTTACTCATTCCCAAAATAAACAAGTATTGAACTCTATGGTGTTTCGGTTGCACCTTTTTGCACCTTTTCACAATCTCAGATCCTTTTGCACCTTTTCGCCCTTTTTGCATCTTTATCATTTTTTAAATACAACTCGCGCGCTGTTTAACCCCACCCACATTCGAAGCACGGCTTCTTGGCACGCGATTCTTGTTTACCGCACAACAATGAATCGGCTTTCTTCAGTTCTTGGACGTTAATATAGTATAAGCGCGCGGACTTTAAACAGTACCAACAATGATGCGTTACAATTGCTAGAAGTTGTGCTCTTTTTGTCCTATGCTGTATTGTTTACGAATTGTTGTAGGAAAGCTGTCCTTCTCCCGTCTCAGCGATCAAGGTAACTGCAGTATGTGATCGACTGATCGATGCATCGGATTTGCTTTTCACCATGCCGAAACATAAAGTAAATGTTGGGAAACTGCAGGACATTGTTAAACAGTTTAGCGGTGACGGTATTCAGAGTGATGGATCTGTTCTGAGGTGTGATGTGTGTGATATTTCTATTGCTGTTGATGACAAACACCAATTCACTCGGGTTGTGCAGCATCTACAAAGTGAGAAGCACGTCAGGAATAAAGAACTATGAGATAGTAAAGATGGAAGCGAAAGCAATTCATTGGTGAGGCGCTTGCATCTTCGAGTTCCAAAAATACAAATGATTTTTTCAGTGAGACAGCAAGGACATTTGTAGCGTTTGGAATACCTCTTTCGAAACTTAACAATCCTGTCATGAAATCATATTTGCAAAAATATACTGGGAACTCAGTTCCAGATGAGAGCACCTTAAGGAAATCTTACCTTCAACCTCTTTATGAAGCTAAAATCTCGCAGACCAGGCAAATAGTAGCTGACCATCCAGTCTATTTCATACTAGAAGAAACCACAGATAGGCAAAACAGGTACGTTTTAAACATTTTAGTAGCACCTCTCAATGGACATCAAATGAAACCCATGTTTTTAAAGACTTATTTTCTCGGCAAAACAGATAATGCAAGTTTCAATGATGCTTGTTTTGCATTGTGGCCGGAAGGCGTAAAATATAATAGTGTGTGGTTAGTTCTTACAGACCAAGCATCTTACATGTTAGCTGCATTTTCTAATCTGAAGAATATTTATCCTAACTTAAAACATATGACCTGCATTGTTCATGCTTTGCATCGAGTTTGTGAAGCTCTTAAAGATGAATATACATATGTGAACGAATTTGTTCCTAGCATTAAGAAAATACTGATAAACGCTCCTTCTAGAATACAGAAGTACGTAGAAATTACGAAACTTCCACTACCACCCTCTCCCATCCTCACTAGATGGGGTACATGGTTAAAAGCTGCAGTGTTTATTTGCAATCATTTCCATACAATATCGAAATATTTAGATGCTTTGCCTAGTGAATCCTCAGCTGCAGAAAAAGCCAAAAAACTTGCACTTAAACAGGAATTGCAAGATAAACTCTATATTGTACTTGGCTTTTCTTTCCTTACTACTGCAATCACAAAACTGGAGGAGCACTGTCCTGAAAAGGAAGCACAGTGGGCTGTTTTGATGGGTGTGCAACAAGAGCTGCAAGGGGTCGGGAAAGAGAAGTTAGAACAAAGTTTAGCCAAAAACTCTGATGTTCAAGAAGTCGCAACCGGTTGAAAACAAAATACGCACCACTTGTGTCTGTTGACGTTGAACGTTCTTTTTCAACTTACAAGTATCTGCTTAGTGACCGCAGATGTAGCCTCACTCAGAAGAACATAGAAATTTTGAATATAATCTATTTTCACAGTTTCTGGATGACTAATTCTAAGCAAGTAAGAAGAAGCATGTTTTCCTTTATGTCGCTTTCTAATGTATCAGAGAATTTTCTTTGCTTAGTTATATTAAACGACGATTTAAAACCAGAGAATAATATATGTGTTTATCCAGACAAGTTGAATCATATATGTATGCACTGCTCACAATAAATTATACATCTGAAAATTAGCACCTATTTTAGCACCTTTTTTGTACAAAAATTGGCACCTTTTTTGCACCTTTATTGGCAAATTTTTGCACCTAAAATTCCTAGCTCTGGTGATAACCAATGCGCCACAGGGGCGACCACACGAACAAATTACAGAAATTAGAGAAATAAGTGTTTAGAAAAATACGAATACTTCAATAAGAAAAAAAAAACAATGTAAATCAGAACAGCAGGGAAACTTTTTAGAGCATGATAATTTATGTGCCTTTTTGTATATTTTATTAGAAAAATATGCACGGAATCAAGACGAGAATATATATTTAAGAGCCTGAAACTGATCCAAAGATGCTAATTTATTTCATTTATTATTTATTGTGGCTTAATACGCATGATGTATAATATATTATTGTTATTAATTGCTATTTTGTTATATTTCGCGAAAATGTTGTGTTGAATTAATATGATGCATAATTTACAATTATTAAAAAATCCCGGTGTATAAATTGATATAAACTGTGAGCATGACAAACGAAAAGAAACAAATGCATGCAGATAAATATGTAAGTTGGTGTTTTAAGTCCACTTTATGCACAGTAAGGCTAATCGGGACTGGAACTACAGTTTAAAGTGAGATCCGAACCACTATGTGCCTCCACCGATTATGGAACCTGCGACACCTTGATTACAAGGCAATAAATATGTGATTAATATATGAAGTAATAGGTATTTCCGAGTATCCATTAAGCACCTAATAGAAAAAGAAAAACCATAGGATGATCTATTGAAGTTTGAGTAAAGGGGTTTGCTTCAAGCCCCTCCGAAATAAGAAAATATAGCCTTCCTGTTGCCCTTTCATTTGTAACTCTTCTCCTTTTCACCTTGCGATCTTCTCATCTGTCAATACAGTAAAACCTCGTTAATCCGAACTAGTGCGGGGGATAAGTTGACCGGTTTAACGAAAGTCCGGATTAATTGAAATAACCTAAAAGAGCAGTAGAAAGTGCATTAAATCTCCGTTTATAGCAACAAAATACGTTTATTATGGTGTATTTAAAGGGCATAGGCCTAAATACACTATACAGTACAGTAAAATGTAAAGCAATACTGTACATACAATGCAGTACGAGGGTATTCCTGTGTCAATGCGGCTTCTTCCGAAAGCATTCTGCTTTTTTTTGGCCTTTTGCCTTTTGCCTACCCGGATTAAGCAAAGTCCGGCATATCGGGATCCGGATTAACGAGGTTTTACTGTATCTTTTATATTCGCGATTCTGTACTTGATTATTTCTTTCCCTTGGTTTTCCCTCCCGTTTTCTGTCCCCTTCCACCTCCCCCCTCTCTCTCTCTCTTCGTGCGTGTGTCTTGCTTCTTTAATTACTCCTGTCTCTAAATTCCTACCATTTCTTCCATTATCTTGATGGTTTTGTTTCTACTTTTTTAAAGGTCATTTTAGTTTTAAGTGAACTTTATTCACAGATAAGCTAATAAAGAGGGATCCAAACTGCTACTTTGTGCCTCCACTGGGTATCAAAACCAGTACACCTGATTACAAGGCGACGACTCTTCATCTTGATTTTCTCCAAATTGATCTGAAAATATAAATTCCTTTGTTGAACTTGACGTTATATTTGCATCACGAGTCTGTTACACACATGCACAGGCGTAACTTGAAGGCAAGGGTGGCACTCCAAAGAAAAACACGGATTTTTTAAAGAAAAATCACAAGATCAGAGTAATTTTGTTAACCTCCTAAAATATGAAGTGCAAAGCAATCAAGAGTAATTGTGACAGTTATTCAGCAAACTAGTCCTGGAAGCTGTTTTTATGGGATAGAAAACTTTTTAATTCTACCCTCCCCGCCAACTTATGCCCATGCTGGTGAATTCTGAAAAAGGACCAATCAAATATCGATATGTCAAGTTCTGGGTAGTGCGCATGCGGCCCTTCGCTGTAGAGCAGTAAGCTAACACAACATACTTTGTACTGATTATTTATTTACTTATTTTATTTTCTTCCTTACAACCTTGATTAAAAACGTAGACTCCGTACCAACTAACTGTAGACCAGGCGAACGAGAACAAGTCTCTGCGCAAGTAGTGACGCGAGATGGCTCCACCAATGAACAGGGAGAGAAACGGGATTGTGTAATGGGCGACGGGAGTTACCCGATTTCCAATGCAGCGTTGCAAACTTTTCAGAATAATACTACCGAACGCAGTTACCTTATTTTTGTCTCCAGGTCCGTGCGATTGGTTTTAGAATTTCTTAGGGAAATATTAGGGATAAAACTGCAAGAGCAAATTTTCACAAGCCGTGCATTTAGCGTACGGACTAAGGTCTGGACCGTACGTCCCTACATGTATGGTCAGGACCGTGCGGTTGGCAACGCTGCGCTTTCACCACTCGATTTTCCTTCTCCTCCTCTGCCGGTATGCGCGGCTCTGCTCTACAGTTACCTGGGACAGGGATATAGGTCGTTTAGATTTTTGTAATACTTTACTTTCATGTGAATAGCTTGCATCGTACGAAAAGTTTAACAGCCAACCCTTGGTGTAGGTTATACGCGAGGTCGCTCAAACTACGGCTCGCGTGTCACATCCGGCCTGCTTAGTGCTTATAATACTTCTAATTTCTGGGGAGGGTAATGATAAAATTGATCCGTGATCAATCGCTCAATCAGCTCTATCGCGGGTTGAGGCTTCCCGATGGGGCAGTGCTAGCGTTGTCCCCTTGTAGTGCCCGAGTTCGCCCCCCTGTAACGTTGGCTCTGGTCACCGCGCATGATCAGTTTTGCTTTTCTTTTCTTTATGGTAGTGTTGCGTGTTTTGGCAGCCAAGGGAGTGTTGTGGCTGCAGAGAAATTTTCCACAGATAACGCGTAAATGGAGCAAGATATTTAAACTATCTCTTTGACATTAACCGGAGATATTTTGTGTCGCGTGACACAAAGTGACCAATGGAAGTCGTAGGGGATGACCAGGAAATAACTGGCACACCTTTCCGTTTTTCCGGCATATCTTTTGGAACAAACTTCCAGAAACGTGGGTAAGGTGCCGTAGAAATCACTACACATTCCTTTTAGCTGTAAGTAGTAATACCACTGTTTAGAGTAAATAATTACTTGTAAACACAACACAGTCTCCGAATTTTTGGAGTGGCTCACTTAATTGCTTCCCAAAGTAAATCAAGGGGGGCAGGGTACTTCCGGCCCCAAATATTGATTCTCGGTTTAAAAGGAAACTTTTCTCAATGGATAGAGAGAAATAAAATATTTATTAAAAAAACATTGATAAGCTGTATTTTCTAAATCTCTAAACTATTTATCAGTTTAGTAGATAATTTTAGTGAGGCCCCCTCATTCAAAAGGTAGATTAGAAAACATTAGCGCAGATGTCAGTAGATACAAAATAAAGCTATGGATAAAAATGCACATTTTTTTCTAGAAAATTTAGTTTCTAAGCAGTCCTTTTTTAACATGTGTATAATACTGATTGTGCATGAATACTTTTGAATCCACACGATTTTTAAAGTTAAAAATTATACTTTTTAGTTTATGCGGTTATTACATGTTTAAAAATTTATAATAATGTGACGCAGTTGTTCGCGAAGTTTGGCTTGTGTACGAAATTTACCGAATGCGAATTTTCTGAGAATTCTTGTAGTTTTCATATTAGCCTAATATTTAATTTTTTTTGAATGACCTCTACCCATGGTAAAAGTGCTTGCCAGGAATACACACCTGGACGAGTTTCAAATTACTTTTTTGGGTACGTCCAACGTTATTGCATTGGTGTTTAAATTTCCTTTGTTTTGCCTCTACTGTCTCGTTTCAGAACAGAATATACACGACAACGTCACAGGTGAAAATGCGTAAGGTAACGGAGAAGGGAGAATATTTTGTGTGTTGCTTACCTCCATTTGGTGAAAATAGTTTGTTTTTTATTATTATTATTAAAGTACCTTAATAAACCTGCAAAAAACAATAGTTCGTCCTATTCTTGAAGATTCTAATGAATTATGGTTTCTGGTAGCAAAACATTACTTTCAAAAAGTTGAATCTGTTCAAAAACGTTTTATCAGGTTTTTATGTACGAAGTTTAAAAGTAATTACTATGAACAGCATTAATGGTTAAAACAGTTGAATATGTCTACCTTGGAAGAAAGGAGAAAAATAAAAATAAACGATTCTGTACAGAAAGTAAGATCCAAGTAAATAGTGAATACTGTTTGAATAATATATATTATAAAATTCCCAGAGGAATATCTCAATTCTAACATGTCTCAAAAAGGCTAGAGGTTTAATAGCTGAACTTGTGGAAAGCTTAATATGAACTTATGATGATGTATAAGATTGTAGAATTGAGGCGGTCTATGGAAATTGGGCATATAGGTTCCGGAGAACAGTTTATGTGATGTTCAGAAGTGTGAAGAATAAATGCTGAAAATTTGTACACGATACGTCAAACCCAGAGGTTGGTACGCCTGTTTGTTTGCACGCTTCCGGAGTTTATTTTCGGTTGGAGAAGCTCGTTACTTGAGTTCCTGGCGATTGTTGGAGCGTGTGGAATCGGTGGTGACAATAGTGAATTTGCTGGCAAGAAAACATATATTCAGCGGGAAAATAAGAAAAGGGAAGAAATTAAGCAGAAGAAAGTGTGTGGTGAGGAATATGTAAATTCAAGTGGTAAAACTGTCAGCAGGAAGAAATTCAGTTACTGTACCAGTTGTTGCTCCACACAGTGTTGGAAACAGTTTTCTGTTGATGATGAAAAGGAATTGTACGGCGTTTTCTACAGGGGGTGTAATAAGGAATTGCAAGACTCGTTTCTGGCAAACTGTATTCAAAGACGTAATGCAACAGCTTAAAAGAAGACACTGAACCCAAAAAAGAATGGTCTGCACACATGGAACTATACACTAGACACGAACGGATAAAAACACAAGGTATGTCACAAGTTCTTACGTAAACTGTTTGTATTATCTATGTCATTTTTTTTCTGGCAGAATTTTATTTCAATTGAAAGAAGAAAAGAAAATACAAGACAATAAGCAGTATAAGGTGTATTTTCGTACATTCAAATACATATCGTTACTTCTATAGTGTTTGGGATTACTCTAACCCAGGTCTTTTACGTTTCATAATGTGTCTATGGAAAAAGGGCACGTAACATGTTTCTTCAAGCACGTAATTATAAACTCGATTTCTAACGTACCAAGCAAATATACGTACATATGTATTCCTTTAGAAAAGACCAAATTTATTTGTCAATTAATTATTTCCTTCTACCAGAGCGTATAGAAGAGAAAGTGTGCGCACTTCGGTTTCTTCCCGTAAGCCAAGTGAATAGAGCGGTGCCCCACCGAATTACTGGCAGCACCTTCGCTTGCGACGAGCGTCTTCTGCTTGCAGTGCGGCCGCGCTTTATGTTGAGCGTTGTGTTTTGTTGTGCTAGAATAACATTGTGTACTTTTATTAATGACAACGTTGTTACGTTATTCAGTTTAGTGTTGTTAGTGTCACGATTAGGTAAAAATACTGTATAAGAATAGAGATATAAGAGTGCATATTCATTACGTAGCTTAACTGTAGTTAAGATCGGAATTGGTTACATAAAAGCAAGTGCCCTGGCAATGAAATTAATGTCAAATAGACGAATAATTGAGGACTGAAAGTGGTAAACGTTGTAAGTGCCAAAAACGAAAGTGTTGGGAAATCGCATCGTTCAGCACATCAGCCCGTAAGAACGTTCACACTAGTGACCTCTTTACACGCCCTTTGAACTACTTAGAGGTAGGGTGATCAGACGTCCTCTTTTATCCGGACATGTCCTACTTTTTAGGCGTCTGTCCGGCGTCCGGGCGAATTTTTTAGAAATCGGTAAATGGCCTCCTTTTTTTGGAAAGAGTATACTGCATCGGCGTGTGCTGCACAGTGAATGTATCCATGCATAAGGATCATCCTTTGTTATTTCATATCAAAAGGTTGGATGTTTTAGATCACTTAGAGCTAGTTAAATATTTGAACAATGTTTGCTGAGCATCTGAGAGCTTATCTACCATCACTTTATCCAAGCATGTCATCAGTATCATAAGAGAGCATACTGTTATACAATCTCTGCATTTCCGTTACGAACGAGTCATTCATACGCTATACCAAGGTTTTAAGGATGGGAGAAAGGAATATAAGGCAGGGTGTAAAGTAGTCAGTCACTTTCCTCTGCTGATGAAAGAGTGCCAAAAATGTTCACGGCAATAAAATTATATTTCTTGTCCCAGCCTAAACTACATAAAATATTAATTCAGTTTTGGAAATAGGTTAAACGATCCGTAACAGTCAGGATTCTAAATGAACATTTTATTGATTGATTTGTTTGATTTATTTATTTTACTTCGCGTTTTGTGCCTCTTGGCTAATTTGCAAAGATGGGGATGAGTGATGTAATGATCAAATTCATGAATGGACATTCACAAACAACCGAGCCCGAGCGGGATTCCAATCCGGGACCCTGGCGTTGCAGCGCGATGTGCAAAATACCCCCTACATGAAGGTATCCTCCACCATTCACACTTTTTCTCAATTTTACACATTTCAGTTGTTACATTTTCTCAGTTTCTTATGATCTGGACAAACACAAATACCCATGCCTTACCCGGGATTCGAACCCGGAAACCCTGGTGTTGTAGCGTTCTGCTAACCACTCCACCACGGAGGTTGACACCACTCGGCCACTGGGTCCGCCAAAAAGAGTGATAAATTCTTGATGTTTTCTTCATTGTATAAGTGTCTAAAACTTCTTGGAATTTATTAGGAACAATCACTCAATGGGAAATGACGTGTAGAAATCGAGATTTCCGCAGTGTCGGGAAATTTTGAATATTTTCCGTCCCGACATCGCGAATTTTTCACGTTCCGAACGCAGGGATTTAAAAACATTTCCCGTGCCGATCCCGTCCCGACCAAAAAATTTGTGTCCGGCACAGCCAAGGGTCCAAAATGAAAATTTGCACTATCGTTATCATGCTGCTGTCTGTTTTTGTATCCGATTACGACAGTGACGAGACGAAACGGGAAGGTTCCAGATATTCATGAAACCGGAACGCCGTTCCGGTCAGCTCTGGTCCATTTTGATCCCTAGGTATCTCTCTATGTACGTTATACAGGTTGATTTCGAACTCCCATTACAAACTTAGGGGGGTGAATCTAGAAGGAAAGACAAGCCGAAAGTGCCATGTGGCAAAATTACGAAAACGGCACCGTGTGGCTGCCAGAGCCGTGAGAAAATCGGTTCACACCTCTTTCAAAGAGCAATAACGTCTGAACCACGAAAGATTCGAAGATCGGCTCTGGCGGAAGTGGAGGAAGTCGTATCCAAACAATATCAGGGCGTTGAAATTGCGGCGCTTTTCGTAATGCGCAAGGGGAATCCCCAAAGGAAATGGGGAATCCCCACTGCATGTGAGCGGAAACTCGCGCAAAATGGAGAAAGACGACGAGGGAACATGCTGTCACAGGACGGTCGAAAAGTGACACATGGAGGGAGTCCCCAGAGGAGCGCATGAAGTGCGACAAATGGAACATGCTTGGACAGTGACTGTCGCGCATCCCAGACGGTACGCAAAACGGAGTGATGGATGTACACGTGCATGCTACACTGTTAAAAATGGTTTAGTCAATAGTGACTAAATCGATATATTCGCGGGGATTTTAGTCAAAATTGAAGATGCCGTTTTCTGAAGTGAGTAATATAGCATACTCAGTCATTATCACGTCGATTTAATCATTTGTGTAGAATATTTTATTTTAGGTTTTGCAATCTGATTGAATTCGAAATCACCCAGATAAAATGTTTTCATCCATTCTTCAGTTGAAGCAGATATTTTTTGTGCGTACTGTCAATAGAAAGAGAGAACTATTTTTTTCTCTCGCTGCAGCTTTGTTTCTGTGCGCCCTTCATTGCGCGAAAGGATCACCATGGACGTGATGTTGTGCAGGCTTCCTTGGTGCATGCTAAAGTTGACGGAAAATGTTTGTCGCGTCGTGCCTTTCTTACAGTTTTACAACCAAACCGTATACAAGGAACTTCGAGAGAAATTCCATTGAAGAAGATGAGATTGCCTTCTGTGGAAATTTTTTCAGGATCGTCTCTGAATTTAGAACGTAAGTACTTTTCGATTTTGAAATCTTGGTTTGTTGTGTACTCGAATATGGCGACCACATTTCTCGGCCAGTGAAGCGTATTTTAATCACTGCCTTGTAAAACTCGAGAGAAATCAAACTCCATTTTTTTTAGAAAGTACATTTGTACATTTTTTGCTGGTTTGCTGCAGAAGAAAAATGAACTTGTTCAAACGTAGCAACAAGGAGCATTACCGTCATGCTCAAAAATATTCTCCGACTTACCTCTAGTTTTTATCACGAAGATTGCCGTGTTTAAGCAGATTGCATATATATATATTTCGTTTTCAATAAGTTCAGCTGTAAAGTAATGATATCCTAGACCAAAGTATTTTACGAATGTTTGTGTATTAATAATTTTTCACTACATTTAAGCACTACATAATGTTTCCACACAGGTACTACCGGTATACATTCTATACAATTTGTGTGTGTGTGTAGTGGTAAAAGTGTTAAGAATGTTTTGTGTGTGAACTGTTTGTGTATTCATAACATTTCACTACCTTTAAGCACTACATAATTTTCCCACACAGATACTACATAACATTATTCATAAAATGTGTTTTAGTGAGAAAAGTCACCAAAAGCATTTGATTCCTTGTAATCGTGTAGCAAACCAGCACAAACTTGTAAAAAAATATTTAACACAGAGACTTTAACCTGATCACTTTGATGGTCATGTATCATACACACTTTTCTATGTATTTTGAACAATTTTCTCTGTAAAATACTGATTTTATTACCACTTAGAACAATATTGGAGCTCTCCATTTTAACAGGATTATGGGTTGAGAAGTATGAGGGTGTATGGAGAATATGCATGTTTAGCATAACATTCTATGAAGCTAGAATCCCAGGTTCGAACACTGTGTTAGACATGTATATACCAACTTTTCATGCTATACCTATTACAAAGAGCTTCCATCAGTATAGTTTTTCCACTGAATGTTTTGCTATGCAAAAGGAGGGAGATATATCTAACCTGGAATATGCATGTTTATAGTATGAGGAGCTGCATGCATGCATGTATGTTATGTGACATCCACACTACACAAATTTATATAACACTAGCTGACATAACTGTGTTTTGATATCTACATCATAAAAATGTGTTTACATCTAAGTTTTTATTTTTTCTTAAAATTTGAGGTCATTACAACAATGAGAAGAAGACACATTCACAACGTTAATTTTTCTTAGCAAGCAGCAAATATTTTTCATACATTGATTGTTTTATTTTACTGCATGTTGTTACTGCTAATCAAGGTGTTGATCTGCCTGCAAATTATAACCATTTATAACCATTTGGAGTAGTATTGGAGCTCTTCCTTTTAAAGGGTATATTGGCTGGGGAGTATGAGAGTGTATAGTCTTAATGTGTTGCTTATTATGAGAATTGTTGCCTAACCTGGAATATACATGTTTAGTAAATGAGGGACTACATGTCTGTATGTTATATGCCATCCGCACAGTACAAATTTAAACAACGCTGGTTGACACAACTGCATTTGAATCTACATACTGAAATATGGGTTTACTTCAGTTTTATTGATTTAGTTTTGAAATTTGACACCATTGCAATAAAGAGAGAGCACTTTGTTCACAGTACAAGAAATATTATGTTTCACAATTTTAATTTTTCTCAACAAGGGGCAATTTTTTTTTCATGTACTGTACAATTCATACATTCTTTATTTCACAACATATTGTTCTAAACAAGGTGTTGATCTGTATGGATAGTTTGTCTATTTGTGAAGAAAATGTTCTACATTTTCCCCTTCATTTTATTTCATGCTTTGATGCATGAAGTTGACTTTAAATTTAATTTAAAAGGAATGTTGCTCATGTTTAGAATATAATATCTCCCTTCTTCCACTTGCATAGCAAGACACACAGGGGAAAAACTGTACTGATGGAAACTTTGTAACAGATATACTTAGAATCAGAATCATGTTCTTTAAAAATTTTGAATGTTCAAAATGCTATGGAAAGTTGGTATATATATGTCTTAACCAGTGTTCAAACCTGGGATTCATGGCTTCCCACCACATTATGCTAACCACTCCCACAAACAGGCTAATTTCACAGATATAATGAGGTATAATTTTCTTCTCTCCTGTACTATAACAAGCTGAGAAGTAAAATCATTATCACAAACACTCATGTAATGGTAGTTATGTATAATGTAAATAATATATATTTACACTTTTAACTTACAATAGAACTCAACTGGGAACAAAGTAGGTTTATGGTAAGTATAAAAAAGTATGCATCTTAACTAAGGCTGAGCCGATACCACTTTGAACCGATGCCGATACTCTCACCGATTCCCACCGATACTTGAAAATTGTAATAATTAAAAGTTACTTAGAAATTTCATTAACAATAGTGTATAAGTATTCCACTCTAATTATATACATCAATTGATAAATATATTTGCCTTAAAATACACAAAAATTATATTAGAATATTGATTTTAGATGTTATGTCATAAAAAAAATTAAGTTTTTCACACAAAGCTGCTGAAAACTAAAGAGAAACTTCTAATTTTGCATAATATCTAGACAGGCCCCACAACATAGGTATGTTGGATATATTTGCTGGCGCTATGTTTAAAAAAGTGAGCTAATTGCTGTCATAAATACATAGTAAACTCAACACTAATGATGTAACTCACAGTTGTAACATTTGTATGCCTTTACATGATATCTTTTGAAAATGGCATGAATGTATCCTCGTATCGAAACAGAGGGGGCCAAATACCTACCAATCAGTGGGATCATATCACTTGCCACAGAACAATTTGAAGTTTGCATTGCTAGTAGTAAGTGTCTTGTTGCCAGGAATATGATGCATATTTTAAATCCCAGTGACTGGTATGTTGTGTCATATGATTATAAGAGCTATCCAGGGCTGGTGACCTTTGATATAGTCCAGAATAAAATAGAAGTCTCCATTATGAATAGAGCTGGCTTATACTTTCAGTGGCCTCTGCCAAAGGACCAGATTTTTTTTTGGTGGGGGGGGGGGCTTATCTTGTGTAATGGTCAATAGCACAGGACATTTTACATTGAATGAAGATATTTAAACAGTTGACGTGTGGTGCAAGTTTGCTTATTCAGATTTGTAATATGTGTTTCCATGTTACAAAAGTCACATAATTTGTGTGTGTGTGTAAATTAACTACAATAATTTGCTGAATTTGTAGGATCTGATATTTTGTCATTTCAGTCTTCAGTTGTTCAGTGCACAGCAAAAAAAATATTTATTAGATTTATAAAATAGGCACCATTGTTTTTCTCACATTGACGTTTTTTTGTTTCACTATGTGTGGCAAATATGTTACATTTACAAAAGGAGTGAGCATTATATTTTACTTAAACATCTCACACCAAGCACTATGTCCAATACTTACTATGAGCTATCTAGGTGTCTGTACTTTTCATATCCATGCTGTGCATATGCCATAATATACTGGTCGGGTACCTTAGTTCACTACCTTAATCACTTTGGAATGACCCTGAATGGATTGATGAAGAAAGAGATGCAACAAATATTCTTACGAAAATTATTTAATTGTATGATGAAGAAACATTCTTGTAGAAACGTTCAATTTATACCTTCAGTTTGGTTCCTACATTTTAACACAATCTCTTTGGAACATTATGATTTGATTTGGTGTTTTAAGTCCACTTTATGCACAGTAAGGCTAATCGGGACTGGACCTACAATTTAATGTGGGATCAGAACCACTATGTGCCTCCACCAGGTATAGGACTCTGGGCCCCTTGATTACAAGGTGACGACGCTACCACTGCACCATTGGGAAGACACTCTTTGGAATATAACTAGTGGGATGGAATATTGACAATTTTTTTAATTCTACATCAGTTTTGAATAAGAAATACATGTAATTAGGATTTTTTTTGTTATCATCCAAGTAATGGTTCAGTTTGGGTTTCTGCATAGCCAAATCGTTATGGCTCATAAATGATTTTAGTACAAACAGAAGTTCAATTTCCATTAGAGCCCCCCCAGATAGTTTGTGAGTGCCAGCATTGTGAAAAGAAATAGCTGAATCCAATTGGAAGCTACATAACAATGTCACTGGAAATATACGTGCACACTACATGTCACGCAATGGAAGTCCACTGACAGGCTCTTTCATAGCTCCGACATACCATGTCGTGCATGTTTGTGAATCTCTAAGATTATTTAGTTTTGTATTTCTTCGTTTTCTGTTAATTTATGTTTCTTTTTCTTCTTTATCAGATGGTGTGTGCAATAACATTTTTACTTTCAGTATCAAACTACAAATGCCATTATTTTTGTCTTTTTCTATGTTGACAAACGTTCAATCAACAATGATTTTAAGCACACCTTATGCAGAGATAGGATAATTGGGACTGGTCAAGCCGTTTAAATTACAATTCAATTTACAGCACTGTGTCCTGCTGGGAATCAAATTCAGAGATAACGGGAATCAGAACAATTATGTGGCTCCATGGGGGAGTTACAATAGGTGAATTGAATAATACTCAATATGATTGATTTGTGAATCATTTAGTTGTGAATTATGCTTTTATAGGGTCAAATAAAACTGAGTATTTATGTCCTTCAAAATGAGACAGCAATGCAAGTTATGTTGATTATTGTGTTGCAAATTGAATTGCATCGGAAGCATGTTGAAACGTTTCACTTTACTAGTGAAGAATAGTTCAAATACGAATGTGTTTCATGGTTTTCAAAAGTCTGCCAAACAGTATTGCACCTTTTAAAACTGACAGTGTCAAAAATCATTATATTTATATATTGTGAGTAAAAAGGGTTTGAAAAACTTGTTTTTCTGAATTGAAGTACCATATACAGTATATCTACTGCAGTGTATAACCGGGGATTATAAAAAAAAAATTGTACACTGTCTTATATTCAAAAATTGTGGGTTTCTTATTTAGGGTACTGTATTCTTCAAAATTAGGTATAAACACATTTTTGTTTTGTGTCAATTATTATACATGTTAGATGTTAATGAAAGTATTATTTTTATAAGCAATAGAAATCAGCTTCATGTGGTACACTGTAGATCATGTTTTGCTCTTTGTGGTAAATAGCAGCAAAGTTGAGAAAATGTCTCATTTACAGCAATATATTTGTATAGACATGTTTTTCCATTTTAATATTCACTAAATGTTTCTTCATGTGGTATGTTTTTCTTTTTCAGGATAAAATTGCCTTATCCAGTCACCTGAAGAGGACATGTGTTGGGATGAAACTGAATGAATAATAAGAATGAACTTAAGGTGATTGCCAGCTGCTTTTTTGTTTGAAATATTGACATGACGTAAGTGGCTAGGCTTTGCTGCATCTTTTGTGGAGGTGAATCTTTGAACAAGTGATTACAGGTGTGGCTTAGATTTTCTTTTGCTATGGAACATATATTAGGGTGTGGTAGTGTATGTGGATCACCATCTTACATGTATTTTCTTCAGTTTTTAACATCTGAAAAATGTAGCATGGTAAGGTAATAATATACTTTGGATAGGCATTCATATAGAAACCAGTGTGTAGCATCAATAAATGGTTATTCATAGTCATAAAATTCCTTTCACACAGCTTGCATCTAGCTTACCTGAGGGTGGGGGGAAGTCTGCCAGGCCCACCCAGTGGCGGAGAAGTTACAGTTCGAGGGGCAAATTTCAGTCGAGTACCTCATCTGACCGAGAATAAGTTCTAACAACACTTGCACTGTTTTACATAAATAATATAGACTACTGTGGACAGGAACCAAGCAGACTTCCATGGTCTAGTGATTAGCATATTGTTTTGCAAAAATAAGAGTCCATGGCGGGGAAAAATTATTATTGAGATTGCTATTTGCTTTAAGTCCACTTTCTGCACAAATATGCTTATAGGGACTGGAGTTGAATTTTAAACTATTGTAGAATCCAAATCAAAATATTCCTCCACCAGGTATCGAACCTAGGACCCTTTTATAATTCTTTCCATTGCCATTGTAAACTGAATGATCAGACATGAGAAGTAATGTGAATAACCATTGAAAACAAAAACTTATTTTCTCAAGGGGTCACCTTTTAAGGCACATTCCACAATGGTTTGGATCCAAATTTAAACTGCGGATCCAGTTTCGATTAGTCTGTCATGAGCATACAGTAGGTTTAAACTTTGTGATGAAGCACAGAACATTTTGGTCTTCAAAAAATATTAGGAATAATAATATACAAGAACTGGCAATTGGGAGGAGTGAATGCCCCAATCGCTCTCCCTGTGGGTGTGTGCCTAGACCCACCATTTCTTGTTTTTCTATTTTTATAATGCGAGTATTTTTAGTAAAAGTTGAAAATAAATCATACTGTTCCCTAGGGTGTTCCCAATGTTTATGTATTATTTTTGTTCATAATGTCATAAAGTAACTCGTATTGGAGGAAAAATTCAACGGGTGGACCTGTGAATGCCCCCACCCTCTTGCACATGGCAGTGACAGTGTACAAGTGGTTGGTAATTTTTGTAATTATTATAGTTACTATATAGACATTAATATGATTTTTTGAAGTTTAGTGAATGATAAAATATGTGTACATTCATTAAATGATTGGTTCTTGTTTTTTTATTAATGATAATAATTCTTTAATTGTTATAGTATAACAGCATCTATGTAAACAACAATGAACTCAGTGATTCAATAATATAATGGCTTGGAGTTTAGAGCTAAGAAAAGTGTAGGCCTCTGAGTCTACCGCTGGGGTGTACGGAAAGAAAATCTGATAAGAATTTTAAAAAATCCAAATAAAGTAAACACCTGATATAACCTGACCTGCTGAAGGGTGCAAATCAAATTGAGTATAAGGAAGTATCATAATGATGTTCACAGCAGGGAGTAGGCTTATAAGTCCAGGTCAGCACTACAGCAGGACCAGTGAAAGTCACAAAAAAAATGTTAACATTTTCATAAAATAATATATTCAAAATATTTGCTTGTTTGAACTAGTTGCAGGCCAATATTTTTTTCATTTTCTTTCATAGTATAAAAAAATATTGATTTTCTTGACCTAGTTTTACAATGCTATTTTAGTGTGGTTTTTCCATTTTAATGATTTGGTTTTATTTTTATTTATCTTTATACTTTAGCCTACATAGACATTTTAACACAAGCAACTTCTTGAGTTATTTAAATGTAGCCTACGTATTAGTAAGAAAACATACTTTTTATCCATAAGGTCATTTTCAACTTCCTTCATGTCACAGTGTTGTTTTTAATGTTTGAACCATGTTGCAACTATAAAATGAAACACATTGTGGCTGGGTATAGAGCATATTAACAATAACATATATTTTTTGGTCAGTCTCATGTTTGAATTGAGAATTTGTGGTCTGCTATTGTTACTTATTGAGCAGTTTGTTATGTGAGAGTTCCAATAAATAAATTTCAAAATGAATTGTCCATTTGTTTTGATTCACAGTTTTTTCTTCCAATCCTTCAGTTATTTACGTAATGATTTTAATATAATTTTTAATTCCAAGAATAATTCCAAAATACACCTAGTTTGTTATTTTTAAGTCATAAGCAGTGATTCTCTTCTTTGTGTGTGTGGTGGATAATTTACTTCCCTTATTGAGAATGATTTTGGTCATTTTTCTAAGGTATGTGCTTCAAGAACATGTATTTGTTCTACCTAACCTACCTAACAAATGCCTCTTGGGTTAAGCTGGATGAGAATGAATGTCGGATTGATGTATGAGGCATGTACCATGCATCCATGTCTTATACAGGGTCCAAATAAACTTGAGACCTCATAGCTCTTTTGGCACATATCACTGACCAGTTAGCCAATTTGAAGCCAACCTATTTTCTTTTCTGAATTAAATTTTCAGAATATTTATGCAGAATTTTTACTGTCATAGAATGTAGTTCGTATAAGGAAATTGAGACACTTGACTTTTTTTTTTTACAAATGCATATATTTCCAATTGATGGTGTAATGCTTGTTAATTCTAACAACATTTGTACTTGGTGCAGAGTCTGAAGGAAACCTTGCTAGAAGGTTGAAACGTTACGTTTAGTTTATGTTTTATAATAAAATAGATTACTGCCTTGGTCAGCATATTGAGTTTTTGTTAATTCTGTGTTAAATTGAGGAAACTACTATATATTCTCTGCACATGCTTCTTCTAGATGTATATCTATCTATCTATCTGAGGTAAGATGATTTTTTTCAATTACTGCAAAGTTGTCCAGGAACCCTTTTTTTCAGCGTGAAAAAATATTATTACTACAGAATTTTAGTGTCATGCTCAGGGATCGATACTTTTTTCATGTTCCATTGTTTAGTCTCAATCTTGAAATAAACTTGTCATTTTTCAAGCAAATGGTCACAAATACAGGTAACTTGATAAATGACAAATTTATTTTTATCTTGGAAAGTAGTTTCTCTTAAATTTTGACTAAGTTCTACCTCAAGCTAGAGAAGCAATACTTATTCAATTTTGACCAAATTTAAATAAAAAATGAATAAACTGACCTCAGCCTTGAGAAGCAGTAATTATTCAGTTTTGACTAAATTTTAGTCAAAAAATGAATAAACTGACCTCAGCCTTGAGAAGCAGTAATTATTCCATGTTGACTAAATTTTAGTCAGAAAATGAATAAATCCACTTCAGCCTTGAGAAGCAGTAATTATTCCATTTTGACTAAATTTTGGTCAAAAAATGAATAAATTTACCTCAGTCTTGAGAAACAGTAATTATTCCATTTTGACTAAATTTTAGTCAAAAAATGAATAAATCCACTTCAGCCTTGAGAAGCAGTAATTATTCAGTTTTGACGAAATTTTAGTCAAAAAATGAATAACTTGATTTCTCACTTGAGTAAATTATCTTTGAACTTGAGAAGTAGTGCTTCTTCAATTTTGACTAAATGTTATTCAAAACACGAGTAAATTATCTTTGAACTTGAGAAGTAATACTTCTTCAATTTTGACTAAATGTTATTCAAAACATGAGTAAATTATCTTTGAACTTGAGTAGTAGTTCTTCTCGAAAAATGACTAAATGTTCTTCAAGTTTCGACTAAGAAATACAGTCAAATCAATTGACTAAATGCTAGTATTCACTTTTGACGCAAATTGAGTCGGTGCTAGTTTCAGTACTGGATTTAGTCAAAAGTGACTAAATTTTACTCGTTTTTGACTAAGTCGTTTTCACAGTGTACGTGGAACGCAACGTGCAATTACAATTGCGATATGAACCACTACGTGCCCCCTCGCACCGGGAATTCGTTGAACCCAGGACCTCGGAAGTACAAGGTCAGCCGGAAGTCGGCTCTCTGAGGAGCAGCACCAAATACGTATCCACGTGCCCCACGAATGCTGGGACACGTTCGTATTGTTCTGTACTACATTACTGCAGAGCGTGTAGAGGTATCCCATGCGAGTCCGACGTTAGTCATTAACGTTCTCACGTGAAGGACATGGAACGGGAGCGACCAACCCGTACTTACTGACGTTCCTTCCCGTTCGTAGCCTCTGTGATGCATGAAGGTGTGCGCTGACGTCATACTAGGAGTCACTCGCTATCCCTGGTCGAAGTTGACCCTTGCGCCCTCTGGGTATTGCAAGACTGTATGGAGAGAGCGCTGGACGTGACACGTTGGTTGAGTACGTACACACGACGTATCTTCTGGGAACATTACGACGTTGTGGGTGTGTGTGGACGTGAAAACTCCCACGATGGTGCAATACAGTTTCGAGGAGTATGCAGACATGATGCTCATTTACGGGGAAGCGAGATGCAATGGAAGGGCTGCCCGTGCGATGTACCAGGAACGTTTCCCGGAACGTGTGACGCCATCACACACCATATTCGAAAAAGTGAACCGTCGTCTTCGTGAATCTGGAACATTTGTTGTGAGTAGAGTGGACACAGGTGCCCCAAGGACGAGGCGCACGCCTGCGGTGGAGGAGGCAATTCTTCATGCTGTGCACGAAGACCCTGGTACGAGTACCCGAATCGTAGCGCGGGATGTTGGTGTATCTCAGTCTGTAGTGTGGAATGTCCTTCATGATCAACAACTGCACCCATATCACCCCCAGAAGGTGCACGCCATGGGTCCCACAGATTTTGAACCACGTGTTCGCTTCTGCACATGGTTTGTGCGTCGTTGCGTGAATACGGCTCAGTTTCCACAGTTGGTGCTCTTCACGGATGAAGCGAAATTCACCAGAGAGGGTGTTTTTAATTCCCGCAACAGCCATGTGTGGGATGAAGAGAACCCATTCGCAACGAAAGCTCGTGGGTTCCAGCAACGAATGGGCATCAACGTCTGGGCAGGAATACTGGCCGGTCGTTTAATTGGCCCATACGTACTTCCCACCAATCGCACAGGTCGTACTTATCTGATTTTTCTCCAAGAGACATTGCCCGAGATGTTGGAAAATGTGCCATTGGCCACTAGGCAAAACATGTGGTTCCAGCATGATGGGGCGCCACCCCACTTTGCACGGGACGTACGGGACCATCTGACCCACAGATATGACAGGCAATGGATAGGGCGTGCCGGGCCCGTGCCGTGGCCCCCACGATCTCCCGACTTAACGCCCCTGGACTTTTTTTCTATGGGGGCGCATGAGGAGTCTCATTTATGAAACCCCCATCGAGTCTGAGCATGACCTGGTTGCTAGGATTGTGGCAGCAGCGGACTTCATTCGAGAGAATCCACTGGTCTTCAATCGTCTGTATGAGAACATTCTTCGAAGGTACAATGTGTGCATCGATGTTGGTGGTCGTCATATTGAGCCCCTGTTGTGAGTTTCCGTTCTGCACACGCCAAAGGATGTTTTCATACTGTCCTTCGCAGTGCTTACGTGCTGCATTCCGAGTTCATCGTCGTTCCTTCATACCATCGGTAATGAACAGAAACATCAAGCAGCAATGATTCAAGATTTAGCACAAGTTGCCTATTTTTCAGGACAAAGGGTCAATATCTGTGTTACTGATTTTTATCTGTTTGTGCTACTCTCTGTTTTCCTTCCGCCAAAGTGATACTGTACATTCCAATGTGAAACCCTTCATACGTACGTGCCAATTTCTTTCCTTTTTTTTTTTTTTTTTTTTTTTTTGTGGCTGTGCCTTTTAGGGAGGTGTCCCTGCATTCGTGGGGCACGTGGATATTTGGTGCTGCTCCTCAAAGAGCCGACTTACGGCTGACCTTGTACTCCCGAGGTCCCGGGTTCAACGAATTCCCGGTGCGAGGGGGCACGTAGTGGTTCATATCGCAATTGTAATTGCACGTTGCGTTCCACGTAGCATGCACGTGTACATCCATCACTCCGTTTTGCGTACCGTCTGAGATGCGCGACAGTCACTGTCCAAGCATGTTCCATTTGTCGCACTTCATGCGCTCCTCTGGGGACTCCCTCCATGTGTCACTTTTCGACCGTCCTGTGACAGCATGTTCCCTCGTCGTCTTTCTCCATTTTGCGCGAGTTTCCGCTCACATGCAGTGGGGATTCCCCATTTCCTTTGGGGATTCCCCTTGCGCATTACGAAAAGCGCCGCAATTTCAACGCCCTGATATTGTTTGGATATGACTTCCTCCACTTCCGCCAGAGCCGATCTTCGTATCTTTCGTGGTTCAGACGTTATTGCTCTTTGAAAGAGGTGTGAACCGATTTTCTCACGGCTCTGGCAGCCACACGGTGCCGTTTTCGTAATTTTGCCACATGGCACTTTCGGCTTGTTTTTCCTTCTAGATTCACCCCCCTAAGTTTGTAATGGGAGTTCGAAATCACCCTGTATATATGTCCTTATGAAGAGGTGGTGGGTCTGACAGCCCCCCCCTTTTTCCAGCTCCCTCGGGTTAGCTAGGGTTAAGAGAAATAATGGCAAATGTGGTGCGATTTTTTTGCGGTTTCCTCTTTTTTTGGGCTTTGTCCTCCTCTTTCGCCATGCCCTGTCCTCTCTTTTGAATGTATGCGTCTGGTCACCCTACTTAGAGGGCTACCAGCCACATTTCACGTTTACCACATTATAAAGCATGGCACATTTCACAGTTTAACGTGGAAAACGATGTTTGAATTATTGTGGCAGTGGCACTTACAGCGTTTACCAATTTTAGTCTTCAATCGAATATTTATCGAATAACAAAAATGATGTTACATGTAGTTGGAAATAAGTAAGTTTCTGATTAATACTTTATGCATATTATTTTGAGTAGTAGTGTACATAAATCTTCTTTGTAATGCCATCCAAAGCCGTATGATCCCAATATAATTCTTGCCTTCTAAAAAGTTTAGAGGAAATTAATAACCATAGATTATGCAACAAATGCTAATATATTCATTACTTAATTTTAGTACTTGTTCAGTCTTTCGGGGGGTCCCTCTGAACCCTCCTCCTTAATATGTCCTTCCTGTCCTTCAAAGCTGTATGATCCAAATATAATCCTTCTCTTCCAATAAGTTCAGAGGAAATTAAGTTACAAATGCTAAACGAGTATATTTTCATTTAATTTTCGTACTTAATGAGTCTTTCGGGTGGGCAGGGGGGGGAGAGGCCGGACCCCCAAAATACATCCTTCCTGATCTTCAAAGCCGTATGATCCAAGCCGGATCGTGTGGCCGAGTGGTTAGCACATCTCACTGCGACGCCAAGGGTACCGTTCGAATCCCGCTCGGGCTTAGTTGTTTGTGAATTCCCATTCACCAATTTCATCATTTCATCGCTCATCCCCTTCTTCGCAAATTAGCCAATAGGCACAAAACGCGAAGTAAAATAAACTAAATCAATCAATCAACCGTATGATCCAAATATAATCCTTGTCCTCCAATAAGTTCAGATGAAATTAAGCAACATAATCTAAACGAGTATATTTTAATTTAATTTTCGTACTCAATAAGTCTTTCGGGTAAGGAGGAAGGGGCGGACCTCGTAAATACGTCCTTCCTCTTCTTCAAAGCCATATGATCCCAATATAATTATTGTCTTCCAATAAGTTCAGAGAAAATTATACAACAAAGGCTAAACGAATATATTTTTCATTACTTAATTTTAGTAATATTTGTTAAGTCTTTCGGGGAGGGGGGGTACGGATCCCCTGGACCCTCCACTAAATACGTCCTTGGTGTCCATGTCGACCAACCATTAACTGTCGTCTGCTGCTCCTGTCACAGACTTTGTTTCGTTGAAAAGAGGTTCCGGGACCTAATTTAAATTGATCCTGGAAAATGGTTCCTATAGACCATATTTAAATTGATCCGGAAGAAAAAGGTTCCTGGACCGTATATAAATTGATCGGGGAAAAAAGGTTCCTGGACCGAATTGAAATACTTTACAGATAAAAAGGTTCTTTACGGTCCAGAACCCATTTGCGCTTGCTGATTTTCTCTCCTGGACCGAAATTGAATTTATTTAAAATCCCTGCAGGTAACACGTTGTTGCATTCTCCAACCCTCCATAGGAACTGACTGCATGAAATGGCGTCCTCTCCACTACCGTTCCCCTTCCCACCAACCACGAAAGATTATCGCCCCGGCGCAATATTCATTTTATGTGATTTTATCAACTGTCGTTTTTTATGTTGATTCAACACATGTGTATTGCATATGTAATGTTGTGTAAATTAGTATAGCTAGGTATATATATATAAATATACACCTGCAGACACCTGTTGGATTTATTAATTATGTGTGTAAAACTGTAATTAGTATTTTCTTTGTTGCTTTCACTGTGCTGTGTAAATCTAGTATGAAAGTGAAAACGATTGAAAACGATTGAAAAAGTCGCGAGATGTGACCAGAATTTTTGGTTTTGCCCCTATGTAAATTTTTCAAGTCGCCACTTTTGCGCAAATAGACCTTGAGGTTTAAATGAATTTTAAGAACACTTTTATGCACTGTGTAAAATGGGATGAAAACCACTATGTGTTTGTTCCCACCGGTCGAAATTGGTAAGATAGCAAAGTATGGTAAGATAGGTGAAATGGTTCAAGTATAGAACTTATATAAACAGAAGGAACAATATTTTCTAGAAATTCCTAATCATTTTCCATTCTTTTTTACACAAAATTAATTAGGCATTAAAATCTTATATATTTAACTAATGTCCACTTCACTTCTTCGACATGGCATTGTCCATCTTATGTAAAAATCAAAAGAGGAGAATTTGAGACTCAGTTTGTTTAAAACGAAGTGTTTTACAAACTACTACGGGATTGAAATAAACTGCAAATGCTATTAATATAGTTGTTGTTGTTATAATTGTTTAACCCTAAAAAATTTAAAAGTAATGTTTATGTCTTTCTCAGATAGGTATTTTTCTCTTTATTGAGGTACAATTGGGATACTATTTTTTTTTAATGTTCTCATTGGTGGCGCAAATGACACGAAAGAAAATAGAACCTATTCTGACAATGCGTTTCACTTTCGTATAAATGAGAAGTGAGTGAGGAGTGAGTATGCAAAATGCCCCACTCACTTGCTCCCTCTATTACACTAAATCATCAATCATCATCATTATGACGATTAAGCCAAGGTATATAAGATCACCATAAGATAACTGAAATTGCCTAAAGAACAAAAAACAACCCACACACTTCTAACTATTTACATCGTATCAGATAACAAAGATATTTCTGAATTTCAAAGTTTTGCTCATTACTGGTAGAGTTAACATTTTAATACTGCTTTAGTACTGTAATTTATTTCACATTAACTATATTGATACACGCTTCTAGTTTCAATTAGCACATGCATAGCAGTCTTCGAATTCTCCTAATAAAGTTTGGTTTATCGTCTTCCACTGGTTCTTCGTCATCTATAAGTTCTATGTGATTGGAAGATTCTCCGTTTATACCAGGCTGCTCATCTTTTCAACATCTATATTCTTCATTACATTCGATACTAGTGTCTTCATTGTGTAATGAATTCCATCCCTGTGGCCAACTTCTATCTTCATTGTCTGCTTCTTATCCATTGACTGTGTCTTCACTTCGGAAGACATGTCGTCCAGCTGAGCTTCCTCAATCTTGATTTCAAGCGGTTGATTCGATACTAGTGTCTTCATTGCATAATGAATTCCATCGCTGTGGTCATCTTCTATCTGCATTGTCTGCTTCCTTTCCATTGACTGTGTCTTCACTTAGGAAGACATGTCGTCCAGCTGAGCTTCTTCATTTCCTTCGATCCTAATTCCTCCATATCATTTAAGTTAAGCGCCTTCCCTTTCATGCTTTGTAAGTAAGTGCTCAGGTAGTCATATTCCAAGAAAAATTTCTCTCGTTTTGTGAAGTCCGTTTGGGTAGACTCGTACATGTACTTTGAAATGGGGATATCTTCTTCTCTTCTGTAGACTTCTTTTCCTTCCTCCGTCATTCCATCCCATATTTCTGTACGTTTCAGTCCATCGTCTGCCTGACTTCTGTCCTCCGGTTCTCTATGAAGGTATTTTACCATGCATTTTTCTACCATTTCAAACTCTTTCATTTCACCATGTTTATTGTCACCGTCTCCCTGCCATTCTCTTGAATTGGAACTCAACTCACTCTTCTGTCGTTCTCTGAAGGCAAACTTCAAGGGATAAATATATTGTCCAACGTAATTTCTGATTCTGCTCCAGAACGATATTAAATACGATCCTACATTGTATATCATTTCTCCTTGTTTTTCTGTTGAAACTCTTAAGTCCAGTTCCTGCGCATGTTTGCAGAATTTCCTTTCGCCATCTTTCTGCGAATTAGAATCAAGTATGTCCTTTGGAGCTGCCTGCCTAGCAAGAAAATGAAGAATCGTTCCATTCTGCACGCTATCTTCACTTTGCATACTAAAACATTGCTCAGAACACTCAGAAAATACCATTACCAGCACTCCAACATACTTTAGTTCATACGTACCACGTCCTATGATCATCTGTGTCATGTGCCAATGTGTCAGAAACTCAAACTGTGAAATCTGTGATTCAATTCCCTAAGATTTAGACGTTTCACCACTACTTCGTTTCGTCCAAAAGTTCTCTGTGTAACTACCAACTGCTTATTAACATCTACAATTTGTATTGGCTGGTGAAACTCATCACTTGAAATTTGAAGAAGTCTGTCGCATACTTCTTGCTCTGTCCAAATGGTAAGTTCCTGGCTCTCGGTGATAATTACACCACCGTGCGAGAGATAGAACTCTGCCGCTGCTTCTACGATAGCCAAATAGGGAATCCTGTACAGCTGAAGGCTATACGAAGATTCATACGCCTCGAGGAATATCATCATACGCACTGCTCTCCGTACGAGGGGTCGAGGGGTTGTTCTCATCGCTTCCTGCATCACATTGCTTAGCAGTCGTCTTCTGATCATACCTCGCAGGAGGCCTGGGGTCTGCCTGCGTTCTGTCATCTGGCGCTGCATTCTTCACTCGTTTTATTCCACTTTGAAAATGGCGAAAACTTCAAACCGAACCTATCTTGATCACAATCTAAAGCTTTCTGCGTTTTCACGCAACACTTCAACAATGGATATATTGTAACTTGCATGCCGCATTGTTAGTAATGTTGCCTGGTGCATCAACAAGAATGCTTTAAATGAAATAAGTGTCTGTGAAGGATGATCCCGTTCTTCCTCTTGTCAAGATGCAGAGTTTCGTGTCATTCTCGTTCGATTGGAGTCTCTGGTCATTTCATTCCTACCCTCTTATTTTGTGATTAGATTAAACAGATATCATGCATAACTTATCTATATGGATCTCTCCCAATTGTGTGTCTGAATAAAGCCTCAGAACAGGATTCAATCTCGTACATTGAAGGAAAAAGTTTAAGACACAATAAAATGAGTCTACGAAAGTTGTAACGTTGTCATCAGAAAACTTGAAATGATTCTAAAATCACATTCAATTCCTATCAAACAAAAATTTGACAGCAATTTTAATTTTTAACCAAATATGACGTTTTTTAAAGTAAATTAAACTCCAAGATGATACACAAGAAGAGAAAATCTGTACACAGACATAGAGGTTTCATATTATTATTTTGATACGCTAAGGTTCGGCTTAAGCCTTCCAACACATGTGATCTAATTCCATGATTCTTAATGCAAAGTACTTGGAAGCTTCTTTCTAGTGAATAAATTCTTTGCAATTCAATCAGGATTAAAGAATGACTCTACTTCCTCTTCAGCACAGAATACAATGAAATAGCATTCAGTGCCTACGTTCCGACCCCCGTGTCAGATTGGTTAGCACATCGCGCTACGACGCCAAGGGTCCCGGGTTCGAATCCTGGCCTGGGCATGCATGTTCGTGAGTGTCCATTCATCAATTTCGTCATATCATCACTCATCCAAATTTTCGCAAAATAGCCAAAACTAGCACAAGAAGCAAAGTAAAATAAAGCAAATCAATCGATCAATCAATCAGTGCCTACGTATTACTCGATACTCGATTTCTGTATCACGGGCTCTCGATGATCGGCAGTCTAGCTTTAAATGCATTATTTGGAACTGTTCCTACATTAGAATTCTTGAACGTTAATCTTGAATACAAGGAGAAAACTGACTTGTACAGTCACGGACACTTCTGGCTTGTAACGACCTTATTGAAGAAGCACTGAAGCAAGCCATCCATGTCTGACCACCAAGCGCCTTGTGACTAGACAACCCAACCAGCATTGAAATTCTGGGGCTTGTATACCAGTCACGGGTATACATCTCTGTAAATTGAGTAGTGATGCCAAAGAGAAATACGAGATGAAGATTGTCGATCGTAATGTCTCGTGTTCTCGACATGGAATAATACTCGGTCCACGTTACGTTCCATTATTTAATGTTGTTTGGGAACGAACCTGACGGACTGGGTTTATATTTTCACTCCTTGCATTACAGTAAATTCCATATTTTACAATTATATTAATGCTTTGAACGAAAATAATACCCAGAAAAACATCGAACACACGTGCACACCACTCTTCTCAAACACATGCACGTGAAAACAAACGCACAAAGCTAAGTTTTAACTTCCAAGTGAATGTCCAAATAACAGTAAATGGAGAAGCACGATGTGCGAAACATGGGATTTTTCACAGAAAGAATGCGTCTATTTGTGACATACGTGGTTTCTATTAATAGACAATGAAACAATTATGAGAGAAATTAACATGCATTTTCATCTTCAGGTGCTGAGGAAGGAAACAGACTGACTGGAAACAAGAAAGCATGGTTCTATTGATAGGGTGTTGGTTAGCGTACAGAGCTGTCATCAGTGAGGTCTAGGTTCGATCCCCACCAAGGACAATTTTTTTATTCTTTTCTATTAGTGAAGAAATATGTAATATTGTTTTCTAGGCATTTTGACGAAACGATACGCATCAAATTTGTTCGTTTAATCTGTATTTTCATTCTTCTAATAAGTTCTCTATCGCAATGGGATATAGAGTTTCTCTATCTAGGCGATGGATGTCTTTCTCAATGGTTACGTAGCTGCGATTCTCCAGTCCCTTACACCCACTTGTCTTATTTATTTACTTCATTTCATATCTAACGAAAACACACAGATATAGTTAGAACAAGAACCACACCTCGAGTCGAAGGTTCCAGACTCGAGTTCTGGCTTTTTTTGCGAGGGTGATTATTCTGATGTGTCTGTTTATCATCTTTGTCAAAAAAAATATTCCTCATTATTGCCGTGATTAACCTAGGGAGAGACCAAAGCGACTGAAATAACAAAAGTACAGAAAATGCAAGACACATCTGCCTAGGCATGTTATACCTTGGGAATTAGCAATCTGAAAATTAACTTGCGTTTCAGTAGACTACTTCGTGTTGTCTCGTTTGGAGTGTTGGTTATCGTGTCGGACTAGCATGCGGGCAACCCGAGTTCGAGCCCAGCGGATGGAAATTTTTTTTTTGTCTAATTTCATCCAACCTTATTTATAAAACTGAGGTTTCTGCAAAACCTTTTGAATTGCATGCCACTTCGTATGTTGATAATCTGAAAGCAGCAAAGATGAAAATTTGATGTTCCCAAGCGACGATGTATTTGTGTATGTGTTGAAAAAACGCATTTATTTATTAGCGAAAAACATGCAGCCACGTGATCATTGAGAACGCTTCCTAGTTGTCAGTGCTAATATGGCAGTAGCTACAGTCTGTCAACACACACCAACTTTCACGTTTCCCGTAAAATGATTACCTTTCCACGTTTCAAAATCATGAGTGCTGTCTAAAGCATTACTTTGATACGTGCGTTTGCATGTTCGAATCTAAAGTAATAACATAACCCACAGCTCTACAGCACCTTGGAGGGCCTTGGCTTACCTACCGACTGCTGGTCTCCCTCCCACACTGTTCCTCCGTCACCTGTTATAGCGTGGAGGTCTCAGACCAGTATTGGGGTGACGGGTGATCAGCCCGACGAACCGCCAGCCGTTATTGTACGTCTTCTTGACCAGGTTACGCTCACTCACTCGGAGCTTCCCAATTTCCTCACGATGGTGGGTTGCCACCGGCCCTATACGTAGGCCGAATAAATTCCGACCAGAATTTCGCTTAATACAACTTATAAATAGGGAGCGGAAGTTGATGAAATGTCATCTTTTTTCTGACTTCTCGGACACGATGCCCATTAAATATAGACAATATTACACTTCATCTTGAACCCAAAGAAGGTAATGTTAGAGTTCATTTTTTTGCATTTGTTGCCATTTGTCAGGTTTTAGGTCTTTTTCCAGGATTTTCGGCATTTTCCCGTCATTTTTTGCAATATTCGGTATATTGTTTCATCATATTTTGTCACTTCTTTAATTTTGGTAATATTCTTGAATCTTTTCACCAAGGTATATATATATCTCGGTCCTCCTCCGTAGTCGAGCGGGTTAAGGCGTTCACTCGTCTTGAGATCGTTCGCTGCGGGACGGCGTAGGTTCGAATCCGGCTCTGGTCGGAATTTATTCGGCCTACGTATAGGGCCGGTGGCAACCCACCATCGTGAGGAAATTGGGAAGCTCCGAGTGAGTGAGCGTAACCTGGTCAAGAAGACCTACAATAACGGCTGGCGGTTCGTCGGGCTGATCACCCGTCACCCCAACACTGGTCTGAGACCTCCACGCTATAACAGGTGACGGCGGAACAGTGTGGGAGGGAGACCAGCAGTCGGTAGGTAAGCCAAGGCCCGTTAAGGTGCTGTAGAGCTGTGTGTTATTTATATATATCTCGCAGGATTGCAATTTACGAGCAAAAGAAATGCTCAACTGGTGACAGTCTTTGTTGTGTCGGGGGAAACCACCAGGTGCCCGTCTGGGGCAAACTCAGATTTAAGATCAGATAAGGAGAGGCTTGAAATAACATAGCTAGACCCCGTTTGCACTGAAAATCCTCGTTGCATATTTTAATTGAATGTGCATGTGCTATCATTTGGTGCCCTTTTTTTAAAAGAAAGATTGCATTTTGTTTAATTTCATTTTCATTTCAATTTTTAAACTGAAACTAACAAATTTGATGGTCATTTTTTGCATTTTACGTCATTTTTTCCCCATTTTTTAGGATATTCAATAAGTCATATACCTATATTTTTTAGGTCATCAACTTCCGCTCCCTACTTATAAATATATTAAATTATGTGGATACCTGATGTGAAACGTACGATGCACGATCAGAGAGCCTGAATGTTGCATTGAAAACTGCAGAGAACAATGACTGACTTATGAACAGTGAAAAGTTTTTCCATGCTCCAATGGGATTTTATTTATAACTATAAATAAACAATGGAGAAGGACACAGGTGGGTATGATCAACTAAATTGTAATCTAAAAGTTTTAATTGAAGAAACAAAACACGTTCGCGGTTAAAAATAGGGCATTCAATTTCAGGCACATTACACTAACTGAAAGAGTATTTTCAAAATTAATAGTATCCTCGTTCTTCACCTTTTTCTCAGTTGTGACACATGTCAATTTCCTGTATGTTATCTGTATTCTCATTGGGACAAACACCCACATCCATGCCCGAAGCGAGTATTGGTAATATCGCACGCTAGCCAACAATTCCAGAGGAAAAGTTTGATACGCGGTTTAGTGGTTCCAAGTGGTTAAAATCCCACTTTAAAGTATAGATCCAGTTTTCTTACTGTGCAAAAAGTGGCCTTAAAAGGAAGGAAAAAATCGAGGAAAAGCGCTTGAAGGTTTCGATGAGTTCCAAGTGCCTTGATGAGGCGAAGCTATTACATGATTTTCAAGTGGTCAATTGGCCCCGTGGTAGCGAATAAGTTTCGCGTACAGAAGGATTTGAGATCGATTCCCGTTCTATTGCCCTATGTTTTTTTTAAATAACTCGAGCAACTAATTATTGCATTTTATTTAATAATTTATTGGAGTAAAAGTTAAATATATTTTTACTTTATTTTTGGGTGGAAATCTTTACTTTACCGTTTAAAATTTTATTTGCGAAAATTATTTTTTACGATAGTTTTTTCACATTTCTCATCATTTTACAAACATACTCAATAAAATGTTATGCCTGGCGAAAAGTATACATTTCTTTCGAGAAAATGATCCAGAAATACATATAATACTATTCACAAGAAATTATCGTAATCGTTTGGAAAACAAAATTCAACAATTCGCACAGCAAATAAAATAAGAATGTTCGCAATAAATAAATTGAAATATATATAGTCGCTCGAGTTCAGAAAAAAGTTGGAGGCAATCAAAGGGGAATCGAACCCAGTATCTCCTGCGTGTCAAACTAACACGCTACCAACCTTTTTTTTTATTTATTTATTTCCAATTTAAAGCAAACAATTACAGTAAATCTTTACAACTCTTACAGGTATGTTATTCAATTATTACATTTAAAAAGTTGGCATAATGTGGTTTTCTATAATCTAAAGACATTTGTTCATATTCTTGTATTAGAGTTAGTCCGAAGTCCAAATAATTGTAATTTTTTCCCGCAGGAAATAAAAACATTAGGTATTGTGCTATTAGCCACTGAACTGATTTTTGCTTTGTACTTGGGAACAAATGAAACTCTGGTAAGATAATGTCTTTTGCTGATACTTGGTTAGGTGAAGTGCGACAAATTCTGCTGAGCATTGTTCTTAATTTAGACCAAGCTGTGGCTGCTTTCTTACATTCTGTTAACTTATGGATAATCGAATCTGGATCATGACAATTATAACAATTTGGAGAATTACTGAACCCATACTTATGACATCTATCTGCCGTTACAATTACTTGTTGAATCACTTTGTACCATATAGATAATGCCTTGTTCGTTAGATGTGTCGCCGTTACGTTGTTCCATATTTGTTTCCAATTATATTTGGGATTTTCTCTTTCGATTCGAACTGTTATTATATTTGCGTTAAGTTGCTCTCTGTAAATCTGTCTGACCGAAGGGCTGTTATAAGTATGTTGCACAGTTCTATAAAATGTATGAGTAGCGATCTCGGTATAAAACTTTAATTCTCTGGGAATGCTTTGTATGTCCATTGGTGCTCTTAATGGTACATCTTTTAACAGTGTAATTATTATTTGTTGCGTAGTGGAGTCAATTGGAGAATATATCGCTGAAAGACTGCTTTGAATAAATAAGGCTTTTGATTGTATCGCCACACTCTTTAAGTTCATCCCCTCTTTTCCGGGAGATAGAGCTCGCTCATGGCCACTCGGAACACCGAGTCGTGCCAGAGGAATTTACCAACCTGTTGCTTGACCCTAGCTATTTGCTTCGCTGACAAGGTCAATGTCTTGGATAGGTACCACAACTTCGATAAGGCGTAGATAATTACGTATCTCACTCGCGATTTCAAGCAAATAAACCTGAGTTGATTTGCACGTAAAGTATATATAACTTTTTCGGTCACTATCCGACTATTATGTTCGATGGTATCTCGGATATTTGTATAAAATTGTATACCTAGTATTTTCACTTTCTGTGCTACACTTACACTAGTGTTATTACTAAACAAATTGTTGATTACCAAAGGTAACAAAAACGTTTAGTTTAAATTTAGCTTTGCACCCGAGACATTTTCGAAATATTTCAAGTACTTTTGTGCATTCTCCAAAACCCTTTCGCTATTTAACAATAACGTAATGTCATCCATAAAACTACTAACTTGAATCGTTTTTGACATGACAGAAATTCCCTCATTTATTTCTTGTAATCTTTTAAATAAGGGAACAAGTGTTAATACATATAATGCACTACTGAGTGGATTTCCTTGTAAAACACCTCGTTTCATTTGAAATGTTTTCGTAAGACACCCATTAAGTTTTAGTTTTAACTTATTGTTTCCGTACAAAATTTGTATCCATCTGATAAAGGTATCTCCGAAACCAAAAGCCCTTAAAACACTATACATATATTTATGACTAACTCTATCATAAGCCTGTGAGAAATCCACTGTTAAAATTGCTTTCTTGACTTGCTGGTTTTGTGTTGTAATAATTACATCACGTATAGTTTGTAATAAATGGTGAATTGTTCTTTGAGGGTTACATGCATATTGTGTGTCCCCTACTAGTTTATGCATGTAAGGCATTAATCGAATGTTTATGCATCTGCTGATAATCTTGATATCGCTACTTAGAATTGTAATCGGACGGTAGTCAGTAACCACTTTAGGTTTCGGTTTTTTTGGAACAAAAACCACTATTCCTGTTCTACTTGAGGACCCTAATTTCCCACTCTGTAATACGTCATTGACCCATTGCGTGAAAACATCTTCTATTAGATTCCAAAAATTTTGATAAAAGTCTGAGGGCAAACCATCCTCTGCCGTTGATTTATTTCTGGCCGCTTTGAAAACTGCATTTTTTACTTCGGTGTTCGTAAAGGGTTTACTAATTTCCTTTCGCTTTTCTTCGGTTAATCTTTCTGTTACTTGATTCGTAAAGTCCCAATCGGAGTCTTCGGGATTATGAGCTTGGCCCATTAAATTTAAATAATATTGTAAGAATGTATTCTGAATTACTCTGGGATTAGTTGTAATCTCTCCTGTGTCATCTGTTATCTCTGTTATTAGGTGACTTTTAACTTGTCTATGTTCTTGTAAAATATGATATAAATTTGCCTCTTCATCATTATCCAAGGGTAACTTTTTGCTTTTATTTTTTACAATGTTTCTCTTTTTTCGGTGTAGAGAGAGTAATTTTGATTTCATCTCGTTAATGTAAGGCATATTTACATTACCTTGTAATGCTAGACTTTGTAAATCATGTAATACGGCATAATAGAAATTATACATGTTGTTAAAATCTCTACTTTTTTCTATACTATACATTTTACTAATATAACGAAATTTTGGTTTTACAATGAATTCCCACCAGTCTGTTAGGGACTTACTGGGTGATCTACGCTTAACTAGCTCTAGCCAAGTGTCTTTTATTAGCAGTTCATAATTTTTGTCCGCTAATACTGAACAATTTAGCATCCAGTATCCTCTTCCCATACTTGATTTGTTTTGTTCCAATTTTATTTTTAATATTAAGGCACTATGATCACTGAAACAAACTGGAAACACACTTACACTTTGTACATTTTCTTTATAACCATTCGCTATATAAAATCGGTCGATTCGTGAAGAACTTTGAGTTGTAAAATGTGTAAAGCCTGGTTGATCTCTATGGTTACAACTCCATGCATCTTGTAACTTTAAGCCCTTTGTTAGTTCATATAGTGCCCGGGAAAAATTATAGCCTGGTTGTTGATCTTGCCTGTCTAGGACGGAATTGAAATCTCCAGCCACTAACGCATTTAGTGTATGCGATGTTAATTCTGGACTTAAGATTGTTGAAAAGAAATGTTCTCGTTCTTGCTTATTATGACTTCCTGAAGGCGCGTATACATTGCATAAAAACAAGGGACCTAATTCCGCACTTATTAATCTTCCTGATGGGTGGAAGGTAACATTATGTAAATCAATTCTTTGATGCACCGCTATTGCTGTGCCTTGATATGTGGCAGTAAAAATATTATGAACCTTGTACCTTGCCAAATATGAAAAATTGTCAATGCCTACTTCTTGTAGGAAGACTATATCAATATCCGACTGTGACAAAAAATCGTTTAACGCCGTTAGTTTATTCTGGCTTTGTAATTTGTTAAGGTTTATCGTTGCTAATGTAAATATGTACATTAGGAATGTAAGGATCTTATTTAGACAATGCATTAATAATTTTTCGTACTTTGTGCTTTGCAATCGTTCCACTTTTGACAGGGCACTCATATCTCTTCGTCACTACCTGGAACAAAAACTGTACTCATTTCTGTATCACTTGGTTTATGTGTCCCTGCCCCTATTAGTTCTAAACTTTTTTCCTCTTTTCCTAAAAAAGGGTTCGGTGAAATAGGGTTTTCTCTCTTGGGCTTATGCTTTACTTCTACTGCTGTACTTACCACGTCATTCTTTTTTTGTTTCTTCGGACGTAAGGTCATGTGGTCTGTAGCATTTTTCCTTGCATCCCTGGCGGATCGTGAGCGGGGTTTTTTGGGGGTAGGTTCTGGAAATTCTGCTTCTGCGAACATCGAACTTGTAGGGATTTGGGGGTCTTGATTCGGGAATTCGAATGGAGTAATTGGAACTATAGATTCGTTCCCACTTACACTTTCACTTGCACTTTCGTGCACACTTTCCTTATTCCCATCACTTGCGTTGTCTTCTTGCTGATTTAACAGTGGGGGTTTGGGAGTCGTAGTACTTGCCTTGGACTCGTTGTCTTCAGTGACTACCATCTGCTCGTGTTGTTCCTTGTGGACCTCTGGTGTAGCCTGTCGGTATGCCGGTACTGGTAGAATAGTTCGGGTGTTCTGTTCTTGACCATTTGATTCCGTATGAGGGTGAGAAGAACTGGGGAGTGTATTAACCACGGCTGCAGCGTATCCAGCAGTACGTGTCGTCCTTACCGCCCTATACTGGCACTCATGATGTAGGTGGTCCTGCGCGTTACAGCGAAAACAGAGTTTGGGTTGCCCTTCATACGTGGTCCAATATCGCTCTTCATTTAACATAATGTAAGATGGCACCGGTTTTTGTAGGATGATGCGCACTAACTTCCTGCCCGTTCTGACTGGATAGGGGAGGGAGGTGGAATAAACTTCATCTCGTACTGTTTGTACTATTCCGTATTTTGACATTTCAGTTGTTATGGCACTGCCTGGTAATTCCATGGGCACTAGATGAATACGAACGATTGTGACAGATTTGTCCGCTCGGTGTACTGGTATATCGTATTCTCCCGTTTCGTCTGAGAAAACGAAATTTCCCGTACTACGTTCTATTATTTCCGTGCAAAATTGTTCAGTGCTTACTTTAACAAACACTTAGTGTTTTACGAAGTCTACTTCGATACTCAAAACGTCCGCTACGCGCAATTTCACTACATCTCTCATCCATTCATGAATGGCGAGCGTGGTCGGTCTTTGTTGCACTCTGGCGAAGGAAAATTGCGAAGTGTTTAACCTTTTGACCGGCATTCTGAGAATTACATACGTTCACTGAATGTCACTAATATAGAGCTGCTCGCTCTGCTGTTAGTATAATATTCACCTGTCTGTAGAAACTAATTCCGCGTGTTGATTCTACTCTACTTGACGAATGTTCGGGGAGCGCTCGCTAGACACGTCTGCTCTCTACCTCGGCTCGTCGCCGAGTGTGACCAACCCACCACCTGGTGTCTTCTATCAGTCGGACAATCTAATCGTCTTATGAGTAACGCTTGCTAAGTTTCTAATCTTTGAAGCACTTGTAATTATTGTTGTGTGTCACGAAGTTATGTTTACTGCAACATTTGAGCACACAATCCAAACATACGTTAATTTTATACACAGAAAACTTGGGTTTTCTGCACATAATTACGGAGCATGCGCTCTGTCAAGGACTAGAAGGAACCTCGCAAAATTTACTGAAGCTTGTCTTCGGTGCTGACAGTTGGCCTGGAGTCACGTGGTATCTCGTTATCAGTCGACATGACCTTGAGCCTGCAGAACCAGCACACTGAAGTGAACGAAGGTATTTCACGTGATTTGTAAACTGGAAGAAAACATGACACGCGTTACAACAGACAGAGGTTTGTCTTCAGCTTTGGGACAGACAAACCACACTAGGCATACAGACAGAGTATAATGTAAGAAAAAAAGAAATTATTTCTCCGTCTCCTCACAGTGACAATTTTATTGCCTTTTTTTGGAGTTATTTGGCCACAGAAACGGAATTATATTATTGAAGTCGTATCTCGTGTGATGGCTTGGTTCAGTATGCGGATCTGGTTTTCTGACAAAAGCAGGACCAGCTACCCAAGAAACAGTAATTGTCTATCTTTTATATCTGCTTCCTTCATCATCCGGTATAAGGCAGACAAGCACATACCAAAAATATGACAGAGATCTATTGCTAATTTGGTAACTTGTCTTGCAATTGAATTTCTGTCATGAACAGCTGCAAAGAAACAAAGGCTTTCCTTTTAAAGGGTTACACTGAATAATTGTTATTTGATTAGGAAACTAAAATGACTTCAATATTTACATGCAGTACACAAGAGATTCTAAACACACTCTAAAACATACTATTGTTCGTTTCAACGTATTATTTCAACAAATCATGACACAAAATAAAGGGCATGCTCAAGAAAAAATATGTTTCTTTGATTATCAAGTGCATTACGTGGTTAACATCAAGTTTGGATTTGCCGGTTATCCAAATATTATTAATTTTGCAAATAGTCTTTCAGTTAGTGTAATGTGTCTGAAATTGAATGCCCTATTTTTAACCGCGAACGTGTTTTGTTTCTTCAATTAAAACTTTTAGATTACAATTTAGTTGATCATACCCACCTGTGTCCTTCTCCATTGTTTATTTATAGTTATAAATAAAATCCCATTGGAGCATGGAAAAACTTTTCACTGTTCGTAAGTCAGTCATTGTTCTCTGCAGTTTTCAAAGCAACATTCAGGCTCTCTGATCGTGCATCGTACGTTTCACATCAGGTATCCACATAATTTAATATATTTATAAGTAGGGAGCGGAAGTTGATGACCTAAAAAATATAGGTATATGACCTATAGAATATCCTAAGAAATGGGGGAAAATGACGTAAAATGCAAAAAATGACCATCAAATTTGTTAGTTTCAGTTTAAAAATTGAAATGAAAATGAAATTAAACAAAATGCAATCTTTCTTTTAAAAAAAGGGCACCAAATGATAGCACATGCACATTCAATTAAAATATGCAACGAGGATTTTCAGTGCAAACGGGGTCTAGCTATGGTATTTCAAGCCTCTCTTTATCTGATCTTAAATCTGAGTTTGCACCAGACGGGCACCTGGTTGTTTCCCCCGACACAACAAAGACTGTCACCAGTTGAGCATTTCTTTTGCTCGTAAATTGCAATCCTGCGAGATATATATACCTTGGTGAAAAGATTCAAGAATATTACCAAAATTAAAGAAGTGACAAAATATGATGAAACAATATACCGAATATTGCAAAACATGACGGGTAAATCCGGGAAAATGAACTAAAACCTGACAAATGGCAACAAATGCAAAAAAATGAACTCTAACATTACCTTCTTTGGGTTCAAGATGAAGTGTAATATTGTCTATATTTAATGGGCGTCGTGGCGGAGATGTCAGAAAAAAAGATGACATTTCATCAACTTCCGCTCCCTATTTATAAGTTGTATTAAGCGAAATTCTGGTCGGAATTTATTCGGCCTACGTATAGGGCCGGTGGCAACCCACCATCGTGAGGAAATTGGGAAGCTCCGAGTGAGTGAGCGTAACCTGGTCAAGAAGACGTACAATAACGGCTGGCGGTTCGTCGGGCTGATCACCCGTCACCCCAACACTGGTCTGAGACCTTCACGCTATAACAGGTGACGGCGGAACAGTGTGGGAGGGAGGCCAGCAGTCGGTAGGTAAGCCAAGGCCCGCCAAGGTGCTGTAGAGCTGTGGGGTTATAACATGCCTAGGCAGATGTGTCTTGCATTTTCTGTGCTTTTGTTATTTCAGTCGCTTTGGTCTCTCCCTAGGTTAATCACGGCAATAATGAGGAATATTTTTTTGACAAAGATGATAAACAGACACATCAGAATAATCACCCTCGCAAAAAAAGCCAGAACTCGAGTCTGGAACCTTCGACTCGAGTTGTGTTTCTTGTTCTAACTATATCTGTGTGTTTTCGTTAGATATGAAATGAAGTAAATAAATAAGGCAAGTGGGTGTAAGGGACTGGAGAATCGCAGCTACGTAACCATTGAGAAAGACATCCATCGCCTAGATAGAGAAACTCTATATCCCATTGCGATAGAGAACTTATTAGAAGAATGAAAATACAGATTAAACGAACAAATTTGATGCGTATCGTTTCGTCAAAATGCCTAGAAAACAATATTACATATTTCTTCACTAATAGAAAAGAATAAAAAAATTGTTCTTGGTGGGGATCGAACCTAGACCTCACTGATGACTGCTCTGTACGCTAACCAACACCCTATCAATAGAACCATGCTTTCTTGTTTCCAGTCAGTCTGTTTCCTTCCTCAGCACCTGAAGATGAAAATGCATGTTAATTTCTCTCATAATTGTTTCATTGTCTATTAATAGAAACCACGTATGTCACAAATAGACGCATTCTTTCTGTGAAAAATCCCATGTTTCGCACATCGTGCTTCTCCATTTACTGTTATTTGGACATTCACTTGGAAGTTAAAACTTAGCTTTGTGCGTTTGTTTTCACGTGCATGTGTTTGAGAAGAGTGGTGTGCACGTGTGTTCGATGTTTTTCTGGGTATTATTTTCGTTCAAAGCATTAATATAATTGTAAAATATGGAATTTACTGTAATGCAAGGAGTGAAAATATAAACCCAGTCCGTCAGGTTCGTTCCCAAACAACATTAAATAATGGAACGTAACGTGGACCGAGTATTATTCCATGTCGAGAACACGAGACATTACGATCGACAATCTTCATCTCGTATTTCTCTTTGGCATCACTACTCAATTTACAGAGATGTATACCCGTGACTGGTATACAAGCCGCAGAATTTCAATGCTGGTTGGGTTGTCTAGTCACAAGGCGCTTGGTGGTCAGACATGGATGGCTTGCTTCAGTGCTTCTTCAATAAGGTCGTTACAAGCCAGAAGTGTCCGTGACTGTACTATGACGTCACTTCTTTCAAACGGCAACCAACGAACATTTTCCTTGTTTCCCAGACCACAGGCTTCATATGAGGTGCATTCAAGATATTTTGATTCTGTGTAAATATTATTTCCATACTTTCCCATACTTTTATAATGAATATTATGTCATGGTGTGTATTTTCATTGTTGATGGCTCTGATCAGGAAATTAACGATCAAATATTTTGTCACGTCTGGTGTCCACACCATCGTTCAGGTTAAAATGCATTTACTACCATAATATTCAATATACTTATTACATAACAGATGAAAAGTCTGGGATAGTTATTTTAAAAGACACCTCACATACTGCTTGATAAAATACTTATTAATTCTGAATACATACACATGTGTGGTTTGTGTGAGAGAGTGTGTGCGTGAACACAGGTGTGAAATACGTAGCCTACATGGTGTAATTATGTAGATATTAATTTGTTGACGTTATTTAGGGACCTTATTTCACCTCCCCTGGGTGAAATTTTTATCTTGATTTTTTTTGGGGGGTGTTATTGACATATAAAATGTGAATGATCATTCTTTTTTTTCTTTGTTTCATACAATTGTTTTCTATGAGTGCATACAAACCAAACTCGCATGAATATTTCTTGGTCTGACTTGGCCTTCCGCAAAACTTGTAAACAAAAATTCGTGATTTCATAAGGCTTAACAATTCTCTCAAACCTTTTTTTTTATTTTTTATTTTTTAGAAACAATATATTTTGTGCAAAATGAGTTAAAATAGTAACTTTCGAACCTTTTCCTCCCGATCCGGTGATCGCTTGATCAAATATATTCTCCTGAACCCTGATAAGCAGGGGGCGAATTTTTGCCTATTTGCCTACTTTATTCCTACGTAGTAAAACATAGGTTGTAGTGTTTTAAATGCATTTCTTGTTGTTTGAAGCCGAATAACAGGTTTTTGGAGTGTCTAGAAAATTCTATTTTGAGGGTTAGTGTCCGTATTGTATAATTTTGCCTAGTATTTTATTGTTATCCCTGTCTTTATTTTGCAACTGTGACTTTCAGAACGTTGTAAATGGCAGTCTTATTTATGATGATCTGAAAAGGTGGTAGCCTATTTACCATATAGCAATCGATTCAAGATTCTGGAATTTGAATTTCCTTTGATCAGTAGCCAACTTGGGTAATTAGTTGGTGATTTACACTTCGACAGTGAGATCTCGATCAGATGCCAACTAACCCCTTCTTTTCTTTCAGCTACGGACCTCCGTGGCTAAGTGGTTAATACAGGTACCCGGCCTGAACATGGATGTTCAGTCCATTCATCAATTTCATCATATCATCACTCATCCTCATCTTCGCGATTAGCCAAAAGTTGCAGCAAATCAAAGAATCAATCTTTTCTTCCAGCTGCACATTTGTATGAGTCAAACAATTGCTTTACTCTGTGTGTATTCAAGCAAAGAAGATGGATTAAAATATCTATCGAGGAGATATCGCGGTTTCCTAATTCGTTACTTGAAAAATGTCCAATCCACACGCACATGCTTTGCTGACGCGTAAGAGCCGTAAAAAAATGTAAAGTGCTCCCCTGTGCTATGCACCACGCCATGAAGCCGTATAGGAGGTGTGGGGTTAGAGCCCCACACTTTCTTGATCACAGCCGAAGTTGGGGTTGATATGATCAGCACCACGCCCCTGGCTGCCTTTACCCCCTAGACTTTCCTCCAGGTACCCACTTTATACGACGCTGGGTGGGCGCCGGAGCCGCTTGAACAGGTGGAAAAAATCCTGGTTCTCCCCCGCAAGGGATCGAACCCGGTTCTCTCGCATGGTAGTCAGACGCCATAACGACTGAGCTACCGAGACCGTTAGATCCGTTCTAATGCTTTTTTGTGATACCTCGAAAAGGAGCAAATTGGTACAAGAATCCAGTCATGACTTTAAAGATACGTGGAAATAACCTTCACCACTGCATTTCTCGTGAAATTCTAGCATGAGTTGATACGTCATATTGCCCCCTTTCCATTTAAAATTTTGAAGTTCAATTCAAGATGGCAACCGTCATCGTCAAGTGCCCTGTAACATCCCCCCCCCCCTCTATTACAAATCTACAGTGTTAGTTTTGCTGAACAGTATGTCATTCAACTTTATTCGGGTGTCTCCATACTTTTAGCCGCGGTGGATCAGTCGGTAACGCGTCTGACTACCATGCTAAAGGTCCCGGGTTCGATCCCCGCCCGTTTCAAATCCGGGAACTTTTCTAACGTTCGTAGCGGCCCCTGCGCCCACCCAGCGTTGAATGACACGGGCACCTGGGGGAAACCCTGGGTGGGTTAAGAAAGAATTTCATTGTTGTTTCCAATAAAAGTGCACTGATTTGTTGAAACACATTGAGAATTAAACTTCAGTTTGCTACCCGTACCTTAAAATAAATTATTCTCCAGGGATAATTAGTGGTGATTCAAAAGTCAGGGTACGTAGGAATGGTTGAATGCCAAGTATCCTGGTGCACAGATCGGTTGCCGTCGTCCCGTTGAGTGGCCAACGCGTTTTCCAGACCTAACACCAATGGATTGTTTCCTTTGGGATCATTTAAAGGAGCTCGTCTACTCAGTTGAGATTAAAAACATCCAGTATCTGAATGAACGAATTGTTCAATGTGAAGATATGATTATGTCGGACGTTCTGCAAAAGGTTCTGGAGAACTGGAAACGTTGCGTGCACAAATGCATTGATGTTCAAGGTGCACACATTGAAGATATACTATAAATCCCTACGTGACCAGACTTTTGACTCCCCATGACTTTTGACTCTTTCAGTCATGATGCACTTCAATGCATCAGTTGATGTTCCTTCATGCACCTTCCTGTATCTTTTTGAATGATGCACTTAAACGTTTGGTCTGAGCTACAGAGTTTATGTAGCTCAGACGAAACGTTTAAGTGTATCATCAAAGAAGATGCATTCTGATGCATCAAAAGGCATCAAGGTGCATCAAAACGCATCAACTGATGCATTGAAGTGCATCTCGACTGAAAGGAATCCTCACCTGAATCAAATGATGCACTTTGGTGTTTCTTTCACGACATACAAAAAGGCACCCATCAATGTGAATCTGATTCTTTGTAGAAGCCATAAAACACACTTTAGTGCATCAATCGATGCATTCTGGTGCATCAATCGATATGATGCATTTAGTTCTATAGCGGCTGCAAGGAGTGGGATTCCTTCTTCTTTGTCGTGATTGGACTGAACCTGCTTCAGTTGGTTCATGAGTGAAAATGTCAAGCTCTGCATCTTCGTTCTTCATCGCATCGTCTGGCTCAATCCCGTTCTCCAGGGGTGTGTGTGGGATGTGGCATGGACGACGCGGTCTCCAGATCTAACACCAATGGATTGTTTCCTTTGGGGTCATTTAAATGCGAAGCATATTGACAGGCAAATGACGACACCAAAAGTCACAAACCAGGGGAAGGCAGCGTCGAAGATCGTCTCGTTCAAAGCGTTGATGGAGATGCAGCAGAAAGCCTCGCTGTTCCTCTGACCGTCGTTCCGCAAGAAGCATCGGATAGTTCGCGGGAAAACGGTGAGCACGGAGTTCTTCCTCTTGATTGTTCGACGAAGGGGAACCTGAGAATTCCAAAGCTACACCTGAAGAGGGAACCTCCCAGGCCCGTAGCCAGGCAAGGACAAGGGAAGGCCCAGCTGGCAGAATGACATTTGACCTCATGGTAATACATATCCAACAAATGCTGTTGCTATTGTTGTTAATATAATTATAACTCCAATAGATCATGTGTGAATATATAAGTAGGATCCATAATATATTCCTCGTCCAACATGCATATATATACAAACAAAAAATATTGAAGCTCCATTGGCATGAATAGTTCGTAGTATTCATCCATAATTTACATCTCGGCAGATGTGTATTACTCTAGAAAAAGCTAAGTCTGTACTTGAAATATAATGTATTGCTAAAAAAAGACCTGTTAAGATTTGAATTGAAAGACATATTCCTATAAGTGAACCAAAATTTCATCAGTAGGAAATATTTAGTGGGGCTGGCAAGTCTACTAATGCATTATTTGCTAATTTAAATAAGGGATGATAAATTCGTGTTGGTTTTGTCATTTGTAATTATTTAATTATTTTTAGAGGCCCATATGAGAGTCTAGTAATTTTTACAATTGCAACTAATGTAATAAATAGGTATACTACTGTTATAGTGGTTATTATTATAATGGATTCATTATATAATTTTATTCCTGGTAGTGGGGGGGTACTTCTTCAGGTTGTACATGTATCTATGTTTTGTAGTGTTGAGGGGGTTAATAATGGGTCTATTATTATTAATATAAATAAACATGATAATATTAGGGTTACACCCATAATTATTATTTTTGTTCTTATTTTGAATATTTCATTTGGAGTAAGTCTTGTTGTATAAATAAATAGAACCAGCATTCCCCCTAAAAATACTAGGAATAGTACATAGGAAAGTCATGTGGATTTTAGGAATGTTGATATTGTTAGACATGTGGTAATAGTTTGTATAATTAGTATAATTCCTATAGATAGTGGATGTTTTATTTGTATTATTATTAGTGCTAGTAGTAGCATAATAGTAATTAATATTAATTGTATTTTGATATCAAGGAGTAGTTTAATAAAAATATTGGCTTTGGGAGCTTTTGATGATATAATTATATCTTCCTTGATGTTTTTAGAATTATTAATTCATTTATGATTTACAAGACCATTGTTTTGATTAAACTATAAAAACTTATGTTAAGAGTATTATTTATACTAATTATTTTATTTATTAGATTTTTATGTTTTATTTCTCAACGCAGGCATTTATTAGTAACTCTATTAAGACTTGAATTTATTGTATTATCCTTATATTTATATATAACTTATTATTTTATTAATAATCAGGAGGAGTCTTATTTTTGTGTATTATTTATTTCATTTTGTGTATGTGAAGGGGCCCTTGGCTTATCTGTTATAGTATCAGTTACTCGTACTCATGGTAATGATTATTTTAATTCTTTTGTATTATTGAAATGTTAAAATATATTTTTTATTTTGTATTTTTAATCCTTTTGAGATTTAATAGTTCTTTGTGAATGGTGGTCCAAATTTCTACTATTTTTGGTTGTTTTTTGTTTTTATTAATAGTGTGGGTTGGTATAGGGGTATGAGGGGCTGGTTACTTTATTGGTCTGGATGTAATATCTTATTCTTTAATTTTACTTAGTATTTGAATTATTTTTTTAATAATAGTAGCTAGAAATAGTATTATATCTATTTATTTTTATCCTTGTAGATTTATATTTTTGTTAATTATTTTATTATTACTGTTAATATTAACTTTTATAAGAATAATTATTTTTTAATTTTATTTATTTTTTGAAGGATCATTGGTGCCTACCTTATTTCTAATTTTGGGGTGTGGGTATCAACCAGAGCGAGTACAAGCAGGGGTATATTTGCTTTTTTACACATTACTTGCTTCTTTACCCCTTTTGGTTGGTATTTTTATATTAAATTATAGGGTGGGGGTCTATATATATATATATTTAGATATATTAATATTAATATAAATTATTTTATTTGATATGTTAGAATAATATTTGCTTTTTTGGTAAAAATACCTATATTTTTGGTTCATTTATGACTACCTAGGGCTCATGTGGAGGCTCCAGTTAGTGGGTCTATAATTTTGGCTGGAATTTTATTAAGGCTTGATGGGTATGGTATTTTGCGAATTATTTCTTGTATTGAGAGATTAGCTGTTAAATATAATATTTTTTGTTTGGTATTAGAATTGTTGGTATTTGAATAATTAGTCTTGTTTGTATAGGTCAAATTGATTTAAAGGCCTTGGTTGCATATTCATCTGTAGCACACATAGGTCTTGTTTTAATAGGAATTATAACTATAGGGGTGTGGGGAATAAATGGTTGGCTTACCCTAATAGTAGCACATGGTCTTTGTTCTTCTGGAATATTTTGTCTAGTAAATATTACTTATGAACGATTAGGTAGTCGTAGTATATTAATTAATAAGGGAATAATTAATTATATTCCTAGATTATCCTTATGATGATTTATATTAAGAATTACTAATATGGCCGCTCCACCCTCTATTAATTTGTTGGGTGAGATTAGTTTATTAAATAGAATTATTGGGTGATCATACTTTAGTTTTGTAGGTGTTTCATTACTTTCTTTTTTAAGTGCTGGATACACTTTATATTATTATACTCAGCATGGAATATATTATTCTGGTGTATTTTCTTGTTGAAGAAGTAATATTCGTGAATATTTATTATTATTTTGTCATTTATTTCCATTAAATTTTTTAATTATTTTTTGTTCTCCAATGTTTCATTGAATTTAAATTATTTAAGTAGTTTAAGTAGAATAGTAAGTTGTGGACTTAGTGGTAACTAATAAGTTCTTAAATCAATGGTTTTTAATTTTTTTATTACAAGCATAGTATCAATTATTTTATTAATTAGTAGAATAATTTTATTATTATTAGGGATGTTATTTTTAATTAAGGATATCATAATTTTTATTGAGTGAAATATTATTAATTTGAATAGTTCTAGTATTATTATAACAATATTGTTTGATTGAATATCTTTAATTTTTATGGGGTTAGTTATATATATTTCTTCTATGGTTATCAATTATAGAGGTTCTTATATAGAGGGTGATTATAATATAAATCGATTTATTATTTTAGTTTTATTATTTGTAGGATCTATAATGTTTTTAATTATTTCTCCTAATATTATTAGAATTATTTTGGGATGGGATGGTTTAGGATTAGTTTCTTATTGTCTAGTAATTTATTATCAGAATGTTCGTTCCTATTCTGCTGGAATATTAACTGCTTTATCTAACCGAATTGGTGATGTATTTATTTTACTATCTATTGCTTGAATATTGAATTATGGTAGCTGGAATTATATTTATTATTTATGATTAGTTTCTGATTTTGATATAGTATTAATTACTAGATTTATTATTATTGCTGGGATAACAAAGAGTGCGCAAACTCCATTTTCTGCATGACTGCCTGCAGCTATAGCTGCACCAACCCCAGTTTCTGCATTGGTTCATTCTTCTACTTTAGTTACTGCTGGGGTTTATTTATTAATTCGTTTTGGGGATATATTAATATATACTGTTCTTGGTAAGATACTCTTATTATTATCCGGATTAACTATATTTATAGCTGGGGTTGGTGCTAATTTTGAATATGACTTGAGGAAAATTATTGCTCTATCTACATTAAGACAGCTTGGATTAATAATGTTAACATTATCTATGGGATTAAAGGAGTTATCATTTTTTCACTTATTGACGCACGCTATATTTAAATCTTTATTATTTTTATGTGCTGGTGTAGTTATTCATGTTATAGGAGATGTTCAGGATATTCGCTGTATGGGGGGGTTAATTAATAAAATGCCAATAACTATTTCTTGTATAATAATTTCTAGTCTTGCCCTATGTGGAATACCATTTTTGGCTGGGTTTTATTCTAAGGATTTAATTTTGGAAATACTAAGTATATCTTCTTTTAATTTAATAATATTTGTTTTATTATGAATTTCTACGGGTATAACTATAGCTTATAGTTTTCGATTAAATTATTATTTAGTTGGTAAATCTTATAGAGGTATTTCATTTCAATTTTTTTCTGATGATGGGGGGTGAGATATATTTAAGGGTATATTAGGCTTACTATTTTTATCCATTGTTGGTGGTTCTGGGTTAATATGATTAATTTTTCCTTCTGTTTTTGTTATTATTATTCCATTTAAATTGAAGATAGGGGCAATTATTTGTATTTTATTAGGTGGATGAATTGGATATAATATCACGTCTTTCTTGTTTGAGGCTTATCCATTTTTTAATAATAAAATAGTATATTATTTATTAGGAGGGATATGATTTTTACCTTACCTATCTTCTGGGGGGTTAATTGGTAGTTCATTTACTACCGGAGGCTTATATATTAAGGCTATTGATTATGGGTGAAGTGAACTTATAGGTGGGCAGGGGGTGTATAAATATATAAGGAGTGGTTCTTTAAATATTCAACTAATACATTCTAACTATTTTAATATTTATTTTATATTTTCATTTTTAATAGTAATTTTATTAATAACACTGGGGAACAAACAAAAGATTTTATTTTGTGGCATAAAGTTTAATAACAGTTTCAGCACACAAAACAGCTGTGATTGCCAATTGTATGATTGGTTCAGTTGAATTGACTCCAGTTATAAAAATAAACACACCATGGAAAATGTAGGAGGTAAAATTACTCTACGCTTTTCTCGGTAATATCAAAATTTGATAATAGGCTGAAATTCCCATTAAGAAACTTACTTATTTATTTGTAAAATGTTGCTAGGCAACTTATGAAGCATTGCTAGGCAATATATCGGACACTCAACCAAGCTTAAGGAAGAATACCAAAACATAAAAATGGTTTTAGAAAAAAATTGAATATGCTGAACATAAGTGGCTCGTGTGTGTGCATTTGAAGATGGTGAATTTTTTACTAGGACAGCAAAGTGGGTACACAAAATATCCCTGTTTCCTATGTTTATGGCATAGTCGTGCTAGAGAAAAGCATTGGACGATAAAAGTTTGGCCCCCACGGGAAAATATTAGTTGGAAAAGCTAATATCATTCATGAACCGCTGATAGATAGGGACAAAATCATCCTTCCGCCACTGCATATTCAACTTGAGTTGATAAAACAGTTTGTCAAGGCCTTAAATACAAGTGGTGATTGTTTCAAATATATATGCCACACTTTTCCTGGACTAAGTACTGAAAAATTGAAGACAGGAATTTTTGACGGACCACCACAAATTCGTACACTTGTAAATGATGCCAATTTTACAACTTACATGTCTTACATCGAATCTGAGGCCTGGCTGAGCTTTGTGTCCGTCGTCAAAAACTTTTCACAGAGCAGAAAACTACCGCGATATAGTTGGAATTACGTTGAAAAATGTTGAGAACTTGGGAGCTAATATGAGTGCGAAGATACATTTTCTACATAGCGACATTGACAGATTCGCTGAGAACCTTGGTGATTTTAGTGAAGAACAGGGAGAAAGGTTCCATGAGGATACAAGGATAATGGAAGAAAGGTACCAGGGACGGTGGGATCGCCACATGATGGCCGACTAATGTTGGAGCTTACAGAAGGATTGTCCTAAAAAGCAATACAGCAGGAAATCGTATAGAAAACGTTTCACATAGTTTGTTACTTCATTGTGTACATATTTTCTTAATTATTATGATCATAGGCCTATATAAATTTATTTTTATAATAATGATTGTAATCACAAAAAGAAATATTAAATTGTTGTTGGAAGTTCATTTATATGTATGTCTTATGTTTCCGCCATTTTGGTTTAGTTGCATTTATTTCATAAATTAGAGCCAATTCAGGAAATATATTATTATATCATTATTCAGCAGCATGAAATTGCCCTAAATTAGCTCTCAAACACTGTGCCGCAATTTCACTGTTCCCCAGTGTAATTTATGTGTGTTTATATAGCTTATAATAAAGCATAATATTGAAGTTATTAGGAAGAATAGAATAATTCTGTAAACACTTCTTGAACTTGTTTAGAGCTCAGCTTTATCATGAAAAGATAATGTAATTTTATACTAAAGAAATAATATGAAGAGTATTAATGGAATTTCACCACTAAAGATGGAAGTTAGCAGCCCCCACTTAATATTATACCCCTTAATATTATTACCCCTTATTAACCCCCCCCCCCCGCCGGCACTACCTTGACATTAGGTTAAACTATTTTGTATTCTAATTTGTTTGCAGTGAAGAGTGCAAATGTAGACTGCAGATACTATTTCGCTCACAACTTGATGAAAGATAAATTCACAGAACATGAACGGCAGCTATTACATTCGTTCATCTTGTTTATATGAGCTGAAGCCTAAGTAGCGGCAAGTATTTAGAAGATTCTTTAGACCAGTGGTTCCCAAAGTGTACGCCGCACCGCCTTGGGAATCTGTGGCTAGCTTGCAGGGGTGCAGCGAAATGTTCCAATATTTTCACAGAAATGATATGATTTTTCTAAATATGTGCTTATCTAGTACTTTTTCACAAGATGTTGCTGAATTTGAAGCAACTGAACCACACTAACTGAGTGTTGCAAATGCTAGATAGGCCTACATTCTGACTTGGGCGCCGCGGAATGATCTTGAAATACTAAAAGAGTCGTGAAACGAAAAACTTTGGGAATACCAGTTCTAGACTTTGGAAATTCCTTCCAGAAAGGAGCTTCCTTATCTGTACCTTCCCAGCCCCTGCTGCAGCCTTTTGTTTGACAGAAATCTGTGACTTTGATGTCATCATCCACATTCCTTCCACATCTGCGTCAAATATCAATAGATCTTTTTGCGTCTCCTGGGGTGGAATGTACGGTAGGAACTATGATTAAAGTGAATATTGTTCATTTCTACTTGTATGATATAAATAATTGTGTCATCAAAAATAATATGGAGTGTGCATTAAGGAAGGTGTCACTACCAGTCAATTAACACTTCAAGAGATATTTGGAAGATATAGAAATTCTACTTATTTTAAATTTCTCTAAATTTTATATTTTACATTAAGTTAATGACCCCGACACACATAATTTACCTTCATTTAATACTGTTAAACTTTAGAAAAATGAACTTGGTTTAGAAGCCCCCTGATAACCTGTGAGGCCCCCCTGGAGAGCAATTCTGGCTACGGGCTGGAACCGCCTAGAAACTTGTCGGTAAATCGCAATCTCCCCACAAGGAGAACGTTGGTTGCATAAGAAGAGCACGCGCGACCAGTGAGGAGGGCCTACAGATTTCGGAGTCAATTTCTCAGGGGGCTAACTAATACCGGCTAAAACGAGTAAGTTTACTACGGTATAATTTTACTAGTCAGAACCAAAATGTTGCATTTTTTCCCAATAATGTACAAAATTTCTTTTAGTCACGAATCTTTTATGTAAAATACAATGCAATAATCATATTACTTTCTGTTCCTAAGACATTATTGAGTGGAATAATATCACAGGCTTATTATTCATATGAACTGTACAAAATACACCATAAAAACTACACTCATTATCAACTCGCCGGATAAACGTATATACACTACACACTATTTCTATGTAAAGAGTGTGAGTACTTCTTTGCTAAAATGAGAAAATGAACCACAGCAAGAAACTACGATAAGATACGTCTGTTTTTATAAGCAGATCCAAACTTGTTTAAATCCAAAGATTTGACAGGCCCCCTTGGCGGAATGGTTAGCACGTCCCGCTACGATACCAGGGGTCTCGGGTTCGAATCCCGGCCTGGGCCTGCATATATTTGAGATGTTAGTGTCCATTCATCAATTTCATCATATCATCACTCATCCCCATCTTCGCAAATTATCCAAAAGTGCCACAAAAACCAAAATAAAATATAGTAAATAAATTAATTAATTAATCCAAAGATTTTGCGAGCTCCTCAAACGACTGAACAGATAGAGAGAGCACTCAACCTCTCATTACCAGTTCGATCACGAAGGTAACACTTGATTTGCTGCAAGCAGCCGTTGATGTGGGTATGCACATTTCAATATCACAAAGGCAATGAAGTTTGTAAAAGGAAATTTTGAATGTTTCAACGAGTGCAAGCAGTTGCTGAAGGGTATTTTTTGAGTTCCCTTCTGCCTCATAGTCTGCCATATCTCTAAATTGTTTCTTAACTGCTGTCACAATAATTAAAGCTACCCCTTCCGAACGAAAATAGCATTGATTTGATAGGAAGAAAACACGTATTCTCCTTGTGTATACTCCAATCCTGGTTTGTCGTCTGCTGTGACGTCACCACTAATGGAGTCCATCCCTCTGCAGGCGTTCTGAAATCAAGAAGGGGGCAGCTGTGGCCTCTAAGCCACTGATCATTTGTTTGATAGTAAGTAATTAGCCAATCATGAGTTGACAAACTTGCTAAAATCTGTTGTCTGCCTGGTAGGTGGACAGTAGCGAGCACAGATTGGCTGCCCGAAGATATGGTCTGTGAAGATGACGAAACAGAGAAGCTTGAAGGCCATGGTGCTTAAAGCTCTTTTCTACTGTTACGGCGGCCGATCCCAATGCTGGCAAGGAAAGTGGGGAGCGGGAAAGCGACCAATCCAGCGCGATAAGCAACGCAGCAGCCAGTAGAACGAGGTTCACGTAGTACTTTTTCCCGCCGCGTCGTGTCTCTCGGCGCCACCGCTGTTGTCTTGTTGGTCTGCGGCATATGCCCCGCTCCCCACTTCCCTTGCTACAACTAGGACCGGCCGCCGTAAGAATGGAAAAGACCTATAGCATGTGGAGTTTCCACGAGGCTATCGAGAGCAGCAGTCGACTTATCTTCAAGAAGTTCTTCACGCACTGGAGCTTATTACCCAGGAGGGCGATGACGTTTGCAAAGAGACCTGGATGTAACAGAGGAGACCGCTGACATGATTAAAAAGACAGTTTCTAGACTGCTGGCCAACATAAAATCCCTTCTTTCCCTACGGAACTGGAGTCAAGGGAGAACTCATGTAATACATTTGACTATTATCGTGTAGACAAAATGGACTATGAGAGTTAAGGTTTTTCTAGTATTTGGGACAAACTGAAGCTACACTCAATTCTCCACTTTAACCCTTAGTACGTAGTGAATGTGATCCAGTGTATTTTTTTCTCATAGGAAGTTATACGTTAAATAGGCTATTTATTTCAAAATAGTTCTTGGACGAAGGCTAATCCTCAGCCATACTTATGTAAGGAATATATGTATATGATCCAAGTAATTTAGTGCACGGAGGTTAGAGGTTAGATAGGTATGTTAGAGGAAAGTCATGCTCTTGGTTTCAATAGTATAGGCTTTGCATAAGTGACGTGATCGATTTGAAACATACAGAGTGTTCCAAAATAATGATTGCACATTAGTTATTGGAACACTAATAACAGCAAGTACAGTTGGCGCCAAACCGAAGATGTCCTTCTACTAGCAGACTCTCCCGAGTATCACGTGGGTGTTTTCATCCATTGGGAGAAGCCTTGGAGACAGAACGTGCTTTGTCCTCTGCCTACCAGGTGTCGCCGTTTCCTTTGGTTGGGAATCTCAGTCCTTTGGTGCCACATCGTCGTAACGTAAATGTTCAGGGGCGCGTTAAGTATCTGAGCGATGTTCGCTGAGCAAGTTGTTTTCGCTCATTGAGCAGACAGATTGTTGCTCACTGCTTATTGACCAAAACATCAGTGTTATCGTCTGTGATTGTGCTTTGCAAAACTAATATCATAAGAATAATTGCATCTCAAAACAATAATGGCTAAGAACAAAATCAAACATTATTCAAAAACGTTCATCAGAATTTTCGTTTTCAAACACTTTGAAACTTTGCAAAAACTATGGTGTATGCAACGCTTTTATTTTAATACAATTACAAGAAGTGCAAATTAATATTACCTTCTGTTACTCGAACTTCCTCTATAATTATACTAATTACGCCATATACGTTAATCACAAAATACTTCTTTATTAGCCACCATCTCACGGAATCAAAACACAAAATTTTATATTCAGTGGCTTAAATCTGTGGGGAGTAAGGTTCAAGCTCACTCAGGGAGCATGTGAGCAGCGCTCGTCGAGAACGCTTACTTGACCGTCAAGTTGCTGAGCGTTCACGTTGCCCGCTGAGCGCTCACATACTTGACGCGCCCCTGGTCGTGGGTGCTCGCACTCGCAAATGACTGCTCGCAGCACGGACAGTCGCCATGTTTGCCGCTTACGTCGAAAGCAGTGACAACTATGCCCTGCAGACGACAGAGAAGATTTTGACGGGAGTCGTGTCAGGTTAAACCTTCGGGTCCATAGCTACGGCTCTGAACTTGACGAAACTGTAAGGAAGGCAGGTATTGCGAGCGAAACGAGCAAGAATGTTACGAAATGTACTTTTATTTGCATACAATTTGAAATTGAGGTAGGCAATTGCCTCTCTGCGCTCCTATGCAGGTGCTCTTGGCCGTCTGGAACAAAAATGCCAGAAATATATATAAAAACAAATTCCATCATTTTGTCCTGCTACTCCTAGATTCTGGTAGCCTTCCTTTTCTTTACTTCAATGTTTGACCCTCTTTACACCCTCTAGAATTGGTTTCCGTCTAAGGTTGGGAGGTAATGCCCCCTGCTCCCCCACCCCCCTTGCTTGCGCCACTGTTTGATTGTAATAATCTGTCGGAAGTGGCCGTATGTGATGTGTTGGTGTTGCTTCGCTCGAGAAGCAAGAAAACACTTCCACTGAAATAACACGTAGCACGTAATCGTAACATTCTGCTCCTTGATGCCACATAGAGCAAAATGCTTCAGCGTCGCACAAGTAATAAGAATTACCTTACCCTTTCACGCATGTTGCACATCGGGGCCTTAACCGCGAGTGTCACTCTGTATCTGTAATACTAAGATTTCTTTTTTTTGTAACACTCCCATACAGAGGCGGCGATTGGGTTCCGAAACTGGTGGGGGCAAGGTGGCAAAACTGGGGGGGGGGAAGAGTATATTTCCCATTGTAAATAAGGTTTATCATAGTGCGGGAGCAAAAGTGGCGAAAAGTGGAGGGAAACAGCCCCCCATCGCCCCCCTAATCGCCGCCACTCCTCCAAGTGTTATAATATTAGAAACTTTTAACTAACGTTAATTTTTTCCTTTACAATGAATTTTAGAACTTATTTTAAACTTATTACTAATGAATTTTATACTTATTACTAATTATTTGATTGAAGATGCAAATTAATACAGCAAATAGTATTTCAATAGCTTTTGTTTCACTTTTTTTATATGTCTCAAGACTTGTAGGCAACAATGGAAAATCGAAAAATGACCTAATCGGTATAGCAGTTGGAAAGCAGAATTCAGTTGGTCGTCATTTTTCGTTTACTGAAAGAAATACTGTAGCTACATCCATATTTTTGAAAAACACAAAACTTATTTCTGATTTGGGCTGCTTCCACTTTCTAAATTTGTGATATTTATCTTAATCATTTCCCGTCGACGTCTCTCCTGATTCAAGCACTATGGTATGCCCTTAAAGTAACAACTTTCATTTGCAAGCTACTCCTCTATGAAATATTCACAATACCTTGTATGGCAAATAATTTGTTCTAGTTACATACAATTAGTACAAATCATGACGGTAGATGGCAGCTATGTAGCCTCTAAACAAATTTATTTAATTTTACATGCATTCCAGACAGTATTTTCCAGAAATACAAGCAATAATTTGAAAGATATCATACTATATTATAGTTTAAACATTCTTGCTCGATTAGTTTTAGATTCGAGTAAATTCAGTAGTTATCTGTAAATAACCACAGGTAGAGCTAATAGATTTTTATATATAAGGGAAGAAAATCATTTGAGATTTGTATTTTATATTCATATCACTCGATGATTTTTGGAAAGGAGTCCTTGAGACTCCGCATAATCGAAATTTCCTTGACTCTTTTACCATTTACCCTAGTAGCTACTTGGGGTTTTCGATGTGCTAGTGGTAATGTCTTCGTTTGGTATTCAAGTGATTCCGGGTTCGATACACAGTGGAGGCACATTGTTTGGATCCCACTTCAAACTGCAAGTCAACCGCGTTAGGCCAATGTGTGCATAAAGTGAACTTAAACCATACCTCAATCCTAGTCATAGGTGTGCGAAGATCCTCTGATTGTTTCGGGGGGCGGGGGGCAAAAGCCATTATGGAACCGAAGTCGGGAAAGAATAACCGTCATTTTACCTCACTTTTTTAATTTTATTACATTGATAGGTTTGTGTGTGTGTGTGTAACATACATATGATTTAATTACATTACATAATCTATTCATCCGCCCCATAAGAAAACCAACAGCAAAAATGATTAAATGTGCGCGCTCCTTTTCCTGCATATCAAACTGTTATAGCAGCAACTGGCTTAAGTACTTAGTTGTAATTTACAATTCATTACAGAAAAGAAAGAAGGTGCGAGCGAAGCGAGGAAGAACATTTTTCGATCAAAATTTTTGCAAATAAATTGAAAACAGTATTGATTTAATAGGGCGCAAAAAAATTCATGGATCACCATGGTATTCTCTTTAAAAGTTTTCTCATTCAGATCGTTCGGCGTCCAGGGACAACTCCCGCGGCCTTCTAACTACGGGTCTGAAGTTTACAAGACTGTAAGAAAAGCCGACATTGCTATGGAAGTGAGCAAGAAAATTTTACTTAACGTATTTCTATTTGCGATTTCTCCCCTTTGTCTCCATCCGTGCGGACGCTTATGATCCTAGCAGTTATTTTTAAGTAAAAAGTTGGATGTACGCAGAAGGTACTGAGACACGTTCAGTATCGTTTCATTATAGAGTCACAAGGCCTCAGTGAATCTTTTGAAGCATTTTTTTTTTCATATACAAAATATTACAAAAGTTCGTATTTTAAAGTGCAATGGACAGTTAAAGTTACTCTATCGGTTTCAGATTCACTTTTTAAGTAACGTAGTGACAGTAAGTTACTTTCCAATGCTTGTACCTTAATCACAAACAAGCATATCAGTGACGGTGGCCGATTCTTTAGTTCATGTGGGTGTGAATATATTTTCTGCGTTTCTATAAATTCTAAATAGAAATAATTTCGAACTGACATGTTTGATTTCAAGGAATAGTATTCATAGTTAAATGTATCGTGAATATTTTATTACGCCACATATACATAATTATGTAACAATTTATTTTGGACCCCTTACTTTCAAAAATATAATCGTAATGAGTAACAGAGAAAGGCAATACTGACACAAACGACATTTGAGGAATTCCTTTTAGGGAGAGGGGGTCAAAACTTGCCTTCCACCGCTCCCCCAAAGTCTGCGTCTGTGTTGGTTTCGCTTTTACATCCCTCTAAAACATGTTCCTTTGATACAGGGTACAAATCCCTATTACTGGCAACCTTCCAGTTATCGACACATTAATTTATAAAAAAGATATTAACAATTTGTAAGACGTTGGACACACCTTTCAAGGCTATGTGTCACCTACAGTGGACACTAAGAGTATGTCGAGTGGTTTCAACCAACAGTTTAGCGGTTAGCTCCCAGATTGTGACGTTATTTGCATGAAGTTGAATTCTGGCGCTTTCTCTCAAAAGTAAGTTATGAACAATGTTTCATAAAATGGAGGCCTAGTAGCGAACGGAGCTACCGACGGTGAAAGTGAGAAATCAGAAGAAACCAGGGCTGGCTCGGCAGCTCAGTTTGAAGAGACCTTCTTTCCTGGTCCTGATCGAGCCGAGCCTGTATTCTTTGCTAAACTATCCATATATATCCAACATCTTCTTACCATCTCTTAAAGATATTCAAAAAATTTTCGACCTTAACCCTTAGGTATTATGGACGTGAATAGTTACGCAACTACTATGGAGCGGTCTACGAGACCTCTGCGTCATTTTCTATGTTTTAGGACACTTACGTCACAGAAATAAAATTTTATTTATTTTAGGGGTTAAGTCATGTTAAGTGAAGTTAGTTTATTATAGTATATATAATTTTTTTTAAAAAAAATAATAGTATAAACAATGGCTGTAAAAACCAACAACTCAATAAGTGCCTTCAGTTCCACCAAGTCAAGATCTTCAATATAAGGCAAATTTGTGTTAGTATATTCAGCTCTAAGTTTTGCTATTTTCACATTTGTCCATAGAATGATTTCCTGAAGAATATTTTCTGTGAACAGAAGTCCCCATACTTCTATTACGTCAGGGTTTTCTCCAAGTCTTTTGGCAGTAGGTCTCAAACCTGGTAGTTGCACGATGATATTATGCTGTCTTGTTCTCACATTTGTTGGTGGTTGCTGTTTCCTCCATTTGAAGCATTCCATTTTTCCGTAGAAATAATCCACGCTTTCACTTTCTTCAACTGCCTCTTCATCACTCACGTCACGTTCCTCCTCTTCATCCGTGTCATGATCACTAATGAATTGAAAGTCAGAATGATTAGCACTGTCATTTAGAACTTCATCAATAAGTTCCTTAGATTTCCTTTCATAATTAGGATCCGAAGGTCGCAAAACACATTGTCCAGAAGGTCCTGCTTTCTTAGCCATGTTTACATATAGATTGAAAGCCCCCGCACACAACAGCATGCGGAATATAAACTGAGTATACGAGGTAAAAAACTCACGTAAATACTATGGCACTTCTGACAGACCACTCACCGGAAACAAAACTGAATAAGTATTCAGAAATCAAAGTCGACAAAGCAAGACTTTGAACTGGTGTAGATTGCATCTCAACGGAAAGATACATGGAAGAACACTTTTCATTCGAAGGGGTAAGGTAGAAAAATGGAAACAAAGTAACACAGCGGTCTGATAGACCGTCCATTAATGGCTGCCCCTTTGTGGTACTTAGTGTTTGAGTGTGTGTGGAAAACAGTTGACTTAAAAGTCCCTTTTATCCCATGAATGTCTCGGACTGCATACCCGAAATTTGATCCTGGCACAAATAAATCATCACTCATAACTTAGATTTGATTGATTGATTGATTGATTTGGTGCTATAAGTCCACTTTATGCACAGTATGGCTAATTGGGACTGGACCTACAGTTTAAAGTGGGATCCGAACCACTATGTGCCTCCACCGGATATCGAACCCGTGAACCCTTGATTACAAGGCGACAACGGTACCACTGCGCCATCGTGGAGGCCTCAAAACTTTGATTTTCAGTTGATCTGTGGAGCTTAAATCTTTTTTTTAATAAACCGCTCCAATACCCGGTACTGCAGAAATATTCACTTTAGATAGAGACCTTCGATCTCTTTGGCCCTCGACAAGAACTGGCACTACACTGAGACTCCAGAATTTCCACTGTCGTCAATGTCTTCAGCTTAGGACCCGAACTAGAACTAATAGTAGACATCCGTACTTTATGGGAAACTGTGTCACTAGTTCTCTTCATTTTAGAATCCCTATATCTTATAAGACAGTCATTGGAGTGACTAAATGATTGATGAACTATCATAATTACCCTTGAAGTCTCATTAACTGATTCTGTTGTACAGATCAACCACGAAATTCAATCCGTGTATTTATATCCTTATTAAAAAAAAAGGTAAAGTGCTCCCCTGTGCATAGCACCACGCTATGAATGCGTATAGGGGGTGTGGGGGTAACGCCCCACACTTTCTTGATCCGGTCATGAGTGGGGGTGATGTGATCAGCATCATGCCCCTGACCGCCTTTACCCCCCAGGGTTTCCCCCAGGTACCCATGTTATTCGACGCTGGGTGGGCGCCGGGGTCGCTTCCATCGTTAGAAAAGTTCCCGGATTTGAACCGGCCGGGGATCGAACCCGGGACCTTTAGCATGGTAGTCAGACGCGTTACCGACCATCATTTATATCCTTATTACATTCTGAAATGTTCCGCAGATAAGAAGTTTCGATAATATTGCCAGTAATTCGACTTCACCTCCTAATCAAGAAGGTTCTCTCTGGTGCTTTCCAGATAATAAATTATCCAACGAAACGTCCTACTCACGGAGCTACCATCGACAGTGCTTACTTGTGCAGCTTCCAAACGCTGAAAAATATTTAAACAATGTTACCGCTTTCACCAATAGCGCAAGAAAGATGATTAATATGATTAATAACGTGCAATATGATTAATATGACGTGCAATATGATTAATAACATTCTCCGCCTTGCATCGGTAATTATTTCTCTCGTTAAAGTATCGTCACAATAATTTATTTCACACACACAAGAAATGCTGTAGATGGCCAATGGATATCACTCAAGAGGTGTGGACTCAGGATGGCGGAAGTACGTATATTGTTTCTATTCATAGGCGCCGACTCCATGGGGCTTGGAGGGCCTCGAGCCTCCCCAATGTTATCGATGTGGGGCAGAGCCCCCCAAATAATTTTATGTGAGAGCCATTTGTAGCCCGAACGTCCCATCCACTCTCCTTGTTCATGCAAATCTTCTTTTGAAACTCCTTTTAGTAAAACTGTTAACAATACTCATAAGTATATACTTAGTATATAATAATAAGTCATGTGTTTTGCTGTCTCTGGTCATAGCTCCCCAAAGTTGATGGTTTAGCGGTCTCAGCCCCCCAAAGGTGATGGTCTAGAACATTTCAAATGTGTATTTAAAGTTAAGTTCATGAGGCACAATTCAGAGTAAACTTTACGAGAGAAGTAAAATAATACATTAGATTCTCTTAAGCAAAATTGACATTTTGCATTCGAACTGTAAACGAAAATTTTAATATTTTTGAGGAATTCATGGGCTCTTATGAGATTCCGAACACTGAGTCCAAAACTTAAAAAAGGAAGGGAGGGAGTAATTCATTAATTTATTTCAGTGATCAGAGGACCCCCCCCCCCAATAATTTTGACAAGTCGGCGCCCCTGTTTCTATTGTTCTGAAAGTACTAGATCCATAGGCTATAAATAGTCATTTTTAGTCACGAATAACTTTAGCAAGATTGTGAAATATACGATAACGTTTCTTAGTGAAAATTTCGGTGTCAGCTTATATTCTGGATGATCTTCCCATGTTATGTTTCCGAAATTAGAATATTTTTCGTTCTCATCTTCTATTATCCAATTTTTTTGATTATATTCATATTAAATAAACCCTCATGTGATCACTTTAACTGATTAATTACTGAAATATGCAATGGTTCTCTCCTATGGCGTAGTGGTAATGCTGTTTCATTGTAATCAAGGAATCCTTGGTTCGATTCACAATGTGGCATATTGCCCAGTGGATCAAATTCCACTCCCAATTAGCATATCCGAGGATAGGGTGAGCTTTAAAATATTTTTAAACCTTATGTATGTACTATATATATTCTCTTTCACTTTATTTTAAGAAAATGGATCGGATTGGATTGGTTCCCGAACTTTCTGAAACATCATAAACATATTTCTATCAGTTTACCAGAATCACCTTCTTATTTTTACATTGGCGAGAGTTCAATTGAAAAGTCATTTGTTAAGTACAGCTCCAATTGGAAATGTTCGAGGAGCAAAGCTGTCAAAATGGGTGAATAAGGAGAATTTTGTAAATGTTATATAATACTTTGTGATAGAAGAAAAGTGTACCAAAGAAGTTCTTCCTCTGCTTCTTGAAAATCACGATTCACACATCATTAGAAGCACTATACTACTGCAAGGAAAGGAGAATAATATGATTATCATATTCTCCATACTCTTCTCAGAAACCCCATCTTACTTCATCAATTCAGCCACAAGTACTTGGATGACCAGAAATCTAGGATGCACAATTTCTATAAGCAACATTCCTGCTCTAGTTCAACAGCATTCCGGCAACTGAAACCAATATCTAATCAGATTTTGTAGCAAGTGGGATTATGCCATTTAATCCACATGTACTTCAAGGTGGGTATTTCATGTCAGAATATGTAACGGACAGATCAAACGTTGGTTTTGAAAGTGTACAGGAGTCTGACGTTATACATCCCAGCACATAAAGCAGGGTCCATTCAAGGCTGAAGAAATGAGAACATACAGGCCAGCCCATACCCGGAATATGAAACTCGCCACTAGATTTCCATTACCAAAAGACCGATGAAGATGTGCAAAAAACAGGAAGAAAAAGAAAGCAGTGTTGTGCTACGCTCACCGACACCCTAGAAAGACAATACTAATCCATATTTGCATGCAAAATATTCGAGGACAAGGCATCAACTGTATCCGATCAGAAGAACGTTGGAAGAAAGAGTCAACTCTCTCAAGAGACTTCCGTGATTCTAGAAAATCAGAAAAGAAGCATGAACAACCCGATTCTTCCGATACGTATATTCTGAGGAAGATGATGACTTCTGCTTCGTTTAAACAGATTAATATTTCAACAGCAAGCAAAAGGAAACATGGATTCAATATTAAATTCAATATTTCCGCTGTAAGGATTGGGCTCACGCAACTCCTCCACCTCTGAAGGAGATGATGATCACTGATTTGTTATGCCATGATAAGAAAAAGCGCCTTTTCATTCTATGGATGTATAATTTACATGTTTATAAACTAAGGAGAAATAATTACACATTTTTTTGAAGACTAAGAAGTATTGTTTACTTAATATTTTCTTATCCTACAGGCTTTTTCAAAGTGGATTACATGTTGAACTTCGGAATAGCTGAACGGTTTCTGTACCATATCAGCAACTGTATGTCAATCAAGTTATTTTAAATATAAAAATGTAGATACTGAAAATATAAAATAGATGGACAGTACAGTTTTATATTTATTATTCATTCAATCGTATCCACAGATAGTGTGTCAACAAACCCAGTATATGTGGCACGTTGACACGCTACACATATCTTCATTAATGTGCTCATAGCTCTGCACATATGGGGCGAATATACTTCAGATTTTCTTCGTTAATGTATGACAGTCCTTCGAATAGTTCACTTTATTTCTTGGTTATATTCTTAAGACGTTATGAGCAGAGAACAAAAAAGTCTGTAAACTATTCTCGGTCTCCCCTAACTTCAGGGCTCTTAATCATGGTTACGAGTTCAAGTTTATAATTTGGTCTTGCTGGATGGAGTTTAAGGTCCAGATTAAGACAATGGACAAGCTGAGTGACTACAATAATATTATTATAATAAGGCACAGATACTTCCGCTGGTTTAAAAGTAATTGCTCGTTGTGTGTCCCCGTTCACTCCGCCCTCATAACCCTCGGCTCTGATCCTTCCTCTAACGCATGTAAAGTACAGCCGATCACTAGTGTTACGTCTTTCTTATTTTTCCCTTCCCGATTTTCAATTCAAATGTTGAAACTCCAATTGTATAAAGTGTATGAGTACATTTATTACAGATAACCGTTTATACAGTAGCACTTATTAGAACACTGTAAAAATAATGCAAGTTCTTTAAATATTTATAGAACGCCTATGCGATGTATTAATATCCAGGGTGTCCCAAAATGTACTTTACAACTTCAATGTCATATAACGAGACTTGTAATTCACTTAGAGGAACAAAGTAAGTTTTATTTGATTCACCAACTCAAACGGTTTTGTTCTGTTAGATGATGAATAACTTCCTTGTCTTTCCAGGTGGCAGGAACAACATAATTTGAGAAATGGAGTCTGCACAGGAAAAGGCGCAGTGTGTGGCTTAGTTTATTTAAAATAAGTCAGACACCCAAGTCCAGAGAACGCGATTCAGAACGCGATATGGAAAACCACCATCCTCTCGGCCATCTATAAGAAAATGGTACAGCAACTTCATGCAAACAGGCAGTGTGGATTTGAAGCACCATGTAGGCTGGAATTATTTCTGTATCTTCTTCACTTGTTCTATAGTTTATACGTCTCATAATACAGTTACAGCATATAGAATCATAATCACTTCATGAAAGAGATAAAACACGTATTTTTTGATCTTGGCCGTTTGTAATTTTCAATATACCCCACACAAACTATTAGTAGTTAACCATTACTCTGTACTACGCATATCATCATGAACAAGTAGTAAACCATAACTACTTTTAGAAAAATAAATATGAACTTGATGACAAGGGGACCCGAGTTCGATGCCCGGTGGAGGCACATAGTGGTTCGGATTCCACTTTAAACTGTAAGTCCAGTTCCGATTAGTCTTACTGTGCATAAAAGTGGACTTAAAACAACAATTTAATCAATCATGTACTTGATGTGATTATTACAGAAAAAGCTTGTTGAAATCGAAGAGAGCAATAATTCTTTATTAGATCTCTCAGTTTGGAAAGCGACTGACAATAATATAAATTTAATAGCACGCCAATATGCAATATTTTCTCTTGTATAAGTTCTCACCTCCAGCGTCTCATTTGCCTCGGCAACCGAGCGATCTCCCCTCCCCCTCGCCTCTTATCCATGGTAGGGTAGCCAAATATTCTATAGAGCTGTGATAACATTTCAGAAAACAAAAATAAGCATTTAAATTTTATTAAACTAAGAAACTAAGTCTAAGAAATTAAAAGTTAAAATATACAAAACAGTAATTTTGCCTGTAGTATTATATGGGTGTGAAACTTGGTCCCTTACATTGAAAGAGGAACACAAATTGAGAGTATTTGAAAATAAGATCCTTAGGAAAATATTTGGACCTAAAAGGAATGAGGAGACAGGTGAGTGGGGAAAGATACATAATTTAGAACTGCATAATTTGTATTCATGTCCAGATATTATTAGAATAATTAAATCAAAAAGACTTAGGTGGGCAGGCCATGAGGCACGAATGGAAGAGGAAAGAGGAGTTTACAGGATTCTTGTTGCGAAACCTGGTGGTAAGAGACCAGTAGGAAGGCCAAGACGAGATGGAGTGACAACGTTGAGATGGACCTAAGGGAAATCGGTAGGGATGCACTGAGAAAAAAGTCTGGTTGGCTGCAACAAACCCTAGTTACAGCAACCAAATCCCTTGTTTGTTATACGCGAGCAAAACGTGAAGGTTCAGAGTACCAAATTATTTGATTGACTTAATCTTGTTCATCCAACCAAATCATTTGTTTGTTGTATCTAATTGGGTCCAGTTCTCTGAACAAGATGCTTGGTACCATCAACCAAATCAACTTGTTGTCAGTAAAGGTTATTTTGTTGGAATTATTATTATTAAAAATATTAAAAAGCGTGAAATCTTGGGGACAGGGGGGGATTTCCCCCCACAAACAATTTTGTCCTGCAAAAATACAATTGGTAAACGAAGTGGTTTGTTAGTTTATGAATACCTGATGTGTATGTTTGTGTGTATATACACATATGTAGATAATAATACACACATACTTATACATATCGGGTATTTATAAAGTAGCAAACCATTTCCTATACCAACTGAATTTTCGTAGGACAAAATTGTTGGTGGGTTGAAATTCCCCCATCCCCCAGGATTTTACACTCTGCTTTTTAACATAAACTATGACTATATATAAACACACACACACACACACACACACACACACACACACACACACACACACACACATATATATATATATATATATATATATATATATATATATATATATCATAATAATTCTCTCACACACATATGTATTCGTGTGAATTAAGTTTTCCCCCTCCTTCACCAGTCTACGATGATTTATTTCCATCCTGAAGTAAAGTAATTCCCTGTTAATTACAGCGTCATGCTAGTGCAAAGGGGGCATGGATGGCCCCCATATATTTCCTTTTTATCTTCGAAAGTGGAGATGTGATCAGAACCATGCTGGAGCTTCCTTTACACCCCCAGTGACATGAGGGTGGATGTGTGCCATAGCTGCTTGTACTAGTACAGATCAAAAAATTTCCTCCCAAAATCACATATCCTGATAACCAAAACCAGGTGTCCTGTATGGTAGTCAGACATCCTACAGACTGGACCAACATGTTAAACAAGACCACCGGTTACAATGGACATAAGAAATCTAACCTTAATGCTCTGTATTTAACTAAAAAAATGGAACTTTATTTTTGAGACACTGCCTTGTGAATGTTGCAAAGACAGATTGCAATTTCATTATATTTTTTGCATTATGTTTCGTAAAGGCATATTCACCATAGCTACAAAATCTATATGGTATATTCCATTTCTTCAAACTGACATTATAGACAACAAATAATACCTTAAAGTATTATTAACCCTACAACACTAGCACGTTCCCATATTACAGTGTAACCTAGAACACTAGCATGTTCCCATATTACAGTGTAACTAGCACAACATAAATTTTATTTACATGAAGCAATCTATTTTCAACACAACCTCTACATCATGAAAACAGTGTGATGATTCCTTTTGAAAATCAACTTTTGTATATTCCTTATATTGGGGTTTTATTTTTCATTTTTAAAAGTATAAACATGGTTTTATTAATTCTAGTTTTTGGACTTCTAACCACTGTTAACTAGAATGAATAAATCACCACTGATTAGCTACAAAGAAGAATGGTTTTATTAAACATATAATATTTTAAAAGAATGTCTTGATTGTCAAGCCAATATGTACATTAAGAATGAAGGTGAAAAGTTCAAACAATGAAAATTAAACAAAAAAATATTCATAACACTGTAAATAAGGAACGAATGCAATATTGTAATCCTGCAAGAAAATAGTGCATGCTTCTAAACTTTTTTTCAAAATCTAACTATCCAAGTCGAATTTACGAATGTCAAAATTATGTGAAAGATTTTTCTCGTTTTACTAGAGCCACGCAAAATTAACATACATTGTACAACATAACACACAAAATCAAGATGATCAGCACTTACCTTCTTCTTATTGCAATCATGTTGTCTAATGACTACTATTCTATTCTATTCTATATGTCTGACAGACTGGTCGAGGCACGTATATTAGTTTGAGGGACGTATATCTGAGAGGTAGGGAAGGGAATTAAGGGAACACCAGATGTAAATTTTACGTACACTAGTGTTCTAGGGTTAAACCATTCGATATATGGAAAAAAATATAAATCAGCCCTATTGTTGTGTTCAAAGATAAAATGCAGATCACCCTTTGTCACACAGGCAGAGTGGTGAGATTGTTTGCAATGGAAAGAGCGAACATGTGGTCGGAAGTTATTAAATGTTAGCAAGGTGGGTGGTTTTGGTTATTTTTGCGTGAACTTGTGCTTGTTGATATTTCATGATGCGTTTTGGAGTAGCAGTAGTCAAGTAGTTGCGAAGCACATGACAAAGTGTCATCAGCTCACAGACCTATCACATCACACACAATACATACACAATGGTGTCTCGCATAATGAACGCAATCCATTCCAGGACAGCATGTATTAAGTGGCACACTGTGTTAAACCAGTTTACTACAGGAATCATTTTAGTCTGTTCCCAAGCCAGGTTCAAAACCTGGAAACATCATAAAAAAACTAGTAGAGGAAATACAGAACACACCACCAAGGCAAGAATGTTGAAAACGCTATGAATTTACCAAAATATAAGTTGTAGAAAATACAGTATGTACTGTACAATAGTTCTAGCCTGTGTGCACACGTTTGTTATGCGGGATGTTCACTGTGTGAGCAACCTCTGTATTTTTAACATGAATCGTAATATTCAATGAATGATAGAGAGAAGGGGTAAATATGTATGAATACTTCTTTAATGATATGAAGTTTCTCAATATATTTAAAGTTGGATTTTCTTCCACCATTACACTACTCCAGTGCACAAGTATACAAAAAAATATTAACGCAGGGGGATTTAATGTTACAGCAGTTGCACTAAATTGCTGTAAAAAGTAGTCGAACTACAAAAAAAAACATTTTAATATTATATCATCATTGATATATGCATGAGAAATAATAAAGGCACATATTAGTGTTCCAAAATGTCTGCGAAACTTGCATGCATTTTAGAAACTTCTTTTACACGTGTGAGCACAAGCAGTTAAATAGGTGCCACAATGCTTAAAAAAACATACCACACAAGCAATTTAAGAGTACCAAAATTATTCTTGCACATGTAGCAATTAAACATATTGATGTGGATCAATAATATTTTTATTAGGAATAATCAAGTATCATGAATTTTTTGTGTTCATACCCACACATACACTACATATTAAAACTTTTTTGTTCACATATAAAAAGTTCTTCTGTATTAGATTTCTGGAGACATTCAAAGGATGATGTACAACAGTTGTTAACATAAATATTGATTCAATGTTCCATATCCTCCTTAATCGAAACATGTCTGGTTACTTTTTCAGCTGGCAATCCATCAAAATAGGAATTAAAAAAAATCCTCGACTGTTTGAAACAGATAGTGCTCTCCAGTGGATTCACGGAAGGTGTTATTTGCTAAGAAAGAAATAAAAATATAATAAATAACAGAGTTAGCTGGTTGGTTGGTTCATCAGATCAATTAGAATTATAAAATTCTATGACCATCAAACATGTTGAAAAACATTCTGAACTTACAGGTAAAGAAATATTTGCTGCAGAATGTATTGTCAAAATAACATTCTGTAAAGTATAGACAGTGGTTCGAATCTCAGTTAGGGCTAGTCCCAGTTAGTCCATGTGGAATTTGCAACTTTTTTTTGTATTTATTTAACCAAAACCGTTTTCAAATTATCCTCTTCCGCTTGTATGTGCAGTGGATGTACGAGTGTTGCTCGGCAAATTAACCATGATTATTTCATTGATTTTTTTTTCTCTTGCACCCTGAGTGTTTTTAAGCTGGGTTTTCACCTGGTGGTTGCAGTGTTTGTCAGCAGCTTGTTTGGCATGTTGTTTCAATTTTGTTCCTTGAATGTCTCATTGTCTAAAACAAAGAATAAACACATTTGGGGAAAATTTGCTTGAGAATACTTATATATCACACTCAGTGTCAGCGATTAGGGGTGGGGGGCAGTTGCCCCCCCTTTCCATCACTTTTGCCCCCGCACTATGCTAAACCTTATCCATACTGTCTTTGACCCCCCAGTTGCCCCCCCTGGTTTTGGAATCCAATTGCCGCCACTGATCACACTGTACATATTGCTTGCATTGTAGCTTCTTTCTTATAACTTACAGTTATTACAAGCAAATGAACATATTTATTGTCATAAAGTTTGGAGACAACACACATACACACATTCTGTGTGACTCTTACATTGCAATAAATGTGTTAATGCTTGCAATTACAAAGTTGTAAGAAGGAAGGTTGAATAATACTTAAAATGCAATATTTTACATTTTCTAAAAGTGAACACGATTTGTGCAATACCATCCATGAGAGGGAAATTAAAGTTTCTCTCTCTCTCTCTCTCTCTCTCTCTCTCTCTCGCTGTGTGTGTGTGTCTCTCTCTCTACGGTTGTTAAATAGAATAGGAAAAATATGTTCTTATTTATCTTGTGCTTTATGATTGGTAATGATGCATGAACATCATGCTTTGAATCTGAAAATATGGTTCCAATATGGTACTTAGGCAATTCATTCCCAACATTTTTATCCAAGTAAAATTTGAAATAAGAAATAAAAAAATCATATTCTCGATAAACACAAAGACTTAATATTATATAGGTCTGCTGGTAGTTTCCAATTAAGGTATTTTGTCCACTGTACAACTATTCATGAATATTTATGTAATTACCTGGGGGCATCAAAATGTTTTGCCTGTTGAGGTATAATTTGTTTAATAATGGAAAGATTGAAACATTGATCATACATATAGTTTGCTTGTAATGTCCTCTACTCAGAGTTACACTTACACATAGTTCCCATCTCATTCGATGCATCTGAGCAAGCGTTCTACCTGGGCCTCAAAAGAAGTTTGGAAAAATTCTACAGAACGCTCCCTGTCCCACCGTTTACCAATGTCATAACATTATGAAACTATTACATCATAAAAATATAGTCAGGAAATAGCAATGGAAGTACTGTATACACCAGCAAAAAATAAGAAAATGAAGATCCTGGGAAAAATAGATGTGTGTAGCACCCAAATAACAAGAAACCAAATCAACAACAGAAAAGCATAAATGTTTGATTTGTACAAAGTATTGTGCTGTTTAAATTGTTCATAAACATAAATCTTTCAACTTATTTGCTTCCAAATAAATTAGATAAGTGCTGACTAATATACGTACATCCCAGTTTCTGCTGTAGCACTGCCTAATGCTCCAGGTGTTGTGGCAATGCTTTAGCACCTCTGGACATGGTTCATTACTTTGGCCAGCCAGGACTACCTGTTTTATTGGTTGTCTATAAGATACACAGAAAACAAGGAAATATTAATTTACAGATTCCACTCCAATACATTTCTGAACTTCAGTAATGATACAAATAAATTTAAAATATTTTATTTTTGGCTAAGCTCATAATTCCATTGATTCCTGTCATATTAATTCTTAAGTATTTCTCAGCAATTTAATTAAAGCTAAATATATGCTAGAATGAATGAAAGTTTTTATGCAGGCTAATCGAGAATACACAGGAGTAGGTTAAGTGATTAGGCTTAGCCTTCCCCCTCTCCCCAAATTACATTTTATTCATTTATAAATGTATGATTTTATTATGATTTGATTCACACATTTCAAGCACAAATTATGCAGCTCCATTGTACAAGAAACATACCATTTCGGAATACATTCTAACTACCATAACTCCATAAGTTTAAAACTTCTGACATCACCTTTATGTAGTATATGTGTATGGGTGTGTGTTGGGGGGGGGGGTACAACAAATTGTCAAACTTGACTAGCTACTTTCACAATTTAACTGCTTAACATACTAATCATAGGGATTTTTCACAGATTATATATATATATATTTGTAAAAGTCACACTGAACCTAACAACCAGAGCAAACAAGTGTTTGTTGTTCATGCAAACCATAAGTAACTACATTACTTTTGAACAAAAACTGAACCTGTATCCAAGTTCCTAACCTAATCATCATTATGATTAAGAAATAAATCTTTTGTCGTGAAGACCAAAGGAAATAACACTTTCGGGCCAAAGTGTTTTTTAAATTATTCTTTTTTACAATTTACCCCTTACAATTGCATTTGTATCCGAACGTGTATACATTTTCGTAATACCAGTGACTTTCATCTATTGCCCCCCCCCAAATGAAAGAAATTCGGAAACTGCTATTCACATAATTTTGTGCCTCTCTTGCATTTGATGCCTTTCTTTACACTCCTGGCAACCCTGCGCTACCAGGTATTATCGTTGCTTCAGCTGTGTTCATGTCGCTTACTTCTGATTTTAATTCGGTGCTAAGATCACGGACGGGGGTCAGTGAATTCGATACAGAAACTTTATACGGCTAATCCTCTGTCTTTGGTGATGCATCTTTGCATTTCTTCAACAAGCATGACATTCGTGGGAGGGAACTTTTGTACAAAGTATGGTTGAGAAACGAAGAAAATGTGCGAGAAATGTTCAGCAAATTGCGTGATTGTGAAAACAACTTAAATGAAGATCTTGTTTTTACCCTTAAATGTCGGGAATGAAAGTAATGAAGACATTCTTATACCCTGTGCTGACAACTTCGCAATCGAGTGTTTCGGTAGAAAAGTCGAAGAAGAAACTTGTGTTGCTGTTGAATATCCTAATATTCAAGACACATTGACCATTACTGACGGTAATTCTTGCATTTTGAACCTGGAAAATGAGCAGGCTGAATCAAAATGTGAAGATTGCGTTGATTCGGAATCATTGTCCATTATCTCAGACAAGAGCCAAAACGAGAGTATTGTTGTATGTAACAATTCCTCGCTATCAAATGCAAGGGATTCGAAGAAAATGAAAAGGGACACCCCGGATCCTGCTTTCTTCGTTACATTCTCAATGGCTTGGGATGAATGGAATAACATTTACGAGGGAGGTTCACAACTACATGAATCATCTTGGACGAATGTTATTCGTGACAGTTTCGAAAAGGTGTATAACAAGTGCGTCTTGGAATGTAAAAAATACAGGGTGAACAAACAGTCCCAAAGTGTAAAATCACCGTTTTTGGTGATATACGCCTATTGCAAGTTTGATTCTTGCATGACATTTAAGATGACTCTTGATCGAAAACCAGTGGACGGGACGAGCGTTTGTTTTGAAGTTGTTGGTTTTGGTGAAAGGAACCACCAAGGAGGAAAGAAAACTCGCCAATTGCGTGGAAGCGCTAGAGAAGAAGCAAGGCAAAAGCTTCTGTACAAAAAGCCAACTGCATATAGAGCAGAACAAATTTTGGAAGCAGACCGCGAAGCTATTGAAGCTGGTAATTGCCAAGGCATAAAATCCGTAGATGTTTTCAGGAAAATACGGTCCGAGGCGAAAGCGAAAAACGCTTATCTCGAGATGATCTTTTCGATGTGATGTGTGAACACCACATGCAGAAAGATTACGATCTTGAAAAAGGGACCAGAGAGCAGTACATTCAGGCAGTCGGGACTCCATTTTACGTCCATTTCTTTAGTCATGACCAGGTGCGAATTCTGCATGCAGCGTCAATGGCGAAAAGGAAGCCAACGGTCTTTTTTGATGCGACTGGATCCGTAGTGCGCAAAATGAGAAATGAGAAGAGAATTTTGTACTACGTGGGTGTAATTTCATATGAGAAAAAAAGCATTCCTTTATTTGAAATGATTAGTTCTTCGCACGACGCGAACAGCATTTCTCATATGTTGATTTCCTTCAAAAGGTTTTGTGCAGAAGAAACCACTGTATGGCCTCTATTTGGACGTGTTGTTTGTGATTTCAGCCGCGCGTTAATAAATGCAGTACTGTGGGCTTTCAACAGAGTTAACCTGTATCAGTATTTGAGGCTCTGTTACCTCATTGCTACAGGGAAATTAGAATTAAAGGAAAGTCGCTCATATGTTATACTGAATATATGCTGTGCGCATTTCATGCACATGGTAGCACGCGACGTGAAAATTGAGACAAAGAATAAGGAATTCAAGAGATTAATACTAGAAAGTATTGCCCTAATTCTTGACTCAAGGTCGCTGGAGTACCAAGAAACAGTGTATCTGAATCTTGCTATTGTTTTACAAAGTAAGCGTGTTAATGAAAGTGTTGCAAATTCCCTGCAAGTTCTCAGGTCACTGGCGCTTTCAAAGAACGCGAAAAGCTACATTTCATCAATTGATCCGGACGAAGAAGAGGAAAGTTCCGAGGATGAAAAGGTTGACGAATTAAACGAGGAAGCGTACGGACATAAGGCGACGTACAAAGACAGTCCTTTTTTTCAGCATTTTCAGAGAATAACGCCTGAAATTTCTAATTCAGAAGAAGGTGAGGAAAATCCTTATTTTTGTAATGCAATGATCGTGCTTATATTGAGGAAATATTTACCGTTTATTCCTCTGTGGTCGGGTCTCCTAATACCAGACAATGATCGGGAAACTGTTCGTCTAAGCAACGCTCTAGTGGAATCGTGGTTTAACTTCGTTAAGAACACGGTCACGTCAGGCGAGAGCCACTTGAAAGCAGGGCGTTTCGTAAGGAAAATGAAGGATACTGTAAAATCTATCACTCGAGAAGTTCTTCTGAAAATACCACCTACATTTGGTGTGAGAAGAAAACGTAATAGAACCGAAGATAAAATTGAAGAACTTCAAACAGAAAATTGGTGTAAGAAAATAAGAAAGACAAAGGCAAGTTACTTTCACAGTAGGTACTTGAGGCAAGAGGCTCTTGCATCTACTAGTGCTAGAAACCAAGAGGACGCAAAACACCACACTGAAATTAAAGTTGACACAACTGAAGGCCGTTCAGTACACGTGTCTCTGAGAGAGATTTCAGTAGAAAGCGAAGAAATGTTTCCTACCAACGTCACCAAACTTACGGAAATATCACTAGATAAGAATATTCCACAACACAGAAAAGAACCAATTGATGTTCTGAAAGGTTCTACCCCGAAAATTAGTGACGGAACAGTAGAAGGGAAACGTTTTAAAGAGGTCTCTGGCATAAAGTTTCTTCCGAATGGTTTGATGAACGATGTGAATCACTACATGAACATTCGCGTGAAACGTGATTATGTCGTAGCCATCTTTGGGAACGTGAAGCTATATGTCACTGATTTCCGGACATTACGTACCGGGCAATGGCTGATGAATTCCGCAATAGATGCAGTAGCGACAGCGATGATAAGTGAGAGCAAAAGGCAAGATGTATGTTACATTCCTTGCGAGTTAGCAACGACAGTGCTTAGCAAACCTTTCTATGACGGGTGCGCAATTAACTCCACCGTGATTTCGAGTAAATCTCTGCTGTTTATGCCATTTCATGTCAATAACAACCATTGGTGTTTGTTTGTAGTGGACGTGACAAGTGGTGCAGTGAGTTTTTTCAATCCATATGGTGTAAATGAAAGGAATCATAAATTAGCATTTGATAAATTCTTATCGTTCGTTACAAGGCGAAATTCATTATCCACAGATAAATTGAGCACCTCAAAGTGGTATGAATATCCACAAAGAGCAGTACGGCAGAGAGACAGTGAAAATTGTGGAATTTTCATTTTGTACTACTTGAGACAAACTTTAAAAGCAAGTAGCCTGGAGGAAACATTCAATCCGAAACTTTTCCGCATTGATGCTCAGAAACGGGTTATCCACTTATCTGACAATATGGTAAACATTTGTTTGTACTGCGGATGTGAAAACCGAATAACTAATGAAAATTATATAGACTGGGTTTTGTGCAATTCCTGCAGACGCTGGATACATACTGACTGCATTTCGCCATGCTCTAGTGCAAAAGATTTTGAGGACAAACATTTCTTTTGTGAAGTGTGTGTTGTTAGAAAATAGTGCTTGTGCAAAAATCGCGTTGTGTGATAAAGGAACTATAAGTGCTTCAGCGGATGTGTAAGGAGTGTGAGTTGCAAAGAAGTAGTGTTTGTGCGAATATCGTGTTCTGTGATGATGAAAGTGTATTTATATATTCAGCCGAAGTATAAATAGTGTGTGGTGTCAACAAAGTGATAAGGTGTGATAGCCTGTCTGTGTGCAAGGTGACAGTGTTCTATGATGTAAATATGTTAATCCTTTCATTTCATTTTTGTTAGTATTAAGTAGATCATATGCCAAATTTAATTCAACCAAGTCCAATCACAGTGTAACCAATGTTCACTTACATAAGATAAAACTAATTTATTTTTAAATATCTGTTATTATTTAGAGACTTAAGCAAGTTTAATTGGTAATTCCTTATAGAATAATAACCTATTTGATTAACGCAATGCATTAAAGTAAGTTCTGTTAATTAATAATTAAGTAATTAAAACACACGAAAGTATGTAATAATAGCTCAATATTTTAAGTAATGTCATTCGAAACACTTTTGATTAGGGTATGTAAATTGAAGCTGTGAAGGTGTATTTTTATAATATATGTATTATATTATATTAATTTGTATTGTGTGCAGGAAATGAACATTACATATATTTTTAAATTGTTCTAAGTATATATAACCAAGTGGATTAGGCCTGGTGGTATAGAGCGATTTACACATTCTGTATGTTCTGAAAGAGAAACATATTTGAGAATAACATAAATGGCTTTAAAATATTGATGGACAAATTTTTCTTTGGGAGTTTTAACATCTATATTTTAATTCACTGAACTGTTTCTTAATGCAAATTACTACTTTCAGTTTTTGGGGAAATTTTATTTTCATTTTTCCCTCTATGCCACTGGGGAAACCACGTAAAAAAAAGCGCGCCACGTACTATACCGCAAGGTGGTGAGGAAACGAGTACAATAGATGAAACCCACAAGATAGACTACTTCGATCCTAACAGAATATATTCAAAATGTCTAAATACATTTCGCCATGCACAGTGTTTATATTTCAGTATCATGGACATCTGAATGGATTTCCACGCTCTTGATTACACATCCGCTTGGTGAAACATACGCAAAAAAAGATATAAAATGCCCCATGGAGGCCAACAGAGTAGCTACACAATAACATATCATACCATCACCTATCACTTTGAATTATTTTTACTCAGGTTGGGCACCGCGGGACATTAAGTTTTTCATTATTCCCTCGTATACGTTATTTTGTGACATTTCAGTTCGGTGCTAGTTCCCTAGAAGCAAGAATATCGTTCGAAGAAACATTTTGACTATACAGGGTGATAAACAAATGATGTGCTTACGACACCCTAGATTATCAGATCTTCGAGGGCCACAGTTTGGACATGAGGGAATTTTAAAATTTCCCCCTTATACTCGGTACGTACGATTACATTGAAAATGCCCTAGAACCTAGAATACGATTCGAATAAATATATGGAGCATACAGGGTGATTGGCGAAGGAACGTACTTTGATTTCAAGGTGAAACAATATCCTCGCGGAACACAGGTTGGGTACCGCGGGACAATAAGTTTTTCATTATTCCTTCGTATTCGTTATTATGCGACATTTCAATTCGGTGCTAGTTCCCTAGAGGCAAGAATATCGTTCGAAGAAATATTTTGACTATACAGGGTGATAAACAAAGGATGTGCTTACGACACCCTAGATTATCGGATCTTCGCGGGCCACAGTTTGGACATGAGGGAATTTTAAAATTTCCCCCTTATACTCGGTACGTACGATTCCATTGAAAATGCCCTAGAACCTAGAATACGTTTCGAAGAAATATGTGGAGCATACAGGCTGATTGCCGAAGGAACGTACTTTGTTTTCGTGGTAAAACCAAATCCTCGCGGGGCACAGGTTGGGCACCGCAGGACATTAAGTTTTTCATTATTCCCTCGTACACGTTATTTTGTGACATATCAGTTCGGTGCTAGTTCCCTAGAAGCAAGAATATCGTTCGAAGAAATATTTTGACTATACAGGGTGATAAACAAATTATGTGCTTACGACACCCTAGATTATCAGATCTTCGCGGGCCACAGTTTGGACATGAGGGAATTTTAAAATTTCCCCCCTTATACTCGGTACGTACGATTCCATTGAAAATGCCCTAGAACCTAGAATACGATTCGAAGAAATATGTGGAGCATACAGGCTGATTGCCGAAGGAACGTACTTTGTTTTCGTTGTGAAACCAAATCCTCGCGGGGCACAGATTGGGCACCGCGGGACATTACGTTTTTCATTATTCCCTCGTATACGTTATTTTGTGACATTTCAGTTCGGTGCTAGTTCCCTAGAAGCAAGAATATCGTTCGAAGAAATATTTTGACTATACAGGGTGATAAAAAAAGGAGGTGCTTACGACACCCTAGATTATCAGATCTTCGCGGGCCACAGTTTGGACATGAGGGAATTTTAAAATGTCCCCCTTATACTCGGTACGTACGATTCCATTGAAAATGCCCTAGAACCTAGAATACGATTCGAAGAAATATGTGGAGCATACAGGCTGATTGCCGAACGAACGTACTTTGATTTCATGGTGAAACCAAATCCTCGCGGGGCACAGGTTGGGCACCGCGTGACATTAAGTTTTTCATTATTCCCTCGTATACGTTATTTTGTGACATTTCAGTTCGGTGCTAGTTCCCTAGAGGCAAGAATATCGTTCGAAGAAATATTTTGACTATACAGGGTGATAAACAAAGGATGTGCTTACGACACCCTAGATTATCAGATCTTCGCGGGCCACAGTTTGGACATGAGGGAATTTTAAAATTTCCCCCTTATACTCGGTACGTAGGATTCCATTGAAAATGCCCTAGAACCTAGAATACGATTCGAAGAAATATATGGAGCATACAGGGTGATTGGAAAAGGAACGTACTTTGATTTAAAGGTGAAACGATATCCTCGCGGAACACAGGTTGGGCACCGCGGGACATTAAGTTTTTCATTATTCCCTCGTATATGTTATTTTGTGACATTTCAGTTCGGTTCTAGTTCCCTAGAAGCAAGAATATCGTTCGAAGAAATATTTTGACTATACAGGGTGATAAACAAATGATGTGCTTACGACACCCTAGATTATCAGATCTTCGCGGGCCACAGTTTGGTCATGAGGGAATTTTAAAATGTCCCCCTTATACTCGGTACGTACGATTCCATTGAAAATGCCCTAGAACCTAGAATACGATTCAAAGAAATATGTGGAGCATACAGGCTGATTGCCGAAGGAACGTACTTTGTTTTCGTGGTAAAACCAAATCCTCGCGGGGCACAGGTTGGGCACCGCAGGACATTAAGTTTTTCATTATTCCCTCGTATACGTTATTTTGTGACATTTCAGTTCGGTGCTAGTTCCCTAGAGGCAAGAATATCGTTCGAAGAAATATTTTGACTATACAGGGTGATAAACAAATGATGTGCTTACGACACCCTAGATTATCAGATCTTCGCGGGCCACAGTTTGGACATGAGGGAATTTTATAATTTCCCCCTTATACTCGGTACGTAGGATTCCATCGAAAATGCCCTAGAACCAAGAATACGATTCGAAGAAATATATGGAGCATACAGGGTGATTGCCGAAGGAACGTACTTTGATTTCATGGTGAAACCAAATCCTCGCGGGGCACAGGTTGGGCACCGCGGGACATTACGTTTTTCATTATTCCCTCGTATACGTTATTTTGTGACATTTCAGTTCGGTGCTAGTTCCCTAGAAGCAAGAATATCGTTCGAAGAAATATTTTGACTATACAGGGTGATAAACAAAGGATGTGCTTACGACACCCTAGATTATCAGATCTTCGCGGGCCACAGTTTGGACATGAGGGAATTTTAAAATTTCCCCCTTATACTCGGTACGTACGATTACATTGAAAATGCCCTAGAACCTAGAATACGATTCGAAGAAATATATGGAGCATACAGGGTGATTGGCGAAGGATCGTACTTCGATTTCATGGTGAAAACAAATCCTCGCGGAACACAGGTTGGGCACCGCTGACATTAAGTTTCTCATTATTCCCTCGTATACGTTATTTTGTGACATTTCAATTCGGTTCTAGTTCCCTAGAAGCAAGAATATCGTTCGAAGAAATATTTTGACTATACAGGGTGATAAACAAATGATGTGCTTACGACACCCTAGATTATCAGATCTTCGCGGGCCACAGTTTGGACATGAGGGAATTTTAAAATTTCCCCCTTATACTCGGTACGTAGGATTCCATTGAAAATGCCCGAGAACCTAGAATACGATTCGAAGAAATATGTGGAGCATACAGGCTGATTGCCGAAGGAACGTACTTTGTTTTCGTGTTGAAACCAAATCCTCGCGGGGCACAGGTTGGGCACCGCAGAACATTACGTTTTTCATTATTCCTTATGTATACGTTATTTTGTGACATTTCAGTTCGGTGCTAGTTCCCTAGAAGCAAGAATATCGTTCGAAGAAATATTTTGACTATACAGGGTGATAAACAAATGATGTGCTTACGACACCCTAGATTATCAGATCTTCGCGGGCCACAGTTTGGACTTGAGGGAATTTTAAAATTTCCCCCTTATACTCGGTACGTAGGATTCCATTGAAAATGCCCTAGAACCTAGAATCCGATTCGAAGAAATATATGGAGCATACAGGGTGATTGGCGAAGGATCGTACTTTGATTTAAAGGTGAAACGATATCCTCGCGGAACACAGGTTGGGTACCGCGGGACAATAAGTTTTTCATTATTCCTTCGTATTCGTTATTATGCGACATTTCAATTCGGTGCTAGTTCCCTAGAGGCAAGAATAAAGTTCGAAGAAATATTTTGACTATACAGGGTGATAAACAAAGGATGTGCTTACGACACCCTAGATTATCAGATCTTCGCGGGCCACAGTTTGGACATGAGGGAATTTTAAAATTTCCCCCTTATACTCGGTACGTACGATTCCATTGAAAATGCCCTAGAACCTAGAATCCATTTCGAAGAAATATATGGAGCATACAGGGTGATTGGCGAAGGAACGTACTTTGATTTAAAGGTGAAACGATATCCTCGCGGAACACAGGTTGGGCACCGCTGACATTAAGTTTCTCATTATTCCCTCGTATACGTTATTTTGTGACATTTCAATTCGGTTCTAGTTCCCTAGAAGCAAGAATATCGTTCGAAGAAATATTTTGACTATACAGGGTGATAAACAAATGATGTGCTTACGACACCCTAGATTATCAGATCTTCGCGGGCCACAGTTTGGACTTGAGGGAATTTTAAAATTTCCCCCTTATACTCGGTACGTAGGATTCCATTGAAAATGCCCTAGAACCTAGAATCCGATTCGAAGAAATATATGGAGCATACAGGGTGATTGGCGAAGGATCGTACTTTGATTTAAAGGTGAAACGATATCCTCGCGGAACACAGGTTGGGTACCGCGGGACAATAAGTTTTTCATTATTCCTTCGTATTCGTTATTATGCGACATTTCAATTCGGTGCTAGTTCCCTAGAGGCAAGAATAAAGTTCGAAGAAATATTTTGACTATACAGGGTGATAAACAAAGGATGTGCTTACGACACCCTAGATTATCAGATCTTCGCGGGCCACAGTTTGGACATGAGGGAATTTTAAAATTTCCCCCTTATACTCGGTACGTACGATTACATTGAAAATGCCCTAGAACCTAGAATACGATTCGAAGAAATATATGGAGCATACAGGGTGATTGGCGAAGGATCGTACTTCGATTTCATGGTGAAAACAAATCCTCGCGGAACACAGGTTGGGCACCGCTGACATTAAGTTTCTCATTATTCCCTCGTATACGTTATTTTGTGACATTTCAATTCGGTTCTAGTTCCCTAGAAGCAAGAATATCGTTCGAAGAAATATTTTGACTATACAGGGTGATAAAAAAAGGATGTGCTTACGACACCCTAGATTATCAGATCTTCGCGGGCCACAGTTTGGACATGAGGGAATTTTAAAATTTCCCCCTTATACTCGGTACGTAGGATTCCATTGAAAATGCCCGAGAACCTAGAATACGATTCGAAGAAATATATGGAGCATACAGAGTGATTGCCGAAGGAACGTACTTTGATTTCATGGTGAAACCAAATCCTCGCGGTGCACAGGTTGGGCACCGCGGGACATTACGTTTTTCATTATTCCCTCGTATACGTTATTTTGTGACATTTCAGTTCGGTTCTAGTTCCCTAGAAGCAAGAATATCGTTCGAAGAAATATTTTGACTATACAGGGTGATAAACAAATGATGTGCTTACGACACCCTAGATTATCAGATCTTTGCGGGCCACAGTTTGGTCATGAGGGAATTTTAAAATGTCCCCCTTATACTCGTTACGTACGATTCCATTGAAAATGCCCTAGAACCTAGAATACGATTCGAAGAAATATGTGGAGCATACAGGCTGATTGCCGAAGGAACGTACTTTGTTTTCGTGTTGAAACCAAATCCTCGCGGGGCACAGGTTGGGCACCGCAGAACATTACGTTTTTCATTATTCCTTATGTATACGTTATTTTGTGACATTTCAGTTCGGTGCTAGTTCCCTAGAAGCAAGAATATCGTTCGAAGAAATATTTTGACTATACAGGGTGATAAACAAATGATGTGCTTACGACACCCTAGATTATCAGATCTTCGCGGGCCACAGTTTGGACTTGAGGGAATTTTAAAATTTCCCCCTTATACTCGGTACGTAGGATTCCATTGAAAATGCCCTAGAACCTAGAATCCGATTCGAAGAAATATATGGAGCATACAGGGTGATTGGCGAAGGATCGTACTTTGATTTAAAGGTGAAACGATATCCTCGCGGAACACAGGTTGGGTACCGCGGGACAAGAAGTTTTTCATTATTCCTTCGTATTCGTTATTATGCGACATTTCAATTCGGTGCTAGTTCCCTAGAGGCAAGAATAAAGTTCGAAGAAATATTTTGACTATACAGGGTGATAAACAAAGGATGTGCTTACGACACCCTAGATTATCAGATCTTCGCGGGCCACAGTTTGGACATGAGGGAATTTTAAAATTTCCCCCTTATACTCGGTACGTACGATTCCATTGAAAATGCCCTAGAACCTAGAATCCATTTCGAAGAAATATATGGAGCATACAGGGTGATTGGCGAAGGAACGTACTTTGATTTAAAGGTGAAACGATATCCTCGCGGAACACAGGTTGGGTACCGCGGGACAATAAGTTTTTCATTATTCCTTCGTATTCGTTATTATGCGACATTTCAATTCGGTTCTAGTTCCCTAGAGGCAAGAATATCGTTCGAAGAAATATTTTGACTATACAGGGTGATAAACAAAGGATGTGCTTACGACACCCTAGATTATCAGATCTTCGCGGGCCACAGTTTGGACATGAGGGAATTTTAAAATTTCCCCCTTATACTCGGTACGTACGATTCCATTGAAAATGCCCTAGAACCTAGAATCCGATTCGAAGAAATATATGGAGCATACAGGGTGATTGGCGAAGGATCGTACTTTGATTTAAAGGTGAAACGATATCCTCGCGGAACACAAGTTGGGCACCGCTGACATTAAGTTTTTTCATTATTCCCTCGTATACGATATTTTGTGACATTTCAATTCGGTGCTAGTTCCCTAGAAGCAAGAATATCGTTCGAAGAAATATTTTGACTATACAGGGTGATAAACAAATGATGTGCTTACGACACCCTAGATTATCAGATCTTCGCGGGCCACAGTTTGGACATGAGGGAATTTTAAAATTTCCCCCTTATACTCGGTACGTAGGATTCCATTGAAAATGCCCGAGAACCTAGAATACGATTCGAAGAAATATATGGAGCATACAGAGTGATTGCCGAAGGAACGTACTTTGATTTCATGGTGAAACCAAATCCTCGCGGTGCACAGGTTGGGCACCGCGGGACATTACGTTTTTCATTATTCCCTCGTATACGTTATTTTGTGACATTTCAGTTCGGTGCTAGTTCCCTAGAGGCAAGAATATCGTTCGACGACATATTTTGACTATACAGGGTGATAAACAAAGGACGTGCTTACGACACCCTAGATTATCAGATCTTCGCGGGCCACAGTTTGGACATGAGGGAATTTTAAAATTTCCCCCTTATACTCGGTACGTACGATTACATTGAAAATGCCCTAGAACCTAGAATACGATTCGAAGAAATATATGGAGCATACAGGGTGATTGGCGAAGGATCGTACTTCGATTTCATGGTGAAAACAAATCCTCGCGGAACACAGGTTGGGCACCGCTGACATTAAGTTTTTTTTATTCCCTCGTATACGTTATTTTGTGACATTTCAATTCGGTGCTAGTTCCCTAGAAGCAAGAATATCGTTCGAAGAAATATTTTGACTATACAGGGTGATAAACAAATGATGTGCTTACGACACCCTAGATTATCAGATCTTCGCGGGCCACAGTTTGGACATGAGGGAATTTTAAAATTTCCCCCTTATACTCGGTACGTAGGATTCCGTTGAAAATGCCCGAGAACCTAGAATACGATTCGAGGAAATATATGGAGCATACAGAGTGATTGCCGAAGGAACGTACTTTGATTTCATGGTGAAACCAAATCCTCGCGGTGCACAGGTTGGGCACCGCGGGACATTACGTTTTTCATTATTCCCTCGTATACGTTATTTTGTGACATTTCAGTTCGGTTCTAGTTCCCTAGAAGCAAGAATATCGTTCGAAGAAATATTTTGACTATACAGGGTGATAAACAAATGATGTGCTTACGACACCCTAGATTATCAGATCTTTGCGGGCCACAGTTTGGTCATGAGGGAATTTTAAAATGTCCCCCTTATACTCGGTACGTACGATTCCATTGAAAATGCCCTAGAACCTAGAATACGATTCGAAGAAATATGTGGAGCATACAGGCTGATTGCCGAAGGAACGTACTTTGTTTTCGTGTTGAAACCAAATCCTCGCGGGGCACAGGTTGGGCACCGCAGAACATTACGTTTTTCATTATTCCTTATGTATACGTTATTTTGTGACATTTCAGTTCGGTGCTAGTTCCCTAGAAGCAAGAATATCGTTCGAAGAAATATTTTGACTATACAGGGTGATAAACAAATGATGTGCTTACGACACCCTAGATTATCAGATCTTCGCGGGCCACAGTTTGGACATGAGGGAATTTTAAAATTTCCCCCTTATACTCGGTACGTAGGATTCCATTGAAAATGCCCTAGAACCTAGAATCCGATTCGAAGAAATATATGGAGCATACAGGGTGATTGGCGAAGGAACGTACTTTGATTTAAAGGTAAAACGATATCCTCGCGGAACACAGGTTGGGTACCGCGGGACAATAAGTTTTTCATTATTCCTTCGAATTCGTTATTATGCGACATTTCAATTCGGTGCTAGTTCCCTAGAGGCAAGAATAACGTTCGAAGAAATATTTTGACTATACAGGGTGATAAACAAAGGATGTGCTTAAGACACCCTAGATTATCAGATCTTCGCGGGCCACAGTTTGGACATGAGGGAATTTTAAAATTTCCCCCTTATACTCGGTACGTACGATTCCATTGAAAATGCCCTAGAACCTAGAATCCATTTCGAAGAAATATATGGAGCATACAGGGTGATTGGCGAAGGAACGTACTTTGATTTAAAGGTGAAACGATATCCTCGCGGAACACAGGTTGGGTACCGCGGGACAATAAGTTTTTCATTATTCCTTCGTATTCGTTATTATGCGACATTTCAATTCGGTTCTAGTTCCCTAGAGGCAAGAATATCGTTCGAAGAAATATTTTGACTATACAGGGTGATAAACAAAGGATGTGCTTACGACACCCTAGATTATCAGATCTTCGCGGGCCACAGTTTGGACATGAGGGAATTTTAAAATTTCCCCCTTATACTCGGTACGTACGATTCCATTGAAAATGCCCTAGAACCTAGAATCCGATTCGAAGAAATATATGGAGCATACAGGGTGATTGGCGAAGGAACGTACTTTGATTTAAAGGTGAAACGATATCCTCGCGGAACACAGGTTGGGTACCGCGGGACAATAAGTTTTTCATTATTCCTTCGTATTCGTTATTATGCGACATTTCAATTCGGTGCTAGTTCCCTAGAGGCAAGAATATCGTTCGAAGAAATATTTTGACTATACAGGGTGATAAACAAAGGATGTGCTTACGACACCCTAGATTATCAGATCTTCGCGGGCCACAGTTTGGACATGAGGGAATTTTAAAATTTCCCCCTTATACTCGGTACGTACGATTCCATTGAAAATGCCCTAGAACCTAGAATACGATTCGAAGAAATATGTGGAGCATACAGGCTGATTGCCGAAGGAACGTACTTTGATTTCATGGAGAAACCAAATCCTCGCGGGGCACAGGTTGGGCACCGCGTGACATTAAGTTTTTCATTATTCCCTCGTATACGTTATTTTGTGACATTTCAGTTCGGTGCTAGTTCCCTAGAGGCAAGAATATCGTTCGAAGAAATATTTTGACTATACAGGGTGATAAACAAAGGATGTGCTTACGACACCCTAGATTATCAGATCTTCGCGGGCCACAGTTTGGACATGAGGGAATTTTAAAATTTCCCCCTTATACTCGGTACGTACGATTCCATTGAAAATGCCCTAGAACCTAGAATACGATTCGAAGAAATATGTGGAGCATACAGGGTGATTGGCGAAGGAACGTACTTTGATTTCGTGGTAAAACCAAATCCTCGCGAGGCACAGGTTGGGCACCGCAGGACATTAAGATTTTCATTATTCCCTCGTACACGTTATTTTGTGACATTTCAGTTCGATGCTAGTTCCCTAGAAGCAAGAATATCGTTCGAAGAAATATTTTGACTATACAGGGTGATAAACAAATTATGTGCTTACGACACCCTAGATTATCAGATCTTCGCGGGCCACAGTTTGGACATGAGGGAATTTTAAAATTTCCCCCCTTATACTCGGTACGTACGATTCCATTGAAAATGCCCTAGAACCTAGAATACGATTCGAAGAAATATGTGGAGCATACAGGCTGATTGCCGAAGGAACGTACTTTGTTTTCGTTGTGAAACCAAATCCTCGCGGGGCACAGATTGGGCACCGCGGGACATTAGGTTTTTCATTATTCCCTCGTATACGTTATTTTGTGACATTTCAGTTCGGTGCTAGTTCCCTAGAAGCAAGAATATCGTTCGAAGAAATATTTTGACTATACAGGGTGATAAAAAAAGGATGTGCTTACGACACCCTAGATTATCAGATCTTCGCGGGCCACAGTTTGGACATGAGGGAATTTTAAAATTTCCCCCTTATACTCGGTACGTAGGATTCCATTGAAAATGCCCTAGAACCTAGAATACGATTCGAAGAAATATGTGGAGCATACAGGCTGATTGCCGAAGGAACGTACTTTGATTTCATGGAGAAACCAAATCCTCGCGGGGCACAGGTTGGGCACCGCGTGACATTAAGTTTTTCATTATTCCCTCGTATACGTTATTTTGTGACATTTCAGTTCGGTGCAAGTTCCCGAGAGGCAAGAATATCGTTCGAAGAAATATTTTGACTATACAGGGTGATAAAAAAAGGATGTGCTTACGACACCCTAGATTATCAGATCTTCGCGGGGCACAGTTTGGACATGAGGGAATTTTAAAATTTCCCCCTTATACTCGGTACGTAGGATTACATTGAAAATGCCCTAGAACCTAGAATACGATTCGAAGAAATATGTGGAGCATACAGGCTGATTGCCGAAGGAACGTACTTTGATTTCATGGAGAAACCAAATCCTCGCGGGGCACAGGTTGGGCACCGCGTGACATTAAGTTTTTCATTATTCCCTCGTATACGTTATTTTGTGACATTTCAGTTCGGTGCTAGTTCCCTAGAGGCAAGAATATCGTTCGAAGAAATATTTTGACTATACAGGGTGATAAACAAAGGATGTGCTTACGACACCCTAGATTATCAGATCTTCGCGGGCCACAGTTTGGACATGAGGGAATTTTAAAATTTCCCCCTTATACTCGGTACGTACGATTCCATTGAAAATGCCCTAGAACCTAGAATACGATTCGAAGAAATATGTGGAGCATACAGGGTGATTGGCGAAGGAACGTACTTTGTTTTCGTGGTAAAACCAAATCCTCGCGAGGCACAGGTTGGGCACCGCAGGACATTAAGATTTTCATTATTCCCTCGTACACGTTATTTTGTGACATTTCAGTTCGGTGCTAGTTCCCTAGAAGCAAGAATATCGTTCGAAGAAATATTTTGACTATACAGGGTGATAAACAAATTATGTGCTTACGACACCTTAGATTATCAGATCTTCGCGGGCCACAGTTTGGACATGAGGGAATTTTAAAATTTCCCCCCTTATACTCGGTACGTACGATTCCATTGAAAATGCCCTAGAACCTAGAATACGATTCGAAGAAATATGTGGAGCATACAGGGTGATTGCCGAAGGAACGTACTTTGTTTTCGTTGTGAAACCAAATCCTCGCGGGGCACAGATTGGGCACCGCGTGACATTAAGTTTTTCATTATTCCCTCGTATACGTTATTTTGTGACATTTCAGTTCGGTGCTAGTTCCCGAGAGGCAAGAATATCGTTCGAAGAAATATTTTGACTATACAGGGTGATAAAAAAAGGATGTGCTTACGACACCCTAGATTATCAGATCTTCGCGGGGCACAGTTTGGACATGAGGGAATTTTAAAATTTCCCCCTTATACTCGGTACGTAGGATTCCATTGAAAATGCCCTAGAACCTAGAATACGATTCGAAGAAATATGTGGAGCATACAGGCTGATTGCCGAAGGAACGTACTTTGATTTCATGGAGAAACCAAATCCTCGCGGGGCACAGGTTGGGCACCGCGTGACATTAAGTTTTTCATTATTCCCTCGTATACGTTATTTTGTGACATTTCAGTTCGGTGCTAGTTCCCTAGAGGCAAGAATATCGTTCGAAGAAATATTTTGACTATACAGGGTGATAAACAAAGGATGTGCTTACGACACCCTAGATTATCAGATCTTCGCGGGCCACAGTTTGGACATGAGGGAATTTTAAAATTTCCCCCTTGTACTCGGTACGTACGATTCCATTGAAAATGCCCTAGAACCTAGAATACGATTCGAAGAAATATATGGAGCATACAGGGTGATTGGAGAAGGAACGTACTTTGATTTAAAGGTGAAACGATATCCTCGCGGAACACAGGTTGGGCACCGCGGGACATTAAGTTTTTCATTATTCCCTCGTATACGTTATTTTGTGACATTTCAGTTCGGTTCTAGTTCCCTAGAAGCAAGAATATCGTTCGAAGAAATATTTTGACTATACAGGGTGATAAACAAATGATGTGCTTACGACACCTTAGATTATCAGATCTTCGCGGGCCACAGTTTGGTCATGAGGGAATTTTAAATTGTCCCCCTTATACTCGGTACGTACGATTCCATTGAAAATGCCCTAGAACCTAGAATACGATTCGAAGAAATATGTGGAGCATACAGGCTGATTGCCGAAGGAACGTACTTTGTTTTCGTGGTGAAACCAAATCCTCGCGGGGCACAGGTTGGGCACCGCGGGACATTACGTTTTTCATTATTCCCTCGTATACGTTATTTTGTGACATTTCAGTTCGGTGCTAGTTCCCTAGAAGCAAGAATATCGTTCGAAGAAATATTATGACTATACAGGGTGATAAACAAAGGATGTGCTTACGACACCCTAGATTATCAGATCTTCGCGGGCCACAGTTTGGACATGAGGGAATATTAAAATTTCCCCCTTATACTCGGTACGTACGATTACATTGAAAATGCCCTAGAACCTAGAATACGATTCGAAGAAATATATGGAGCATACAGGGTGATTGGCGAAGGAACGTACTTCGATTTCATGGTGAAAACAAATCCTCGCGGGGCACAGGTTGGGCACCGCTGACATTAAGTTTTTCATTATTCCCTCGTATACGTTATTTTGTGACATTTCAATTCGGTTCTAGTTCCCTAGAAGCAAGAATATCGTTCGAAGAAATATTTTGACTATACAGGGTGATAAACAAATGATGTGCTTACGACACCCTAGATTATCAGATCTTCGCGGGCCACAGTTTGGACATGAGGGAATTTTAAAATTTCCCCCTTATACTCGGTACGTAGGATTCCATTGAAAATGCCCGAGAACCTAGAATACGATTCGAAGAAATATATGGAGCATACAGAGTGATTGCCGAAGGAACGTACTTTGATTTCATGGTGAAACCAAATCCTCGCGGTGCACAGGTTGGGCACCGCGGGACATTACGTTTTTCATTATTCCCTGGTATACGTTATTTTGTGACATTTCAGTTCGGTTCTAGTTCCCTAGAAGCAAGAATATCGTTCGAAGAAATATCTTGACTATACAGGGTGATAAACAAAGGATGTGCTTACGACACCCTAGATTATCAGATCTTTGCGGGCCACAGTTTGGTCATGAGGGAATTTTAAAATGTCCCCCTTATACTCGGTACGTACGATTCGATTGAAAATGTCCTAGAACCTAGAATACGATTCGAAGAAATATGTGGAGCATACAGGCTGATTGCCGAAGGAACGTACTTTGTTTTCGTGGTGAAACCAAATCCTCGCGGGGCACAGGTTGGGCACCGCAGAACATTACGTTTTTCATTATTCCTTATGTATACGTTTTTTTGTGACATTTCAGTTCGGTGCTAGTTCCCTAGAAGCAAGAATATCGTTCGAAGAAATATTTTGACTGTACAGGGTGATAAACAAATGATGTGCTTAAGACACCCTAGATTATCAGATCTTCGCGGGCCACAGTTTGGACATGAGGGAATTTTATAATTTCCCCCCTTATACTCCGTACGTAGGATTCCATTGAAAATGCCCTAGAACCTAGAATACGATTCGAAGAAATATATGGAGCATACAGGGTGATTGCCGAAGGAACGTACTTTGATTTCATGGTGAAACCAAATCCTCGCGGGGCACAGGTTGGGCACCGCGGGACATTAGGTTTTTCATTATTCCCTCGTATACGTTATTTTGTGACATTTCAGTTCGGTGCTAGTTCCCTAGAAGCAAGAATATCGTTCGAAGAAATATTTTGACTATACAGGGTGATAAAAAAAGGATGTGCTTACGACACCCTAGATCATCAGATCTTCGCGGGCCACAGTTTGGACATGAGGGAATTTTAAAATGTCCCCCTTATACTCGGTACGTACGATTCCATTGAAAATGCCCTAGAACCTAGAATCCGATTCGAAGAAATATATGGAGCATACAGGGTGATTGGCGAAGGAACGTACTTTGATTTAGAGGTGAAACGATATCCTCGCGGAACACAGGTTGGGTACCGCGGGACAATAAGTTTTTCATTATTCCTTCGTATTCGTTATTATGCCACATTTCAATTCGGTGCTAGTTCCCTAGAGGCAAGAATATCGTTCGAAGAAATATTTTGACTATACAGGGTGATAAACAAAGGATGTGCTTACGACACCCTAGATTATCAGATCTTCGCGGGCCACAGTTTGGACATGAGGGAATTTTAAAATTTCCCCCTTATACTCGGTACTTACGATTCCATTGAAAATGCCCTAGAACCTAGAATACGATTCGAAGAAATATGTGGAGCATATAGGCTGATTGCCGAAGGAACGTACTTTGTTTTCGTTGTGAAACCAAATCCTCGCGGGGCACAGATTGGGCACCGCGGGACATTACGTTTTTCATTATTCCCTCGTATACGTTATTTTGTGACATTTCAGTTCGGTGCTAGTTCCCTAGAAGCAAGAATATCGTTCGAAGAAATATTTTGACTATACAGGGTGATAAAAAAAGGATGTGCTTACGACACCCTAGATTATCAGATCTTCGCGGGCCACAGTTTGGACATGAGGGAATTTTAAAATTTCCCCCTTATACTCGGTACGTACGATTACATTGAAAATGCCCTAGAACCTAGAATACGATTCGAAGAAATATATGGAGCATACAGGGTGATTGGAGAAGGAACGTACTTTGATTTAAAGGTGAAACGATATCCTCGCGGAACACAGGTTGGGTACCGCGGGACAATAAGTTTTTCATTATTCCTTCGTATTCGATATTATGCGACATTTCAATTCGGTGCAAGTTCCCTAGAGGCAAGAATATCGTTCGAAGAAATATTTTGACTATACAGGGTGATAAACAAGGGATGTGGTTACGACACCCTAGATTATCAGATCTTCGCGGGCCACAGTTTGGACATGAGGGAATTTTAAAATTTCCCCCTTATACTCGGTACGTACGATTACATTGAAAATGCCCTAGAACCTAGAATACGATTCGAAGAAATATATGGAGCATACAGGGTGATTGGCGAAGGACCGTACTTCGATTTCATGGTGAAAACAAATCCTCGCGGAACACAGGTTGGGCACCGCTGACATTAAGTTTCTCATTACTCCCTCGTATACGTTATTTTGTGACATTTCAATTCGGTTCTAGTTCCCTAGAAGCAAGAATATCGTTCGAAGAAATATTTTGACTATACAGGGTGATAAACAAATGATGTGCTTACGACACCCTAGATTATCAGATCTTCGCGGGCCACAGTTTGGACATGAGGGAATTTTAAAATTTCCCCCTTATACTCGGTACGTAGGATTCCATTGAAAATGCCCGAGAACCTAGAATACGATTCGAAGAAATATATGGAGCATACAGAGTGATTGCCGAAGGAACGTACTTTGATTTCATGGTGAAACCAAATCCTCGCGGTGCACAGGTTGGGCACCGCGGGACATTACGTTTTTCATTATTCCCTCGTATACGTTATTTTGTGACATTTCAGTTCGGTTCTAGTTCCCTAGAAGCAAGAATATCGTTCGAAGAAATATTTTGACTATACAGGGTGATAAACAAATGATGTGCTTACGACACCCTAGATTATCAGATCTTTGCGGGCCACAGTTTGGTCATGAGGGAATTTTCAAATGTCCCCCTTATACTCGGTACGTACGATTCCATTGAAAATGCCCTAGAACCTAGAATACGATTCGAAGAAATATGTGGAGCATACAGGCTGATTGCCGAAGGAACGTACTTTGTTTTCGTGTTGAAACCAAATCCTCGCGGGGCACAGGTTGGGCACCGCAGAACATTACGTTTTTCATTATTCCTTATGTATACGTTATTTTGTGACATTTCAGTTCGGTGCTAGTTCCCTAGAAGCAAGAATATCGTTCGAAGAAATATTTTGACTATACAGGGTGATAAACAAATGATGTGCTTACGACACCCTAGATTATCAGATCTTCGCGGGCCACAGTTTGGACTTGAGGGAATTTTAAAATTTCCCCCTTATACTCGGTACGTAGGATTCCATTGAAAATGCCCTAGAACCTAGAATCCGATTCGAAGAAATATATGGAGCATACAGGGTGATTGGCGAAGGATCGTACTTTGATTTAAAGGTGAAACGATATCCTCGCGGAACACAGGTTGGGTACCGCGGGACAATAAGTTTTTCATTATTCCTTCGTATTCGTTGTTATGCGACATTTCAATTCGGTGCTAGTTCCCTAGAGGCAAGAATAAAGTTCGAAGAAATATTTTGACTATACAGGGTGATAAACAAAGGATGTGCTTACGACACCCTAGATTATCAGATCTTCGCGGGCCACAGTTTGGACATGAGGGAATTTTAAAATTTCCCCCATATACTCGGTACGTACGATTCCATTGAAAATGCCCTAGAACCTAGAATCCATTTCGAAGAAATATATGGAGCATACAGGGTGATTGGCGAAGGAACGTACTTTGATTTAAAGGTGAAACGATATCCTCGCGGAACACAGGTTGGGTACCGCGGGACAATAAGTTTTTCATTATTCCTTCGTATTCGTTATTATGCGACATTTCAATTCGGTTCTAGTTCCCTAGAGGCAAGAATATCGTTCGAAGAAATATTTTGACTATACAGGGTGATAAACAAAGGATGTGCTTACGACACCCTAGATTATCAGATCTTCGCGGGCCACAGTTTGGACATGAGGGAATTTTAAAATTTCCCCCTTATACTCGGTACGTACGATTCCATTGAAAATGCCCTAGAACCTAGAATCCGATTCGAAGAAATATATGGAGCATACAGGGTGATTGGCGAAGGATCGTACTTTGATTTAAAGGTGAAACGATATCCTCGCGGAACACAAGTTGGGCACCGCTGACATTAAGTTTTTCATTATTCCCTCGTATACGATATTTTGTGACATTTCAATTCGGTGCTAGTTCCCTAGAAGCAAGAATATCGTTCGAAGAAATATTTTGACTATACAGGGTGATAAACAAATGATGTGCTTACGACACCCTAGATTATCAGATCTTCGCGGGCCACAGTTTGGACATGAGGGAATTTTAAAATTTCTCCCTTATACTCGGTACGTAGGATTCCATTGAAAATGCCCGAGAACCTAGAATACGATTCGAAGAAATATATGGAGCATACAGAGTGATTGCCGAAGGAACGTACTTTGATTTCATGGTGAAACCAAATCCTCGCGGTGCACAGGTTGGGCACCGCGGGACATTACGTTTTTCATTATTCCCTCGTATACGTTATTTTGTGACATTTCAGTTCGGTGCTAGTTCCCTAGAAGCAAGAATATCGTTCGAAGACATATTTTGACTATACAGGGTGATAAACAAAGGACGTGCTTACGACACCCTAGATTATCAGATCTTCGCGGGCCACAGTTTGGACATGAGGGAATTTTAAAATTTCCCCCTTATACTCGGTACGTACGATTACATTGAAAATGCCCTAGAACCTAGAATACGATTCGAAGAAATATATGGAGCATACAGGGTGATTGGCGAAGGATCGTACTTCGATTTCATGGTGAAAACAAATCCTCGCGGAACACAGGTTGGGCACCGCTGACATTAAGTTTTTTTTATTCCCTCGTATACGTTATTTTGTGACATTTCAATTCGGTGCTAGTTCCCTAGAAGCAAGAATATCGTTCGAAGAAATATTTTGACTATACAGGGTGATAAACAAATGATGTGCTTACGACACCCTAGATTATCAGATCTTCGCGGGCCACAGTTTGGACATGAGGGAATTTTAAAATTTCCCCCTTATACTCGGTACGTAGGATTCCGTTGAAAATGCCCGAGAACCTAGAATACGATTCGAGGAAATATATGGAGCATACAGAGTGATTGCCGAAGGAACGTACTTTGATTTCATGGTGAAACCAAATCCTCGCGGTGCACAGGTTGGGCACCGCGGGACATTACGTTTTTCATTATTCCCTCGTATACGTTATTTTGTGACATTTCAGTTCGGTTCTAGTTCCCTAGAAGCAAGAATATCGTTCGAAGAAATATTTTGACTATACAGGGTGATAAACAAATGATGTGCTTACGACACCCTAGATTATCAGATCTTTGCGGGCCACAGTTTGGTCATGAGGGAATTTTAAAATGTCCCCCTTATACTCGGTACGTACGATTCCATTGAAAATGCCCTAGAACCTAGAATACGATTCGAAGAAATATGTGGAGCATACAGGCTGATTGCCGAAGGAACGTACTTTGTTTTCGTGTTGAAACCAAATCCTCGCGGGGCACAGGTTGGGCACCGCAGAACATTACGTTTTTCATTATTCCTTATGTATACGTTATTTTGTGACATTTCAGTTCGGTGCTAGTTCCCTAGAAGCAAGAATATCGTTCGAAGAAATATTTTGACTATACAGGGTGATAAACAAATGATGTGCTTACGACACCCTAGATTATCAGATCTTCGCGGGCCACAGTTTGGACATGAGGGAATTTTAAAATTTCCCCCTTATACTCGGTACGTAGGATTCCATTGAAAATGCCCTAGAACCTAGAATCCGATTCAAAGAAATATATGGAGCATACAGGGTGATTGGCGAAGGAACGTACTTTGATTTAAAGGTAAAACGATATACTCGCGGAACACAGGTTGGGTACCGCGGGACAATAAGTTTTTCATTATTCCTTCGTATTCGTTATTATGCGACATTTCAATTCGGTGCTAGTTCCCTAGAGGCAAGAATAACGTTCGAAGAAATATTTTGACTATACAGGGTGATAAACAAAGGATGTGCTTAAGACACCCTAGATTATCAGATCTTCGCGGGCCACAGTTTGGACATGAGGGAATTTTAAAATTTCCCCCTTATACTCGGTACGTACGATTCCATTGAAAATGCCCTAGAACCTAGAATCCATTTCGAAGAAATATATGGAGCATACAGGGTGATTGGCGAAGGAACGTACTTTGATTTAAAGGTGAAACGATATCCTCGCGGAACACAGGTTGGGTACCGCGGGACAATAAGTTTTTCATTATTCCTTCGTATTCGTTATTATGCGACATTTCAATTCGGTTCTAGTTCCCTAGAGGCAAGAATATCGTTCGAAGAAATATTTTGACTATACAGGGTGATAAACAAAGGATGTGCTTACGACACCCTAGATTATCAGATCTTCGCGGGCCACAGTTTGGACATGAGGGAATTTTAAAATTTCCCCCTTATACTCGGTACGTACGATTCCATTGAAAATGCCCTAGAACCTAGAATCCGATTCGAAGAAATATATGGAGCATACAGTGTGATTGGCGAAGGAACGTACTTTGATTTAAAGGTGAAACGATATCCTCGCGGAACACAGGTTGGGTACCGCGGGACAATAAGTTTTTCATTATTCCTTCGTATTCGTTATTATGCGACATTTCAATTCGGTGCTAGTTCCCTAGAGGCAAGAATATCGTTCGAAGAAATATTTTGACTATACAGGGTGATAAACAAAGGATGTGCTTACGACACCCTAGATTATCAGATCTTCGCGGGCCACAGTTTGGACATGAGGGAATTTTAAAATTTCCCCCTTATACTCGGTACGTACGATTCCATTGAAAATGCCCTAGAACCTAGAATACGATTCGAAGAAATATGTGGAGCATACAGGCTGATTGCCGAAGGAACGTACTTTGATTTCATGGAGAAACCAAATCCTCGCGGGGCACAGGTTGGGCACCGCGTGACATTAAGTTTTTCATTATTCCCTCGTATACGTTATTTTGTGACATTTCAGTTCGGTGCTAGTTCCCTAGAGGCAAGAATATCGTTCGAAGAAATATTTTGACTATACAGGGTGATAAACAAAGGATGTGCTTACGACACCCTAGATTATCAGATCTTCGCGGGCCACAGTTTGGACATGAGGGAATTTTAAAATTTCCCCCTTATACTCGGTACGTACGATTCCATTGAAAATGCCCTAGAACCTAGAATACGATTCGAAGAAATATGTGGAGCATACAGGGTGATTGGCGAAGGAACGTACTTTGTTTTCGTGGTAAAACCAAATCCTCGCGAGGCACAGGTTGGGCACCGCAGGACATTAAGATTTTCATTATTCCCTCGTACACGTTATTTTGTGACATTTCAGTTCGGTGCTAGTTCCCTAGAAGCAAGAATATCGTTCGAAGAAATATTTTGACTATACAGGGTGATAAACAAATTATGTGCTTACGACACCCTAGATTATCAGATCTTCGCGGGCCACAGTTTGGACATGAGGGAATTTTAAAATTTCCCCCCTTATACTCGGTACGTACGATTCCATTGAAAATGCCCTAGAACCTAGAATACGATTCGAAGAAATATGTGGAGCATACAGGCTGATTGCCGAAGGAACGTACTTTGTTTTCGTTGTGAAACCAAATCCTCGCGGGGCACAGATTGGGCACCGCGGGACATTACGTTTTTCATTATTCCCTCGTATACGTTATTTTGTGACATTTCAGTTCGGTGCTAGTTCCCTAGAAGCAAGAATATCGTTCGAAGAAATATTTTGACTATACAGGGTGATAAAAAAAGGATGTGCTTACGACACCCTAGATTATCAGATCTTCGCGGGCCACAGTTTGGACATGAGGGAATTTTAAAATTTCCCCCTTATACTCGGTACGTACGATTCCATTGAAAATGCCCTAGAACCTAGAATACGATTCGAAGAAATATGTGGAGCATACAGGCTGATTGCCGAAGGAACGTACTTTGATTTCATGGAGAAACCAAATCCTCGCGGGGCACAGGTTGGGCACCGCGTGACATTAAGTTTTTCATTATTCCCTCGTATACGTTATTTTGTGACATTTCAGTTCGGTGCAAGTTCCCGAGAGGCAAGAATATCGTTCGAAGAAATATTTTGACTATACAGGGTGATAAAAAAAGGATGTGCTTACGACACCCTAGATTATCAGATCTTCGCGGGGCACAGTTTGGACATGAGGGAATTTTAAAATTTCCCCCTTATACTCGGTACGTAGGATTACATTGAAAATGCCCTAGAACCTAGAATACGATTCGAAGAAATATGTGGAGCATACAGGCTGATTGCCGAAGGAACGTACTTTGATTTCATGGAGAAACCAAATACTCGCGGGGCACAGGTTGGGCACCGCGTGACATTAAGTTTTTCATTATTCCCTCGTATACGTTATTTTGTGACATTTCAGTTCGGTGCTAGTTCCCTAGAGGCAAGAATATCGTTCGAAGAAATATTTTGACTATACAGGGTGATAAACAAAGGATGTGCTTACGACACCCTAGATTATCAGATCTTCGCGGGCCACAGTTTGGACATGAGGGAATTTTAAAATTTCCCCCTTATACTCGGTACGTACGATTCCATTGAAAATGCCCTAGAACCTAGAATACGATTCGAAGAAATATGTGGAGCATACAGGGTGATTGGCGAAGGAACGTACTTTGTTTTCGTGGTAAAACCAAATCCTCGCGAGGCACAGGTTGGGCACCGCAGGACATTAAGATTTTCATTATTCCCTCGTACACGTTATTTTGTGACATTTCAGTTCGGTGCTAGTTCCCTAGAAGCAAGAATATCGTTCGAAGAAATATTTTGACTATACAGGGTGATAAACAAATTATGTGCTTACGACACCCTAGATTATCAGATCTTCGCGGGCCACAGTTTGGACATGAGGGAATTTTAAAATTTCCCCCCTTATACTCGGTACGTACGATTCCATTGAAAATGCCCTAGAACCTAGAATACGATTCGAAGAAATATGTGGAGCATACAGGGTGATTGCCGAAGGAACGTACTTTGTTTTCGTTGTGAAACCAAATCCTCGCGGGGCACAGATTGGGCACCGCGTGACATTAAGTTTTTCATTATTCCCTCGTATACGTTATTTTGTGACATTTCAGTTCGGTGCTAGTTCCCGAGAGGCAAGAATATCGTTCGAAGAAATATTTTGACTATACAGGGTGATAAAAAAAGGATGTGCTTACGACACCCTAGATTATCAGATCTTCGCGGGCCACAGTTTGGACATGAGGGAATTTTAAAATTTCCCCCTTATACTCGGTACGTACGATTCCATTGAAAATGCCCTAGAACCTAGAATACGATTCGAAGAAATATATGGAGCATACAGGGTGATTGGAGAAGGAACGTACTTTGATTTAAAGGTGAAACGATATCCTCGCGGAACACAGGTTGGGCACCGCGGGACATTAAGTTTTTCATTATTCCCTCGTATACGTTATTTTGTGACATTTCAGTTCGGTTCTAGTTCCCTAGAAGCAAGAATATCGTTCGAAGAAATATTTTGACTATACAGGGTGATAAACAAATGATGTGCTTACGACACCTTAGATTATCAGATCTTCGCGGGCCACAGTTTGGTCATGAGGGAATTTTAAAATGTCCCCCTTATACTCGGTACGTACGATTCCATTGAAAATGCCCTAGAACCTAGAATACGATTCGAAGAAATATGTGGAGCATACAGGCTGATTGCCGAAGGAACGTACTTTGTTTTCGTGTTGAAACCAAATCCTCGCGGGGCACAGGTTGGGCACCGCGGGACATTACGTTTTTCATTATTCCCTCGTATACGTTATTTTGTGACATTTCAGTTCGGTGCTAGTTCCCTAGAAGCAAGAATATCGTTCGAAGAAATATTTTGACTATACAGGGTGATAAACAAAGGATGTGCTTACGACACCCTAGATTATCAGATCTTCGCGGGCCACAGTTTGGACATGAGGGAATATTAAAATTTCCCCCTTATACTCGGTACGTACGATTACATTGAAAATGCCCTAGAACCTAGAATACGATTCGAAGAAATATATGGAGCATACAGGGTGATTGGCGAAGGAACGTACTTCGATTTCATGGTGAAAACAAATCCTCGCGGGGCACAGGTTGGGCACCGCTGACATTAAGTTTTTCATTATTCCCTCGTATACGTTATTTTGTGACATTTCAATTCGGTGCTAGTTCCCTAGAAGCAAGAATATCGTTCGAAGAAATATTTTGACTATACAGGGTGATAAACAAATGATGTGCTTACGACACCCTAGATTATCAGATCTTCGCGGGCCACAGTTTGGACATGAGGGAATTTTAAAATTTCCCCCTTATACTCGGTACGTAGGATTCCATTGAAAATGCCCGAGAACCTAGAATACGATTCGAAGAAATATATGGAGCATACAGAGTGATTGCCGAAGGAACGTACTTTGATTTCATGGTGAAACCAAATCCTCGCGGGGCACAGGTTGGGCACCGCGGGACATTACGTTTTTCATTATTCCCTGGTATACGTTATTTTGTGACATTTCAGTTCGGTTCTAGTTCCCTAGAAGCAAGAATATCGTTCGAAGAAATATCTTGACTATACAGGGTGATAAACAAAGGATGTGCTTACGACACCCTAGATTATCAGATCTTTGCGGGCCACAGTTTGGTCATGAGGGAATTTTAAAATGTCCCCCTTATACTCGGTACGTACGATTCCATTGAAAATGTCCTAGAACCTAGAATACGATTCGAAGAAATATGTGGAGCATACAGGCTGATTGCCGAAGGAACGTACTTTGTTTTCGTGGTGAAACCAAATCCTCGCGGGGCACAGGTTGGGCACCGCAGAACATTACGTTTTTCATTATTCCTTATGTATACGTTATTTTGTGACATTTCAGTTCGGTGCTAGTTCCCTAGAAGCAAGAATATCGTTCGAAGAAATATTTTGACTGTACAGGGTGATAAACAAATGATGTGCTTAAGACACCCTAGATTATCAGATCTTCGCGGGCCACAGTTTGGACATGAGGGAATTTTATAATTTCCCCCCTTATACTCCGTACGTAGGATTCCATTGAAAATGCCCTAGAACCTAGAATACGATTCGAAGAAATATATGGAGCATACATGGTGATTGCCGAAGGAACGTACTTTGATTTCATGGTGAAACCAAATCCTCGCGGGGCACAGGTTGGGCACCGCGGGACATTAGGTTTTTCATTATTCCCTCGTAATTTATTTTGTGACATTTCAGTTCGGTGCTAGTTCCCTAGAAGCAAGAATATCGTTCGAAGAAATATTTTGACTATACAGGGTGATAAAAAAAGGATGTGCTTACGACACCCTAGATCATCAGATCTTCGCGGGCCACAGTTTGGACATGAGGGAATTTTAAAATTTCCCCCTTATACTCGGTACGTACGATTCCATTGAAAATGCCCTAGAACCTAGAATCCGATTCGAAGAAATATATGGAGCATACAGGGTGATTGGCGAAGGAACGTACTTTGATTTAGAGGTGAAACGATATCCTCGCGGAACACAGGTTGGGTACCGCGGGACAATAAGTTTTTCATTATTCCTTCGTATTCGTTATTATGCCACATTTCAATTCGGTGCTAGTTCCCTAGAGGCAAGAATATCGTTCGAAGAAATATTTTGACTATACAGGGTGATAAACAAAGGATGTGCTTACGACACCCTAGATTATCAGATCTTCGCGGGCCACAGTTTGGACATGAGGGAATTTTAAAATTTCCCCCTTATACTCGGTACTTACGATTCCATTGAAAATGCCCTAGAACCTAGAATACGATTCGAAGAAATATGTGGAGCATACAGGCTGATTGCCGAAGGAACGTACTTTGTTTTCGTTGTGAAACCAAATCCTCGCGGGGCACAGATTGGGCACCGCGGGACATTACGTTTTTCATTATTCCCTCGTATACGTTATTTTGTGACATTTCAGTTCGGTGCTAGTTCCCTAGAAGCAAGAATATCGTTCGAAGAAATATTTTGACTATACAGGGTGATAAAAAAAGGATGTGCTTACGACACCCTAGATTATCAGATCTTCGCGGGCCACAGTTTGGACATGAGGGAATTTTAAAATTTCCCCCTTATACTCGGTACGTAGGATTCCATTGAAAATGCCCTAGAACCTAGAATACGATTCGAAGAAATATGTGGAGCATACAGGCTGATTGCCGAAGGAACGTACTTTGATTTCATGGAGAAACCAAATCCTCGCGGGGCACAGGTTGGGCACCGCGTGACATTAAGTTTTTCATTATTCCCTCGTATACGTTATTTTGTGACATTTCAGTTCGGTGCAAGTTCCCGAGAGGCAAGAATATCGTTCGAAGAAATATTTTGACTATACAGGGTGATAAAAAAAGGATGTGCTTACGACACCCTAGATTATCAGATCTTCGCGGGGCACAGTTTGGACATGAGGGAATTTTAAAATTTCCCCCTTATACTCGGTACGTAGGATTACATTGAAAATGCCCTAGAACCTAGAATACGATTCGAAGAAATATGTGGAGCATACAGGCTGATTGCCGAAGGAACGTACTTTGATTTCATGGAGAAACCAAATCCTCGCGGGGCACAGGTTGGGCACCGCGTGACATTAAGTTTTTCATTATTCCCTCGTATACGTTATTTTGTGACATTTCAGTTCGGTGCTAGTTCCCTAGAAGCAAGAATATCGTTCGAAGACATATTTTGACTATACAGGGTGATAAACAAAGGACGTGCTTACGACACCCTAGATTATCAGATCTTCGCGGGCCACAGTTTGGACATGAGGGAATTTTAAAATTTCCCCCTTATACTCGGTACGTACGATTACATTGAAAATGCCCTAGAACCTAGAATACGATTCGAAGAAATATATGGAGCATACAGGGTGATTGGCGAAGGATCGTACTTCGATTTCATGGTGAAAACAAATCCTCGCGGAACACAGGTTGGGCACCGCTGACATTAAGTTTTTTTTATTCCCTCGTATACGTTATTTTGTGACATTTCAATTCGGTGCTAGTTCCCTAGAAGCAAGAATATCGTTCGAAGAAATATTTTGACTATACAGGGTGATAAACAAATGATGTGCTTACGACACCCTAGATTATCAGATCTTCGCGGGCCACAGTTTGGACATGAGGGAATTTTAAAATTTCCCCCTTATACTCGGTACGTAGGATTCCGTTGAAAATGCCCGAGAACCTAGAATACGATTCGAGGAAATATATGGAGCATACAGAGTGATTGCCGAAGGAACGTACTTTGATTTCATGGTGAAACCAAATCCTCGCGGTGCACAGGTTGGGCACCGCGGGACATTACGTTTTTCATTATTCCCTCGTATACGTTATTTTGTGACATTTCAGTTCGGTTCTAGTTCCCTAGAAGCAAGAATATCGTTCGAAGAAATATTTTGACTATACAGGGTGATAAACAAATGATGTGCTTACGACACCCTAGATTATCAGATCTTTGCGGGCCACAGTTTGGTCATGAGGGAATTTTAAAATGTCCCCCTTATACTCGGTACGTACGATTCCATTGAAAATGCCCTAGAACCTAGAATACGATTCGAAGAAATATGTGGAGCATACAGGCTGATTGCCGAAGGAACGTACTTTGTTTTCGTGTTGAAACCAAATCCTCGCGGGGCACAGGTTGGGCACCGCAGAACATTACGTTTTTCATTATTCCTTATGTATACGTTATTTTGTGACATTTCAGTTCGGTGCTAGTTCCCTAGAAGCAAGAATATCGTTCGAAGAAATATTTTGACTATACAGGGTGATAAACAAATGATGTGCTTACGACACCCTAGATTATCAGATCTTCGCGGGCCACAGTTTGGACATGAGGGAATTTTAAAATTTCCCCCTTATACTCGGTACGTAGGATTCCATTGAAAATGCCCTAGAACCTAGAATCCGATTCAAAGAAATATATGGAGCATACAGGGTGATTGGCGAAGGAACGTACTTTGATTTAAAGGTAAAACGATATACTCGCGGAACACAGGTTGGGTACCGCGGGACAATAAGTTTTTCATTATTCCTTCGTATTCGTTATTATGCGACATTTCAATTCGGTGCTAGTTCCCTAGAGGCAAGAATAACGTTCGAAGAAATATTTTGACTATACAGGGTGATAAACAAAGGATGTGCTTAAGACACCCTAGATTATCAGATCTTCGCGGGCCACAGTTTGGACATGAGGGAATTTTAAAATTTCCCCCTTATACTCGGTACGTACGATTCCATTGAAAATGCCCTAGAACCTAGAATCCATTTCGAAGAAATATATGGAGCATACAGGGTGATTGGCGAAGGAACGTACTTTGATTTAAAGGTGAAACGATATCCTCGCGGAACACAGGTTGGGTACCGCGGGACAATAAGTTTTTCATTATTCCTTCGTATTCGTTATTATGCGACATTTCAATTCTGTTCTAGTTCCCTAGAGGCAAGAATATCGTTCGAAGAAATATTTTGACTATACAGGGTGATAAACAAAGGATGTGCTTACGACACCCTAGATTATCAGATCTTCGCGGGCCACAGTTTGGACATGAGGGAATTTTAAAATTTCCCCCTTATACTCGGTACGTACGATTCCATTGAAAATGCCCTAGAACCTAGAATCCGATTCGAAGAAATATATGGAGCATACAGGGTGATTGGCGAAGGAACGTACTTTGATTTAAAGGTGAAACGATATCCTCGCGGAACACAGGTTGGGTACCGCGGGACAATAAGTTTTTCATTATTCCTTCGTATTCGTTATTATGCGACATTTCAATTCGGTGCTAGTTCCCTAGAGGCAAGAATATCGTTCGAAGAAATATTTTGACTATACAGGGTGATAAACAAAGGATGTGCTTACGACACCCTAGATTATCAGATCTTCGCGGGCCACAGTTTGGACATGAGGGAATTTTAAAATTTCCCCCTTATACTCGGTACGTACGATTCCATTGAAAATGCCCTAGAACCTAGAATACGATTCGAAGAAATATGTGGAGCATACAGGCTGATTGCCGAAGGAACGTACTTTGATTTCATGGAGAAACCAAATCCTCGCGGGGCACAGGTTGGGCACCGCGTGACATTAAGTTTTTCATTATTCCCTCGTATACGTTATTTTGTGACATTTCAGTTCGGTGCTAGTTCCCTAGAGGCAAGAATATCGTTCGAAGAAATATTTTGACTATACAGGGTGATAAACAAAGGATGTGCTTACGACACCCTAGATTATCAGATCTTCGCGGGCCACAGTTTGGACATGAGGGAATTTTAAAATTTCCCCCTTATACTCGGTACGTACGATTCCATTGAAAATGCCCTAGAACCTAGAATACGATTCGAAGAAATATGTGGAGCATACAGGGTGATTGGCGAAGGAACGTACTTTGTTTTCGTGGTAAAACCAAATCCTCGCGAGGCACAGGTTGGGCACCGCAGGACATTAAGATTTTCATTATTCCCTCGTACACGTTATTTTGTGACATTTCAGTTCGGTGCTAGTTCCCTAGAAGCAAGAATATCGTTCGAAGAAATATTTTGACTATACAGGGTGATAAACAAATTATGTGCTTACGACACCCTAGATTATCAGATCTTCGCGGGCCACAGTTTGGACATGAGGGAATTTTAAAATTTCCCCCCTTATACTCGGTACGTACGATTCCATTGAAAATGCCCTAGAACCTAGAATACGATTCGAAGAAATATGTGGAGCATACAGGCTGATTGCCGAAGGAACGTACTTTGTTTTCGTTGTGAAACCAAATCCTCGCGGGGCACAGATTGGGCACCGCGGGACATTACGTTTTTCATTATTCCCTCGTATACGTTATTTTGTGACATTTCAGTTCGGTGCTAGTTCCCTAGAAGCAAGAATATCGTTCGAAGAAATATTTTGACTATACAGGGTGATAAAAAAAGGATGTGCTTACGACACCCTAGATTATCAGATCTTCGCGGGCCACAGTTTGGACATGAGGGAATTTTAAAATTTCCCCCTTATACTCGGTACGTAGGATTCCATTGAAAATGCCCTAGAACCTAGAATACGATTCGAAGAAATATGTGGAGCATACAGGCTGATTGCCGAAGGAACGTACTTTGATTTCATGGAGAAACCAAATCCTCGCGGGGCACAGGTTGGGCACCGCGTGACATTAAGTTTTTCATTATTCCCTCGTATACGTTATTTTGTGACATTTCAGTTCGGTGCAAGTTCCCGAGAGGCAAGAATATCGTTCGAAGAAATATTTTGACTATACAGGGTGATAAAAAAAGGATGTGCTTACGACACCCTAGATTATCAGATCTTCGCGGGGCACAGTTTGGACATGAGGGAATTTTAAAATTTCCCCCTTATACTCGGTACGTAGGATTACATTGAAAATGCCCTAGAACCTAGAATACGATTCGAAGAAATATGTGGAGCATACAGGCTGATTGCCGAAGGAACGTACTTTGATTTCATGGAGAAACCAAATCCTCGCGGGGCACAGGTTGGGCACCGCGTGACATTAAGTTTTTCATTATTCCCTCGTATACGTTATTTTGTGACATTTCAGTTCGGTGCTAGTTCCCTAGAGGCAAGAATATCGTTCGAAGAAATATTTTGACTATACAGGGTGATAAACAAAGGATGTGCTTACGACACCCTAGATTATCAGATCTTCGCGGGCCACAGTTTGGACATGAGGGAATTTTAAAATTTCCCCCTTATACTCGGTACGTACGATTCCATTGAAAATGCCCTAGAACCTAGAATACGATTCGAAGAAATATGTGGAGCATACAGGGTGATTGGCGAAGGAACGTACTTTGTTTTCGTGGTAAAACCAAATCCTCGCGAGGCACAGGTTGGGCACCGCAGGACATTAAGATTTTCATTATTCCCTCGTACACGTTATTTTGTGACATTTCAGTTCGGTGCTAGTTCCCTAGAAGCAAGAATATCGTTCGAAGAAATATTTTGACTATACAGGGTGATAAACAAATTATGTGCTTACGACACCCTAGATTATCAGATCTTCGCGGGCCACAGTTTGGACATGAGGGAATTTTAAAATTTCCCCCCTTATACTCGGTACGTACGATTCCATTGAAAATGCCCTAGAACCTAGAATACGATTCGAAGAAATATGTGGAGCATACAGGGTGATTGCCGAAGGAACGTACTTTGTTTTCGTTGTGAAACCAAATCCTCGCGGGGCACAGATTGGGCACCGCGTGACATTAAGTTTTTCATTATTCCCTCGTATACGTTATTTTGTGACATTTCAGTTCGGTGCTAGTTCCCGAGAGGCAAGAATATCGTTCGAAGAAATATTTTGACTATACAGGGTGATAAAAAAAGGATGTGCTTACGACACCCTAGATTATCAGATCTTCGCGGGCCACAGTTTGGACATGAGGGAATTTTAAAATTTCCCCCTTATACTCGGTACGTACGATTCCATTGAAAATGCCCTAGAACCTAGAATACGATTCGAAGAAATATATGGAGCATACAGGGTGATTGGAGAAGGAACGTACTTTGATTTAAAGGTGAAACGATATCCTCGCGGAACACAGGTTGGGCACCGCGGGACATTAAGTTTTTCATTATTCCCTCGTATACGTTATTTTGTGACATTTCAGTTCGGTTCTAGTTCCCTAGAAGCAAGAATATCGTTCGAAGAAATATTTTGACTATACAGGGTGATAAACAAATGATGTGCTTACGACACCTTAGATTATCAGATCTTCGCGGGCCACAGTTTGGTCATGAGGGAATTTTAAAATGTCCCCCTTATACTCGGTACGTACGATTCCATTGAAAATGCCCTAGAACCTAGAATACGATTCGAAGAAATATGTGGAGCATACAGGCTGATTGCCGAAGGAACGTACTTTGTTTTCGTGGTGAAACCAAATCCTCGCGGGGCACAGGTTGGGCACCGCGGGACATTACGTTTTTCATTATTCCCTCGTATACGTTATTTTGTGACATTTCAGTTCGGTGCTAGTTCCCTAGAAGCAAGAATATCGTTCGAAGAAATATTTTGACTATACAGGGTGATAAACAAAGGATGTGCTTACGACACCCTAGATTATCAGATCTTCGCGGGCCACAGTTTGGACATGAGGGAATATTAAAATTTCCCCCTTATACTCGGTACGTACGATTACATTGAAAATGCCCTAGAACCTAGAATACGATTCGAAGAAATATATGGAGCATACAGGGTGATTGGCGAAGGAACGTACTTCGATTTCATGGTGAAAACAAATCCTCGCGGGGCACAGGTTGGGCACCGCTGACATTAAGTTTTTCATTATTCCCTCGTATACGTTATTTTGTGACATTTCAATTCGGTGCTAGTTCCCTAGAAGCAAGAATATCGTTCGAAGAAATATTTTGACTATACAGGGTGATAAACAAATGATGTGCTTACGACACCCTAGATTATCAGATCTTCGCGGGCCACAGTTTGGACATGAGGGAATTTTAAAATTTCCCCCTTATACTCGGTACGTAGGATTCCATTGAAAATGCCCGAGAACCTAGAATACGATTCGAAGAAATATATGGAGCATACAGAGTGATTGCCGAAGGAACGTACTTTGATTTCATGGTGAAACCAAATCCTCGCGGGGCACAGGTTGGGCACCGCGGGACATTACGTTTTTCATTATTCCCTGGTATACGTTATTTTGTGACATTTCAGTTCGGTTCTAGTTCCCTAGAAGCAAGAATATCGTTCGAAGAAATATCTTGACTATACAGGGTGATAAACAAAGGATGTGCTTACGACACCCTAGATTATCAGATCTTTGCGGGCCACAGTTTGGTCATGAGGGAATTTTAAAATGTCCCCCTTATACTCGGTACGTACGATTCCATTGAAAATGTCCTAGAACCTAGAATACGATTCGAAGAAATATGTGGAGCATACAGGCTGATTGCCGAAGGAACGTACTTTGTTTTCGTGGTGAAACCAAATCCTCGCGGGGCACAGGTTGGGCACCGCAGAACATTACGTTTTTCATTATTCCTTATGTATACGTTATTTTGTGACATTTCAGTTCGGTGCTAGTTCCCTAGAAGCAAGAATATCGTTCGAAGAAATATTTTGACTGTACAGGGTGATAAACAAATGATGTGCTTAAGACACCCTAGATTATCAGATCTTCGCGGGCCACAGTTTGGACATGAGGGAATTTTATAATTTCCCCCCTTATACTCCGTACGTAGGATTCCATTGAAAATGCCCTAGAACCTAGAATACGATTCGAAGAAATATATGGAGCATACATGGTGATTGCCGAAGGAACGTACTTTGATTTCATGGTGAAACCAAATCCTCGCGGGGCACAGGTTGGGCACCGCGGGACATTAGGTTTTTCATTATTCCCTCGTATACGTTATTTTGTGACATTTCAGTTCGGTGCTAGTTCCCTAGAAGCAAGAATATCGTTCGAAGAAATATTTTGACTATACAGGGTGATAAAAAAAGGATGTGCTTACGACACCCTAGATCATCAGATCTTCGCGGGCCACAGTTTGGACATGAGGGAATTTTAAAATTTCCCCCTTATACTCGGTACGTACGATTCCATTGAAAATGCCCTAGAACCTAGAATCCGATTCGAAGAAATATATGGAGCATACAGGGTGATTGGCGAAGGAACGTACTTTGATTTAGAGGTGAAACGATATCCTCGCGGAACACAGGTTGGGTACCGCGGGACAATAAGTTTTTCATTATTCCTTCGTATTCGTTATTATGCCACATTTCAATTCGGTGCTAGTTCCCTAGAGGCAAGAATATCGTTCGAAGAAATATTTTGACTATACAGGGTGATAAACAAAGGATGTGCTTACGACACCCTAGATTATCAGATCTTCGCGGGCCACAGTTTGGACATGAGGGAATTTTAAAATTTCCCCCTTATACTCGGTACTTACGATTCCATTGAAAATGCCCTAGAACCTAGAATACGATTCGAAGAAATATGTGGAGCATACAGGCTGATTGCCGAAGGAACGTACTTTGTTTTCGTTGTGAAACCAAATCCTCGCGGGGCACAGATTGGGCACCGCGGGACATTACGTTTTTCATTATTCCCTCGTATACGTTATTTTGTGACATTTCAGTTCGGTGCTAGTTCCCTAGAAGCAAGAATATCGTTCGAAGAAATATTTTGACTATACAGGGTGATAAAAAAAGGATGTGCTTACGACACCCTAGATTATCAGATCTTCGCGGGCCACAGTTTGGACATGAGGGAATTTTAAAATTTCCCCCTTATACTCGGTACGTACGATTCCATTGAAAATGCCCTAGAACCTAGAATACGATTCGAAGAAATATATGGAGCATACAGGGTGATTGGAGAAGGAACGTACTTTGATTTAAAGGTGAAACGATATCCTCGCGGAACACAGGTTGGGTACCGCGGGACAATAAGTTTTTCATTATTCCTTCGTATTCGATATTATGCGACATTTCAATTCGGTGCAAGTTCCCTAGAGGCAAGAATATCGTTCGAAGAAATATTTTGACTATACAGGGTGATAAACAAGGGATGTGGTTACGACACCCTAGATTATCAGATCTTCGCGGGCCACAGTTTGGACATGAGGGAATTTTATAATTTCCCCCTTATACTCGGTACGTACGATTCCATTGAAAATGCCCTAGAACCTAGAATACGATTCGAAGAAATATATGGAGCATACAGGGTGATTGGAGAAGGAACGTACTTTGATTTAAAGGTGAAACGATATCCTCGCGGAACACAGGTTGGGTACCGCGGGACAATAAGTTTTTCATTATTCCTTCGTATTCGTTATTATGCGACATTTCAATTCGGTTCTAGTTCCCTAGAGGCAAGAATATCGTTCGAAGAAATATTTTGACTATACAGGGTGATAAACAAATGATGTGCTTAGGACACCCTAGATTATCAGATCTTCGCGGGACACAGTTTGGACATGAGGGAATTTTAAAATTTCCCCCTTATACTCGGTACGTAGGATTCCATTGAATATGCCCTAGAACCTAGAATACGATTCGAAGAAATATGTGGAGCATACAGGCTGATTGCCGAAGGAACGTACTTTGTTTTCGTGGTGAAACCAAATCCTCGCGGGGCACAGGTTGGGCACCTTAGGACATTAGGTTTTTCATTATTCCCTCGTATACGTTATTTTGTGACATTTCAGTTCGGTGCTAGTTCCCTAGAGGCAAGAATATCGTTCGAAGAAATATTTTGACTATACAGGGTGATAAACAAAGGATGTGCTTACGACACCCTAGATTATCAGATCTTCGCGGGCCACAGTTTGGACATGAGGGAATTTTAAAATTTCCCCCTTATACTCGGTACGTACGATTCCATTGAAAATGCCCTAGAACCTAGAATACGATTCGAAGAAATATATGGAGCATACAGGGTGATTGGAGAAGGAACGTACTTTGATTTAAAGGTGAAACGATATCCTCGCGGAACACAGGTTGGGCACCGCGGGACATTAAGTTTTTCATTATTCCCTCGTATACGTTATTTTGTGACATTTCAGTTCGGTTCTAGTTCCCTAGAAGCAAGAATATCGTTCGAAGAAATATTTTGACTATACAGGGTGATAAACAAATGATGTGCTTACGACACCTTAGATTATCAGATCTTCGCGGGCCACAGTTTGGTCATGAGGGAATTTTAAAATGTCCCCCTTATACTCGGTACGTACGATTCCATTGAAAATGCCCTAGAACCTAGAATACGATTCGAAGAAATATGTGGAGCATACAGGCTGATTGCCGAAGGAACGTACTTTGTTTTCGTGGTGAAACCAAATCCTCGCGGGGCACAGGTTGGGCACCGCGGGACATTACGTTTTTTATTATTCCCTCGTATACGTTATTTTGTGACATTTCAGTTCGGTGCTAGTTCCCTAGAAGCAAGAATATCGTTCGAAGAAATATTTTGACTATACAGGGTGATAAACAAAGGATGTGCTTACGACACCCTAGATTATCAGATCTTCGCGGGCCACAGTTTGGACATGAGGGAATATTAAAATTTCCCCCTTATACTCGGTACGTACGATTACATTGAAAATGCCCTAGAACCTAGAATACGATTCGAAGAAATATATGGAGCATACAGGGTGATTGGCGAAGGAACGTACTTCGATTTCATGGTGAAAACAAATCCTCGCGGGGCACAGGTTGGGCACCGCTGACATTAAGTTTTTCATTATTCCCTCGTATACGTTATTTTGTGACATTTCAATTCGGTGCTAGTTCCCTAGAAGCAAGAATATCGTTCGAAGAAATATTTTGACTATACAGGGTGATAAACAAATGATGTGCTTACGACACCCTAGATTATCAGATCTTCGCGGGCCACAGTTTGGACATGAGGGAATTTTAAAATTTCCCCCTTATACTCGGTACGTAGGATTCCATTGAAAATGCCCGAGAACCTAGAATACGATTCGAAGAAATATATGGAGCATACAGAGTGATTGCCGAAGGAACGTACTTTGATTTCATGGTGAAACCAAATCCTCGCGGGGCACAGGTTGGGCACCGCGGGACATTACGTTTTTCATTATTCCCTGGTATACGTTATTTTGTGACATTTCAGTTCGGTTCTAGTTCCCTAGAAGCAAGAATATCGTTCGAAGAAATATCTTGACTATACAGGGTGATAAACAAAGGATGTGCTTACGACACCCTAGATTATCAGATCTTTGCGGGCCACAGTTTGGTCATGAGGGAATTTTAAAATGTCCCCCTTATACTCGGTACGTACGATTCCATTGAAAATGTCCTAGAACCTAGAATACGATTCGAAGAAATATGTGGAGCATACAGGCTGATTGCCGAAGGAACGTACTTTGTTTTCGTGGTGAAACCAAATCCTCGCGGGGCACAGGTTGGGCACCGCAGAACATTACGTTTTTCATTATTCCTTATGTATACGTTATTTTGTGACATTTCAGTTCGGTGCTAGTTCCCTAGAAGCAAGAATATCGTTCGAAGAAATATTTTGACTGTACAGGGTGATAAACAAATGATGTGCTTAAGACACCCTAGATTATCAGATCTTCGCGGGCCACAGTTTGGACATGAGGGAATTTTATAATTTCCCCCCTTATACTCCGTACGTAGGATTCCATTGAAAATGCCCTAGAACCTAGAATACGATTCGAAGAAATATATGGAGCATACAGGGTGATTGCCGAAGGAACGTACTTTGATTTCATGGTGAAACCAAATCCTCGCGGGGCACAGGTTGGGCACCGCGGGACATTAGGTTTTTCATTATTCCCTCGTATACGTTATTTTGTGACATTTCAGTTCGGTGCTAGTTCCCTAGAAGCAAGAATATCGTTCGAAGAAATATTTTGACTATACAGGGTGATAAACAAAGGATGTGCTTACGACACCCTAGATCATCAGATCTTCGCGGGCCACAGTTTGGACATGAGGGAATTTTAAAATTTCCCCCTTATACTCGGTACGTACGATTCCATTGAAAATGCCCTAGAACCTAGAATCCGATTCGAAGAAATATATGGAGCATACAGGGTGATTGGCGAAGGAACGTACTTTGATTTAGAGGTGAAACGATATCCTCGCGGAACACAGGTTGGGTACCGCGGGACAATAAGTTTTTCATTATTCCTTCGTATTCGTTATTATGCCACATTTCAATTCGGTGCTAGTTCCCTAGAGGCAAGAATATCGTTCGAAGAAATATTTTGACTATACAGGGTGATAAACAAAGGATGTGCTTACGACACCCTAGATTATCAGATCTTCGCGGGCCACAGTTTGGACATGAGGGAATTTTAAAATTTCCCCCTTATACTCGGTACTTACGATTCCATTGAAAATGCCCTAGAACCTAGAATACGATTCGAAGAAATATGTGGAGCATACAGGCTGATTGCCGAAGGAACGTACTTTGTTTTCGTTGTGAAACCAAATCCTCGCGGGGCACAGATTGGGCACCGCGGGACATTACGTTTTTCATTATTCCCTCGTATACGTTATTTTGTGACATTTCAGTTCGGTGCTAGTTCCCTAGAAGCAAGAATATCGTTCGAAGAAATATTTTGACTATACAGGGTGATAAAAAAAGGATGTGCTTACGACACCCTAGATTATCAGATCTTCGCGGGCCACAGTTTGGACATGAGGGAATTTTAAAATTTCCCCCTTATACTCGGTACGTACGATTCCATTGAAAATGCCCTAGAACCTAGAATACGATTCGAAGAAATATATGGAGCATACAGGGTGATTGGAGAAGGAACGTACTTTGATTTAAAGGTGAAACGATATCCTCGCGGAACACAGGTTGGGTACCGCGGGACAATAAGTTTTTCATTATTCCTTCGTATTCGATATTATGCGACATTTCAATTCGGTGCAAGTTCCCTAGAGGCAAGAATATCGTTCGAAGAAATATTTTGACTATACAGGGTGATAAACAAGGGATGTGGTTACGACACCCTAGATTATCAGATCTTCGCGGGCCACAGTTTGGACATGAGGGAATTTTATAATTTCCCCCTTATACTCGGTACGTACGATTCCATTGAAAATGCCCTAGAACCTAGAATACGATTCGAAGAAATATATGGAGCATACAGGGTGATTGGAGAAGGAACGTACTTTGATTTAAAGGTGAAACGATATCCTCGCGGAACACAGGTTGGGTACCGCGGGACAATAAGTTTTTCATTATTCCTTCGTATTCGTTATTATGCGACATTTCAATTCGGTTCTAGTTCCCTAGAGGCAAGAATATCGTTCGAAGAAATATTTTGACTATACAGGGTGATAAACAAATGATGTGCTTAGGACACCCTAGATTATCAGATCTTCGCGGGACACAGTTTGGACATGAGGGAATTTTAAAATTTCCCCCTTATACTCGGTACGTACGATTACATTGAATATGCCCTAGAACCTAGAATACGATTCGAAGAAATATGTGGAGCATACAGGCTGATTGCCGAAGGAACGTACTTTGTTTTCGTGGTGAAACCAAATCCTCGCGGGGCACAGGTTGGGCACCTTAGGACATTAGGTTTTTCATTATTCCCTCGTATACGTTATTTTGTGACATTTCAGTTCGGTGCTAGTTCCCTAGAGGCAAGAATATCGTTCGAAGAAATATTTTGACTATACAGGGTGATAAACAAATGATGTGCTTACGACACCCTAGATTATCAGATCTTCGCGGGGCACAGTTTGGACATGAGGGAATTTTAAAATTTCCCCCTTATACTCGGTACGTAGGATTCCATTGAAAATGCCCTAGAACCTAGAATCCGATTCGAAGAAATATATGAAGCATACAGGGTGATTGGAGAAGGAACGTACTTTGATTTAAAGGTGAAACGATATCCTCGCGGAACACAGGTTGGGTACCGCGGGACAATAAATTTTTCATTATTCCTTCGTATTCGTTATTATGCGACATTTCAATTCGGTGCTAGTTCCCTAGAGGCAAGAATATCGTTCGAAGAAATATTTTGACTATACAGGGTGATAAACAAAGGATGTGGTTACGACACCCTAGATTATCAGATCTTCGCGGGCCACAGTTTGGACATGAGGGAATTTTAAAATTTCCGCCTTATACTCGGTACGTACGATTACATTGAAAATGCCCTAGAACCTAGAATACGATTCGAAGAAATATATGGAGCATACAGGGTGATTGCCGAAGGAACGTACTTTGATTTCATGGTGAAACCAAATCCTCGCGGGGCACAGGTTGGGCTCCGCAGGACATTAAGTTTTTCATTATTCCCTCGTATGCGTTATTTTGTGACATTTCAGTTCGGTGCTAGTTCCCTAGAAGCAAGAATATCGTTCGAAGAAATATTTTGACTATACAGGGTGATAAACAAATGATGTGCTTACGACACCCTAGATTATCAGATCTTCGCGGGGCACAGTTTGGACATGAGGGAATTTTAAAATTTCCCCCTTATACTCGGTACGTAGGATTCCATTGAAAATGCCCTAGAACCTAGAATACGATTCGAAGAAATATATGGAGCATACAGGGTGATTGCCGAAGGAACGTACTTTGATTTCATGGTGAAACCAAATCCTCGCGGGGCACAGGTTGGGCACCGCGGGACATTAAGTTTTTCATTATTCCCTCGTATACGTTATTTTGTGACATTTCAGTTCGGTGCTAGTTCCCTAGAGGCAAGAATATCGTTCGAAGAAATATTTTGACTATACAGGGTAGGGTGCCAAGGAAAAACGAAGTTTAAAAATTTTAAAGTCTTACCCCTCAAAAATGTTCCTTTTGGCATAGTAATTATCTACCAAAAATATTAGGACATAAAAATTATATTTACCACTTCCTCAAAGCATTTGAAATTTATTACATTAACTAATTTTAGGGAAATTTATTTACATGACAAAAACGTGTGAAAACTAGTTATTAATAGCCATAAATGTAGTATTTCTGAAGCAAAAAGTACTGTAAAGAGTCAGTAAGTGAATTACAAAACTTTTTGTAGCCATCAACTCAATGTTCAATGGAACTTGTTGCAGTTACACTTTCTACGAGTTTCGACTTCTTAGGTTCGGGAAATTCACGCTGGTGCTTTTCCACAACCTGCAGTAGAAATTGTTTCTGTTCCTCCTGATTTGTTAGTATAGGATTGAATTCCTGAATTAGTGAAATTCCACGCTCTGCAGCGTCATTCACCACCTTAAGTGATTTAACTCTGACTTGAGCAACCAAATAGCTATTAAGTGATGTCCACTTGGATGGATGCTCTCGAAGAAAGTCCTGCGATATATCAAGTGCAACAAAAATATGTCTTGTGTTCACAGTAACGAAATCAGATAATCGCTTTGAAGAAATGTCACAATTGTCAATGTCAAGGTTGATTCTCTTAGCAGGTTCGTTTTTTTCATCTCGTGAAAGAGCACTGACCATCAGAATTTTGTTCTCCACTGACACATTATCATCAAAGAATGCCAAACCTACTAGGTGTTCGCTTAAATACCAAAGTTGATGCAGGAAACTTTTCAGTGCTGCATTAGCTACAGCTTTATTTGTAATCCGGTATTCAACTAATTTTTGCAACAGTTCCAGATCTTGTTGTGGAGCAGAAGCTGCACAAGGACAAGTAAACCACACCTTCAAATATATGGACACAACGAACAGATTAAACTGCCGAAGTTGGGAAAGTTCACGGGTTGTAAGGTGAAATTGTGAGCGAAACAGGTAGATCTTAAAACAATAAATGAGTTTTGCCATCCATCTTGCACGATGGTAGGCACCTGGCGCATTAATATTAGCAGCACTAGATAGGTCGCCTAGGAAAAGAATTGCTAAATTCAACAATTCTTTGTAATCGTCTCTGGGTTGATGTATGTGCAACTGGTTTTTCAAAAAAGTCAAAATGTCATCTTTAATCGGATTCAATTTTACAGTTAGCTCTATATCACTAATACTGCTTTCATAGGCCTCTACATTGATAATGTTCCACACCGATGAAAATCTCTGAAACAGTTTTATTTGCGGACCTCCACCGGTCTCAAATAATGTTTCAAATACTCTTGCAATGATAAGTTCATGAATATGATGTCTGCATGCCAAAGATAACAATTTTTTATTCATCTTCTGCTCAAGCAATACACATGCGCCACTTTTGCTCCCTGTATTACTTGCAGTAGTATCGAATGACATACTACAAACAGAATCAGTCAAGTTCCAATCTCTTAGTGCGTTATACACTGCGAATGCCTGCGCTTCACCAGTACCATTTTGTAATGATGGGACAGCTAGCAATTTCATTAAACCACATCCAGAGACAAGCACTGCAATTCTGTCTACAGATTTAGCAGAACCCCCACACTGAGGAATTTCCAAAGAGGGTAATAGCTTGGTATCCCAGTGAACAGTCAATAGTGTGTCTGGTGAGAAAGTCTTTTTGATTTGAGTAGCAATGTTCTCTCTGTTTCGTCTTCGAAACTGTCTACAGGATTCTTTATTTAAAGTTAGTTCAGCAGGATTGTGACCTAGAGATTTTGCAGCAGCAGCCAAAATATAGGTAGCATTTCTGTCGCTTACCTTTGTACGATCCAGAGCAGCGCCCAGCTCTGGAGTAAAGAAATTAGTCACGCGTTGCTTTTTAGAATGTGAGACATCTTCAGCTGAAGCACTAAAAACTGGTACCATATCATCTGATGAACTATCGTTTTCAGTCTCACTGCTGCCACTAAGCACTTCAACATCAGTTGTCACCAACTCCTTCTTTCTCTGCTCTTCTTTGCGCTTTCTTAAATCTTGTAAAGATTCTTGCTTATGACGCCGTTCTTCCTGTCTGGCTAACTTTATGTCAACCGGCCCCATACTTCCCCTCCTTCCTTTTTCTCGCTGTGCTTCCAAGAACATTTTGTCTTCCTTGATCTTTATGAGACTCATGGCATCAGCATGGGCAACATCAAACAAATCATCCAAAGCTTCTGTAAATGCTTCTTCTTTATGTTTCTGTGTATCACTTTTTCGACTGGCATTTTTCTGTAATGTTTGCCATTGTCCATATAAATTTTTAATTTTCACAATGATATTGTATTCTTGACGAGTAGGTATTCTCGCCTTTTCCCACAATTCTAGAAGCTCCATCGTTGTCCTCCTAGCACTTTCTTGAATGGTCTGCTTTTCATTTGTGTGAGAATGAAAGAATCTTGCTAAAATTTGTCTATTTGATGGCAATTTGCATCCTGTAATTAAATCTATAGTGCCACCAATCAACCAAATTCCACGGTCTTTTCCAATTTGTGAAGTCATGGCAGCTATCTACCTGAAAGCAAAAACGCACCTAATTATTGCATTTATAATTTGTAACAGCGTATAAATATGTTAAAAATATAGATCCTGATTATAAATTCAAAACGTGTTCAAAAATTTTAAATATTCTCTCATTCACTAAATAAGTGATATTTTTTTAGGGTTAGTTTTCTTTCATAATTCATTTCAAAAGTAACTTATCCAAATATACATATTGCGTAGTTAATTAGTTATGATCGAACATAAAACAAAGGTAACTTTATCAATATCCTTTACAAATATTGTTTAAATAAAACAAAAAATTGTGTAAGATTTGTTCATTTCTATTGTCTTTACCTTCTAAAATGTCCTTATCTTCTAAAAAGTCTTTATACTCTTTATCTTCTAAAATGTCCTCATCTTCAAAAAAGTCTTCATACTCTTTATCTTTTAAAATGTTTATCTTCTAAAATGTCTTGGTGCTTTATCTTCTAAAATTATCAAATCATTGGAAATAAAACCTAAAACAAAAACGTGATTGTGGACGGTAGCCATTTTGAAAGCACTGTGCTGCCATTTCAGAGAAGAGAAACTTTGATAATTTATTAAAAACATAAAATTGGATATTTTAATTATTGAACTGTATCATATAGAAACTTTTGAACTATATTTAAAAAATCACAAGCAGTTCCCTCTTTTCGTCAAATTTCATTTACAGCACTTTTTCTGGTAATAATTATAAAGTTCAATGCTTTTGAGGGACCTGTAAATATTAAAAAATTTTGAAGAAAAAGGCATTTATCTTATTTTTAGGTCAAAAGGAAAAAATTTAGGGGGTAAGACTCACAAAAAATATATATTTATTTTTTACCATGCATTTCCTTGGCACCCTAATACAGGGTGATAAACAAAGGATGTGCTTACGACACTCTAGATTATCAGATCTTCGCGGGCCACAGTTTGGACATGAGGGAATTTTAAAATTTCCGCCTTATACTCGGTACGTAGGATTCCATTGAAAATGCCCTAGAACCTAGAATACGATTCGAAGAAATATATGGAGCATACAGGGTGATTGCCGAAGGAACGTACTTTGATTTCATGGTGAAACCAAATCCTCGCGGGGCACAGGTTGGGCTCCGCAGGACATTAAGTTTTTCATTATTCCCTCGTATACGTTATTTTGTGACATTTCAGTTCGGTGCTAGTTCCCTAGAAGCAAGAATATCGTTCGAAGAAATATTTTGACTATACAGGGTGATAAACAAATGATGTGCTTACGACACCCTAGATTATCAGATCTTCGCGGGGCACAGTTTGGACATGAGGGAATTTTAAAATTTCCCCCTTATACTCGGTACGTAGGATTCCATTGAAAATGCCCTAGAACCTAGAATACGATTCGAAGAAATATATGGAGCATACAGGGTGATTGCCGAAGGAACGTACTTTGATTTCATGGTGAAACATTAAGTTTTTCATTATTCCCTCGTATACGTTATTTTGTGACATTTCAGTTCGGTGCTAGTTCCCTATCGTTCGAAGAAATATTTTGACTATACAGGGTGATAAACAAAGGATGTGCTTACGACACCCTAGAGCAGTCTGTGGTCCAAAAATTTCGAACGAAACTTTGTTTCTCAGAGTGGAGAGAAATTATGGATCTATTGATTTTATAATGATGCCATTTCTGGTGAATATGGAGGTAATTTTGCAACTGTTGAAGAAACAGCTTAGGAGTTCTATACTTGGGGTCGTAGTGTTGCAGTAGGAAGTTGTAGACAGTGGAATTTACTTCAGTGCGACCATCGGTTTGTGCAGTATCTCTGGAATTGAACTTTGATATGCGTGCAAGTTCTTGATATTTTTGTTTCCTTTGTTGTTGAAGAGCAGATCGAGAGCGATCCCTTGATGTTTTCGAATCGGCTGAAGTGCTTCTTGAGTTGCCTCGGTCTTGTTTTTGGATTATCCTGTCTCGAGAGTGTGCACCCCCTTATGCATGGTGAGCGAAGGGAGGCAACCTAGTAATCCTTATTTTCAAAGACGGAAACAATTAGGAGACAGAGTTATTTCAGGTGTTGCCAACGAGTATTTCAACCACTGTTTACTCCAAAATAAGCAAAGTACAAAGTGCTGCAAACGAGAATTGTAGCACAGTTTGCATCTAAGTAAGCAGAGTTCACACCAGTGTTTGCAAACAGTTGCTCCAAAGTAAGCAGTAATGGTTGTATGTCCCTTCACAGCAAGGCGTTCTGCCGAAGGCACCTCGAACACACCAAACCACTCTATAGGATTTGGTTTCCTACAGCCGTCCGTTCCAAACGTGCTGAAGCCAAACCCACAGCAAATGCGTCAAGGGGGACCAACCAAGAGAGAGAGAGAGATCTCAATCTTAATTTTTTTCCCCTTGCTAGCCAAGCTAGCTACCTGTTAGAGGGTTACGCCCTCTGTAAGGGAAGTTATATTTAGCGATATTGTGTTTGAAAATACGATTGTTTGCCTATGTGTATTTTGAAAAAAACTTGGTTGAGTAAAAAATAAATAAAACTGTGCATAGTAAGTTAATGTGTAATTTTATATATTTGAGGCAGGAAAAATATTAAGCCTGTCAGGTTTGAAGACAGGGTCGTATGGAATATTAGGCGAGTGTGGGGTATATATGCGGAAGATGTGCATCAACATTATATATCTCCAAGCGGTCTCTATCAGGATGATTTGGAGGTAAGGTATTAATATAAACCTTGGGAAGCAGTGATAACGGAGTATGGTAATAACGGGGTGGATTGTAGTGAAGAGCATCATAATAGGCCGTATTCTGCAGTAGTGGATGTTCCTGTGCGACCCGTGAGGTTATGTAGCGGATGCGAAGTGTTTCTATTTGGAACAGGATGTGTGGAAAAGTCATCCTGGCATACAATAATCTGGTGGGGCTGGGTAAGGATATCCTATAGGTAGTGCGAAGAGCATGTCTTTCTGGTATTTAAAGTTTTTCGTAGAAGGATGATGCTGCAGATGTCCAGGCTGTGAAACCATAGGTACGAATTGGACGGAGCATAGCTTTGTATGGCATGATAACCAGTTCCGCCTTCAAGCCCCAGGTTGTCCCACACACTTGTTTCATTAGGTTTAGTCTTATTTTGGCTTTACTGGTTAAAATGTCAAGGTGAGCTTTCCAAGTGAGGTGTTGATCGAAAACAACACCGAGGTACGTGAATGTTTTGGAAGATCTTATTATGGAGTTTTGAACCTTGATAGCTAGCAAATCTGGACTTCTATGGACCCGTGAACGACAACGCTTTGGCAGGAATACTATTGTTTTTGTCTTGCTACAATTTATTAGGAGTCTCCAACGGCGGCACCAGGAAATGAAAACATCGACTGTTCTTTGTAGGTGCTGATTCAGTTGATGGATTGTTCGCTCTAACACCAGAAAGCCTGTATCGTCAGCATATTGGAATGTATGAACATCAGTTGGGGTGCAAGGTAAATCTGCCACATACAGTAAATATAACAACGGTCAGAGTACTGAACCTTGTGGGATTCCCGAGTGGAGAAATATTGGGTGTGATAAGCTAATGTAGATAGATACATAGGATATTCGATTTGATATGAAGTTATAAATCAAACGAATATAACAGGAAGGTAACTGAAATTTGGTTAGTTTATAGATAAGGCCTGGATGCCACACCTTATCAAATGCCTTTTCTAGGTCGAATAATAATAAGCAGGATGGTTTTAAGGCATTGTATTGATTGGTAATCATAGTAGTAAGCCGAAGGAGTTGATCGTTAATACAAAAGGAAGGTCTAAATCCTGCTTGTTGGAGAGGAAGTAAGTTTTTTGTAGTCAAGTGTGCATGGAGTCTCTTTACCAGAATCTTTTCGAGAATTTTACTGAACACAGAGGTAAGTTGTATTGGTCGATAGGAATTTATCGATTGTGGGGATTTGTTGGGTCTGAGAAACATCAATTTTTTTTATGCTTTCCATGCTATAGGAGAAACCCAGTGCGAAGGATGAATGTGTATATCCCTGCCAAGATGGTAAGGACAGCAATGGGGCATTCTTTAATAAGTCGATAAGAAAGAGAATCGAATCCAGGGGCAGTATTTCGTCTGTGTTGTAGCGTCAGTTGTATATCTTCGGCGCTGATGGGGTTGGTTAATATATTATCGTCTGGTAGAGTCTGGGTATTTGCTTGTTATAAATCATCATCATTGAAATTAAAGGAATCCACCGGGTGACGGCGTATTGGTGGTTCTGGAGAAATCGGAGTGAATATGTCTAGCAGATTGCCAGCGAATGCGTCAGCTTTTTCTTCATCAGTTTGTAGAGGTGTTTTGTGAAGAAATACAGGGTATGGGGTGGATGATTTTTGCCCAGTTAGACCTTTGAGTCTATACCAGAATTGGGTTGTATTTGAAGATCTATTCAGCTGGTTGCAAGCATGAGTCCAGTTTAACCTTTTGTAAGCAACGATGTAATTGTGCACAGTGCGCTGTAATTGACGATGGTGTCGCAGGGAATCAGGGTTACCGGTTCGAATATAGTCCCTGTACAGCTGACGGGAACGAGTTATCATGGTTAGGTATCGAGGAGAAAAATTTGGTTTGTTGGGAAGAACTTTAGTCCGTGGCACATGCAGAGAATATGCGGTTTGTATTTCTTGAGTAATCCGATCGACCAAAGTAGTAAGGTCTCCTTCTGTGGTAGGGATTATTAAATCCGATGTCGCTTCTTGGATATGATGTCTGTAGGCTGGCCAATTCGCTTTATCGTAATGTAAAACATATCGAGAGCGTGATGGATCAGTAGTTACATTGTTTCTGCAGCGAAGTGTAAGTTTTATTGGCAGTTGGTCACTACCTATTGTACCAAGAACTTTAATAATGCATTTCTGTTCGAGATTTGCAGAAATGATAACAATATCTGGAAATCATTGAGAGATGGGTCTTGTATGCTCTGGAATCTGATGTTTTATTCCAGTGGTTTGAGTGGTAATGAACTGAGAGAATTGCTTTCGTTCTAGGAGAGATCGACTATGTATATTGATGTCAGCCATTATGATATAATTCCGAAATTTTTGTGATACATGCTGCATAAAGTCGTAAGGAATTGGATGTTTTGGTCGTACGTAAATTGTGACCAAGGTGATACTCATACTTTTTAGATACAATGTAGTTACATTAAGTTCTGGTATATTCATAAGTTAAATTTGGTGATGTCGAAAGGGGATTTTTGGGGAGAAACCTATTGAAGTTTCTCCACTTGCCCTGAGTCCTGGTTGTGGATTATCACATCGATGTAGCGTATGATATGGTATACGACAGGGTGTCCATGGTGTGAGGAAGGTTTCATTCAAAAGAAACGCTGTTATCCCTTCCTATACTAATAGTTGTTCAAATAGAATTTTATGGAATGGAAGTGAACGGATATTCAAAAATAAAACCTTCAAATACATTATCAATGTATTATAAACAGCTTCAAACTGTAGTTTCATGTTGGTTCGAGTAAAAGTATACATACGGATTAGAATAGGTAGCATGAAACTGAACATTAAATATGCTCTTAGCGGCATAGGTGATATGTTGTAATATATGGGGTCTTATAAATGGGTGGATATTTTGAAGAGTCACCGTCACAAAGTTGAGCATTTTTCCTAGTGTAACTGGTGTGTTGAGAAGATCTTCTGTGTTTGATTCTGGAATTCGAATTGGGACCGTCAGCTCTGGGTGATCTTCTTCAGGTTTCGGCCTGGATTTGTAGCGGTAGCTGTACGTTGGGTGTTGGTCGTTATACGTAGCGCATTTTGGTGGTTGTTGTAAGTACATTCTTTGGTGCTATGGTCATTTGCACAGTAGCCGCACTTGGGTTGTTTGTGACATTGGTTGGTGTGGTGAGTATTATATTCTTGACAATTTTCACAGCGGATTGGAAGTGGTGCTTGTGATTTGGATGGTTCCACTCGATATTTTCCTTTATATATATATATATATATATATATATATATATATATATATATATATATATATATAAGCTCCAATTTGAAGAAGATTATCTATGGTGTGTTATCCGGTGTTAAAACCCTGATCATATATGTAGGACCGTGGTTACTGTGGATTCGCAGGCAGCGAGCTATGATATGTCCTTCAAGTTTCAGTTCTTCAGTTACTTCTTCATCGGCAAGGGATGAGTCGGCTCCTCGAATGACTACCGACAACATTGATGTCCGTTTTGGTGGGGGAGTTTGTTTTTGTGTAGCCTGCTTGAGTTGAGAAAAGGTGGCCTTAGGGCCGAATATTTCGTAACTGACCTTGTTCCTTATGCTGGTCATGAGGGTTGCATCAGGGGATTTTATGATAATCCCGTTCCTGCTGAACACTATCTGTTGAATCATGGCTCGTGTCAGATACTTTAAGAGCTGGTTTAGGACTTGTTTTGGATTGGAAAATTTAGGATCGCAATTGGTGAGTATAAAGTTGTGTATCGGCTTGACTTGGTTTTCATAGTATTGAGTGGATGTCTTCTCATGGCTGGGTTGTTTGGTTTCTGTTGCCACTATCTTAGTTGGGGACCTGGATTGAGATCTATCTGTCACAAGTGATCGTTGAGAGTCTCTTCTCCTACGTTCTTTTTCATGGGAACGCTTCTCTTGAGCGCCACTTCCAGATGGTGATCGAGATCGTTGTCGTTGAGGTAATCCCTCATAGGAATTGCGACGTCGGTGTTTGGTGGAAAGCTGGACGTTTGCATTGGATCATTGGTACTTCGTGAAACAAGCATCGTCTCGGAGTTTGGACCGTCCGTCTGTTTAGTACCTCCGGTGAAGGATTTCACCTCTTCTCGCTGCCGTAGCAGCGTTGCAGGAAGACCATGATGCATATCAGAAGACCACAACCGTTAGTTGTTTATATGATCCAATGGAACAAACGCAAATCCTGTGGGGAAAAAGGCACAGACTCAAACGAACTGACAACTCAATCCAATGAAGCAAATTCCAAACTAATTGTAGAGCACAAGACAACCAAGAAGAGGAAGGATGAAGGTAATAAGGGAAAACAGTTTAAAAAAAAAATAGTGTAAGTCGTATGTCTGCTCCACTCAACGTGTTCAACCAAAAGGTTCCTCGCAATCACCTAACCACCGTATAGGTTCAATTGGTACCGTTTGTCCGTTCCAGAATTACGGCTTCCACCTGGAATAATTGGCCCACGATGCGTGACACAAGAGAGACCGACTTACGAATACCTATACCTTGATGTAGTCAATCTTAATTTTTTTTTCTTTTGCCCTCGTTTTCCATTTAGAAGGGTACACCTTCTCTTTGGTAAGTGAATTGTTTTCATAAATATTTTCCCATGCAAGGTGATGGTCTAAGTGGTATCAGTATTAAAGTGGTACATATTTACTTATTCTGAGGGTAGTTCATTCGGATCTTATTTATGCAGTGCCGGTAGTAGGAAATTTACTTCAGTTAGGAAAGTAGTAATTTGCTATGGTGTGGCATGTGTTGGATATATCACGTGCCGTAGTTCAGAAGGATGATGAATATTATATAGCTGATAGTCTGGATGCTGTGGATCTATGAGGAAGGTATACATGGTTAAGAGATGCTGTAATGGTGTGCAGTGGTATGTAGGAAGGCAGTCGTGTAGAGCATCTTCGTACATTGTGCTGAGAAGTTGTGGATGGTGCGAGTTCATTCGACCAGTTATATATTTGTGATGGGCGGCTTCGATGTGAGTTGTGATTTCGGGAAAGGTTATTCGTTCTTACAGTAGTCGTGTAGGACTTGCTAAGACTACTCTCAAGACCAAACGAAGAGCATGTCTTTCCAGAACTTGAAGTTTGTAATAGAATGAATCTGGTGCCGATATGCATGCAGTGTGATTGCTGGTCGAAGGAAAGCCTTGTAGGTATGTAAGATGACCTGGGAGTTGAGTCCCCAGAAAAGTTCCAATTAGCCGTTTGAATAACCTTAGTCGATTTGTAGCTTTCTGGACAATGCTGAGCAAGTGAGGTTTCCAGGTTAGCTTGGAGTCAAATATGAGTCCCAGGTATTTTGCAGTGGTGGTAGGCAGAATAGGAGTTCCCCGTATTTTAATGTCTAATAATGTTGGGTTCCTTTGGATCTTCGAGCGACAGCCTGTCTGTAGAAACACCAATGCTTGTGTTTTGAGAGCATTAATTGTGAGACGCCATGTGTCACACCATCTTTGGAAGGAGTTTATAGCTGGTTGGAGAGCTTTGTTTATAGCTTGGATGGTTGAACAACATGCGAGAAATGCGGTGTCGTCGGAGAATTGGTAGATAGAAACTTGTGGGTTTTTTGGCATATCCGCAACGTATACAGAGTAGTATGTAGAGTAGTGGTAATAATGCAGCACCCTGTGGAACGCTAGAGTAAGGGAAAATGGGGTATGACATTGCTCCATATACAATGACATAGGCGATCCTATTTGTTAGGAAGCTGTGGACTAATCTGATATAGCAAAGCGGTAGATGGAATTTATGGACTTTGTAGATTAGTCCAGTATGCTATACTTTGTCAAATGCTTTCTCCAAGTCGAATAGCACTAGACATGATGGTTTGGAAGTGTTGAAATGATTTGTGAGGCAAGTCGTTAGTTTTAAAAAATTATCTAGGACACTGTGTTGGGGTCTAAAGCCTGCTTGGTGCAACGGAAGTAAATTATGAGCTTGTAAGTGCATGTGTATGCGTCGAACAATGATGCGTTCAAATATTTTGCTAAAGGTTGATGTGAGCTGAATAGGTCTATAGTTTGCGGGATTAGTACTATCTTTGTTTGGCTTTGGAAACATTAGAACTTTCGAAATCTTCCAGTCTGTCGGGTAGTGTCCTGTGCGGAGGATAAAATTGTAGATAATGGCCAGAAATAACAGCAATGCAAGTGGGGCCTGTTTAATCAATACGTGTGTAATATTGTCCAAGCCGGGAGCAGTGTTTGTCTTCCTACGCACAGTATTGAGAATATCGTCTGTTGTAATAGGAACAGTTAGAGCATTATTAGGATCAATAGCGTGCGTATTACTGGGTTGCAGTTGCCTGTTATTGGGATTGGTGGCTCTGTCAATTTTGGTATGGGGGCGCAGATTTGGAGCTAGTTGAGGTGTTGGAGTGAAAGTGTCTTGCTAGACATTTGCGAAGGTATGAGCTTTATCAGTGTCTGTGTTTAGAGCTGCGTCATTAATTGCTATTGGATAAGGTGTACTACTGGATTGTCCAGTGAGCACCTTGAAACGTTTCCAATACTTGCTGGGATGGCTTTCATCACTCAATTGGTTGCACGTTTCAATCCATCGACGTTGTTTATAAGCTTTTATGTATATAGTTTTGAACTGTACGCAGCTATTGACGGTGTAAGTTAAGGGATTCAGCATTTCTCGTCTGTAGGTAGTCCTTGTATGCTCGTCATGATGCCGTGTTAGATGAAGATATTCCGGAGGTAGCTTTGGTTTGTAACTATTGAGTGTGGTCGTAGGTATGTGAGTGGTTGCCGCACTGGTAATCTGTGCCTTAAATGTTCCACCGCCGTATCGAGTTCCTCTGAATTGTTTGGTGGTGGAAGTCGGTCAAAAAATGCTTACTGTATGTACTTTTGCACTATATGCTTCCCAATTTGCGTTGTTGTAACACCAGATTTTTCGTAGTTGTATTTTACTGCTTATATTGCGGTTACCAAGATTTAGGGTGATTTTTACTGGATCATGATCACTGCCAATGGAATCCAGCACAGATATGTTCAAATAGGCGGTAAGAGATGTTGATGTTATAACGACGTCAGGGGTAGTGTTACTTATGGGACGTGTGGCTCTGGGCAGTACATGGAATTCCGCTGTGGTGTTTTGGTCCAGAAATTGTAAAACGTTTGTTTTGTCTTGCATGCTGCAACTATGAAAATTGATGTCCGCTGCTATGATATAATGTTTACTGAGGATTTGGATATGTTGAAAGAATTCTTATGGAATAGTCTCCCCTGGTCTTACATAGATGGTAGCGAATGTAACGACCCGGGATGGGAAGTAGATGGTACTAGCAGAATATTCTGGTAGGTTGAAGTTTGGTGGGAAGGTAACTGTTCGATATAGTAATGTTCTATCTATTCCAATTGCTGTGCCGCCATTTAGTCGTAAGCCCGGCGGACCATCGTGGCGTAAAATATCGTATGGTGGTATAAGGCAGCTTATTTTTGGAGCGATATAGGTTTCGTTTAGAGCAAAGCAGTGAACAGATTCTTCCAGAAGGAGGTGTTGCGATATAACTTTTCGATTAGGCAATGATCGGATATTTAGTAATAGAAAATTATACTGTATACAGCCTGCCATAATAATATAAATAACAATTAGGTTCCTAGACTTCTGTTTCCAGTGGTACAATTTGAAAATGTACGTGTGGACCAGAATAAGTAGCAAACAGGTGGACACGAAAAAGAGTTTTAGCTGTCAGTACTATCTGTTGTAATATATGTTGGCGCAGGAATGGGTGGATATTTTGTAGAGTTAATGTTTGGAATCGAAGTAGATCTTCAACCGTCACTGGTTGTTTCAAAGAGTTTTGTGGTGGAGTTGTGGAGTCCCTCGTTCTTAATGGTACAGTCAGGTCGGGTCGTGATGCTTCAGGGTTTGGACGGGTAGCACGGCGATAACTATATGAGGGATGAGCCTCTTTGCACGTGTTACACTTGGGTGGTGCATTTAGATTCGTGCAATCTTTAGTTGCGTGTTGGCCAGAGCAATAGCCACAGATAGGTGTTTCGGGGCAATTTGCCGTAGTGTGGGAGTTGTATTTCTGGCAGCGTTCGCATTGTAATGGAAGGGGTGCTTTTGAATGTGAAGGTTCAACCCTGTGTCGTTGGCGATATATGTAAGCCCCTTCATGAAGTAAGCGATCGATCGTGTTGGAACAATCTTTTATGACTCGCATCAGGAAAGCTGGACCATTATTGTTCTGTATTCGAACGCATTTTATGACTTGATGGCCTTCCAAACGCAGTTCTTCTAATACTTCTTGATCAGCGAGTTCTGGATCTACGCCTCTGATAACCACTGACATGTGTGGTGGTTTGTTTGGAGGTGGTGGTTGTTTGGTGGTTTTGGGTGTCAGTTGGGAAAGAGCAGCCTGTGGTTCAAAAATTTCAAACGAAACTTTGTTTCTCAGAGTGGAGAAAAATTGTGGATCTTTTGATTTTATAATGATGCCATTTCTGGTGACTATAATTTGTTCTACTTGTGCTCGGGGGAGGTATTTTTGTAACTGTTGAAGAAGCAGCTTAGGAGTTCTATACTTGGGGTCGTAGTGTTGCAGTAGGAAGTTGTAGACAGTGGAATTTACTTCAATGCGACCATCGGTTTGTGCAGTATCTCTGGAATTGAACTTTGATATGCGTGCTTGTTCTTGATATTTTTGCTTCTTTTGTTGTTGAAGAGGAGATCGAGAGCGATCCCTGGATGTTTTTGAATCGGCTGAAGTGCTTCTTGAGTTTCCTCTGTCTTGTTTTTGGATTATCCTGTCTCGAGAGTTTGCACCCCAACTTGTTGGGGGAGCCCTTTATCCATGACGAGCGAAGGGAGGCAACCTAGTAATCCTTTTCAAAGACGGAACTATTAGGAGACCGAGTTATTTCAGGTGTTGCAAAAGAGTATTGCAACCAAAATAAGCAAAGTACAAGGTGCTGCAGACGAGAATTGTAGCACAGTTTGCTTCAAAATAAACAGAGTACAAGTGCTGTAAACGAGAATTGTAGCACAGTTTGCTTCTAAATAAGCAGAGTTCTCACCAGTGTTTGCAAACGTGATTAGCAAACAGTTGCTCCAAAGTAAGCAGTAATGCTTGTATGTCCCTTCACAGCAAGGCGTTCTGCCGAAGGCACCTCGAACACACCAAACCACTGTATAGGATTCAGTTTCCTACAGCCGTCCGTTCCAAACGTGCTGAAACCAAACCCACACCGAATGTGTCAAGGGGGACCAACCGAGAGAGATATTTGCAATCTTAATCATGCATAAGGGAATTTAAAGAAATTTATCAAAGAACTTACAGAAAGAATATCAACTGAATTTAAAGAGGATTATTAAAACTTTGACACCTAAAAAAGAAGTTTTCTCCTTTTCAATAATATTTTTTCACCATTTTCTTATGTAAAAAAATGAAGATTCTCTTTAGAAATAGTAACTAACAATGAATGTCGAAATAATATTTTATTAACTAGTAGCCTGTCATCTCTCGGTAGAAAACTATACTAATTACCAATATTCTTTATTTCGTGCATATATTGTGTAGAAACAGCTGTTTTTGGGTCTTAAAAATTACCTCATGGAATATATAAACCTGTGTTGTATATATTCACTTAGTATAGATAATTTATCCGAACGTTACTATTGCTGCGCTAATTTGAGTTTAAGGAATAACATCTATTGAATATCTCGAAGTCTAATACAAAATGCATATTTTGAATACAACATATTTAAAAAATTATGATCTCTTATCAGCAAATTTTGATTCGTAAATTTTTAAATAATAGACTGAAAAGCATGAACCGCATGGATTTTCATACTGACCTCTAACACAAACTGTAAATATGAAATTACAAGAAAAAATCAATCTTTAAGCAAAATGTAATTTGAGCTCCGAAATCTTTAAAGATATTATTATTTTCTCATCGACACTAGGAGTGTGTTTTGTATTGATTGATTGATTAATTTGGTTGCTTTACGTACCTTTTGGCCATGCTGATAAGTTAAGAGCCATGAGAGGACAATCACACATGTATAGGACATATTATATGCCCCACCGAGAACTGTGAGTCCAGACGCCAGAGCCTTGTTAGTCTGCAACAATGCAGTTCACGGTGTACAACATGAAAGTGAGATTTGACCCTTTGTGCCTTCCGAAACTGTCACTCCGTACATCCCTGTTGCGTATCAACAATGGCGGAAGTGATAATTTCCTCTGGTTTATTTTCATTAATAATACACTGCTACCAAAAGAGTTAGTTATTTGGGATGGGAGGCAACTCCCTCTCTGGGAATATTCGCATCACCCCCTTTGATTCCCGGGCGGGAGCGGGGAGTTATATTTGGAAGAAGTCCTTCAAACTGGAGGTATTGATCGTATATAAATATAAATTGGAAAAATATATGACGTCATTTTGAAATAAAAACTTAGTGTTACAATAGCGACAAGCGTTATAGTGTAAAAAAACGAGGATGCTCACCGAAAAAAATTCCCAAGTTAAATTTCAGTGAAGGCAAAAATTAAAACAACATGTCAGACCAACAGGAGCGAAGGAAGTAGAATTCCCATAAGAATAGCAGAGTGCTGCTAAATATTTAATATAGGGTTGTATTTCAAGATGTTGGATAGAATACTTTGTGCAATTGCCCCAAAATAGGCAATACTTAGGCTGGAGAGTTCGGTGAACTAACCGATCTCTAATTTCCGCACTCGTGCTTTGTATACAATCAATATAAGATATCTTGAAAGAATATATAAGCCTTCTGAGATATATCACTACCGGTGAATTAAATTATATATTGTATGTATTATCAAATACAGTACGTAACATTGTTATTTGTACACATAGCATTTCCAAGGAAAAAATGTCATATAAAGGTAAAGTGTTCCCCTGTGCTTAGCACCACGCCATGAAGGGGTAACGCCCCACACTTTCTTGATCCGATCGTGAGTGGGGGTGATGTGATCAGCACCACGCCCCTGACCGCCTTTACCCACCAGGGTTTCCCCCAGGTACCCATGTTATTCGACGCTGGGTGGGCGCCGGGGCCGCTTCCAACGTTAGAAAAGTTCCCGGATTTGAACCAGCCGGGGATCGAACCCGGGACCTTTAGCATGGTAGTCAGACGCGTTACCGACTGAGCCACCGCGGCCACTAAATATCTACTAGTAAATATAATCATTTTCATATGTACCTGGAAATTAATGTTAATGAAGGTTTCACCAAAAAATGTCAGTAAAAATGTATGGCCAAAGTGTATAAACAGAGCACATAATTTGTGTGAAAAGGGAAAAACACGCTGTTTCATGCAACATTGTTATTCGTACAGGCAAGAGTTTCAATCTTCCTCGCATACAGCGACACCACTATTCGGGCGATTTCTTGCAGTTTGCAACTTCGTAACAAGTTTGAACATGCAGGCGCGCTCCCCGTCAAGCGGAATGCTGGCGTAGGTATTGTTGTAGGCCTATCGTCTATCAGCGTGTTCAAAATGGGCAAGGTGAAGGAACGTATTTCCGATCTGAAGGATGTTATTATAAATTTGACCCTTAGAGGTTATTCTTTAAGAAATATTGGAGAAACGGTCAATAAAGCACACTCCACAGTTCAATATATAATAAACAAATTTAGAGAGGAAGGTTCAACACAGAATGTGCCGAGAAAATCAAAAGAGAGACGGTTGAATGAACGTGATGAACGCTTTATTTTAAAAAGAGTGCGAGAAAACCCCCGACTAAGTGTTCCTCAGTTACGACCGTTAGTAGAAAATGTTGCTGGCATTATGATGTCCGATCAAACTGTCCGACGTGCCTTGTGGAAGCATGGATATCATGGCATAATATAATACCTTGAAAGAGGCCGTATGTAAATAATCGCAGGAATAGACTTTCATTCGCAAAAGAGCATGTCTACAAGGAACAGGAATTTTGGGATAGTGTCATATGATTAGACGAGTCCAAGATTGATATATACGGGTCAGATGGGATAAATAGGGTCTGGAGAAAATGAAATAAAGACAATGATCACATTAACACAGTTCCAACAGTTAAACACGGTGGTGCGTAATTAATGATTTGGGGCTGTATGTGGTCCAAAGATGTTGGTATCATCCAGTTTATTGATGGTATCATGGATGCATATGTCTATTTGGACATATTGAAGAACAATGTAAAGCAGAGTGCCCAAAAAATGGACATGCCGCCTATCTACAGATTCCAACAAGACAATGACACTAAGCATAAGGCGCGAGTTAACATGAATTAGCTAATAAAAATGTGCCCAAACTACTACAAACACCAGCTCAAAGTCCAGACTTATATCCCATTGAGCATTTATGGGCAACTTTGAAGAGGCGAGTCCATAAAGCAGGCGTCAAGTCCAAACAAGAGTTGAAAACTGTTGTGCAAGCCGAGTGGAATAAAATAAGCTCTGAAACATGTCGGAAACTGGTTAATTCTATGAAGAACAGGTGTCAAGCAGTAATTAAAGCCAAAGGATACGCATTTAAGTATTAGAACTGTCAGTCAATTTGCTCTCAATATACTTTTTTCTTTTATATTATTAAGTGTGTGAAAAGAAAAGTTGTACAAAAAATGGCAGTTTCAGTTTCATTTAATTTATTATTGTCATTGGTTATACAGAATTTGGGTAAGATTTTATGTTCCTAATGATATTAGTTATTGAATTGTAAAGATACAATTTCAAAAGAGTGTATTTCCTTTCAGATATTAAAGCATTTTCTTTGAAAATCCGTGTGTACGAATAAGAATGTTACATACTGTACGTATGTAAAGTAGTTCGTTTATTACTAAATATTTACTGTTGATTTTGTGTACTTTCATGACAATTTTCTTTAAGTTGCAATATTCCTCATAGATTTTTCTCTTTTCAGTTTTATGAGATGGACTGATTGCAAACTAAAGATGTTACAAGTTCCTCAGTGAGGCGTGGATCAAAGCTCACGTTAAATAGAAGCCACGTCGATAAATTCCTAGATGTCGGCTATCAAGATTTTATTCTGTACCTTGATTATATTCTATTAAATTTATCTTTATGTAGCCTCAATTTCTTCAGGCGTAATGTGAAATAAACTTTATTTACTTTGGAATGGTTTTAAACTTTAGAAGGAAACGAAAATTGCATATTAAGGATTTAGACATGAACTTTTACAAGTATTTAAATATCATTCACTCATGAAATAAATTTTGATGAAGTATTGGAAAAAAAATTATGCAATTTACTTAGCCTACTAGCTGTTGGGAGGCTGACTTGAAAGAATCTGTATGTAACTTCAAATATGGTGTCGTTTCTTCATAGATGGTGGAGATCATCTTTTGACATTAAGACGCGCGTGTGTGTAAGTATGCCTATAGTCTATTACGACTTATATTCTTACAGATTCTCACCGACACCGATGCTTCAAAATCGTAACCATTAAAATTCATGATTAAATCTGAAATTGTGGGTGTGTCAGCATTATGGCTAATTTGCACCCGTCACATTATACGAGGTCCAGACCCTTACCATAACTAAAATAAAACTAATAAGAAGTTCTTAAATCAATGGTTTTTAGTCTTTCTATTACAAGTGTAATATCAATTATTTTATTTAATATAACTATAATATTGGAGTACTAAAGTATTCTTACTTCGGTTAAACGCTGAGGCTGTAAAGGGGAACTCAGCACACAGAAGAACTGAACACAGGGCAGTACACACACAGCCCGACAGAGGATTAGGGCTGTAGATCTAGACGCCAGGGTCTCGTTAGTGTGCAAAATGCTGCCCAAGGAGTGCGGCTATTGATTAATATTATAAGCATCAATTTACCAGAGTTTTGCTTTAAAATATTCAAGAATGACATCGGAATATATAGATACCTGTTATGTAACCACAACTATGTAACTACATAATAGGTATTGGTCCAAAATCAAAGGAATCTTTGCATTTCGAATTACATCCAGTATAATAAGATTCTGCGAAAATGTCGCGCAATATTTTTGCGGACTCCTCGAACGATCAACATGCCGGAGAAGTATCGGCTGGTATCGGTAATTAAAATACAACAGATACTCTCTGATACTCATACATCTGATATCGGCAGATACCAATATCTTTCTAAATTTTGGGAAAGGGCTAATTGTGCATTATTCCCATATATGTATTTTTACTTGTCGTCTTATATTTTCCATACATGGGTATTTTCAAAACCTCGTATCTTCTTCGCAACCAATAAAGATAGAAAACACGCACGCCAAAAAGGTGCCCTGGTTTGAACAGTGTGAGCATATGTCGTTCAAACTTCAATGGTTAAAACGAACCCATAATAGATGTTGGTGTTATTTTGTATTCTGAACCATTTCATTTGACGTGTACGATCTGGGGAAGATAATATTTTATCATCTTAAAATTTGCCTGCAAGTCCTGTGGCTCCAAGAAGGCCACATGTCGTTCATATGTACGCCCACAGCATACTTTTATTTTTGTTCATTTATTTGGTTTATTTTAATTCGCATTTCTGCCACGTTTGGCTAACCGCGAAGATGAGAATGAGTGATGAAGTTTGTGAAGGGACATTCGCAAAGAGCATCCATGCACAGGCTGTGATTCGGACCGGGGACCACTGGCGTCGCAGCGTGCTGTGCTAACCACTCCTCCGACGAGGTCGGCTCACCGCAGACATAATCCACATTAGCAACTTCAACCGTTGTAATGCTTAGGTCGAAGCTAAATAACAATTTCTTGATGCAACCCAAGGTTCTGTTTTCTTGTCCAAAATTTAGAGTTAGATTTTTCTGCCTATTTACTGAACTCAATAGGTACAGCTTGACCAAGAAAAGTGCCACCCTCTTACCCTTCTCCAAGCTTGTGTGGAGAGAGTGGAAGTAGCGAAAAACCACTTTCCCTTTCTTGAGATTTGAATGCATGTGAACTAAACTAATGAATATCTAGTTTCCTTATCATTATAATTACTTTCCTATGTGCACCAATATGTAGAAGCACATTCAACTGTAATTTTTAACGTTCAAAAGTAAAAGCATGTTAATTCTCACGCTTTTTTCTTCCACTGATATAAGAGGCTGCCATCTAGTGTCAGCCCTGTTGTTTGAGGCCAAGAGAGGTTAGACAATTACATTGCATCCAGGCCCATAGGCTATTTAGGAAACGTTGGGGAGATACAACTTCGGGCCTCCAGTACTGAAAATGATGCTTTGAAAAGAGGCACAAAGCGGCATGAAATGTTTTAAAAATATATTAACCATCTGACGCAAATTGGTCTAAATGTTATAACTAAAATTGTATACTGGAGCAAGTTTAGCCCCGAAATGAAAGTTTTCACGAAACGGGATGCTTTACTTTCGTCAACAAGATGGCGTTCTTTTCATCTCCGATTACTACAGCGACGAAATTAACGACTACTGAAATTCCGCGCTGTACTGCAATTAATAATCGTTACTATAAAAATTTTAAAACGTCTAGTAATGTAAAATCCATTGGACACTAGTTTTATGGAATTTTCTTTCCTGTGTAAAATTTAATTCACGGCGTCAACAATATATGAGTCTCAATCTAATATACAGGGTGTTTCTAAAGTTCCTTTCCAACGCGTAGGAGGTGATTCTACATGTGAAAATAAACACAGAAGTTCATGTGACAAAATGCCGAAAAAGGCACTCATTCGGATTTATTGAAGTGGGAAAAAGTTCGAAAATTATGTTTACAAGGAAATAGTGGCACAACGGCCAACAATATCACCGCGGCGAAGGGTGTTCCATTAAGAAATGCGTCATGCTCTATTCTAAAAAAGCACATGGCAGGTGTGTGAAGTTGATGAGCAAGGGATTCCCCAAAGGAAGCGAATGGGTCTGTTGAAGTCATGGGGGTAGGGAAGGGTCTTATGGAGTGATTAGCATGGGCGACAGGGCCTATGTTTTGGTCGCGATGTTCTGTTGTCGATATTTATATGTACCCACAGGCAGAAGTGCCGAAGCGTGACCGTCATGTACTATCCCACACCACACATTAACCGCAAGCCATATTGGTTGATTCGGTGTGGTTACTGGTTAACGCAAAGAACACTCATTCCGAGGTCGGAAGTCGAGCACTTCAGTGGCAAGATCGTGCCACTACCGAACCGGTGAGGTTCTTCTCTTTGAAAATAATAGTATGACGAAGTTAGGGATTTGTTGATACCGTTAATTAGATTTTGGTGCTACCCATTATAAAATAGTGAAGCAAACCGAAAGGCATTTCCTAATATAATAGCTTAGAAATGAGAGACGCATCAAACGGAATAGCTATAACTGGATCCACTTTATCAAGGTATTATCATCAGTATTCCCTACTGGGGCATCACATACTTTCAAAATACCATCTTTCGACTTGTCCCATTCATTTCCATGAAGTGATATTTATAGTTTTTTTGCAATTGGTATTCATATCGAAACTATTAGCCAGTTACGAACTTACATACAGACTCACCTTGTATATACTGTAAATTCCGTGACGCGACAACTCTATCAAGCAGTTTTTTATTGAGTAATGTCTGATCAGTGCTTCGAGTCCCATCTCGTCTACTGGCTTTCTAGACCACAATCATCTACTTTTCTTTTTAAGTAAGCTGCCATATTATTGTTGGTGCTGAATCAACATCGAAATTTTGGCACTTTTACCGGAATTAGAATACGGGACCGTACATTCCAAGGGATCAATTATAACAAGAAACTCGTTCATTACGTCCTTTGACTTTGAAACCAACTGTGATAGCCAGCCATACAAAACAATTCTACCAGGACAAGTTGTATCTTGTGAAACTGTAGAAAGAGTATTGTTCATGTCAACATTAGTCTATTAACACTATGATAACAAAAACTAGTCTAAGTTAATCTCTAGAAGAACATTTTAGTCATTACGTTAGTCGTAAGCTTATCACATTAATAATGTTTCATGTTTATGCAAAATCGTTGCAGTATGTCACTCAATATTTACGACGTTGCCAATTTTCTAGTCTATAACCTATTATTGCTTATACATTTATTAGTATGTGTCTTCAGACTAAATATATAGAGAATGTTTTGAAAGGCAATTGTTGTCGTTTACCATGAACATTTTAAGAGACAATTACGTCGAATTTAGTGCATTTGAGCACCAATTCCCTCCATACTAACTTTTTAGTTACAAAACGCAAATTGTGAAGACAAGAATAGTTAAATACTAAACACTCGAGTCATATAAAATTGTAATTAAATCATAATTCAAAATATCTTGACATGCTCCATGATAACCCGTGGTTTGTTGCTAAAAGTGGGGAGGGAATATGTAGTATTTTTCTGATCATGTAACCAAATTGTCGCATCAAAAAATGATAAACCATAATTTTAACCAAAATATTACTTTCAATTGTATATCTACAGGTCGGAGCTGAGAAGACTGCGAGTGTGCGGTGAGGTTTGGGGTGAACGGGAAGGAAGTGTGGGGAGGAGAGCTTCGACTTGGTGTTTAATTCTTCAGTGTTGCCAGACATGTAGAAGTTACTGTAGGAAAGGGTGAGAACCTGATAATGGAATCTGGACTTTCAGTGTGAGGTGGGTCTGTGTGAGTGTGTCTTGCTAACTTCAGTGCTCTTGTTCCACTGTTTCAGTGCGAGTATGTCTTCTTTGCGAAGAATGTGACAGACAATTCACAGTGAAGCTAGGGAGATAATAAGACACGTGAAACAGCAGTGTGATGAAGAGGCCAAAGAAGGAAAACTGAAGTACTTGCTACAACAACCAAATTTGTGTGTGTCTAATTACACGGGCGTATCTGTGCGAAGTGTATCAAAATTAAGGAGAGATGCCCATGAAGTGGGCGAGACGTCACTGTCTACACCGGGTAAGAAACGACGTCGAGCCGAACAATACAGATTCCATTGCGATGAATTCGATCGAAGGGTCATCAGAGATATAATACAATAATTTTACCTTGTGAAAAATACAATACCAACGACACCAAAACTTCTTTCAGCCATTCGTGAAAAAAAATATTTTCCGTGGAAAGTATATAGTTTACGTCGTCTGCTTCATGATATGGGTTTCAGTTGGAAAAATGCAGAAGCAATAGAAATATTCTCATAGAAGGTCCAAATATTGTTCATTGGCGTGCCAAATATCTATGAGCAATTAAAAATTTCAGATAGGAGAATCGTGTGATAGTATATATTAATGAGTCATGGGTTGACGACAATCTTACCTTTGGGAAATGCTGGAAAAGTGACTCAGTACATGGAGTGTCAACCAACACCAGTTCCTCTAATAGGTTAATTTTAGTTTATGCTGGTTCAAGGCACGGCTTCATCAATGTAGTAAACTTGATATTTAGGTCAGGATGGCAACCGGAGATTATCATGGACAGATGAATTCCGTTAACTTTGAGAAATGGGTGAGGAAAAAATTTCTGCCAGCCCTCCCGAGGACAAGTGTTTGTTTATTAGATTACACCTCCTACCACAACATACAGGTGAATAAGCCTCCGACTAAATATTCGGCATGTCAAGACTAAACGAAATGCCATTTTCAGAAAGCATGAAAAAATTTGAATTATTCCAACTGATCAAAAAGTACAAACCGCCAAATAAGATGTTTCGTGTGAACGAACTTTTGAAGATGAATGGCCATTCAGTGCTTCGGTTGCTTCCTTACATGTGCGAATTGAATGCCATTCAACACGCATTAATGTCGCAGCAGCGACGATAGCAGACACGGCGGTGTTGTTTGGTCGCACTAGACAACCGTTGATTTGGCGTTGTCATTTCTGCGTGGAAGTTAATGGCAGACAGTTTGAAAATCGTTTGTGATGTAGTTCCCTCGGCACCTCTACTCTGCACACAGTGAACATGTTGACACATATGCAATCTAGGGCACCACCACCACCATCTTTGTTTTTGTACGTAATGGTGATGTCCACTACGGATATTCGCTTTCTTCCTTGTTGGCAGTCTCCACGTACCACTTTCCGTGGATAACACATCTCGCTAAACCCTTCCCTACCCCCATGACTTCAACAGACCCATTCGCTTCCTTTGGGGAATCCCTTGCGCATCAACTTGTCTGCCATGTCCTTTCTTGAATAGAACATGCCGCATTTCTTTGTGGAACGCCCATCGCCGCGGTCATATGTTTGGCCGTTGTGCCAATATTTCCTTGTAAACATAATTTTCGCACTTTTTCCCACTTCAATAACTCCGAATGGGTGCCGTTTTCGGCATTTCGTCACATGAACTTTTGTGTTTATTTTCACTTATAGAATCACCTCCTCAGTGTTGGAAACGAACTTTAGTAACACCCTGTATATACGGAAAAGCCATGTGTATTTTCAAAAGTTGGAATAAGATTTTTGGAAAGAGTCCCTGAGACTCCGCATGAAATAATAATCGAAAAACAACTGTCACCATTCATTTAGTAGTTATTTGGGCTGCCGATGGTGAAGTGGTAATGTCCTCGCTTTGTGTTCAAGAGATTCCGGGTTCTATGCAGTCTTAGGAATTCGCATTCTTGCAACTCAACCCCGAATGGCCATTCCTTGCATCACGTGCATCAACCTCAAACCTAGTTATTTATAAGGAGGGCCGGGATTACGATGACCTAAAAATATCAATGAAATGACTTTAAAATTTGTCTTTATTTCAAGGTATGACAGTGCGGCCCAGTTTTTACTTCAGTGACTTTAGATTGATTTGCTTTATTTTACTTCGTGTGCCACTTTTGGCTAATTCGCAAAGATGGGGATGAGTGACGATACGATGGAATTCATGAATGGACATTCACAAATATCCACGCCCAGACCAGGATTCGAACCCCGGCCTCCTGTAGTCGTAGCGAGATATGCTAGCCACATTACCAAGGGGGGCCGTCTCTGTAACGTTAGAACTGAAATTAGAAGGTGTATGTGAATTTTCGGGTTGAAAATATGTAAAACTCTTACCTTATTCAGAATTATTGCAGTAGGTAATGTCGAGCGGCATGTTTCTTTGCTTTGTTCCTACAATAGCGTGGTGATAGAATTCTTGTTTTGATTGTTACCGACATCAAAGAGATACATTTCAATTCCTGGCTACAAATGAGGGAGTGAAACGTAATGAACGTAATTACGAGTTTTTTGCAATTACACAAAAATGGCTAGGAAAAGACGTAAAACGAGAGAAATGACCAAAAATGTCATCAAAATCCGTGCTCTTTTTATACGGAGAACATACCCCGAATTAATCACATTGCTAAGAATTACTTCACAAAAAAGAAAAAACCGTATATGAACGACGCTATATATAAGGAATATATTAGAGAAATTAAGCAAGTGTAATGATCTAGCTAATAACACCAAGCGATTGACGAACAATAAAGTGCATAGTTTTGTCATGAATAAATAGAAATCTCTGTTCACAAGGAAAGTTCTATTAGTTATAACACCATTAAGCCTTGTTTCCATGATATGAAAAACTCACTATGCTGACCAAGGCAGATATTTATTTTATTATAAAACATAAACTAAACGTAACGTTTCAACCTAGCAAGGTCTTTTTCAGACTCTGTACCAAGTACAAATGTAACAAGGTACACAAAAGGACGATATATATACACAAAAATACTCCCCTCCAGACTATTAGAAAGTAGTTCTGGAACAATCTAGCAGGTGACTTTCCCTTGTCAACGGTATTTTCACCTGAAAGAGAATGTGGTTGGACTCTTTATCTCACGCTCTATTTCCTTCATTCTTGTTATTTCTTCTCTCCCCTTTCTCTCTGGTTCTTGCCACTCTATCTAACACCATCTTTCTCATTCTTTGTTTAACTTCAGTTCCCCATTCCAGTGCATTGTGTCTTCTTCACCTTTCTTCTCTACTTCCTTGGACTCCTTCCATTTTTTCACTAGTATTCTCTTCTCCCTTCCTATCCGCTTAACCTCATCCCACTCTATGCCATGTCCTGTTTCTCTCATGTGTTTAAATATCACATTTATCTCTCGTACGTTTAGTTTATGTTTTATAATAAAATAAATTTCTGCCTTGGTCAGCATATTCAGTTTTTCTATTAGTTGTTACATGTATGTACCTTCGAGAATCTCCAATTTTCAACTCATATAAAAACGATCTGTGTCACCTAAGTTTCATGCTATGCTATCTTTAAATTAAATAATACACAACATAAATAAAGACAAGAATAGAAATTGTGATAGAGTGATGATTGGATCTCATTTCCCTTTGATCCATACAAGAAGCAACTCGAAGAGAAATACAACAAAACAGATGAAAAGTCCTAGAAAGAGGTTAACAAACCCACCAAACACGTGTTGTAGTGTAAAAATTACAACCTCTGGTTTCTTCTTAAACAAAGAACGATAATCTAATATACCAGGTAGTCCATTTATAATGATAGTATGGAATATCGCATGCAGAATGCATCCAGTCGAAAAATTGCACAGAAAAAATGTTTGATGCTACTGAGGGGGTAAGTCAATGCCGCAAAAATTTTGTCGCCACCAGCCATCCCTTAGGGGGATGGGGGTAAATTATGAAATTTCAAATGGAACACCTTCATTCGTTTTACATATTTGGATTCCGTGTTGAAAAATAAGTGTTTTTTGTTCTAAAACTTTTGTAAAAAATTGCACCCTTCGAACATTTATAAACATTTAGTAGTTTCAGTTTCATTTTGTTCCCTTTATGTAATAACAGTTTTGGTTTCCGTTGAGAACATTGCAAAAACGAATTTTATTCAAAAAATGTGTGCAAAGAATTCGGCAAAAGAAAATTGTTTGCAATTTATGTTTTTGTGTAACAATAAATAATATTAATTTGTTCCAACTCTTTGGTTTCAAGGAACAATTTCATATGAACAACAAAATTAAGTATGTTACTACAAATTAGTTATGATTTGAGGTACACAAATAAATGTTTAAAGGAGCAAATGTTCAAAATGATGACCGTTCTCTTCAATGCATTTCAAAACACGGTGTATGAAGCTCCACACGGTTCGTCCCACAATGTCAGGAGTGATAGAGGCACAAGCATCAATAATTCGTTGCCGCATGTTTTCTGGCGTTGTTGGAACTTAGTGGTAGAACTTTTCTTTAAGTAGTCCCCAAAGGCAGAAATCAGGCGACGTGAGATCGGGTGAACGAGCTGGCCAAGAACCGGTCCTTGACGTCCTATCCATCGACCAGGAAACTTTGTGTCCAACATGGCTCGAGACTGAATGGAGTAGTGAGTTGGACAACCATCATGTTGATACCACATGTTGCAGCGCTGGTGGTGGCAATTCTTCTAACAGCCCTGGCAGAATATTTACCACAAACTCTGTGTACTTTTGTCCATATAATGTGCCTTCAATGAAATATGGTCCAATCACTTGGCTTCCAATTATTCCGCACCAAACATTTACACTCCAAGGTATTTGGTGTTCAACTTCTCGAATCCAATGCGGATTTTCAACAGATCAATAATGCATATTGTGTCTGTTGATATGACCATGGTTGGTGAATGACGATTCGTCAGAGAAAAATACCGATGAAAATAATTGTTCAGTCATTTGCATCTGTTGCAGCGCCGAATTACACAAATTTAAACCATTTTGAATCTTCGCCATGAAGTCCTGGTGCAAAGACATACGGTACGGATGGAACTTGAAACTTATCAGAATTCGCAGAGTACAGGTATTAGAAATCCCAGAACATAGGTAAATTTGCCTTGTGCTGATGTGGGGATTGTAAGCAAAAGCACTTAAAACATTAATTGCAGCCTCTTCATTTGTAACAGTTTTCCTCCTGGTATTAGATTTTGGATGAATAGTGCCAGTTTCCGTGAATTGTTTCACTATGCGGTAGAAGGTTGCAATGGCTGGAGTATCTCGGTCCTGGAATCGATTGCTGTACAAAGTTCTTGTAGCTTCAACATTTTGATGTGTTTCACCGTAAAGCAGAATGATATCAACTTTTGCTTGTATTGACAGACGCACCATTTTACAAACCTACTTCTCAATTCGACAAACTTAATACTACTAAATCATTAGTACCCTGCCAAGATACAGGAGAGACATTTACATTATTTCACTCCAACACAAATATGGTACGGGTAATCACATTTCAGATAATTCGTAGATTTAATAAAACACAAAGTCATGTTTTCACTAACATAGCGGAAGCATGGTGTTGAACGTCTTTGAAATATTCAAAGCCTTATCCCTTCAAATCCATAGGTAATTCAAAATAAATAACAGCGCATGACAATTCACAAGCCCCACTATTCCAATCATCACGCTGGAATCTCCTAAAAAGAAAATAACACCATCGTAATTTCCCTGATAACCGAACATACAAGAAATGTACATAAATGTTAGTCTCTATCTTGACATTATTAGTGATTGGATTGAACATTAAAGAAATCTACGTACATCACAGCGACTAAGATTAATAACAATAAGAATTGGAACAAACGGAAAGGTCATTAAGAAAACAAAACAGTCAATTTTTTACAAAGGGAAACGACGTGACATACACATCATCACATACTTCACAATTGGCAGGTTTCTTGATTTTCTGGTTCACCTTGACTGCCCACAGAAACATGCACACAGCCACAACCTCAATGCAACTTGAACGAAAGCTTACGCACAAATGATGTATGCCAAGCGAATGGAATGCTTCCTGCATATCTTTCCGCAGCGGAACAGGATGACCTTGGGTGTGTCTACAAAACCCTGTCTTCAAAGAATTGTTCCAACAACGCCAGAAAACATGCGGCAACGAATTATTGATGCTTGTGCCTCTATCACTCCTGACATTGTGGGACGAACCGTGTGGAGCTTCATACACCGTGTTTTGAATTGCATTGAAGAGAACGGTCATCATTTTGAACATTTGCTCCTTTAAACATTTATTTGTGTACCTCAAATCATAACTAATTTGTAGTAACATACTTAATTTTGTTGTTCATATGAAATTGTTCCTTGAAACCAAAGAGTTGGAACAAATTAATATTATTTATTGTTACACAAAAACATAAATTGCAAACAATTTTCTTTTGCCGAATTCTTTGCACACATTTTTTGAATAAAATTCGTTTTTGCAATGTTCTCAACGGAAACCAAAACTGTTATTACATAAAGGGAACAAAATGAAACTGAAACTACTAAATGTTTATAAATGTTCGAAGGGTGCAATTTTTTACAAAAGTTTTAGAACAAAAAACACTTATTTTTCAACACGGAATCCAAATATGTAAAACGAATGAAGGTGTTCCATTTGAAATTTCATAATTTACCCCCATCCCCCTAAGGGATGGCTGGTGGCGACAAAATTTTTGCGGCATTGACTTACCCCCTCAGTAGCATCAAACATTTTTTCTGTGCAATTTTTCGACTGGATGCATTCTGCATGCGATATTCCATACTATCATTATAAATGGACCACCCGGTATACAAATGGATGTATGTGTGTATGTGTGTATGTGTGTATGTGTGTATGTTTGTTCCAGCATAACTCTCGAACGCCTAGAGCGATTTCAACCAAACTTGGAACACGTATCACTTGCAATCTCGAAAGAAATACTGTGTGGGGGTAAGAAACCCCTGGCACCCCTAGGGGTGGGGCGAGGGAGTGACATGTAAAAAAAATCGAAATCGACCTATATTATAGGGGAATCTATAGTCTTCAGTGTCTCTAAGATGAATAGTGACACACGTAACGCTGTTACACTTCAAGTTCATCACCTATCGGGATGGGGGTGAGAGGGGGTGAAAATTAAAATGACAAAAATTACCAAGATTTATGTCGAATCCATAGTTTTTGGAGTCGCTAAGCTAATTGGTGACATTCACGATGTTACACATATGACTTAGAATGTGGAAAGAAATACTGTCGGGGTAAGACACCCCTAGCACCCATAGGGGTCGGGATGGGAAAGGGGCGACATGTAAAAACAATCGAAAACGACCAATATTATTTTGGAGTCAATAGTTTTCGGGGTCGCTAAGGTGAATAGTGACACTCCCAATGCCGTTCAATTCCAAGACACCACAAGCACCCCTGGGGGAGGGGGTGGGAAAGGGTTGACATGCAAAATGATCGATATTAGAGTGTAGTCAATAGTTTTCGTGGTCGCCAAAATGAATAGTGACATTCCAATGCCGTTCAACTCCAAGACAACCGTGGCACCCCTAGGGGTGGGCTGGGAAGTGGGTGACATGTAAACATAATAAAAAACGACCGATATTAGTGTGGAATCAATAGTTTTCCGGGTACCTAAGATGAATAGTGACACTCCCAACTCCGTTCAATTTATTTATTTTTGCTCCTTGAGGTGGAGCTAAAAATGTTGTTCATAAATTGTTGTTAAATTTATATTATAGTGAATTTGTAAAGGATATTACTTTATAATTTGTATACTGTACTTATACTTTTAAATACCTGTAAATAACATTAGTTACATTTTACGCTATACAGGGTGATTTCGAACTCCCATTACAAACTTAGGGGGGTGAATCTAGAAGGAAAAACAAGCCGAAAGTGCCATGTGGCAAAATTACGAAAACGGCACCGTGTGGCTGCCAGAGCCGTGAGAAAATCGGTTCACACCTCTTTCAAAGAGCAATAACGTCTGAACCACGAAAGATACGAAGATCGGCTCTGGCGGAAGTGGAGGAAGTCATATCCAAACAATATCAGGGCGTTGAAATTGCGGCGCTTTTCGTAATGCGCAAGGGGAATCCCCAAAGGAAATGGGGAATCCCCACTGCATGTGAGCGGAAACTCGCGCAAAATGGAGAAAGACGACGAGGGAACATGCTGTCACAGGACGGTCGAAAAGTGACACATGGAGGGAGTCCCCAGAGGAGCGCATGAAGTGCGACAAATGGAACATGCTTGGACAGTGACTGTCGCGCATCTCAGACGGTACGCAAAACGGAGTGATGGATGTACACGTGCATGCTACGTGGAACGCAACGTGCAATTACAATTGCGATATGAACCACTACGTGCCCCCTCGCACCGGAAATTCGTTGAACCCAGGACCTCGGGAGTACAAGGTCAGCCGTAAGTCGGCTCTTTGAGGAGCAGCACCAAATATCCACGTGCCCCACGAATGCAGGGACACCTCCCTAAAAGGCACAGCCACAAAAAAAAAAAAAAAAAGGAAAGAAATTGGCACGTACGTATGAAGGGTTTCACATTGGAATGTACAGTATCACTTTGGCGGAAGGAAAACAGAGAGTAGCACAAACAGATAAAAATCAGTAACACAGATATTGACCCTTTGTCCTGAAAAATAGGCAACTTGTGCTAAATCTTGAATCATTGCTGCTTGATGTTTCTGTTCATTACCGATGGTATGAAGGAACGACGATGAACTCGGAATGCAGCACGTAAGCACTGCGAAGGACAGTATGAAAACATCCTTTGGCGTGTGCAGAACGGAAACTCACAACAGGGGCTCAATATGACGACCACCAACATCGATGCACACATTGTACCTTCGAAGAATGTTCTCATACAGACGATTGAAGACCAGTGGATTCTCTCGAATGAAGTCCGCTGCTGCCACAATCCTAGCAACCAGGTCATGCTCAGACTCGATGGGGGTTTCATAAATGAGACTCCTCATGCGCCCCCATAGAAAAAAAGTCCAGGGGCGTTAAGTCGGGAGATCGTGGGGGCCACGGCACGGGCCCGGCACGCCCTATCTATTGCCTGTCATATCTGTGGGTCAGATGGTCCCGTACGTCCCGTGCAAAGTGGGGTGGCGCCCCATCATGCTGGAACCACATGTTTTGCCTAGTGGCAAATGGCACATTTTCCAACATCTCGGGCAATGTCTCTTGGAGAAAAATCAGATAAGTACGACCTGTGAGATTGGTGGGAAGTACGTATGGGCCAATTAAACGACCGGCCAGTATTCCTGCCCAGACGTTGATGCCCATTCGCTGCTGGAACCCACGAGCTTTCGTTGCGAATGGGTTCTCTTCATCCCACACATGGCTGTTGCGGGAATTAAAAACACCCTCTCTGGTGAATTTCGCTTCATCCGTGAAGAGCACCAACTGTGGAAACTGAGCCGTATTCACGCAACGACGCACAAACCATGTGCAGAAGCGAACACGTGGTTCAAAATCTGTGGGACCCATGGCGTGCACCTTCTGGGGGTGATATGGGTGCAGTTGTTGATCATGAAGGACATTCCACACTACAGACTGAGATACACCAACATCCCGCGCTACGATTCGGGTACTCGTACCAGGGTCTTCGTGCACAGCATGAAGAATTGCCTCCTCCACCGCAGGCGTGCGCCACGTCCTTGGGGCACCTGTGTCCACTCTACTCACAACAAATGTTCCAGATTCACGAAGACGACGGTTCACTTTTTCGAATATGGTGTGTGATGGCGTCACACGTTCCGGGAAACGTTCCTGGTACATCGCACGGGCAGCCCTTCCATTGCATCTCGCTTCCCCGTAAATGAGCATCATGTCTGCATACTCCTCGAAACTGTATTGCACCATCGTGGGAGTTTTCACGTCCACACACACCCACAAAGTCGTAATGTTCCCAGAAGATACGTCGTGTGTACGTACTCAACCAACGTGTCACGTCCAGCGCTCTCTCCATACAGTCTTGCAATACCCAGAGGGCGCAAGGGTCAACTTCGACCAGGGATAGCGAGTGACTCCTAGTATGACGTCAGCGCACACCTTCATGCATCACAGAGGCTACGAACGGGAAGGAACGTCAGTAAGTACGGGTTGGTCGCTCCCGTTCCATGTCCTTCACGTGAGAACGTTAATGACTAACGTCGGACTCGCATGGGATACCTCTACACGCTCTGCAGTAATGTAGTACAGAACAATACGAACGTGTCCCAGCATTCGTGGGGCACGTGGATACGTATTTGGTGCTGCTCCTCAGAGAGCCGACTTCCGGCTGACCTTGTCCTCCCGAGGTCCTGGGTTCAACGAATTCCCGGTGCGAGGGGGCACGTAGTGGTTCATATCGCAATTGTAATTGCACGTTGCGTTCCACGTAGCATGCACGTGTACATCCATCACTCCGTTTTGCGTACCGTCTGGGATGCGCGACAGTCACTGTCCAAGCATGTTCCATTTGTCGCACTTCATGCGCTCCTCTGGGGACTCCCTCCATGTGTCACTTTTCGACCGTCCTGTAACAGCATGTTCCCTCGTCGTCTTTCTCCATTTTGCGCGAGTTTCCGCTCACATGCAGTGGGGATTCCCCATTTCCTTTGGGGATTCCCCTTGCGCATTACGCATTGTTTCAGTTAATATTGCATGTGTTTGTGCATTGATAACAGAGGTAAGCTTTTCCTCCTGTTTCACCAACATCATGAAAAGAGATTTCGATGTCATGTCATCGAAATAAGAAAACTCGTATCCGAGAATCCAGTTTCCGGTTATTGATAGCTTCGACGCTAAAAGATCCTGCATTGTGTCAATTTGTGGATGGATGCATTTTTGGATTTGTTGTGAAGCTAAAGAGAGCACTTTGGTGAAAGCCTCTTTCAGCTCAGGCAATAAAGACGATCGCAAACATTTGTCTTCTATGATTAAAGGTATTTTTGGTAAGGTGTTTGGTGGTATCCTGAATTGAGCACCAATGTGCACAATACCCACACATACATGTAGCTGCACTATAAACTATCAGAGGTCGAGAATTGTTTAAAGACCATATGCAGAAGAAAATGATTTGTTTACATTTTTAAAAAAATACGTTTGGTTAACCTTTGTTGTAACCACAAAGATAAAATTGTAGTCTGTACTAAATTTGTTAGTTGTAACCCTTATTTTGATACAAATGCGCTCGATTATTAAAATAATTTGATTTTGGTGAACCAGCATTTGTTTGTCGCCTGGGTAAACAAAAATTGGTACCCAGAATAAATTTCTTGGCTATTCTAAACAAAGATTTTCCTCTGTACAACTTCAGATTCTGAAGAGTATCACTAGTAGTGATTAAATTTACATGCTCAACCACAGTTGTCTTAGTGGCGCGTCCAGGGAGATTTTGGGGTCTAGTCCTCTTTACACCATGCGATTTAAGCTTTTTGCTTTTTGGGGAGGAACTCACTCAGTGGCGTATTTGTGATTTAATTCCGGGAGGTAGTTTTTATGTGTAATCCTATTTGTATGTTACCAGTCAGTAAACAAACTATTGCCTTTCAGTTCCAAGTACCTTTGAACATTGGCTATTAAATATTTTCCTCATAACATTTAAACATAATTCAGAAACAGTATATTTACATTCTAATAGAACACAAACTCGTACACAAAAGACGTGTGGTAACACCGAAAACTTCACCAAATTTCTATTGCCAAATTCAAACATAATGTCCATCTAATCTACCTACCTACCTACCTACAAGTTTGATGTTAACAATTTAATGCATAAAATGTCAGTACTATGCAATGAAACCTTAAGTGGAAAACATCCTGCTGGAATGCGATGAACTCTTTTGTGTCGGCTCGGTGAGGTTGATCAATTGCAGAAAAGTGTCCTTCTTCAATCAACAAAGCTGCCTACTTTTCGGCAGGGAAATCTTTGAAATTTGGACCATTATGGGCAAGAATTAATTCGCAATAGATATTTAAGATTGGTATACTACATAATGTCAATTTCATTTTCTTATCTTTTTATTTTGCCGGAGATAAATGTTTTGTGGGGGAAAATCTCCAGCTTCCCCCTGTTCATTCGCGCACTGCCACTTTAGCACAACGTTCCTTAAAAAACGTGGAATGCAGGAACAATTGTCGCAATATATAACTAAATGTCAAAAGAAATAAGGCATTGACCAATAGTTGCGAAGTTACTGGCCACACCACTGCTTCACGTAATGACTCCATATATATTCTTTGGCGCATCAGCATCAGGGAAGCAGATGAAGGTTCCCTGATGGATCGGGTATACAAGAGATCCCGTGCTGTGAATCCCCGGGGAGTCCGCTTCCATTCCACCCAACAGCCTTGATCCTTGGGAGCGGGGAATTATTTATCGCAGCCAGCGTGGATCTCGGAAGCCAGAACAGCAATTCGTGCAACTCTACGTTCCAGTAGGAAGACATCGTAAATAATGCATTAAAAAAAAAAAAAAAAAAAACAACAACAAAAACGAAGAGCCTGTATCAGTAACAGACTGCTTTACGTGATGTTAAAGCGTAATTGCTGTCTATTCTCGAGCGTGTCCTTTTTGTTCACATTATCTTTGATTTGATTTAGATCGAATGAGTTGCCAACTCCTGCATCTTTTTTTTTTTTTTAGGCGGGCTCCTTCAACAATTTACCATGCGGATAGTTCTTGTAAGCATACGGAATTCAAGCGGGTGGGCGGGAGATACTAACAGAGACATTCGTGATCTAAACAAACTTGCATTTGGTGCAGATGTAACGAACGCTACGTAATGGATATTTCCTTGCAAACGACAAATAAAATGGGTCGCAAACATGGCGGTTGTGCGCCTTCACATGAAACCCACCTATATGTTATATTCTTAGTTTAAATTAATAATGGCACTTGATTTATTCGACGGAATGATAATTATGTTTAGTTAGGAAGAGAATTCTTAGAAATGTGTAGAAGATATTGCGCGATTTTATGAAGATGAAGAGACAACAAGGCCTCAACAATGTTGATAAGCTCCAAGACAATTACACTTTTATGGCAGTTAAACAAACGAGGTAGAAATAAGAGAGTAGCTCACACTGTTCTACCAAGTTGTGACTTACAAGGACCGAACTATTAGCAGGAAAGGAACCTCGTGATGTGCTTACGCCACTGAAGTTTAGAAATGCTTTTTTTTCTCATTGGCCGCTAGCATAAATATAAGTAGTAAGGCAAAACGTACGTTCAAATTGACTTATCAAAAGAGACTCGATTTCAGCCTTTCCCCATTATATTAGACTACTTGTACAATCATTGAGTAAAGGAGTGATACGGATTTCTGTTCCCCGTTTTCCTTCTAAACTAGAGAATAACAAGATTTAAATATTTTGTACAATCAGGAACACCTTTGGACTGTAACAATCCCATAGCAACCCAGTTGCACTATTACAATCCAGAAGATAGATTGATGGATTGGTTGATTTGGTCTTACTTTGCTTTTCTGCCTCTTGTGACTAATCGCGAAGATGGGGATGAGTGATGTGATGAATGAACACTCACAAACACCCATGCCTAGGTCGGCATTCGAACCCGAGGCACAATCCAGATGTGTCCCGAATGTACGTTATATTTGCATGTAGGAGAGCACACAGGATAAAAGATGTTTTAACGTTCCCTTCCTGAATGTAGTCTTGTATACAGTGGCGGCGATTATGGGGGGTGGTGGGGGGCAGTTACCCACCACTTTTTGCTAATTTTGCCCCCGCACTATGCTAAACTTTATCTACAAGGGAAGTTAAACTCTCCTAGTTTTGGCATTTTCTACCTAACCCCCCCCCTCCCCAGAATTGCCGCCACTGCTTGTACACCTGCTGTAAAGTCACAACTGCGTTTCAATTTACAAGGCTCAAATTAAGGGGAAGACCGCCACAGGATTTAAGTATTATTGGCCAAAAAAATTGTATCACTGACAGGGATGAGTAACAAAAGAATAGTCACATTTGAAACACAAATATTTCCATGAGATTTCCTAATGCAAAGTTGTTCATGAAATAAGAATTGTTTTGAGCAATCAATTGTCATTAGCGCAATTGTTAAGCACAGAACATATCGCATCTTATTAGCAAGAAATACTTCACATTATTTAAGTACCTAAGTAGTAGGTATCTGCGCCAGTGGCAATTAGTGCACGTGTGTTAATTAATTTGCACGTATTTAGAACGCATTTGCACGTACTTATAACTAATTAGCATATACTTAGAATTCTTTACATTTATGTATTTGCATGTTTATAACTTTTAATGAATATATAATTATTTATTTTATAAAAAATATGTATATAGAAGGTAATTAGAGGTACTAAACGCTATGCATATGGTTTTATATTCATTACTGCAAAGTATGTAATGTATAAAACTATAATAATTAATGTTTATAATATTGAAAATAAGAGTTTATGGTTTATGAACCGCTTTGAATGGTGGTAATTGTACGAAAGAAGACGGTCCCGGTACTCGAACCCGCGATATGCAACGGTAATAAATGGTTAGGCCTATAGTGTATACAATGTATGTAATAATTTCATTATGTTATGAAAGACGGTGGTCTCAGACGCTAGACAGAAGACGGTGAACTCCGCGCTGAGGGTTGACGAGAAAGGAATTTGGGAGATGTGCGGTCAAGGTCAAATGACGTCAGAACACCAGATCAAAGAAAGAACCCGATTGACCAATCAGAACCGGTTTTTCCAAGGCTAATCTGAACGCAAGAACAGGGGAAAGGTATGCAATACTGTAGGGCAGGGGAGGGATTCAACCAGACAACAAAGGATGTCTGGGGGTGCGCAGCAAGGGTCAATTTTTTGAAACTGTGCGTCGCTTGCATGCTAGAACATGTTTTTGTCTAAGTAGGCCAAGGTTTTCTACAACACTAGAACAAAGGATGTCTGAGAATGCGCGATGTAGGTCAAATCTCTGAAGCTATGCGTCGCTTGTAGAACCGGTTTCCGCCGCCAATTAATATTCCGCTCAGGGTTGCCCCAAGTCACAGGACGCTTTAGCGCGGGTTTTGGGCTAGAACGCTTGCATGTCAGAACAGGTTTCTCTCTAAGTAGGCCAAGTTTGCCCAGAACACAAGAAAAAAGGATTTTTGGTTACCCAATTAGATTGGAGCGAGAATTTTACCTTGAACAAGGAGAACGAAGAGTAAGGTTTCTTTTATTTGTACTATGAAGAAGGGAGAGCTATCAGGGACTGGGCCTACAGTTTTCACTATTTGCTTTTATCACGGGGTATCGAATCTAGGACCATTTGATTATTGATTTAGGTAGTAAATTTATGTTACTGTGTGCTATTTAACATATTATTGAGTTTATTTTTTACCAAACTTTGACTTTATGTCAAACATTTTCACAGCTTATCCTGATTTTTATCAAAATAACACAAGTTAAACGATTCTAGCAAGAGTTTTTATTATATTTTCAACACACAAAGTGTGTGTTCTCAACTTCTATCTGTTTATTTTTCAAGTTTTGGACACACAAAGTGTGTCTTGTCAACTTTTAACTAATTATTTTACCAAACTTTGACATTATGTCAAACATTTTCCCAGCTTATCCTTATTTTTATTCAAATAACACAATTTAAACGATTCTAGCAAGAGTTTTTATTATATTTTCAACACACAAACTGCGTCCTTCAATTTTTAATTGTTTATTTCACAAGTTTAGGCTTATTATTATTCAAATAACACAATTTCATCTGTTCAGGAAAGACTTTTAGTTACATTTTCGATACACAAAGTGCGCTTAGTCAACTTCTATCTGTTTATTTCACAAGTTAAGGCTTATTATTGCCAAAATAACACAATTCAATCTGTTCAGGAAAGACTTGTAGTTACATTTTCGACACACAAAGTGTGTGTTCTCAACTTCTATTTGTTTATTTCACAAGTTTAGGCTTATTATTACCAAAATAACACTATTTATACTATTCAGGCAACATTTTTCATTAAATTTTGGACTCACAAAGACATTTTTTTCAACTTTTAACTTATTATTTTACAACTTTATGTTAATTTTTACCAAAATAACACTATTTATACTATTCAGGCAACATTTTTCATTAAATTTTGGATTCACAAAGACATTTTTTCAACTTTTAACTTAATATCTTACAACTTTATGTTAATTTTTTATCAAAATAACACTATTTATACTATTCAGGCAACATTTTTTATTAAATTTTGGACTCACAAAGATATTTTTACAACTTTTTAATTTATTAATTTACAATTTTATACCTATTTTTACCAAAATAACACTATTTATACTATTCAGGAAAGACTTTTAGTTACATTTTCGACACACAAAGTGTGAGTTTTCAATCTTTATCTGTTTACTTCACAAGTTTAGCCTAATATTTAATCAAATAACACGATTTGAACGTGTTTTTTATTACATTTTGGACACACACACACACACACACAGAGAGAGAGAGAGAGAGAGAGAGAGAGAGAGAGAGAGATTTTCCAAGTTTACAGGATTCTTCTCTAGTTTACTCAAATAACACAAATTAAATTACGTTTGAATTAAATTTTGTACACATGAAGTGTGTTTCTTCAAGTTTTACCCTTTTATTTTACAAGTTTAGGCTTAATATTACTCAAATAACACAATTTAACCCAGTCAGGAAGGATTTGTTATTATATTTTGGATGCACAAAGAGATGTTTTCAACTTTTTTACTGATTTTTTGCAGGGTATGTATTAATTTTTATTTATTTTGTTTTGTTTCATATATACATTTACAAATTTTTAACTTAGAGTTTAGTATTTATTTAAATCTTTTCAAAAACACTAAAGAAAAAGTACTTTTAGCTAAAATGTAAGCCACAGAATATATTATTATTATTATTATTATTATTAATAGGGTTTACTGATTTCCACTGTGCTATTTTTGGTTCTGTATTTCTATATGTATTTATTTAGGTCAGGTTACGCCTGCTATGTAAGAAAGTTTGTTTATTTTAGAGTTTGCTGAGTATTTTGTTACTTTTATACTAGGTAAAGTGTCCTAAATATATCAGGTAGGGCTCCATCCATATACTTTTGTTTTTGCTGTTTGGAGATGATACGATCAGCATCACTCTCCATCTGCTTTTTATTTTATGTACCCAATATTATTTTGAGGCTTAGTGAATTCTAGAGCCTATTTATGAAGGAGAGAGGGCTTTAAAATTTTGATCTCAGATAACCCACAACTATTTGTCAGAGTATTTTAAAGGATATTTTATATTTATTATGTGCCACTAGAATATCAAAGCTTGCTTAATTTTTATGTCTGTAACGCTGTTATTGTATTTCTAGCTAAGGCTTACTGGATAAAGTACACGAAATGTTTATCATTTCGACTATTTACCTTTACGAGGCCAAATTTTTAGTGTAACGAAAATTATTGTATGTCTATAAAGACTGAAATTCCTTTACCGATGGGTCCATAACTGGACAATTCACAGGACAAGACGAAGTTCACAGACGACTGACTATATGGACCATAGGTCAACTTGCTAAACTTTTTTCCTATGCTAGAAGAATAACTTAGCCTTATAGCCTTTTTCAAGGTATTTTTGAAGTATTACTGGTTTTTTTTGGGTGCATCAACATTTGGGTTATTTCCATTTGGTTTATTATACGAGGCTACAATCACTTTCTGAACACTGAAATTCTCTAATTGAAACTAAAAGCTTAGGCTGTAACTAGGGACTTAGTATGTATATTGACAATTTATAGGACAACACGAACCTTACAAAGGATTATAGGTGACGTAGGACCACACGCCAGAGCTTTGTTAATCTGCAAGAAGCATTCACAGCTAATATTACGAGGAAATGAGGTTGATTTTTACTGTTTCACAAGAATGCTATTTTTTATACACCCAATATTTGCTTTTTGAAGTAACTACTTGTACCAGAAGCACTTACAGGCCAACTCTAACTAGACTTCGACTTATTCTATATCAGGTGCTAAATTTATAAAGAGCTATGATTGTGTATATTTCTGAGGAAGTACGCAAAAGCAGATTACCCGATTAAAGTATCTGAAAAACAGATTTTTCTATGCAAGTATATTTTTATTGACTGGATTATTTAACAGATCAAACAGGAAGACTGCAAAATTCATTAAATGTAGTTCTATAGTATAGGTGGTTTCAGAGATATAAAAAGAACAAATATAAGATTTCGCTTTTTTTTGCTTCTGAGGCTAATCGCGACGCTAAGGGTAAATGGCGAGGAAATGTAACGGAGGAGAAACAGTCCCAAAAGTTATGGGCTGCATGTAAGTTAATACCACAAAGATATTACTGTAGGTGTAGGTTCTACCACCAGAACTTTTCTATCATAATAATACTGGTTATGCTGTACTGTTAGCTAAAGATGCTGATATTTGAGAAACTTAAAAGCTTATTTGCAAAATTTTAGATAAATAATAATCTGTTATTCTGTAAATATATTTTATATCCATTCTGCAAAAGATCCGATGACAAAATTTAAAAATTGTAATCGCCCAGACAGGGACTCGAACCCTGGACAGATAGGTTAAAACCCTAACGCTATACCAACTAAGCTATCTGTGCACGAGGTATTCTTTTCTTGAAAAGTTAGTTATGTTAAGAAATATATTGAAACACTTGAGAACACTCTTGGTCTGGTTCGACAGAGAAGGAGACAACATTTTCAAATTTTTTACAGACTGGGTGTATTTTTCCACTATAGAGGCCTTCACTATATGTAATTCGAAACGCTAAAGTTCAGCTAGCTTCCAAAATTGAGGTAAAGATTGTGTTTGGTGAGATTAACAAGTTACAATTATATCCAGTTACGGACAAATGAAGCTAAAACTCTCAGATTTACTGTACTAGCCAAGTTTTAGTAACATTTTCTTCACTTTAGTACAAATACCAAAGAAATAGGTATATTTTATTTATAATTTGACAAAATGTACTAGTATTTAATTCACAAAGTTAGGTAAAAAACAGTATTTTTTAAAAATATTGTTACTGCCTTCAAATTTTATGTTATTTAGCCACTAACAACTGGTTTACACTGTTTGGCATCCTTTAAATAGGAAAAGAAGGAATTATTTGTTTAGTATTTTTACTACTTTATATTTATATAAGAAAACAATTCTACAGTTTAACTTAATTTTAACAAATTGTTACTAATTTATATATCAAAGTTATGGTATTTAGAGTGTATGAAGGAGTATAAAGTTAATATTTGTATTTATCAGTTCAACTAACAATTATATTTTACACACAAAAGATAATGTTTACAGTTAAATTACTTGAATCAGAGAATAATATTTTACAGTAATTGATTCATTCAGCACTAGTCAGTACTTTTATGCATCAGAAAGTTTTCTTAATTTTCTATTACGCATGCTATTTTGGGCTATTCTTAAAATGTATTTCTAGGGCAAACTGGTTTAATTTTCTGCTTATAATGCAAAGTTGACAGTTTTCGCACAATGCATTGTACATTTGTTATATTCTCTACTTACAAACCAAATATTATGCTTATTTAATGTATAACTAACTAACTCTCTAGCCTTCTTAAACCCGAATGTTAATGGCTGCAGCAACACATGCCTTTCATCTGTCCCTGTCCTGAGCAAGATCTATATACTCCTTTCCTTCCCTACCAGTTTCCTTTAGATCCATCTCTACATTATCCCTCCATCTTTGTTTTGGTCTTCCTATTGGTATTTTACCATCAGGTTTCCCAACAAGAATCCTGTATACTCTTCTTTCCTCTCCCATTCGTACCACATGATCTACACACCTAAGTCTTCTTCATTTAGTCGTTCTAATAATATCTGGACATGAATACAAATTATATACTTCTAAATTATGTAACCTTCTCCACTCATCTGTCTCCTCATCTGTTTTAGGCCCAAATATTTTCCTAAGGACTTTATTTTCAAATACTCTCAATTTATGTTCCTTTTTCAATGAAAGGGACCAGGTTTATTTACTGTATTTAACTTTTATTTTTTGTAATTAACAAAAATTAAAAGCTTATACTGTAGTTATTATATATTTTTCTATCAGCTTATTTTGAAATTAATATTATTAGGTATAGTCTTTGATTTATAACTATATTGCTTTTTTATCAATTTATCTACACGCAGACAAACACATGTGTAGACACTTTTATGTAAATAGATATGCCTTTTTTCAATATTTTAGTATGAAGATTGCACTTAAGTTATTTAAGCAAGGGTAGGAAAGGTAGGATTTGTGAGAATTTGTTGCAGGATTTTGTTGTCCAAGTATAGATGAGAACTGAGCTGGGAGACTGTTTTGAACCTTTTCATGAGAGTTTGCATGTGAACTGTATGCAAATTGAGCACTATTGACTGTGCATGCTTCTAAGTTTTGCTGTTATTTCACATCAACTCTGTGAGACTGTAGACAGTTTTCCCATTTCAAGTAGTTTTTATTGATTGTATTTGTATATGTTTTGGGGACTTAGTAGTTTTATGTTATGAGGCGAACTTGGACAAAATATAGTCAAATACACAACACAAGAAGGAAAATAATTACAAGTAAAACAGCAGACACTCAATATCTCAAAACAGTCCGGTAAAAATATTCTACAACAAACTGCCTCATAACATAAAGCTCTGGCGTGTGGTCCTACGTCACCTATAATCCTTTGTAAGGTTCGTGTTGTCCTATAAATTGTCAATATACATACTAAGTCCCTAGTTACAGCCTAAGCTTTTAGTTTCAATTAGAGAATTTCAGTGTTCAGAAAGTGATTGTAGCCTCGTATAATAAACCAAATGGAAATAACCCAAATGTTGATGCACCCAAAAAAAACAGTAATACTTCAAAAATACCTTGAAAAAGGCTATAAGGCTAAGTTATTCTTCTAGCATAGAAAAAAAGTTTAGCAAGTTGACCTATGGTCCATATAGTCAGTCGTCTGTGAACTTCGTCTTGTCCTGTGAATTGTCCAGTTATGGACCCATCGGTAAAGGAATTTCAGTCTTTATAGACATACAATAATTTTCGTTACACTAAAAATTTGGCCTCGTATAAAGGTAAATAGTCGAAATGATAAACATTTCGTGTACTTTATCCAGTAAGCCTTAGCTAGAAATACAATAACAGCGTTACAGACATAAAAATTAAGCAAGCTTTGATATTCTAGTGGCACATAATAAATATAAAATATCCTTTAAAATACTCTGACAAATAGTTGTGGGTTATCTGAGATCAAAATTTTAAAGCCCTCTCTCTTGCATAAATAGGCTCTAGAATTCACTAAGCCTCAAAATAATATTGGGTACATAAAATAAAAAGCAGATGGAGAGTGATGCTGATCGTATCATCTCCAAACAGCAAAAACAAAAGTATATGGATGGAGCCCTACCTGATATATTTAGGACACTTTACCTAGTATAAAAGTAACAAAATACTCAGCAAACTCTAAAATAAACAAACTTTCTTACATAGCAGGCGTAACCTGACCTAAATAAATACATATAGAAATACAGAACCAAAAATAGCACAGTGGAAATCAGTAAACCCTATTAATAATAATAATAATAATAGTTTATTTTAAGTGTTGAGCACAGTATGAAACCTAATACAGCACTAAGTCAAATACAAAAGTACAAAGTTACACGAATAAAATACATAAGCTGCAGAATAACATAACAAGTTAGCACATTTACACTTCAAGTTACAGTTTTCAATGAGATCTATTATATCTCTGATACTAATAATTGTTTATTGTTATATAATATTGTGCAATTAACTGTGTATTGTTCTAATAATAATAATGATCATATTTATTGAAGTGATGATAACGATTAAACAACCACTGTGTTATACAAAATTAAAAAATTGAATACATAATTATAAAATAAAACAGTAGATCCTACAATTTTATACATCAACATAAATTCAAATTGTAGGTTTCAACAAGATCAGCTACTAAACCTCTTGCCTTGTTTAGGCATGTGAGAATTGAGATATACCTATGTGAATATCTGGGAATTTTATAAGCTATATTTTTCAAAAAGTATTCACTGTCAACTTGGAAATTTAATATCTTCTCTACAAAATTTAACCTTTTCATTTTTCTTCTTTCTTCTAAGGAAAACATATTCAACTGTGATAACCATTCAGAGTAATGTTGGTCATAGTAATTTTTTTTAAACTTTGTGCATAATAACCTGATAAAAAGTTTTTGAACTGATTCAACTTTTTGAAGGTGACTGGTTGCAGTCACAAACCATAATTCATTTGCATATTCAAGAATAGGACGAACTATCGTTTTATACAGGAATATTAAGGTATCTTCCTTTTTAAAATCTTTCCATGAGAAAAATATGTAACCAAGCATTCTCTTTGCTCTTTTGCAAATTTCTGAAATGTGCTCATCAAATATGAGAGAGGAGTCTATTACTATTCCTAAGTCTTTATGACTGTCGCACACTTGGATTTTATTTTCATAAATAAAATAGTTGGAGACTATATAATGAACTTTCTTAGTACATCTTAAAACTTTACACTTTTTTAAGTTAATTTCCATTTCATTAATCTTGCACCAATATGTCATTCTATCGAGATCAGCCTGAAGTTGAGCGACATCATTATTTGTTAAAATACTCTTAAAAATTTTTATATCATCTGCATATAGTAAACATGTGCTAGATTTAAAACATAATGTAACATCATTGATAAAAACAGCGAACAGAATTGGGCCGAGTGGCGACCCTTGAGGTACTCCACAAAGTATTTCTTGTTTAGAAGAATTTGTTTCACCAATCTTAACAGAGAAACTTCTATTTACTAAAAAGTTGGAAAACCATTTCAGAAATCGTGGTGATAATCCCATTTGGTCGAGTTTGTAAATTAATAACTGATGGCTGACACTATCAAAGGCTTTAGCCAAGTCAATAAATAAAATATCGGTCTGGGATTGCTTCCTAATGTTAGATTTAAGAGAGTCTATTAAAACCAATAAATTTGTGATAGTAGACCTTTTTCTAAAAAATCCATGCTGATTTCCATCAATATATTGTTTAAAAGAAAAAGACAAATACTCAGCAATTATGTGTTCAAAAACCTTTGCCATGGAATTTAATATAGTAATTGGTCTATAATTATTAAGATCATTGGCTTTCCCATCTTTGTTTTCAGTTACAGGTACAATAAACACATTTTTCCAGATATCTGGAAATATTCCAGAAGTAAGTGACATGTTGTAAATTTTAGTTAACAATGGTACAAAAACATCTTTGTTTGCTTTCAAAATAAAATTAGGTATGCCATCAGGACCTATTGAAGACCTGCCTTTTAGTTTGTTAATTGTATCACTTACATCCTTTTCCAATATAACAGGTACATCAATTAAGTTGGTGTAATAATAATAATAATAATAATAATAATAATAATAATAATAATATTTTCTGTGGCTTACATTTTAGCTAAAAGTACTTTTTCTTTAGTGTTTTTGAAAAGATTTAAATAAATACTAAACTCTAAGTTAAAAATTTGTAAATGTATATATGAAACAAAACGAAATAAATAAAAATTAATACATACCCTGCAAAAAATCAGTAAAAAAGTTGAAAACATCTCTTTGTGCATCCAAAATATAATAACAAATCCTTCCTGACTGGGTTAAATTGTGTTATTTGAGTAATATTAAGCCTAAACTTGTAAAATAAAAGGGTAAAACTTGAAGAAACACACTTCATGTGTACAAAATTTAATTCAAACGTAATTTAATTTGTGTTATTTGAGTAAACTAGAGAAGAATCCTGTAAACTTGGAAAATATCTCTCTCTCTCTCTCTCTCTCTCTCTCTCTCTCTCTCTGTGTGTGTGTGTGTGTGTGTGTCCAAAATGTAATAAAAAACACGTTCAAATCGTGTTATTTGATTAAATATTAGGCTAAACTTGTGAAGTAAACAGATAAAGATTGAAAACTCACACTTTGTGTGTCCAAAATGTAACTAAAAGTCTTTCCTGAATAGTATAAATAGTGTTATTTTGGTAAAAATAGGTATAAAATTGTAAATTAATAAATTAAAAAGTTGTAAAAATATCTTTGTGAGTCCAAAATTTAATAAAAAATGTTGCCTGAATAGTATAAATAGTGTTATTTTGATAAAAAATTAACATAAAGTTGTAAAATATTAAGTTAAAAGTTGAAAAAATGTCTTTGTGAATCCAAAATTTAATGAAAAATGTTGCCTGAATAGTATAAATAGTGTTATTTTTGTAAAAATTAACATAAAGTTGTAAAAAAAAAAAGTAAAGGTAAAGTGCTCCCCTGTGCATAGCACCACGCCATGAAGGCGTATAGGGGGTGTGGGTGTAACGCCCCACACTTTCTTGATCCGGTCGTGAGTTGGGGTGATGTGATCAGCATCACGCCCCTGACCGCCTTTACCCCCCAGGGTTTCCCCCAGGTACCCATGTTATTCGACGCTGGGTAGGCGCCGGGGCCGCTTCCATCGTTAGAAAAGTTCCCGGATTTGAACCGGCCGGGGATCGAACCCGGGAACTTGAGCATGGTAGTCAGACGCGTTACCGACTGAGACACCGCGGCAGTAAAAAAGTTGTAAAATAATAAGTTAAAAGTTGAAAAAAATGTCTTTGTGAGTCCAAAATTTAATGAAAAATGTTGCCTGAATAGTATAAATAGTGTTATTTGGTAATAATAAGCCTAAACTTGTGAAATAAAAAAATAGAAGTTGAGAACACACACTTTGTGTGTCGAAAATGTAACTACAAGTCTTTCCTGAACAGATTGAATTGTGTTATTTTGGCAATAATAAGCCTAAACTTGTGAAATAAACAGATAGAAGTTGACTAAGCGCACTTTGTGTATCGAAAATGTAACTAAAAGTCTTTCCTGAACAGATGAAATTGTGTTATTTGAATAATAATAAGCCTAAACTTGTGAAATAAACAATTAAAAATTGAAGGACGCAGTTTGTGTGTTGAAAATATAATAAAAACTCTTGCTAGAATCGTTTAAATTGTGTTATTTGAATAAAAATAAGGATAAGCTGGGAAAATGTTTGACATAATGTCAAAGTTTGGTAAAATAATTAGTTAAAAGTTGACAAGACACACTTTGTGTGTCCAAAACTTGAAAAATAAACAGATAGAAGTTGAGAACACACACTTTGTGTGTTGAAAATATAATAAAAACTCTTGCTAGAATCGTTTAACTTGTGTTATTTTGATAAAAATCAGGATAAGCTGTGAAAATGTTTGACATAAAGTCAAAGTTTGGTAAAAAATAAACTCAATAATATGTTAAATAGCACACAGTAACATAAATTTACTACCTAAATCAATAATCAAATGGTCCTAGATTCGATACCCCGTGATAAAAGCAAATAGTGAAAACTGTAGGCCCAGTCCCTGATAGCTCTCCCTTCTTCATAGTACAAATAAAAGAAACCTTACTCTTCGTTCTCCTTGTTCAAGGTAAAATTCTCGCTCCAATCTAATTGGGTAACCAAAAATCCTTTTTTCTTGTGTTCTGGGCAAACTTGGCCTACTTAGAGAGAAACCTGTTCTGACATGCAAGCGTTCTAGCCCAAAACCCGCGCTAAAGCGTCCTGTGACTTGGGGCAACCCTGAGCGGAATATTAATTGGCGGCGGAAACCGGTTCTACAAGCGACGCATAGCTTCAGAGATTTGACCTACATCGCGCATTCTCAGACATCCTTTGTTCTAGTGTTGTAGAAAACCTTGGCCTACTTAGACAAAAACATGTTCTAGCATGCAAGCGACGCACAGTTTCAAAAAATTGACCCTTGCTGCGCATCCCCAGACATCCTTTGTTGTCTGGTTGAATCCCTCCCCTGCCCTACAGTATTGCATACCTTTCCCCTGTTCTTGCGTTCAGATTAGCCTTGGAAAAACCGGTTCTGATTGGTTAATCGGGTTCTTTATTTGATCTGGCGTTCTGACGTCATTTGACCTTGACCGCACATCTCCCAAATTCCTTTCTCGTCAACCCTCAGCGCGGAGTTCACCGTCTTCTGTCTAGCGTCTGAGACCACCGTCTTTCATAACATAATGAAATTATTACATACATTGTATACACTATAGGCCTAACCATTTATTACCGTTGCATATCGCGGGTTCGAGTACCGGGACCGTCTTCTTTCGTACAATTACCACCATTCAAAGCGGTTCATAAACCATAAACTCTTATTTTCAATATTATAAACATTAATTATTATAGTTTTATACATTACATACTTTGCAGTAATGAATATAAAACCATATGCATAGCGTTTAGTACCTCTAATTACCTTCTATATACATATTTTTTATAAAATAAATAATTATATATTCATTAAAAGTTATAAACATGCAAATACATAAATGTAAAGAATTCTAAGTACATGCTAATTAGTTATAAGTACGTGCAAATGCGTTCTAAATACGTGCAAATTAATTTACACACGTGCACTAATTGCCACTGGGGCAGATACCTACTACTTACCTATATATTTGTTTTCATAATTAGTTTAAATGGGACGTAAAAAATATATGAAAATCGTACAATATTAATTTATTTTTAATAGTTATTTAATTTAATAGCTAACTATTATGTAGAACGAGATAATGACATATATAATAATCAATATATATATATATCATCTTGCACATTGCAATTGTAATTCGTAGTGATAACACTGACTTTGTATTAAAGCGGTGCCAGGTCCGATAGCCGGTGGAGGCACATTGAACAGTGTTACGGACCGCTCTTTAGGCTGTAGGTCCAGTCCCAATTAGCCTTTCTTTGCATAAAGTGGACTTAAAACAACAATTCAAACAAACAAACAATGTAATTGTAATTGGTGAAAAATGAAGATTCAATTTAGTCAATTTGAAACAATCAACGCTTGGAATGAATGGGTAGATTTTACGGCATTTTAATGATTACATCCTGGATGAACAAAGAATTGACGTTTCCTTAACACAAGTCACTTCAATATGGAGAAAGACTGACCACAAAAGGTTAACCTGAACACCGTGTTATACAGGCGCGGCTCAAGATAAACTTTTTACCGTCTACAAATTGTTATTTACATAGCAGTAATGGTTAGTTTATAATGTAATTCAATTCGTCTAATGCTGAACTGTTCACGTCAAATATCCATCCCCACTCTAGAATTCCACGAGAAATGAAGTGGTATAGGTTTCTTCAACCTATCTTCAATCGGGAAAAAGTTATGACTGCATGCATGTAACAAATGTATCATTTTCCAGGTCTGACCTTATACGTGACTTTGTCAAAATGAGATCACGAATTACACACACACACACACACATACATTACACTGGACAACACACTTTCTTTCCAATAAAATTTCAGTCATTTTAGAATAACTTTGCCGTTGTGATTTTGAATATGACATCAGCTTTTCTACATTGGCTCTAGTTTTTGAGAAATGGCTCCCTTAAAAAGAAACAAATAAGGCATGAAATCTCATCACTAATAATGCTTTATTATGAGAATAATTTCATCTCGGAGATTTTTTTGTGTGTAGGGTACCGGAGCAATCACGTTGAAGACTCCAGCAACAGTCTGCCACACAAGCGCCAATTGGGTGCCTAAAATGGAGGAAAGGGGGGGGGGGGGGCAAGGACACTTTACTACTTCCTCTTAGTAGACAGAGCTTAGCATTAAAAGGCCGTAGTGCAGGGGTACCTCTCCTGTGCGGCAAAATGTTGTTTTAGCTTATTTAAACAGTTCTTTTCTTTTAACGTGGATGCTAGAAATTCTGGCACTTGCTTTGACAGACTAAGGTCTTGTATGAGATCATTCAGTTCTTCTTGGGCGAACTTTCGAAATGTTGAAATGCTTCCTTCATATTCACTCTCATTACTACCATGGCCATATGTATTGCATGCAACGCCCTGCGCTTCTTCAAAACCTGACAATGGGAGATCAGGAAATGTGGAAAACGGTAGTAGACTTCACAATGAGATACAGGTCGTCGCACTAATTCCAAATCAGAAAATTCCCAAATATGTTTCTTGTGACGATTGAAGCCCTTCATATTCACAATACAGAAATAACAGTCGTGATGGTTGGTCTTCGTCTTCCTCCACAGCATAGTTACGTCAAAGTTCAGATTTTCCTTTCTCCATTTTTCGCTGTCCTAAACATTCAATACAAGTTTTGCAAACTTTATGGGGAACCCAAGACTCGTCTTTGTCTCCAACTTGCATTCCAAAATATGCAAGATATGCTTACTTTACAAAGTATTTTCTTTGTTTATGAAGAGATAATTCACCACGAACGTAGCAGGATTCATCAGCACCATTTACGCAGCCTCTTCGTGAAGATCACATGTTTCATTCCCCGCAACAATAGAAATAAAAAAAATGAAACAAACAAAGAAAAACGAACATTTAATAAATATATTCTATGAAATTGATGGACTAGAGGAACATTTTTATAGTTTAAGTCGTATTGCGTGTTATCATCTACAGTTCTTAAATTCGTTCAAATATCCTTGGTAGACCTGTGTTATATATATATGTGTGTGTGTGTGTACGCACACACAACACGCACACACACATCTACCTACCTATCTTCACACACACACACTATAAATATATGTATATACGTATATATATATACACACACACGCATACACACACACACACACATATATATAACACAGGTCTATATAACGTGTATATACGATGCCCACAGGGGGGATTATGTCACATACTACGCCATCATTTGTTTTTCTTAGAACAGTGTAAAATTCAACATTTATTGTTTTTTTCTAAAATAACTGTAAAGAGGTTTGCACTTTCGGTAAACCATATTTAATCAATTAGATGAAGAAAATAAAGTATTTAGAGCAGGAGCTCACAAGCCGGCTCTATATTTGGGGGGGGGGAGAGAGTTGTGATGGATATTTGACGTGAACAGTGCAGTAAACAAGTTGAATTACATTATCAACTAACCATTACTGCTATGTAAATAACATTTTGTAGACTGTCAAGGAAATTGTAACGGGTAATAGGCTTAACGTTAGGCAATATGCAACTCTTCCTTATTAGGCCCTAACACGTGGATTCTGTTTTGGGTTGAGGATTAAACGTTTCGGGGGGATATTCAACTTTTGAATATAGGTGTTACATCTTAGATTATGGCGGTAATATTTATTAGGGGGGACTGAGTATTAAATTTTGGGGGGATGTACAGTGTCTCTCAAAAGTTTTAGGACAACGACGTTTTAAACTAGGCAACCCAATTTACACAAGGCGTTGGTGGGTTGCGTGTAGAGTTAGGCTCAATTTCAGGGTTGCCACATGCACAATAAATATTTATAAAATACGCGAAAGAAATAAAAACAAGTATTAGTGTATAAAAAGTATTAAAAATATCAATATTATATCGCAAGTGACAAAATTCTTTCTGAAAGAAAAATAATAGGTTTTCTAGCATTTCATCGCTGATGAGTCTACAGAAAGGAGAAGAGGTGAGAGAAAACGAGAGGTGACAAAGGACAGGAGAAAGAGAAAGCGAGAGGAGAAGAGGAAAAGTAGAGGAGAGAAGAAAGAGAGGATAGACGAGGAGAGGAGATGTAGTGAGGAGAATGGAAAAATATTCTAGGAGAGATGAGGAAAATGGAGCAAAGAAGAGAAAAGAGAAGGAAAACGAGATGAGAGAAGAGTGGGGAGTAGAGTAAAGGAGAGAAAAAGAGAAGAACGAAAAGAAGAGGAGATAAGTGCGTGGGGTCGGAAATCTAAGACAGCAAAGGAGATACGAGGAGTGGAGATGAGTGGGATGGAGATAAGATGCGAGAAAAGTAGGGAAGGCGATATGAGATAAAAGCAGAGCAGAAGGAGGGGAGAGAAGAAGGAGAAGGAGAAGGAGAAGAGAAGAACAGAAGGGACTGAAGAGAAGAGGTAGTTGCAGAAAATATCGTCTCAGCGTCAAGAATTGATGCATTGGTCAAATTATCGACATGAAACATTCAATAACATTTTGAAATGTATTGGAGAATGTATTAAATCGGTGCGAAATGCCTTTTGGCTTAGTTCAGAGCAAGGTAAAATCTTCCATGTAAGATCTTTGATTTTACCTGCGATTATACCACTAAAAACATGAATGTAATTTGAATATTTATAAGAATTATCCAATTTTTGTCCACTTCTCGGTTCGTTGAAATGGATATTTTGTAATTTAATATTTCCCGTCACCCCATCGTTAATTCCAAACTGAATCATTCCGTTTCACACGGGGTGAACAATGAACACAATGGGATAGGTCTAAAACTTACGAAAATTTTCTGCCACCGGAAGGATTTGAACCTACGACCATCAGATTGACAGTCCTGAACGTTAAACACTACACTACAAGCTTTCGCTCCTGAAAGTAAGTAGAAGGAGCTGACCAATGTGAAATGTAGATGCAACTCTCCTCCTACATGTAATGTGCAAACAATACTTGTTTGTAACAAAGAAAACGAAGGTAGTACGACTCGGAGAAAACATTTAATGGAGAATTGCACATGATGAGAACTTTTCATTCGATATTTGCGGAGGTATCCTTGCATTGAACTCGAGTGGGAAAAGGGGTAAAATTAGTATGTCCTGAATTGCCACAAATATAAATAGTTATTTCATTAATATTTGTCAATGTCTTTGAAGCAGTACACAATTATCGTTAAAGTATTATAATTCACGATCTTATACATGAAAATATCCCTTTGAACGTGTGTCAATTCATTTATTTGTTTATTTTTTATAAATTCTATTTGCATAACAATGTAGCTACTATACACTGCTATTACAAATAATGTTACCATGCTCTTGTTTGTAATAAAAGGAGAATTAAAAAAAGAACACCTCCTAAGGAGGATCGAACCTGGGACCACAATCAATGCTTTCAAGAACTCTAACCAATACACTACGTCCTTTGCTTCCCTTGGAGCAACAGTTCTTAATTATTCTGTCGCGTCAATATTGTAAACGTTATCCTGCAAAAAGAAGTTCAATACTCTGATATAGCTCTGTACTTCTAGAATTACTCTATACACATGCATTTGAAAATTAACTCTGAATTTATTTCTTCGTTGTTAGTATATCTAAGCTTGTGAATATATTTTATTTGTAATTTTGTAACGGTTACATGAACATCTAGGAAATAGTTCCTTATAATAACCTCAGGTTGACCAAGTTGCCAATACAAACAAATGGAATACAGATTGTCTTCGAGCTTACATTGTTAAAAAGGAGCGGGTACGCGTATTACTATCCCAATACTTATTCAATAAGGTTTCTTGGTTGTCAGAAATTATCACTTAAACTATTGCATGTTGAGCTAGTGCCCACCTAGCCGCCTCTGATGAAATCTATCATTCTTCAGATTCTCTTTAAAATTCGACTCTGGTCACTTGTAACTTGCTGGGTTCGTCGACGGACAATGTTTTGCGATAAGAAGCGGCCTTGAATAGCGTGAGTGAGTCACTTTGAACGCGAGCAAGCTACGCTACCAAGGTTGTCTGTCTTTGAAAACCAAGTCATTTTTTTTCACCGTTTCCGAACGCGATTGCTATTGTAGAAGTATATATTCTCACAAAAGAGCATGGGCGTCCGCAGGATTTTTTCCAGGGAGGGGCAAGGAAGGTATTTTTTTTCCAGGGGGGGGCCAACATGGCATATTTCCCCAATAATAGTGTTCATCCTTCAAAAAACATTGCTTTAATTTGAATTTATCATGTTCGTGCAATAATTAACACACATTATTGTGGCTGAAATTATATTATATGTGTGAAATATGTAATTTTTGGTTGACTTTCGTTTTCCAGGGGGGGGCCATGGCCCCCCCTTGCCCCCCCTTCCGGACGCCCGAAAAGAGCAAGAAAGAAAATTAGACCAATGTTCTCCCGTCGTTTAAAACCAAATATTATCTATTAAACGAAAAGTTCACGATTGTCAATAAACCTATCTGAGCATAAGGTGGATGTAAATAATAAATTTAATACAAAGATTCTCCAAAATTTCTCTCCCACTGTCTACGTCACTAACGTCAGGCCAGTATCCAGGGGGGGGCATGGGGGCCATGCCCCCCTCAAACCCTGAAATATTTAAATATGAACCTATCAATAACTACGAAAATAACATCGTCGATTTTAGATATGTGTAAACATTTCACATTTGTTCTTACATAAATTAATCTGTTTCTTGCGCAAAAGTCTTCAGACTGCATATTGGATGGTTTTAGTTTTATAATGCAAGGCTAGCAGACGTCCGATTCACCGATTTAGTCAGGACAGTGCGCTACTTTTAATCCCTCTGCCGACTTTTTCGAACTGCAATCGTGATGCGAGAATGTCTCTTTGTTATTGTTGTTTTCTTAACTCACAATTAGACATGTTCTTTATTGTAATAATAATTCCTAGTACGCAACATTTAATTTATAAATATATTATTTTCTAAACATAGAATTATCATGACTTTTGCATCGCGCTCGCACTATTTGAACTATTTTGTAATATCTGTCTCTCTCTCTCTCATATATATATATATATATATATATATATATACATACACACACACACACACACACACACACACACACATTTGGGTCTGGCCACTCCCTCAAAGAAATCCTACGTACTGGCCTGGTCTACGTCAATGACAGAAATGCAAGCAATACTTTTATTTATATTTAACCCAATGAAAGGAATGTGGAAGAATTTAAAAGAAATAAGAAAGAGCGGAACTACTGTTGCTCTAATTTAAAAATTGTTGTCCTTCGAGGAAGAAAAATAAGAAGGATTTACTCCAGCACTTTAACACAGTGTCCCACGAGTCTCTCTTGACTAATACTGTCAAGTGTGAAGAATAAAATTTTCCGCCTGTTTACGTCTAACGTTGCGCAGATTTGGTAGTTCGCAAACGGTGTAATTATTTCGTGTTACCTTACGCAACAGCAAATACATTTCATAAGACTGTTCTGAACACCAGACTTGCGCCAGTAAACAAGCATTTCTTCTGTTGCAGTATCACAGGAAAAGAACATCGTCCTGCAATGTTCAAGCCTCTAGATATTTTTCATTAATAATGTCTAATCACAATAATAAGTTAGAAGAAATAACTCGCATTTTCAAAACTACCAATATTCTCGTTTTTCTTCATCACTTCGAAAATTATTTCTCGAAGATATCTGCTATACTACAAGAAAGCAATCCAAAATTAAAGTAAAAGTTCAACCACATGTATACCAAACTTCATTTACAATATTGGAGAGACAGAATAATTAAGAACTGTTGCTCCAAGGGAAGCAAAGGACGTAGTGTATTGGTTAGAGTTCTTGAAAGCATTGATTGTGGTCCCAGGTTCGATCCTCCTTAGGAGGTGTTCTTTTTTTAATTCTCCTTTTATTACAAACAAGAGCATGGTAACATTATTTGTAATAGCAGTGTATAGTAGCTACATTGTTATGCAAATAGAATTTATAAAAAATAAACAAATAAATGAATTGACACACGTTCAAAGGGATATTTTCATGTATAAGATCGTGAATTATAATACTTTAACGATAATTGTGTACTGCTTCAAAGACATTGACAAATATTAATGAAATAACTATTTATATTTGTGGCAATTCAGGACATACTAATTTTACCCCTTTTCCCACTCGAGTTCAATGCAAGGATACCTCCGCAAATATCGAATGAAAAGTTCTCATCATGTGCAATTCTCCATTAAATGTTTTCTCCGAGTCGTACTACCTTCGTTTTCTTTGTTACAAACAAGTATTGTTTGCACATTACATGTAGGAGGAGAGTTGCATCTACATTTCACATTGGTCAGCTCCTTCTACTTACTTTCAGGAGCGAAAGCTTGTAGTGTAGTGTTTAACGTTCAGGACTGTCAATCTGATGGTCGTAGGTTCAAATCCTTCCGGTGGCAGAAAATTTTCGTAAGTTTTAGACCTATCCCATTGTGTTCATTGTTCACCCCGTGTGAAACGGAATGATTCAGTTTGGAATTAACGATGGGGTGACGGGAAATATTAAATTACAAAATATCCATTTCAACGAACCGAGAAGTGGACAAAAATTGGATAATTCTTATAAATATTCAAATTACATTCATGTTTTTAGTGGTATAATCGCAGGTAAAATCAAAGATCTTACATGGAAGATTTTACCTTGCTCTGAACTAAGCCAAAAGGCATTTCGCACCGATTTAATACATTCTCCAATACATTTCAAAATGTTATTGAATATTTCATGTCGATAATTTGACCAATGCATCAATTCTTGACGCTGAGACGATATTTTCTGCAACTACCTCTTCTCTTCAGTCCCTTCTGTTCTTCTCTTCTCCTTCTCCTCTCCCCTCCTTCTGCTCGATCTGCTTTTATCTCATATCGCCTTCCCTACTTTTCTCGCATCTTATCTCCATCCCACTCATCTCCACTCCTCGTATCTCCTCTCCTGTCTTAGATTTCCGACTCCACTGCACTCTTCTCCTCTTCTTTTCGTTCTTCTCTTTTTCTCTCCTTTACTTTACTCTCCACTCCCCTACTATCGTCTCCTCTTCTCTCTTCTTTGCTCCATTTTCCTCATCTCTCCTAGAATCTTTTTCCATTCTCCTCACTACATCTCCTCTCCTCGTTTATCCTCTCTTTCTTCTCTCCTCTACTTTTCCTCTTCTCCTTTCGCTTTCTCTTTCTCCTCTCCTTTGTCACCTTTCGTTTTCTCTCACCTCTTCTCCTTTCTGTAGACTCATCAGCGATGAAATGCTAGAAAACCTATTATTTTTCTTTCAGAAAGAATTTTGTCACTTGCGATATAATATTGATATTTTTAATACTTTTTATACACTAATACTTGTTTTTATTTCTTTCGCGTATTTTATAAATATTTATTGTGCATGTGGCAACCCTGAAATTGAGCCTAACTCTACACGCAACCCACCAACGCCTTGTGTAAATTGGGTTGCCTAGTTTAAAATGTCGTTGTCCTAAAACTTTTGAGAGACACTGTACAACTCGTGTGTTACTATTACATCTGAAACTGTTGCGGAAAATCTGGTGTGGGAACTAAGAATTAATATGTTGGAGGAGGTAATATCAGTTTTTCAACATCAACAGTAAGTCCAAAATTTTAGTGGGAGGAATGAATATTAAATTTGGAGAAGAGGGGATATGAAGCTTTTCATTTAAATGTTAAAATCTTAGATGATCAAGTAATTGATAGAGTGGGGTTGGGGAGTGTTCAAACATTTGGTATTCACACGTTTCCGGACCCGAACGTGCGAAAAGAGAAACTGGAAAATAATAAATATCACGGGATGGTATCAAGGTATTGACACCTCCATTAAATTAATATTCTTGCAAGTCTGCAAACAAATGGATGTAAAAATGTTCTTGCTTGCTTCCCTCCCAATAATGCATTACAAAAATGCGTGGGTGGCATTTTGATTAGGTGATGGTGAAGAATTATACTAAAGCATGAATTTCAAGGCGTAAACGGTATTATCAATATTGATTAATATCATTCTTAATATACAATGTTCAGTTTTGGTATACTGCTTAATATAAAACTTGTGCATCAGTTTGATGATGTTGCTCAATTAGCAATATTATTGTATGATTCATTCCCGGTGTGCACCTAATAGTTGTACTAAGAGAACTTCAGAATCACCTTGCACATAAACCAATAAAACAGAAACATAAAATATTATCAAATTCGCATTTTTAACTTCTTGCCTCAGGACAATACTTTAGCAAGTGAGATTTGCATGTAATTATTGTTATGGATTATTAAAATAATTATATAATTTTAGTTACCCCAAGCAGAAGGGACGATTTCTTTGAAGGAGGTATTATTTATTATATTCTCACCCCGGTCTTAGGAATTTCTAGCTAGAGCTCTGTAAATATCTCGTGCAGGTTAATTGGTTTGTCAAGATTGAACTTTCTATCCTAAGTTCTTTAACAATTTGTGTTAAATACGTACATTTTGGTAGGGTTTTTAAATATTCTCCACCCACAAATACTGTTTAAATGCATATTCACATAATACACTAAATGACATTTGATATTGCTAGCTTTCTGTTATTTCGAAAATCTGAAGAGTTAAAGAAATATGGACAGTTGAACAGGCTATTGTATTCAATATAAATCAATAATTACGTATTCATCCAAACTATTTTAGGGGGTAATGCATCTTCGATCATTGGGCACCCCTGTTTAGGAGGGAGGGGTAGATAAAATATAGTTTTTCGTAAAGCTTCAAAAACGTTGCTTTCAGTAGACACGCTGTCGTAATTAAATACTTTATGTGGTTTCTTACACAAGTTTGGGGGGCCGCATGACGGTGATTTTGGGGAGATGCGTCATTGGCCCTTTGGGGAAGGGGGATGGGCACCCCTGTGTGTATATGCACCACACAACCCTTGAAACCTACTACGAATTGTTGCAAAATTAAGCAAAAAACAATCGCACCGCAACAAACAGCAGGCAGAGCACTCTTCTGGCAAATAGCTTATAGCTGTTGCGGTTCTGAGAGCTAAAAGGCAAACATTCCAGAAATGTTTTCCCCGCTACCTCTCAGTGATATTTCCTACACATGCTGAGAGAGGGAATATTTGCTTTCTCTGTGTCCGTTATTACAGTTTAGCAAAAGTACTAAAATGGCTATCAGTTCAAAATGACCAAAAAGTGGAATATTTGCCCCTTCTTTCTCTCACCCATTAAATTTCAAATTTCTTATTGAGCATTTTTTAAAAATCTCTCACCTAAAATGTACGTTTTCTGTGGAATGACACAAATTAGTTTTCACTCGTATACAGAAAAGGAAAAACCCTTTCAACCTGTAGAAAGTTTCAAACTTCAGATTTACAAATGTTCCAAATAACATTGCGAAACTGAACAGAAGTATTGGGCAAAATTTCTTGAAAATAGTCTGTCGTACAAGAGGTATTCAACTTTTTTTTTCCATTTTGGACATTTTTGCATAACTACGAGGGTGATTCAAATGAAAATCTTAATTATTTATTATGAGGCAAATGAGGAAGAACAGAAAAATTATAACCTACATCATTTTTCGACGTAGTCCCCATGACGTGCAATGCAATGCACGTATTCCAGCGCTTCGGAAGTGCATGGATATCTCGTGAGAAGTATTATTTTGGTTGTGACTTTAGCCACTCGTGTACTGCGGATTTCACCTCTTCATTGCTTCACAAATCCTTGCTTTCCATCGCTTCTTTGAGCCGTCCGAACACATGAAAGTCACTGATGGCGAGGTCTGATGAATAAAGTGGGTGTGTGAGACATTCAAATTTCACATCCTGGATTGTAGCAACCGTTAAACGGGCAGTATGCGGTCGGGCATTGTCATTCAGTAACAATACACCTGAAGTCAGAAGTCCTCGTCGTTTATTCCTGATTGCTGAGCAAAGGTGATTTTGGAGCAGATCTGCATAAGAAGTACTGGTCACTGTTACTCCCTCTTCAATGTAATGTTCAAAAATTAGCATATTAGCATCCCATAAGGGAGTGAGCATGACTTTACCTGCTGATGGTTGGGTGCGGAATTTTGGGGGTTTTGTCGACGAGCTATGGTGCTATTCCTTGCTCGATCTTTTTTGTTTCAGGTTGGTGATAGTGCTCCCCGGTTTCATCTCCTGTAACAATTATATTTCCAGAACAACGCAAAACTTCCTCACAAGCAACAACGCAACGACCTCTCAATTCAGCAATTAACTGACGTGGCACCCCTCTCGCGGACACTTTGTTGAATCGCAGCACATCATGGACAATATTGTGTGCTGAACCAACACTAATATCCAAAATGGCGGCTATATTCTTGACAGTAATACGCCTGTTTTCCTTCGCAAGCTCTCTTTCACTGCGGAAATGTTTTCGTTCGTCACTACCCTGTGTGCATGGCCCGGTCGCGGGGCGTCCTCCAAAGAAGTTACGCCGCTTTTAAACTTTCTACACCAGGGGTGGCCAGACTTTAAGAGCTAGTGATCTACTCTAGAGAATTAAAATGTTTCGCGATCTACTTTGATAGATTCATTGTTACATATTGTATTTATTGCAGAATTGTGAGGAAAATTACCTTTAATGTTACTGTACTACATCAATAGTTGTACATCTATTGAAACATACAACATAATAATTATTCAGATTACAAAATAATAAGGAATCATTAACTAAAAACATAATACCATATTGAAAAATACATCTTGCAAACCATTTTATTTTGAAGTTGATGCATGACACTGTATAGCTGCAGACAGTTTACTGAAAGAGGGTTCATAGTTAGTGAGGCACAAGCGAAGGCAGCATTGTAAATGTTCATCTGTGAGACGAGTGCGATATTTTGATTTTATTATCTTCATTCTAGAAAAAGATGCTTCGCAGAGGTGAGTAGACGCAAAAAATGCTGTCAATTGAAGAGCAGTGGATCTCAAACACGGTTACTTTTCTTCTGGAACTAGTGCCCAGAAATTAATTTCTGAGGCTCTTGCTTTCAAGGTAATATCACTCTGCAGGTTTGATATTTCTTCTTCAACATCTGATTCCTTCATGTTTAACAAAGAAGAGATAGTTGCGGAAATGTCTTCAACGTCGACTTCAGCAAATGGGAATGACATAAAAAGCAGGAGTGGCTCTAGGTGACGAATGTCTGTAATATCTTGAATGATTTCAAATTTATTCTTAAATGAATCGAATAAAACATTTCCAGCTTCGACAAAGGCTTGCTTCAGCATTTCTCCATCTTGAAAAGGTTTACTGTGCTGCACTAAAATGTTAGCAATACGCAAGGACGCTTCAGTTGCTGCTTGAGATTGAACAAGGGGTTTAGTAAACATACGTTATTGTGCTCTTAACTGAGCTTTTATTTCCTTCATTTTAATCTTCCGTAATTCACTTTTAGGTGGGAATTCATGTTCATATGTCTTATGAATACTTGAAAGTGCCTCTGTAAATCCCCCTTCTTTGGTAACGCAACATTACAACCACATATCAAACACACACATTTGTCTGTAAAGTGCGTGAAAAAGAAATCATGTTCCAACTCTACATGAAGTGGTAGTTTTTCGGCCTTTTCTGTGCACTCATGTTCACAGTTTAAATAAAACTTTAAAAAACACAATACAAAACTTCTGCAACAATCGCACGCTCTTCTACAAAACACCGCCTCGCTGTGACAGAAACGCACCGTTGCAAGGTCGTTGAATCAGGCGCTGTCGTCACGTCGGTTGAGAGCCTGAAATTAGTAAAAAAAAAGGTATTACTCTTATTATTTTTATTATTATTATTATTATTATTATTATTATATACTTCAATAAAATATCGCGATCGACTGTTTGGACATCCCTGTTGTACACCACTCGTACTCTTGCTGGAGGGACATACACGAATCAATCAACTGGGCTTTCATCCTGCGATGACTTTCAAATGGTTTATCACCTTCACTACTCAAAAAATGCATCACAGATCGCTGCTCTAACGCGGAGCATGTCGACAATGAGGCGGCCCCACTGACGCTGCTTCCATCTTCAGTGTTGCAACAACATGTTGCCACCTGTTTTTCATTTTTTCAACTACAAGGATAACTCCTGCCAACTTACAATTCAATCGCACAACTTTTCGGAAAGGGCCTGGTCAAAGCAAACTATTGTAGGTGGCAGCACCCCTGTTGTGTCCTCACGGATTTGATGGGCAATTGTTCTCCCATTTAAATACATGGGGAATTTGATGCTGAACGTTCTGCTATTACATTAAATTTAGTTTAATTTCATCTTAAGCTCATCTTAAGCTCAGAAATTATGTCGGAATATGATAGATAAATAATCAGTGCTGTGAAACTAAGAGTTTTAATAAGACGATCGTCAAAAACAGAAAATATATCGGAACTCAAGAAGCCTTAACATTTGCACAGCACTTGTTTCTGTCACTTGCAATTTTCACAATTCAAGTGCTTTATTCTTGTGAGTCTGGTAAAGAATAATACTCAATAATTGCACGCGACTGTACTTTTATTTTTATAGTTATTAATAATAACTGACTCCTTTTTTTACGTGATATCATATTTTTTCTCATGGCTAGTAAATATGGTTCGCTATTTAATACTGCAACGTCCACCAACGCAATACTCAGCACCACGGCGCAGGAGTACTGGTACTGGCTGCGTTAAACACGCTAAACACTGCAGTTGGGTGGTCGGCAAAAGTTTACCCATATATGCTAACTGATTCAGTCGTAGTACAAAGACTCAGAAAAATCTCAGGGCTTGCTGGATGTAAAGAAAGACTAAACCAGGTTTGTTTATATATATATATATATATATATATATATATATATATGTAACAGTTTATTATTATCCTATCACAAGGATGTCCGTTAGCACACTTACACACGTATCTTTACCTTTAGCCTAACCACTCACGTGCATTTACCTGTACCACCTTTAGACTCTAAGAGGTAAGGCGGGGAGGAGGGAACATCCAATTCATTCCTCGCAGTGAGGCGCCAATGGGGAGTATGGGGACCTAATTTTATTTAGGGCCTGGTCGCCGCGGTCGTCAAGGGTTCCCCTGAAAGAGAGAGTAGGTTGTCTGGAAACCTAACGCCACAATACTCTGGCGGGGTGACGCAGGTTGATAGGGGAAGAAAACCTCTCGCAGCAAGCGGAGCGGTTCCTCTCACTCTAAAGTGGAGTTGTTCTCTCTCGCCAATAAGCGGAGTGGAGTATCTCTCACTCGAAAGTGGAGTGGGTTCTCTTGCCAAAAGCAGAGTTCAACCTCTCTCGCTGGAAGGCGAAGTGCAGCTTCTCTCGGGTACTTGGCCTCTCGCAAGAGCGGAGTGCAACTTCCTTCCTTCCTTAGGATGCTTGGACTCTCGCAATAGCGGAGTGATCCTTCTTCCAGGTCCGTTGGTAAGGGAGATCTTATCGTGAGCCGACCTGAAAGCCAACTGAACTCCGGGCCTCGCTGCGCTGGCTTTATACTCTCGGTGGCGCATGGGTGGTGAAAATAGTAACTACAAGTACGCGTTGCTAACTCATTTTTTTACATATTGCAACCTTCGTACTGAGAAACCTCCAAGAAGTGACATTAAGAAAACAGTAGTGGGAAACATGTTTCTTACTTTTAGGTTGTGGAAACTTCAGGATGGCTTCGTTCTTTTTCGGGCCTATTTTAATCTTATCTCCCGAAATTAAATAGCCTAAATAAACCAATTCACCTTTAGCAAAGTTACATTTGCGAAGTTTCACCTTAAGGCCAACCTCTTCTAATCTATGGAGCACCTCTTCTATATGTTGGATATGGCTGTCGAAAACCGCATCAAAAATCAGAAGATCGTCTATGTACACTGTCAGATAACTTTCAGTTTCAGGTCCAAAAACTGTATGCATAACCGACACAAAGGTAGACACAGCATTAGATAAGCCGTAAGGCATCTTCAAGAATTCGTACTGGCGACCGTTGTACGAAAAAGCAGTGTATTTTCGGCATTCTGGTTTCAAAGGAATCTGTAAATAGCCTGAAGCTAGATCTAAACTCGAAAAAATACTGGGCTTGTTTAAATCTCTGCAATGACTCATCAATATGTGGCACTGAGCTTTTAGGAACAATCATAATACAATTTAATAGTCGAAAATCCAGGCACGGTCTTACACTACCATCGGGCTTATCCACCACTAGTAATGGATTTAGATAGGGTGATACCCATGGTTGAATAATGTTCCAGCTTTTCCACAAGCTAAGTTCTTTTTCTAGAGCGGCCCTTTTCGAGAGCGGCACTGGATATGGCGGGCGATGAACTGGTTCGGTACCTTTTAAAAGGATCTCACATTCTGCACTTTCCATGGTACCGGGCTTCTCTGAGAACACAGCTATATATCGATTCAGCACTTGCAGCAACTCCTGCTTCTGGGAATCATTCAGAATGTCTATAGTTTCAACCTTCTCCTTGAGGTCTGCCGGTTTATATATCCACTCTTCGTCTCTTTCTTGGACCTTTTGGATGTACCGCACAATTTCAACATCCAGTGGATTCCCTACATCTTGATCCGGAGTTTTTCCAAAATACAATTTTACCGAGTTTCTTCTGAAATTTATCTCGGCCTCGTGCTGCTTCAAGAATGGCATGCCCAAAAGAAGAGCTGCACCAAACCCTCTCAATATAAAAACTTCAGTACTGAACACCATACCTTCAATCTCCAGTTCCACACGTCTGCTGCCAAAGATACGCTTCCTATGGCTCCCAGAAAAATCCACCAATCTTATCTCTGGAACCTTCTGCACTTGAATACCTGGAATTTGTTCCTTTAACTTAGTCCAAATTTGATAACTTAAAATAGAGCATTCGCTCCCAGTATCTATTACACAAGTCACTGGTATATCTATTAACTTTGCAGCCACTGCTGGTGATTTATATCTTCTGTTTCAGTTAGTTGGAAGTTAACCTTTAGTTCTTGGATAGTTGTATCAGGTCGCTCCTCCGAGGCCCCTTGCCTAAATGGGAACGAAGCACCTAGACAAGGATCTAGTTTGTTTGGCAGGATTGAGACCTTTAATTATGCAGGAAGTCCCGGGTTGTTTATAGGGCTTCCTCCTGCTCAGAGGTCAAAACTTCTCTGGAGTTTGACTGTCTTCCACTTGGTCCCGAGTCTCTAGCCGAGGGTCGCCTACTGCTTCCCTGATAGTTCCTCCTCCAATCGGGAAATCTGCGATCTGGCCCTCGATTTGGTAGATAAGGTTCCCATCGACAGTTCTGGTTACGGCTCAGTCCTCTGCTACTCCACCTCTATTAAAATTCCGAGTTCTCCAAGGGTTTTCTGGTTTAGTATCACTCTTGGTCTCAATGCTTCGCACTTTGAAATTCTTATTGAGAAGTTCTTTACCTTTGAAGTCCTCTTTATTTCTCCAGAAGTCGGGATCATCGTATATTTCAAAGTCCTTGAGGAAACTGGTCACGTCGTCGACTGTTCTGGGAGAGTGCGCAAGGCAGAGATTTCGAGTTCTATAAGGTAACTGACCTATGATTAAATTCAGCACCTCGCTCTCGCTGAAGTTGTCACTTAGATTCCTATAGGCGGCGTAAATGCTCCAAGCGAAGCTCTCCATATTTTCATGTACTGGACGGGAATATCTTCTATTCCTTACTGCTGTTAATTGTCTCTGCTTAGCCTTCTCGGAGGCAAACTCTTCTTTAAACTTTATGCAGAAATCAGCATAGCTAACAAAACTGTCTATGTTACCTGCCAGCCAATGTTCAGCTTTACCTGTGAATACTCTAGGTAGCAATTCGAGTCTGTAATTGTCAGACACTTGCATGAGCTCGAAGCTTACATTGAGCTCACGAAGATATTTCCCAGCTGACTGAGCTTCGATATCACCCCTGAACTTGAGGATGTGTGCGATGTCAGCCATTATAGGCATCTTAAATTCGGTTCTTCGCCGAGGAGATATCCCGTCGGAACTATCTGCTTCTCTAGGCCGCTTACGCTTATCTGATTGAATGGTTCCCAGATAGAAAGGATTCTGCGCCGCTCTAGGAGGTTTATAAGAGGCTGCTTCATGATTCCGACTTCTATCCCGTTCAATGGAATCTGGGAGAACATCAGAAGGCACTCCCGGTTGTAGCTGCAACCGTTCAATTTTATCTTGCAGTTCGCCTACTCTTCTGACTATAGACCCAGTCTGCTCATGTATTTCTTGCCGAAGAGATACCTCCAATTTCTGTGTCTCTCCGCGGAGAGAGTTCACCTTTTCGCCGGTTGTTTTGGCAATCGTTTCTGCAGCTTCTTTCTGTTCTTGGACCGCCTTCTCCATAACTACGGCCTGCTCAGTCAGAGCCTTTACTGCTGCTTCTATCTGCTTCACTCTCTCTGGATCTTCACTTCCACTTTCCGTCGTAGACTGGGCTACCAATTGTAGACAGACATCTAAATTTTTCTTCATTTGTTCCTGCTCTTGCTCCATTTCACCACGCCAGACAGCTAAAGGTTCTAATTGTTCTTCCACTACTTTCACTACTTCAAGCTGACAAGAGATTCTAATTTTATCTACTTCCTCTCTAAGAATTTCTAACTGGTCTGTCTTATGTTGGGAGAAAATTGTTCGCATCTTTGTTCTGCTTCTTTCAGCTTCTTGCTGTCTGCTGTCTTCTTGACCTTGAACTTAGGCATGGAGAGTTTCTAATTCTCTGTCTCTCTTCTCTTCTTGACCTTGAACTAAGGCATGGAGAGTTTCTAATTCGCTTTCTCTCTTCTCTTCTTCACCTTGTACTAAGGCATGGAGAGTTTCTAATTCTCTTTCTCTCTTCTCTTCAGCTTCTCGTTTTTCCATTTCTCTTTTCTCTTCTGCTTATCGTTTTTCCATTTCTCTCTTCTCTTCTACTTCTCGTTTATCCATTTCTCTCTTCTCTTCTAGAGACTCTATTAGCGACCTAAATTCTTGTGTCTCTAGTTTTCTTTTAGCTTCTTCTTCTGCTTTCTCTTTCTTTCTAGCTTTCTCTAATTGAGCCATATCTTTCTTTCTCTGCTTCTCTTCCTCCGCTTTTTCTTTCTTTCTCTCTTCTTTATCTCTCATCAGCCATTCTAATAACCAATGGTCTGATGGGGTCGTACTAGGAGCACTTGGTTCTTGTCCGAGAGCCATCAAGGGCACTGATGAGCAAGTGTTGCATCTGGACTCTGCAGTGGAGACTGAAGTATATTATTGCCCCTCACATTTCCATTGGAACTTCTGTAGACATTGGCAACACTGGAAAGACTCCATCTCTCCTCCGGTATCCTCACAGCATCCGAACCCAGTTTCTTCATCTACGGCTTTCCTCCCTCTGCTTCTTAAGTTTATACTTGACGCGTCCCTTTCCATTTTGGCACACCGTCTATGGTTTCTTCCACTACACGACACTATATCTTCACCTTCGTGAATTCCTTGGACGAACAATAACACTGACACTGATGAGCCCCTTCTAGTCCATGTAGTTAATAGGCCCCCACTGGTTTTTGGTTTCAGTCTTTACAATCGAGCCCCACGTGATGACCGCCAAAAACTTTATGCATTGGTGCTGACTCTACTTCCAAATCGAGCCCCACGTTGGGCGCCAAAAACTTTATGCAACGTCCACCCACGCAGTGCTCAGCACCACGGCGCAGGAGTACTGGTACTGGCTGCGTTCAACACGCTAAACACTACAGTAGGGTGGTCGGCAAAAGTTTACCCATATTTGCTAACTGATTCAGTCGAAGTACAAAGACTCAGAAATATCTCAGGGCTTGCTGGATGTAAAGAAAGACTAAACCAGGTGTATATATATATATATATATATATATATATATATATATATACATATATATATATATATGTAACAAGGCCTCCCCGTTGGCGCAGTGGTAGCGTCGCCGCCTTGTAATTAAGGGGTCCCGGGTTCGATACCCGGTGGAGGCACAAGTGGTTCGGATCCCACTTTAAACTGTAGGTCCAGTCCCGATTAGCCTTACTGTGCACAAAAGTGGACATAAAATACCAAATCAACAAGCATATATATGTAACAGTTTATTATTATCCTATCACAAGGATGTCCGTTAGCACACTTTCAAACGTGTCTTTACCTTTAGCCTTACCACTCACGTGCATTTACCTGTACCACCTTTAGACTCTAAGAGATAAGGGGGGAGGAGGGAACATCCAATTCATTCCTCGCAGTGAGGCGCCAATGGAGAGTATGGGGACCTAATTTTATTTAGGGCCTGGTCGCCGCGGTCGTCACGGGTTCCCCTGAAAGAGAGAGTAGGTTGTCTGGAAACCTAACGCCACACTACTCTGGCGGGGTGCCGCAGGTTGATAGGCGAAGGAAACCTCTCGCAGCAAGCGGAGCGGTTCCTCTCACTCTAAAGTGGAGTTGTTCTCTCTCGCCAATAAGCGGAGTGAGTATCTCTCACTCGAAAGTGGAGTGGGTTCTCTTGCCAAAAGCAGAGTTCAACCTCTCTCGCACGAACGGAGTGCAACTTCCTTCCTTCCTTCCTTAGGATTCTTGGACTCTCGCAATAGCGGAGTGATCCTTCTTCCAGGTCCGTTGGTAAGGGAGATCTTATCGTGAGCCGACCTGAAAGCCAACTGAACTCCGGGCCTCGCTGCGCTGGCTTTATACTCTCGGTGGCGCATGGGTGGTGAAAATAGTAACTACAAGTACGCGTTGCTAACTCATTTTTTTACATATTGCAACCTTCGTACTGAGAAATCTCCAAGAAGTGACATTAAGAAAACAGTAGTGGGAAACATGTTTCTTACTTTTAAGTTGTGGAAACTTCAGGATGGCTTCGTTCTTTTTCGGGCCTATTTTAATCTTATCTCCCGAAATTAAATAGCCTAAATAAACCAATTCACCTTTAGCAAAGTTACATTTGCGAAGTTTCACCTTAAGGCCAACCTCTTCTAATCTATGGAGCACCTCTTCTATATGTTGGATATGGCTGTCGAAAACCGCATCAAAAATCAGAAGATCGTCTATGTACACTGTCAGATAACTTTCAGTTTCAGGTCCAAAAACTGTATGCATAACCGACACAAAGGTAGACACAGCATTAGATAAGCCGTAAGGCATCTTCAAGAATTCGTACTGGCGACCGTTGTACGAAAAAGCAGTGTATTTTCGGCATTCTGGTTTCAAAGGAATCTGTAAATAGCCTGAAGCTAGATCTAAACTCGAAAAATACTGGGCTTGTTTAAATCTCTGCAATGACTCATCAATATGTGGCACTGAGCTTTTAGGAACAATCATAATACAATTTAATAGTCGAAAATCCAGGCACGGTCTTACACTACCATCGGGCTTATCCACCACTAGTAATGGATTTAGATAGGGTGATACCCATGGTTGAATAATGTTCCAGCTTTTCCACAAGCTAAGTTCTTTTTCTAGAGCGGCCCTTTTCGAGAGCGGCACTGGATATGGCGGGCGATGAACTGGTTCGGTACCTTTTAAAAGGATCTCACATTCTGCACTTTCCATGGTACCGGGCTTCTCTGAGAACACAGCTATATATCGATTCAGCACTTGCAGCAACTCCTGCTTCTGGGAATCATTCAGAATGTCTATAGTTTCAACCTTCTCCTTGAGGTCTGCCGGTTTATATATCCACTCTTCGTCTCTTTCTTGGACCTTTTGGATGTACCGCACAATTTCAACATCCAGTGGATTCCCTACATCTTGATCCGGAGTTTTTCCAAAATACAATTTTACCGAGTTTCTTCTGAAATTTATCTCGGCCTCGTGCTGCTTCAAGAATGGCATGCCCAAAAGAAGAGCTGCACCAAACCCTCTCAATATAAAAACTTCAGTACTGAACACCATACCTTCAATCTCCAGTTCCACACGTCTGCTGCCAAAGATACGCTTCCTATGGCTCCCAGAAAAATCCACCAATCTTATCTCTGGAACCTTCTGCACTTGAATACCTGGAATTTGTTCCTTTAACTTAGTCCAAATTTGATAACTTAAAATAGAGCATTCGCTCCCAGTATCTATTACACAAGTCACTGGTATATCTATTAACTTTGCAGCCACTGCTGGTGATTTATATCTTCTGTTTCAGTTAGTTGGAAGTTAACCTTTAGTTCTTGGATAGTTGTATCAGGTCGCTCCTCCGAGGCCCCTTGCCTAAATGGGAACGAAGCACCTAGACAAGGATCTAGTTTGTTTGGCAGGATTGAGACCTTTAATTATGCAGGAAGTCCCGGGTTGTTTATAGGGCTTCCTCCTGCTCAGAGGTCAAAACTTCTCTGGAGTTTGACTGTCTTCCACTTGGTCCCGAGTCTCTAGCCGAGGGTCGCCTACTGCTTCCCTGATAGTTCCTCCTCCAATCGGGAAATCTACGATCTGGCCCTCGATTTGGTAGATAAGGTTCCCATCGACAGTTCTGGTTACGGCTCAGTCCTCTGCTACTCCACCTCTATTAAAATTCCGAGTTCTCCAAGGGTTTTCTGGTTTAGTATCACTCTTGGTCTCAATGCTTCGCACTTTGAAATTCTTATTGAGAAGTTCTTTACCTTTGAAGTCCTCTTTATTTCTCCAGAAGTCGGGATCATCGTATATTTCAAAGTCCTTGAGGAAACTGGTCAAGTCGTCGACTGTTCTGGGAGAGTGCGCAAGGCAGAGATTTCGAGTTCTATAAGGTAACTGACCTATGATTAAATTCAGCACCTCGCTCTCGCTGAAGTTGTCACTTAGATTCCTATAGGCGGCGTAAATGCTCCAAGCGAAGCTCTCCATATTTTCATGTACTGGACGGGAATATCTTCTATTCCTTACTGCTGTTAATTGTCTCTGCTTAGCCTTCTCGGAGGCAAACTCTTCTTTAAACTTTATGCAGAAATCAGCATAGCTAACAAAACTGTCTATGTTACCTGCCAGCCAATGTTCAGCTTTACCTGTGAATACTCTAGGTAGCAATTCGAGTCTGTAATTGTCAGACACTTGCATGAGCTCGAAGCTTACATTGAGCTCACGAAGATATTTCTCAGCTGACTGAGCTTCGATATCACCCCTGAACTTGAGGATGTGTGCGATGTCAGCCATTATAGGCATCTTAAATTCGGTTCTTCGCCGAGGAGATATCCCGTCGGAACTATCTGCTTCTCTAGGCCGCTTACGCTTATCTGATTGAATGGTTCCCAGATAGAAAGGATTCTGCGCCGCTCTAGGAGGTTTATAAGAGGCTGCTTCATGATTCAGACTTCTATCCCGTTCAATGGAATCTGGGAGAACATCAGAAGGCACTCCCGGTTGTAGCTGCAACCGTTCAATTTTATCTTGCAGTTCGCCTACTCTTCTGACTATAGACAAAGTCTGCTCATGTGTTTCTTGCCGAAGAGATACCTCCAATTTCTGTGTCTCTCCGCGGAGAGAGTTCACCTTTTCGCCGGTTGTTTTGGCAATCGTTTCTGCAGCTTCTTTCTGTTCTTGGACCGCCTTCTCCATAACTACGGCCTGCTCAGTCAGAGCCTTTACTGCTGCTTCTATCTGCTTCACTCTCTCTGGATCTTCACTTCCACTTTCCGTCGTAGACTGGGCTACCAATTGTAGACAGACATCTAAATTTTTCTTCATTTGTTCCTGCTCTTGCTCCATTTCACCACGCCAGACAGCTAAAGGTTCTAATTGTTCTTCCACTACTTTCACTACTTCCAGCTGACAAGAGATTCTAATTTTATCTACTTCCTCCCTAAGAATTTCTAACTGGTCTGTCTTATGTTGGGAGAAAATTGTTCGCATCTTTGTTCTGCTTCTTTCAGCTTCTTGCTGTCTGCTGTCTTCTTGACCTTGAACTTAGGCATGGAGAGTTTCTAATTCTCTGTCTCTCTTCTCTTCTTGACCTTGAACTAAGGCATGGAGAGTTTCTAATTCGCTTTCTCTCTTCTCTTCTTCACCTTGTACTAAGGCATGGAGAGTTTCTAATTCTCTTTCTCTCTTCTCTTCAGCTTCTCGTTTTTCCATTTCTCTTTTCTCTTCTGCTTATCGTTTTTCCATTTCTCTCTTCTCTTCTACTTCTCGTTTATCCATTTCTCTCTTCTCTTCTAGAGACTCTATTAGCGACCTAAATTCTTGTGTCTCTAGTTTTCTTTTAGCTTCTTCTTCTGCTTTCTCTTTCTTTCTAGCTTTCTCTAATTGAGCCATATCTTTCTTTCTCTGCTTCTCTTCCTCCGCTTTTTCTTTCTTTCTCTCTTCTTTATCTCTCATCAGCCATTCTAATAACCAATGGTCTGATGGGGTCGTACTAGGAGCACTTGGTTCTTGTCCGAAAGCCATCAAGGGTACTGATGAGCAAGTGTTGCATCTGGACTCTGCAGTGGAGACTGAAGTATATTTTTGCCCCTCACATTTCCATTGGAACTTCTGTAGACATTGGCAACACTGGAAAGACTCCATCTCTCCTCCGGTATCCTCACAGCATCCGAACCCAGTTTCTTCATCTACGGCTTTCCTCCCTCTGCTTCTTAAGTTTATACTTGACGCGTCCCTTTCCATTTTGGCACACCGTCTATGGTTTCTTCCACTACACGACACTATATCTTCACCTTCGTGAATTCCTTGGACGAACAATAACACTGATTCTTATGAGCCCCTTCTAGTCCATGTAGCTAATAGGCCCCACTGGTTTTTGGTTTTAGTCTTTACAATCGAGCCCCACGTTATGACCGGAAAAAACTTTATGCATTGGTGCTGACTCTACTTCCAAATCGAGCCCCACGTTGGGCGCCAAAAACTTTATGCAACGTCCACCCACGAGAGCGCTCAGCATCACGGCGCAGAAGTACTGGTACAGGCTGCGTTCAACACGCTAAACACTGCAGTAGGGTGGTCGGCAAAAGTTTACCCATATTTGCTAACTGATTCAGTCGTAGTACAAAGACTAAGAAATATCTCAGGGCTTGCTGGATGTAAAGAAAGACTAAACCAGGTGTGTATATACGGTATATATATATATATATATATATATATATATATATATATATATATATATATATACATATATATATATATAACAAGGCCTCCCCGTTGGCGCAGTGGTAGCGTCGCCGCCTTGTAATTAAGGGGTCCCGGGTTCGATACCCGGTGGAGGCACAAGTGGTTCGGATCCCACCTTAAACTGTAGGTCCAGTCCCGATTAGCCTTACTGTGCATAAAAGTGGACATCAAATACCAAATCAACAAGCATATATATGTAACAGTTTATTATTATCCTATCACAAGGATGTCCGTTAGCACACTTTCAAACCTTTAGCCTTACCACTCACGTGCATTTACCTGTACCACCTTTAGACTCTAAGAGATAAGGGGGGGAGGAGGGAACATCCAATTCATTCCTCGCAGTGAGGCGCCAATGGGGAGTATGGGGACCTAATTTTATTTAGGGCCTGGTCGCCGCTGTCGTCACGGGTTCCCCTGAAAGAGTGAGTAGGTTGTCTGGAAACCTAACGCCACACTACTCTGGCGGGGTGCCGCAGGTTGATAGGGGAAGGAAACCTTTCGCAGCAAGCGGAGCGGTTCCTCTCACTCTAAAGTGGAGTTGTTCTCTCTCGCCAATAAGCGGAGTGGGGTATCTCTCACTCGAAAGTGGAGTGGGTTCTCTTGCCAAAAGCAGAGTTCAACCTCTCTCGTACGAACGGAGTGCAACTTCCTTCCTTCCTTCCTTAGGATGCTTGGACTCTCGCAATAGCGGAGTGATCCTTCTTCCAGGTCCGTTGGTAAGGGAGATCTTATCGTGAGCCGACCTGAAAGCCAACTGAACTCCGGGCCTCGCTGCGCTGGCTTTATACTCTTGGTGGCGCATGGGTGGTGAAAATAGTAACTACAAGTACGCGTTGCTAACTCATTTTTTTACATATTGCAACCTTCGTACTGAGAAACCTCCAAGAAGTGACATTAAGAAAACAGTAGTGGGAAACATGTTTCTTACTTTTAAGTTGTGGAAACTTCAGGATGGCTTCGTTCTTTTTCGGGCCTATTTTAATCTTATCCCCCGAAATTAAATAGCCTAAATAAACCAATTCACCTTTAGCAAAGTTACATTTGCGAAGTTTCACCTTAAGGCCAACCTCTTCTAATCTATGGAGCACCTCTTCTATATATTGGATATGGCTGTCGAAAACCGCATCAAAAATCAGAAGATTGTCTATGTACACTGTCAGATAACTTTCAGTTTCAGGTCCAAAAACTGTATGCATAACCGACACAAAGGTAGACACAGCATTAGATAAGCCGTAAGGCATCTTCAAGAATTCGTACTGGCGACCGTTGTACGAAAAAGCAGTGTATTTTCGGCATTCTGGTTTCAAAGGAATCTGAAAATAGCCTGAAGCTAGATCTAAACTCGAAACATACTGGGCTTGTTTAAATCTCTGCAATGACTCATCAATAGGTGGCACTGAGCTTTTAGGAACAATCATAATACAATTTAATAGTCGAAAATCCAGGCACGGTCTTACACTACCATCGGGCTTATCCACCACTAGTAATGGATTTAGATAGGGTGATACCCATGGTTGAATAATGTTCCAGCTTTTCCACAAGCTAAGTTCTTTTTCTAGAGCGGCCCTTTTCGAGAGCGGCACTGGATATGGCGGGCGATGAACTGGTTCGGTACCTTTTAAAAGGATCTCACATTCTGCACTTTCCATGGTACCGGGCTTCTCTGAGAACACAGCTATATATCGATTCAGCACTTGCAGCAACTCCTGCTTCTGGGAATCATTCAGAATGTCTATAGTTTCAACCTTCTCCTTGAGGTCTGCCGGTTTATATATCCACTCTTCGTCTCTTTCTTGGACCTTTTGGATGTACCGCACAATTTCAACATCCAGTGGATTCCCTACATCTTGATCCGGAGTTTTTCCAAAATACAATTTTACCGAGTTTCTTCTGAAATTTATCTCGGCCTCGTGCTGCTTCAAGAATGGCATGCCCAAAAGAAGAGCTGCACCAAACCCTCTCAATATAAAAACTTCAGTACTGAACACCATACCTTCAATCTCCAGTTCCACACGTCTGCTGCCAAAGATACGCTTCCTATGGCTCCCAGAAAAATCCACCAATCTTATCTCTGGAACCTTCTGCACTTGAATACCTGGAATTTGTTCCTTTAACTTAGTCCAAATTTGATAACTTAAAATAGAGCATTCGCTCCCAGTATCTATTACACAAGTCACTGGTATATCTATTAACTTTGCAGCCACTGCTGGTGATTTATATCTTCTGTTTCAGTTAGTTGGAAGTTAACCTTTAGTTCTTGGATAGTTGTATCAGGTCGCTCCTCCGAGGCCCCTTGCCTAAATGGGAACGAAGCACCTAGACAAGGATCTAGTTTGTTTGGCAGGATTGAGACCTTTAATTATGCAGGAAGTCCCGGGTTGTTTATAGGGCTTCCTCCTGCTCAGAGGTCAAAACTTCTCTGGAGTTTGACTGTCTTCCACTTGGTCCCGAGTCTCTAGCCGAGGGTCGCCTACTGCTTCCCTGATAGTTCCTCCTCCAATCGGGAAATCTGCGATCTGGCCCTCGATTTGGTAGATAAGGTTCCCATCGACAGTTCTGGTTACGGCTCAGTCCTCTGCTACTCCACCTCTATTAAAATTCCGAGTTCTCCAAGGGTTTTCTGGTTTAGTATCACTCTTGGTCTCAATGCTTCGCACTTTGAAATTCTTATTGAGAAGTTCTTTACCTTTGAAGTCCTCTTTATTTCTCCAGAAGTCGGGATCATCGTATATTTCAAAGTCCTTGAGGAAACTGGTCAAGTCGTCGACTGTTCTGGGAGAGTGCGCAAGGCAGAGATTTCGAGTTCTATAAGGTAACTGACCTATGATTAAATTCAGCACCTCGCTCTCGCTGAAGTTGTCACTTAGATTCCTATAGGCGGCGTAAATGCTCCAAGCGAAGCTCTCCATATTTTCATGTACTGGACGGGAATATCTTCTATTCCTTACTGCTGTTAATTGTCTCTGCTTAGCCTTCTCGGAGGCAAACTCTTCTTTAAACTTTACGCAGAAATCAGCATAGCTAACAAAACTGTCTATGTTACCTGCCAGCCAATGTTCAGCTTTACCTGTGAATACTCTAGGTAGCAATTCGAGTCTGTAATTGTCAGACACTTGCATGAGCTCGAAGCTTACATTGAGCTCACGAAGATATTTCTCAGCTGACTGAGCTTCGATATCACCCCTGAACTTGAGGATGTGTGCGATGTCAGCCATTATAGGCATCTTAAATTCGGTTCTTCGCCGAGGAGATATCCCGTCGGAACTATCTGCTTCTCTAGGCCGCTTACGCTTATCTGATTGAATGGTTCCCAGATAGAAAGGATTCTGCGCCGCTCTAGGAGGTTTATAAGAGGCTGCTTCATGATTCAGACTTCTATCCCGTTCAATGGAATCTGGGAGAACATCAGAAGGCACTCCCGGTTGTAGTTGCAACCGTTCAATTTTAACTTGCAGTTCGCCTACTCTTCTGACTATAGACCCAGTCTGCTCATGTATTTCTTGCCGAAGAGATACCTCCAATTTCTGTGTCTCTCCGCGGAGAGAGTTCACCTTTTCGCCGGTTGTTTTGGCAATCGTTTCTGCAGCTTCTTTCTGTTCTTGGACCGCCTTCTCCATAACTACGGCCTGCTCAGTCAGAGCCTTTACTGCTGCTTCTATCTGCTTCACTCTCTCTGGATCTTCACTTCCACTTTCCGTCGTAGACTGGGCTACCAATTGTAGACAGACATCTAAATTTTTCTTCATTTGTTCCTGCTCTTGCTCCATTTCACCACGCCAGACAGCTAAAGGTTCTAATTGTTCTTCCACTTCTTTCACTACTTCAAGCTGACAAGAGATTCTAATTTTATCTACTTCCTCTCTAAGAATTTCTAACTGGTCTGTCTTATGTTGGGAGAAAATTGTTCGCATCTTTGTTCTGCTTCTTTCAGCTTCTTGCTGTCTGCTGTCTTCTTGACCTTGAACTTAGGCATGGAGAGTTTCTAATTCTCTGTCTCTCTTCTCTTCTTGACCTTGAACTAAGGCATGGAGAGTTTCTAATTCGTTTTCTCTCTTCTCTTCTTCACCTTGTACTAAGGCATGGAGAGTTTCTAATTCTCTTTCTCTCTTCTCTTCAGCTTCTCGTTTTTCCATTTCTCTTTTCTCTTCTGCTTATCGTTTTTCCATTTCTCTCTTCTCTTCTACTTCTCGTTTATCCATTTCTCTCTTCTCTTCTAGAGACTCTATTAGCGACCTAAATTCTTGTGTCTCTAGTTTTCTTTTAGCTTCTTCTTCTGCTTTCTCTTTCTTTCTAGCTTTCTCTAATTGAGCCATACCTTTCTTTCTCTGCTTCTCTTCCTCCGCTTTTTCTTTCTTTCTCTCTTCTTTATCTCTCATCAGCCATTCTAATAACCAATGGTCTGATGGGGTCGTACTAGGAGCACTTGGTTCTTGTCCGAAAGCCATCAAGGGTACTGATGAGCAAGTGTTGCATCTGGACTCTGCAGTGGAGACTGAAGTATATTATTGCCCCTCACATTTCCATTGGAACTTCTGTAGACATTGGCAACACTGGAAAGACTCCATCTCTCCTCCGGTATCCTCACAGCATCCGAACCCAGTTTCTTCATCTACGGCTTTCCTCCCTCTGCTTCTTAAGTTTATACTTGACGCGTCCCTTTCCATTTTGGCACACCGTCTATGGTTTCTTCCACTACACGACACTATATCTTCACCTTCGTGAATTCCTTGGACGAACAATAACACTGACTCTTATGAGCCCCTTCTAGTCCATGTAGCTAATAGGCCCCACTGGTTTTTGGTTTCAGTCTTTACAATCGAGCCCCACGTTATGACCGCAAAAAACTTTATGCATTGGTGCTGACTCTACTTCCAAATCGAGCCCCACGTTGGGCGCCAAAAACTTTATGCAACGTCCACCCACGCAGCGCTCAGCACCACGGCGCAGAAGTACTGGTACAGGCTGCGTTCAACACGCTAAACACTGCAGTAGGGTGGTCGGCAAAAGTTTACCCATATTTGCTAACTGATTCAGTCGTAGTACAAAGACTCAGAAATATCTCAGGGCTTGCTGGATGTAAAGAAAGACTAAACCAGGTGTGTGTATATATATATATATATATATATATATATATATACATATATATATATATAACAAGGCCTCCCCGTTGGCGCAGTGGTAGCGTCGCCGCCTTGTAATTAAGGGGTCCCGGGTTCGATACCCGGTGGAGGCACAAGGGGTTCGGATCCCACTTTAAACTGTAGGTCCAGTCCCGATTAGCCTTACTGTGCATAAAAGTGGACATAAAATACCAAATCAACAAGCATATATATGTAACAGTTTATTATTATCCTATCACAAGGATGTCCGTTAGCACACTTTCAAACCTTTAGCCTTACCACTCACGTGCATTTACCTGTACCACCTTTAGACTCTAAGAGATAAGGGGGGGAGGAGGGAACATCCAATTCATTCCTCGCAGTGAGGCGCCAATGGGGAGTATGGGGACCTAATTTTATTTAGGGCCTGGTCGCCGCGGTCGTCACGGGTTCCCCTGAAAGAGTGAGTAGGTTGTCTGGAAACCTAACGCCACACTACTCTGGCGGGGTGCCGCAGGTTGATAGGGGAAGGAAACCTTTCGCAGCAAGCGGAGCGGTTCCTCTCACTCTAAAGTGGAGTTGTTCTCTCTCGCCAATAAGCGGAGTGGGGTATCTCTCACTCGAAAGTGGAGTGGGTTCTCTTGCCAAAAGCAGAGTTCAACCTCTCTCGTACGAACGGAGTGCAACTTCCTTCCTTCCTTCCTTAGGATGCTTGGACTCTCGCAATAGCGGAGTGATCCTTCTTCCAGGTCCGTTGGTAAGGGAGATCTTATCGTGAGCCGACCTGAAAGCCAACTGAACTCCGGGCCTCGCTGCGCTGGCTTTATACTCTTGGTGGCGCATGGGTGGTGAAAATAGTAACTACAAGTACGCGTTGCTAACTCATTTTTTTACATATTGCAACCTTCGTACTGAGAAACCTCCAAGAAGTGACATTAAGAAAACAGTAGTGGGAAACATGTTTCTTACTTTTAAGTTGTGGAAACTTCAGGATGGCTTCGTTCTTTTTCGGGCCTATTTTAATCTTATCTCCCGAAATTAAATAGCCTAAATAAACCAATTCACCTTTAGCAAAGTTACATTTGCGAAGTTTCACCTTAAGGCCAACCTCTTCTAATCTATGGAGCACCTCTTCTATATATTGGATATGGCTGTCGAAAACCGCATCAAAAATCAGAAGATTGTCTATGTACACTGTCAGATAACTTTCAGTTTCAGGTCCAAAAACTGTATGCATAACCGACACAAAGGTAGACACAGCATTAGATAAGCCGTAAGGCATCTTCAAGAATTCGTACTGGCGACCGTTGTACGAAAAAGCAGTGTATTTTCGGCATTCTGGTTTCAAAGGAATCTGAAAATAGCCTGAAGCTAGATCTAAACTCGAAACATACTGGGCTTGTTTAAATCTCTGCAATGACTCATCAATAGGTGGCACTGAGCTTTTAGGAACAATCATAATACAATTTAATAGTCGAAAATCCAGGCACGGTCTTACACTACCATCGGGCTTATCCACCACTAGTAATGGATTTAGATAGGGTGATACCCATGGTTGAATAATGTTCCAGCTTTTCCACAAGCTAAGTTCTTTTTCTAGAGCGGCCCTTTTCGAGAGCGGCACTGGATATGGCGGGCGATGAACTGGTTCGGTACCTTTTAAAAGGATCTCACATTCTGCACTTTCCATGGTACCGGGCTTCTCTGAGAACACAGCTATATATCGATTCAGCACTTGCAGCAACTCCTGCTTCTGGGAATCATTCAGAATGTCTATAGTTTCAACCTTCTCCTTGAGGTCTGCCGGTTTATATATCCACTCTTCGTCTCTTTCTTGGACCTTTTGGATGTACCGCACAATTTCAACATCCAGTGGATTCCCTACATCTTGATCCGGAGTTTTTCCAAAATACAATTTTACCGAGTTTCTTCTGAAATTTATCTCGGCCTCGTGCTGCTTCAAGAATGGCATGCCCAAAAGAAGAGCTGCACCAAACCCTCTCAATATAAAAACTTCAGTACTGAACACCATACCTTCAATCTCCAGTTCCACACGTCTGCTGCCAAAGATACGCTTCCTATGGCTCCCAGAAAAATCCACCAATCTTATCTCTGGAACCTTCTGCACTTGAATACCTGGAATTTGTTCCTTTAACTTAGTCCAAATTTGATAACTTAAAATAGAGCATTCGCTCCCAGTATCTATTACACAAGTCACTGGTATATCTATTAACTTTGCAGCCACTGCCGGTGATTTATATCTTCTGTTTCAGTTAGTTGGAAGTTAACCTTTAGTTCTTGGATAGTTGTATCAGGTCGCTCCTCCGAGGCCCCTTGCCTAAATGGGAACGAAGCACCTAGACAAGGATCTAGTTTGTTTGGCAGGATTGAGACCTTTAATTATGCAGGAAGTCCCGGGTTGTTTATAGGGCTTCCTCCTGCTCAGAGGTCAAAACTTCTCTGGAGTTTGACTGTCTTCCACTTGGTCCCGAGTCTCTAGCCGAGGGTCGCCTACTGCTTCCCTGATAGTTCCTCCTCCAATCGGGAAATCTACGATCTGGCCCTCGATTTGGTCGATAAGGTTCCCATCGACAGTTCTGGTTACGGCTCAGTCCTCTGCTACTCCACCTCTATTAAAATTCCGAGTTCTCCAAGGGTTTTCTGGTTTAGTATCACTCTTGGTCTCAATGCTTCGCACTTTGAAATTCTTATTGAGAAGTTCTTTACCTTTGAAGTCCTCTTTATTTCTCCAGAAGTCGGGATCATCGTATATTTCAAAGTCCTTGAGGAAACTGGTCAAGTCGTCTACTGTTCTGGGAGAGTGCGCAAGGCAGAGATTTCGAGTTCTATAAGGTAACTGACCTATGATTAAATTCAGCACCTCGCTCTCGCTGAAGTTGTCACTTAGATTCCTATAGGCGGCGTAAATGCTCCAAGCGAAGCTCTCCATATTTTCATGTACTGGACGGGAATATCTTCTATTCCTTGCTGCTGTTAATTGTCTCGGCTTAGCCTTCTCGGAGGCAAACTCTTCTTTAAACTTTATGCAGAAATCAGCATAGCTAACAAAACTGTCTATGTTACCTGCCAGCCAATGTTCAGCTTTACCTGTGAATACTCTAGGTAGCAATTCGAGTCTGTAATTGTCAGACACTTGCATGAGCTCGAAGCTTACATTGAGCTCACGAAGATATTTCTCAGCTGACTGAGCTTCGATATCACCCCTGAACTTGAGGATGTGTGCGATGTCAGCCATTATAGGCATCTTAAATTCGGTTCTTCGCCGAGGAGATATCCCGTCGGAACTATCTGCTTGTCTAGGCCCCTTACGCTTATCTGATTGAATGGTTCCCAGATAGAAAGGATTCTGCGCCGCTCTAGGAGGTTTATAAGAGGCTGCTTCATGATTCAGACTTCTATCCCGTTCAATGGAATCTGGGAGAACATCAGAAGGCACTCCCGGTTGTAGCTGCAACCGTTCAATTTTATCTTGCAGTTCGCCTACTCTTCTGACTATAGACAAAGTCTGCTCATGTGTTTCTTGCCGAAGAGATACCTCCAATTTCTGTGTCTCTCCGCGGAGAGAGTTCACCTTTTCGCCGGTTGTTTTGGCAATCGTTTCTGCAGCTTCTTTCTGTTCTTGGACCGCCTTCTCCATAACTACGGCCTGCTCAGTCAGAGCCTTTACTGCTGCTTCTATCTGCTTCACTCTCTCTGGATCTTCACTTCCACTTTCCGTCGTAGACTGGGCTACCAATTGTAGACAGACATCTAAATTTTTCTTCATTTGTTCCTGCTCTTGCTCCATTTCACCACGCCAGACAGCTAAAGGTTCTAATTGTTCTTCCACTACTTTCACTACTTCCAGCTGACAAGAGATTCTAATTTTATCTACTTCCTCCCTAAGAATTTCTAACTGGTCTGTCTTATGTTGGGAGAAAATTGTTCGCATCTTTGTTCTGCTTCTTTCAGCTTCTTGCTGTCTGCTGTCTTCTTGACCTTGAACTTAGGCATGGAGAGTTTCTAATTCTCTGTCTCTCTTCTCTTCTTGACCTTGAACTAAGGCATGGAGAGTTTCTAATTCGCTTTCTCTCTTCTCTTCTTCACCTTGTACTAAGGCATGGAGAGTTTCTAATTCTCTTTCTCTCTTCTCTTCAGCTTCTCGTTTTTCCATTTCTCTTTTCTCTTCTGCTTATCGTTTTTCCATTTCTCTCTTCTCTTCTACTTCTCGTTTATCCATTTCTCTCTTCTCTTCTAGAGACTCTATTAGCGACCTAAATTCTTGTGTCTCTAGTTTTCTTTTAGCTTCTTCTTCTGCTTTCTCTTTCTTTCTAGCTTTCTCTAATTGAGCCATATCTTTCTTTCTCTGCTTCTCTTCCTCCGCTTTTTCTTTCTTTCTCTCTTCTTTATCTCTCATCAGCCATTCTAATAACCAATGGTCTGATGGGGTCGTACTAGGAGCACTTGGTTCTTGTCCGAAAGCCATCAAGGGTACTGATGAGCAAGTGTTGCATCTGGACTCTGCAGTGGAGACTGAAGTATATTTTTGCCCCTCACATTTCCATTGGAACTTCTGTAGACATTGGCAACACTGGAAAGACTCCATCTCTCCTCCGGTATCCTCACAGCATCCGAACCCAGTTTCTTCATCTACGGCTTTCCTCCCTCTGCTTCTTAAGTTTATACTTGACGCGTCCCTTTCCATTTTGGCACACCGTCTATGGTTTCTTCCACTACACGACACTATATCTTCACCTTCGTGAATTCCTTGGACGAACAATAACACTGATTCTTATGAGCCCCTTCTAGTCCATGTAGCTAATAGGCCCCACTGGTTTTTGGTTTTAGTCTTTACAATCGAGCCCCACGTTATGACCGGAAAAAACTTTATGCATTGGTGCTGACTCTACTTCCAAATCGAGCCCCACGTTGGGCGCCAAAAACTTTATGCAACGTCCACCCACGAGAGCGCTCAGCATCACGGCGCAGAAGTACTGGTACAGGCTGCGTTCAACACGCTAAACACTGCAGTAGGGTGGTCGGCAAAAGTTTACCCATATTTGCTAACTGATTCAGTCGTAGTACAAAGACTAAGAAATATCTCAGGGCTTGCTGGATGTAAAGAAAGACTAAACCAGGTGTGTATATACGGTATATATATATATATATATATATATATATATATATATACATATATATATATATAACAAGGCCTCCCCGTTGGCGCAGTGGTAGCGTCGCCGCCTTGTAATTAAGGGGTCCCGGGTTCGATACCCGGTGGAGGCACAAGTGGTTCGGATCCCACCTTAAACTGTAGGTCCAGTCCCGATTAGCCTTACTGTGCATAAAAGTGGACATCAAATACCAAATCAACAAGCATATATATGTAACAGTTTATTATTATCCTATCACAAGGATGTCCGTTAGCACACTTTCAAACCTTTAGCCTTACCACTCACGTGCATTTACCTGTACCACCTTTAGACTCTAAGAGATAAGGGGGGGAGGAGGGAACATCCAATTCATTCCTCGCAGTGAGGCGCCAATGGGGAGTATGGGGACCTAATTTTATTTAGGGCCTGGTCGCCGCTGTCGTCACGGGTTCCCCTGAAAGAGTGAGTAGGTTGTCTGGAAACCTAACGCCACACTACTCTGGCGGGGTGCCGCAGGTTGATAGGGGAAGGAAACCTTTCGCAGCAAGCGGAGCGGTTCCTCTCACTCTAAAGTGGAGTTGTTCTCTCTCGCCAATAAGCGGAGTGGGGTATCTCTCACTCGAAAGTGGAGTGGGTTCTCTTGCCAAAAGCAGAGTTCAACCTCTCTCGTACGAACGGAGTGCAACTTCCTTCCTTCCTTCCTTAGGATGCTTGGACTCTCGCAATAGCGGAGTGATCCTTCTTCCAGGTCCGTTGGTAAGGGAGATCTTATCGTGAGCCGACCTGAAAGCCAACTGAACTCCGGGCCTCGCTGCGCTGGCTTTATACTCTTGGTGGCGCATGGGTGGTGAAAATAGTAACTACAAGTACGCGTTGCTAACTCATTTTTTTACATATTGCAACCTTCGTACTGAGAAACCTCCAAGAAGTGACATTAAGAAAACAGTAGTGGGAAACATGTTTCTTACTTTTAAGTTGTGGAAACTTCAGGATGGCTTCGTTCTTTTTCGGGCCTATTTTAATCTTATCCCCCGAAATTAAATAGCCTAAATAAACCAATTCACCTTTAGCAAAGTTACATTTGCGAAGTTTCACCTTAAGGCCAACCTCTTCTAATCTATGGAGCACCTCTTCTATATATTGGATATGGCTGTCGAAAACCGCATCAAAAATCAGAAGATTGTCTATGTACACTGTCAGATAACTTTCAGTTTCAGGTCCAAAAACTGTATGCATAACCGACACAAAGGTAGACACAGCATTAGATAAGCCGTAAGGCATCTTCAAGAATTCGTACTGGCGACCGTTGTACGAAAAAGCAGTGTATTTTCGGCATTCTGGTTTCAAAGGAATCTGAAAATAGCCTGAAGCTAGATCTAAACTCGAAACATACTGGGCTTGTTTAAATCTCTGCAATGACTCATCAATAGGTGGCACTGAGCTTTTAGGAACAATCATAATACAATTTAATAGTCGAAAATCCAGGCACGGTCTTACACTACCATCGGGCTTATCCACCACTAGTAATGGATTTAGATAGGGTGATACCCATGGTTGAATAATGTTCCAGCTTTTCCACAAGCTAAGTTCTTTTTCTAGAGCGGCCCTTTTCGAGAGCGGCACTGGATATGGCGGGCGATGAACTGGTTCGGTACCTTTTAAAAGGATCTCACATTCTGCACTTTCCATGGTACCGGGCTTCTCTGAGAACACAGCTATATATCGATTCAGCACTTGCAGCAACTCCTGCTTCTGGGAATCATTCAGAATGTCTATAGTTTCAACCTTCTCCTTGAGGTCTGCCGGTTTATATATCCACTCTTCGTCTCTTTCTTGGACCTTTTGGATGTACCGCACAATTTCAACATCCAGTGGATTCCCTACATCTTGATCCGGAGTTTTTCCAAAATACAATTTTACCGAGTTTCTTCTGAAATTTATCTCGGCCTCGTGCTGCTTCAAGAATGGCATGCCCAAAAGAAGAGCTGCACCAAACCCTCTCAATATAAAAACTTCAGTACTGAACACCATACCTTCAATCTCCAGTTCCACACGTCTGCTGCCAAAGATACGCTTCCTATGGCTCCCAGAAAAATCCACCAATCTTATCTCTGGAACCTTCTGCACTTGAATACCTGGAATTTGTTCCTTTAACTTAGTCCAAATTTGATAACTTAAAATAGAGCATTCGCTCCCAGTATCTATTACACAAGTCACTGGTATATCTATTAACTTTGCAGCCACTGCTGGTGATTTATATCTTCTGTTTCAGTTAGTTGGAAGTTAACCTTTAGTTCTTGGATAGTTGTATCAGGTCGCTCCTCCGAGGCCCCTTGCCTAAATGGGAACGAAGCACCTAGACAAGGATCTAGTTTGTTTGGCAGGATTGAGACCTTTAATTATGCAGGAAGTCCCGGGTTGTTTATAGGGCTTCCTCCTGCTCAGAGGTCAAAACTTCTCTGGAGTTTGACTGTCTTCCACTTGGTCCCGAGTCTCTAGCCGAGGGTCGCCTACTGCTTCCCTGATAGTTCCTCCTCCAATCGGGAAATCTGCGATCTGGCCCTCGATTTGGTCGATAAGGTTCCCATCGACAGTTCTGGTTACGGCTCAGTCCTCTGCTACTCCACCTCTATTAAAATTCCGAGTTCTCCAAGGGTTTTCTGGTTTAGTATCACTCTTGGTCTCAATGCTTCGCACTTTGAAATTCTTATTGAGAAGTTCTTTACCTTTGAAGTCCTCTTTATTTCTCCAGAAGTCGGGATCATCGTATATTTCAAAGTCCTTGAGGAAACTGGTCAAGTCGTCGACTGTTCTGGGAGAGTGCGCAAGGCAGAGATTTCGAGTTCTATAAGGTAACTGACCTATGATTAAATTCAGCACCTCGCTCTCGCTGAAGTTGTCACTTAGATTCCTATAGGCGGCGTAAATGCTCCAAGCGAAGCTCTCCATATTTTCATGTACTGGACGGGAATATCTTCTATTCCTTACTGCTGTTAATTGTCTCTGCTTAGCCTTCTCGGAGGCAAACTCTTCTTTAAACTTTACGCAGAAATCAGCATAGCTAACAAAACTGTCTATGTTACCTGCCAGCCAATGTTCAGCTTTACCTGTGAATACTCTAGGTAGCAATTCGAGTCTGTAATTGTCAGACACTTGCATGAGCTCGAAGCTTACATTGAGCTCACGAAGATATTTCTCAGCTGACTGAGCTTCGATATCACCCCTGAACTTGAGGATGTGTGCGATGTCAGCCATTATAGGCATCTTAAATTCGGTTCTTCGCCGAGGAGATATCCCGTCGGAACTATCTGCTTCTCTAGGCCGCTTACGCTTATCTGATTGAATGGTTCCCAGATAGAAAGGATTCTGCGCCGCTCTAGGAGGTTTATAAGAGGCTGCTTCATGATTCAGACTTCTATCCCGTTCAATGGAATCTGGGAGAACATCAGAAGGCACTCCCGGTTGTAGTTGCAACCGTTCAATTTTAACTTGCAGTTCGCCTACTCTTCTGACTATAGACCCAGTCTGCTCATGTATTTCTTGCCGAAGAGATACCTCCAATTTCTGTGTCTCTCCGCGGAGAGAGTTCACCTTTTCGCCGGTTGTTTTGGCAATCGTTTCTGCAGCTTCTTTCTGTTCTTGGACCGCCTTCTCCATAACTACGGCCTGCTCAGTCAGAGCCTTTACTGCTGCTTCTATCTGCTTCACTCTCTCTGGATCTTCACTTCCACTTTCCGTCGTAGACTGGGCTACCAATTGTAGACAGACATCTAAATTTTTCTTCATTTGTTCCTGCTCTTGCTCCATTTCACCACGCCAGACAGCTAAAGGTTCTAATTGTTCTTCCACTTCTTTCACTACTTCAAGCTGACAAGAGATTCTAATTTTATCTACTTCCTCTCTAAGAATTTCTAACTGGTCTGTCTTATGTTGGGAGAAAATTGTTCGCATCTTTGTTCTGCTTCTTTCAGCTTCTTGCTGTCTGCTGTCTTCTTGACCTTGAACTTAGGCATGGAGAGTTTCTAATTCTCTGTCTCTCTTCTCTTCTTGACCTTGAACTAAGGCATGGAGAGTTTCTAATTCGTTTTCTCTCTTCTCTTCTTCACCTTGTACTAAGGCATGGAGAGTTTCTAATTCTCTTTCTCTCTTCTCTTCAGCTTCTCGTTTTTCCATTTCTCTTTTCTCTTCTGCTTATCGTTTTTCCATTTCTCTCTTCTCTTCTACTTCTCGTTTATCCATTTCTCTCTTCTCTTCTAGAGACTCTATTAGCGACCTAAATTCTTGTGTCTCTAGTTTTCTTTTAGCTTCTTCTTCTGCTTTCTCTTTCTTTCTAGCTTTCTCTAATTGAGCCATACCTTTCTTTCTCTGCTTCTCTTCCTCCGCTTTTTCTTTCTTTCTCTCTTCTTTATCTCTCATCAGCCATTCTAATAACCAATGGTCTGATGGGGTCGTACTAGGAGCACTTGGTTCTTGTCCGAAAGCCATCAAGGGTACTGATGAGCAAGTGTTGCATCTGGACTCTGCAGTGGAGACTGAAGTATATTATTGCCCCTCACATTTCCATTGGAACTTCTGTAGACATTGGCAACACTGGAAAGACTCCATCTCTCCTCCGGTATCCTCACAGCATCCGAACCCAGTTTCTTCATCTACGGCTTTCCTCCCTCTGCTTCTTAAGTTTATACTTGACGCGTCCCTTTCCATTTTGGCACACCGTCTATGGTTTCTTCCACTACACGACACTATATCTTCACCTTCGTGAATTCCTTGGACGAACAATAACACTGACTCTTATGAGCCCCTTCTAGTCCATGTAGCTAATAGGCCCCACTGGTTTTTGGTTTCAGTCTTTACAATCGAGCCCCACGTTATGACCGCAAAAAACTTTATGCATTGGTGCTGACTCTACTTCCAAATCGAGCCCCACGTTGGGCGCCAAAAACTTTATGCAACGTCCACCCACGCAGCGCTCAGCACCACGGCGCAGAAGTACTGGTACAGGCTGCGTTCAACACGCTAAACACTGCAGTAGGGTGGTCGGCAAAAGTTTACCCATATTTGCTAACTGATTCAGTCGTAGTACAAAGACTCAGAAATATCTCAGGGCTTGCTGGATGTAAAGAAAGACTAAACCAGGTGTGTGTATATATATATATATATATATATATATATATATATATACATATATATATATATAACAAGGCCTCCCCGTTGGCGCAGTGGTAGCGTCGCCGCCTTGTAATTAAGGGGTCCCGGGTTCGATACCCGGTGGAGGCACAAGGGGTTCGGATCCCACTTTAAACTGTAGGTCCAGTCCCGATTAGCCTTACTGTGCATAAAAGTGGACATAAAATACCAAATCAACAAGCATATATATGTAACAGTTTATTATTATCCTATCACAAGGATGTCCGTTAGCACACTTTCAAACCTTTAGCCTTACCACTCACGTGCATTTACCTGTACCACCTTTAGACTCTAAGAGATAAGGGGGGGAGGAGGGAACATCCAATTCATTCCTCGCAGTGAGGCGCCAATGGGGAGTATGGGGACCTAATTTTATTTAGGGCCTGGTCGCCGCGGTCGTCACGGGTTCCCCTGAAAGAGTGAGTAGGTTGTCTGGAAACCTAACGCCACACTACTCTGGCGGGGTGCCGCAGGTTGATAGGGGAAGGAAACCTTTCGCAGCAAGCGGAGCGGTTCCTCTCACTCTAAAGTGGAGTTGTTCTCTCTCGCCAATAAGCGGAGTGGGGTATCTCTCACTCGAAAGTGGAGTGGGTTCTCTTGCCAAAAGCAGAGTTCAACCTCTCTCGTACGAACGGAGTGCAACTTCCTTCCTTCCTTCCTTAGGATGCTTGGACTCTCGCAATAGCGGAGTGATCCTTCTTCCAGGTCCGTTGGTAAGGGAGATCTTATCGTGAGCCGACCTGAAAGCCAACTGAACTCCGGGCCTCGCTGCGCTGGCTTTATACTCTTGGTGGCGCATGGGTGGTGAAAATAGTAACTACAAGTACGCGTTGCTAACTCATTTTTTTACATATTGCAACCTTCGTACTGAGAAACCTCCAAGAAGTGACATTAAGAAAACAGTAGTGGGAAACATGTTTCTTACTTTTAAGTTGTGGAAACTTCAGGATGGCTTCGTTCTTTTTCGGGCCTATTTTAATCTTATCTCCCGAAATTAAATAGCCTAAATAAACCAATTCACCTTTAGCAAAGTTACATTTGCGAAGTTTCACCTTAAGGCCAACCTCTTCTAATCTATGGAGCACCTCTTCTATATATTGGATATGGCTGTCGAAAACCGCATCAAAAATCAGAAGATTGTCTATGTACACTGTCAGATAACTTTCAGTTTCAGGTCCAAAAACTGTATGCATAACCGACACAAAGGTAGACACAGCATTAGATAAGCCGTAAGGCATCTTCAAGAATTCGTACTGGCGACCGTTGTACGAAAAAGCAGTGTATTTTCGGCATTCTGGTTTCAAAGGAATCTGAAAATAGCCTGAAGCTAGATCTAAACTCGAAACATACTGGGCTTGTTTAAATCTCTGCAATGACTCATCAATAGGTGGCACTGAGCTTTTAGGAACAATCATAATACAATTTAATAGTCGAAAATCCAGGCACGGTCTTACACTACCATCGGGCTTATCCACCACTAGTAATGGATTTAGATAGGGTGATACCCATGGTTGAATAATGTTCCAGCTTTTCCACAAGCTAAGTTCTTTTTCTAGAGCGGCCCTTTTCGAGAGCGGCACTGGATATGGCGGGCGATGAACTGGTTCGGTACCTTTTAAAAGGATCTCACATTCTGCACTTTCCATGGTACCGGGCTTCTCTGAGAACACAGCTATATATCGATTCAGCACTTGCAGCAACTCCTGCTTCTGGGAATCATTCAGAATGTCTATAGTTTCAACCTTCTCCTTGAGGTCTGCCGGTTTATATATCCACTCTTCGTCTCTTTCTTGGACCTTTTGGATGTACCGCACAATTTCAACATCCAGTGGATTCCCTACATCTTGATCCGGAGTTTTTCCAAAATACAATTTTACCGAGTTTCTTCTGAAATTTATCTCGGCCTCGTGCTGCTTCAAGAATGGCATGCCCAAAAGAAGAGCTGCACCAAACCCTCTCAATATAAAAACTTCAGTACTGAACACCATACCTTCAATCTCCAGTTCCACACGTCTGCTGCCAAAGATACGCTTCCTATGGCTCCCAGAAAAATCCACCAATCTTATCTCTGGAACCTTCTGCACTTGAATACCTGGAATTTGTTCCTTTAACTTAGTCCAAATTTGATAACTTAAAATAGAGCATTCGCTCCCAGTATCTATTACACAAGTCACTGGTATATCTATTAACTTTGCAGCCACTGCCGGTGATTTATATCTTCTGTTTCAGTTAGTTGGAAGTTAACCTTTAGTTCTTGGATAGTTGTATCAGGTCGCTCCTCCGAGGCCCCTTGCCTAAATGGGAACGAAGCACCTAGACAAGGATCTAGTTTGTTTGGCAGGATTGAGACCTTTAATTATGCAGGAAGTCCCGGGTTGTTTATAGGGCTTCCTCCTGCTCAGAGGTCAAAACTTCTCTGGAGTTTGACTGTCTTCCACTTGGTCCCGAGTCTCTAGCCGAGGGTCGCCTACTGCTTCCCTGATAGTTCCTCCTCCAATCGGGAAATCTGCGATCTGGCCCTCGATTTGGTCGATAAGGTTCCCATCGACAGTTCTGGTTACGGCTCAGTCCTCTGCTACTCCACCTCTATTAAAATTCCGAGTTCTCCAAGGGTTTTCTGGTTTAGTATCACTCTTGGTCTCAATGCTTCGCACTTTGAAATTCTTATTGAGAAGTTCTTTACCTTTGAAGTCCTCTTTATTTCTCCAGAAGTCGGGATCATCGTATATTTCAAAGTCCTTGAGGAAACTGGTCAAGTCGTCGACTGTTCTGGGAGAGTGCGCAAGGCAGAGATTTCGAGTTCTATAAGGTAACTGACCTATGATTAAATTCAGCACCTCGCTCTCGCTGAAGTTGTCACTTAGATTCCTATAGGCGGCGTAAATGCTCCAAGCGAAGCTCTCCATATTTTCATGTACTGGACGGGAATATCTTCTATTCCTTGCTGCTGTTAATTGTCTCGGCTTAGCCTTCTCGGAGGCAAACTCTTCTTTAAACTTTATGCAGAAATCAGCATAGCTAACAAAACTGTCTATGTTACCTGCCAGCCAATGTTCAGCTTTACCTGTGAATACTCTAGGTAGCAATTCGAGTCTGTAATTGTCAGACACTTGCATGAGCTCGAAGCTTACATTGAGCTCACGAAGATATTTCTCAGCTGACTGAGCTTCGATATCACCCCTGAACTTGAGGATGTGTGCGATGTCAGCCATTATAGGCATCTTAAATTCGGTTCTTCGCCGAGGAGATATCCCGTCGGAACTATCTGCTTGTCTAGGCCCCTTACGCTTATCTGATTGAATGGTTCCCAGATAGAAAGGATTCTGCGCCGCTCTAGGAGGTTTATAAGAGGCTGCTTCATGATTCAGACTTCTATCCCGTTCAATGGAATCTGGGAGAACATCAGAAGGCACTCCCGGTTGTAGCTGCAACCGTTCAATTTTATCTTGCAGTTCGCCTACTCTTCTGACTATAGACAAAGTCTGCTCATGTGTTTCTTGCCGAAGAGATACCTCCAATTTCTGTGTCTCTCCGCGGAGAGAGTTCACCTTTTCGCCGGTTGTTTTGGCAATCGTTTCTGCAGCTTCTTTCTGTTCTTGGACCGCCTTCTCCATAACTACGGCCTGCTCAGTCAGAGCCTTTACTGCTGCTTCTATCTGCTTCACTCTCTCTGGATCTTCACTTCCACTTTCCGTCGTAGACTGGGCTACCAATTGTAGACAGACATCTAAATTTTTCTTCATTTGTTCCTGCTCTTGCTCCATTTCACCACGCCAGACAGCTAAAGGTTCTAATTGTTCTTCCACTACTTTCACTACTTCCAGCTGACAAGAGATTCTAATTTTATCTACTTCCTCCCTAAGAATTTCTAACTGGTCTGTCTTATGTTGGGAGAAAATTGTTCGCATCTTTGTTCTGCTTCTTTCAGCTTCTTGCTGTCTGCTGTCTTCTTGACCTTGAACTTAGGCATGGAGAGTTTCTAATTCTCTGTCTCTCTTCTCTTCTTGACCTTGAACTAAGGCATGGAGAGTTTCTAATTCGCTTTCTCTCTTCTCTTCTTCACCTTGTACTAAGGCATGGAGAGTTTCTAATTCTCTTTCTCTCTTCTCTTCAGCTTCTCGTTTTTCCATTTCTCTTTTCTCTTCTGCTTATCGTTTTTCCATTTCTCTCTTCTCTTCTACTTCTCGTTTATCCATTTCTCTCTTCTCTTCTAGAGACTCTATTAGCGACCTAAATTCTTGTGTCTCTAGTTTTCTTTTAGCTTCTTCTTCTGCTTTCTCTTTCTTTCTAGCTTTCTCTAATTGAGCCATATCTTTCTTTCTCTGCTTCTCTTCCTCCGCTTTTTCTTTCTTTCTCTCTTCTTTATCTCTCATCAGCCATTCTAATAACCAATGGTCTGATGGGGTCGTACTAGGAGCACTTGGTTCTTGTCCGAGAGCCATCAAGGGCACTGATGAGCAAGTGTTGCATCTGGACTCTGCAGTGGAGACTGAAGTATATTATTGCCCCTCACATTTCCATTGGAAGTTCTCTAGACATTGGCAACACTGGAAAGACTCCATCTCTCCTCCGGTATCCTCACAGCATCCGAACCCAGTTTCTTCATCTACGGCTTTCCTCCCTCTGCTTCTTAAGTTTATACTTGACGCGTCCCTTTCCATTTTGGCACACCGTCTATGGTTTCTTCCACTACACGACACTATATCTTCACCTTCGTGAATTCCTTGGACGAACAATAACACTGACACTTATGAGCCCCTTCTAGTCCATGTAGCTAATAGGCCCCCACTGGTTTTTGGTTTCAGTCTTTACAATCGAGCCCCACGTGATGACCGCCAAAAACTTTATGCATTGGTGCTGACTCTACTTCCAAATCGAGCCCCACGTTGGGCGCCAAAAACTTTATGCAACGTCCACCCACGCATTGCTCAGCACCACGGCGCAGGAGTACTGGTACTGGCTGCGTTCAACACGCTAAACACTGCAGTAGGGTGGTCGGCAAAAGTTTACCCATATTTGCTAACTGATTCAGTCGTAGTACAAAGACTCAGAAACATCTCAGGGCTTGCTGGATGTAAAGAAAAACTAAACCAGGTGTGTGTGTGTATATATATATATATATATATATATATATATATATATATATATATATAACAAGGCCTCCCCGTTGGCGCAGTGGTAGCGTCGCCGCCTTGTAATCAAGGGGTCCCGGGTTCGATACCCGGTGGAGGCACAAGTCGTTCGGATCCCACTTTAAACTGTAGGTCCAGTCCCGATTAGCCTTACTGTGCATAAAAGTGGACATAAAATACCAAATCAACAAGCATATATATGTAACAGTTTATTATTATCCTATCACAAGGATGTCCGTTAGCACACTTACAAACGTGTATTTACCTTTAGCCTTACCACTCACGTGCATTTACCTGTACCACCTTTAGACTCTAAGAGATAAGGGGGGGAGGAGGGAACATCCAATTCATTCCTCGCAGTGAGGCGCCAATGGGGAGTATGGGGACCTAATTTTATTTAGGGCCTGGTCGCCGCGGTCGTCAAGGGTTCCCCTGAAAGAGAGAGTAGGTTGTCTGGAAACCTAACGCCACACTACTCTGGCGGGGTGCCGCAGGTTGATAGGCGAAGGAAACCTCTCGCAGCAAGCGGAGCGGTTCCTCTCACTCTAAAGTGGAGTTGTTCTCTCTCGCCAATAAGCGGAGTGGAGTATCTCTCACTCGAAAGTGGAGTGGGTTCTCTTGCCAAAAGCAGAGTTCAACCTCTCTCGCACGAACGGAGTGCAACTTCCTTCCTTCCTTCCTTAGGATGCTTGGACTCTCGCAATAGCGGAGTGATCCTTCTTCCAGGTCCGTTGGTAAGGGAGATCTTATCGTGAGCCGACCTGAAAGCCAACTGAACTCCGGGCCTCGCTGCGCTGGCTTTATACTCTCGGTGGCGCATGGGTGGTGAAAATAGTAACTACAAGTACGCGTTGCTAACTCATTTTTTTACATATTGCAACCTTCGTACTGAGAAATCTCCAAGAAGTGACATTAAGAAAACAGTAGTGGGAAACATGTTTCTTACTTTTAAGTTGTGGAAACTTCAGGATGGCTTCGTTCTTTTTCGGGCCTATTTTAATCTTATCTCCCGAAATTAAATAGCCTAAATAAACCAATTCACCTTTAGCAAAGTTACATTTGCGAAGTTTCACCTTAAGGCCAACCTCTTCTAATCTATGGAGCACCTCTTCTATATGTTGGATATGACTGTCGAAAACCGCATCAAAAATCAGAAGATCGTCTATGTACAGTCTTGGACACAGCTGGCTTGTAACGACCCTATTGAAGAAGCACTGAAGCAAGCCTTCCATGTCTGACCACCAAGCGCCTTGTGACTAGACAACCCAAACAGCATTGCAATTCTGCGGCTTGTATACCAGTCACGGGTATACATCTCTTTGATGCCAAAGAGAAATACGAGATGAAGATTGTCGATCGTAATGTCTCGTGTTCTCGACATGGAATAATACTCGATCCACGTTACGTTCCATTATTTAATGTTGCTTGGGAACGAACCTGACGGACGGGGTTTATATTTTCACTCCTTGCATTACAGTAAATTCCATATTTTACAATTACATTAATGCTTTGAACGAAAATAATGCCCAGAAAAATATCGAACACACATGCACGCGAAAACAAACGCACAAAGCTAAGTTTTAACTTCCAAGTGAATGTCCAAATAACAGTAAATGGAGAAGCACGATGTGCGAAACATGGGATTTTTCACAGAAAGAATGCGTCTATTTGTGACATACGTGGTTTCTATTAATAGGCAATGAAACAATTATGAGAGAAATTAACATGCTTTTTCGTCTTCAGGTGCTGAGGAAGGAAACAGACTGACTGGAAAAAGGAAAGCATGGTGCTATTGATAGGCTGTTGGTTAGCGTACAGAGCTTTCATCAGTGAGGTCTAGGTTCGATCCCCACCAAGGACATTATTTTTTATTCTTTTCTATTAGTGAAGAAGTATGTAATATTGTTTTCTAGGCATTTTGACGAAAGGATACGCATCAAATTTGTTCGCTTAATCTGTATTTTCATTCTTCTAATAAGTTCTCTATCGCAATGGGATATAGAGATTCTCTATCTAGGCGATGTATATCTTCTCAATGGTTACGTAGCTGCGATTCTCCAGTCCCTTACACCCACTTGTCTTATTTATTTACTTCATTTCATATCTAACGAAAACACACAGATATAGTTAGAACGAGAAACACACCTCGCGTCGAAGGTTCCAGACTCGAGTTCTGGCTTTTTTTTTTTTGCGAGGGTGATCATTCTTGTGTGTTTGTTTATCATCTTTGTCAAAAAAATATTCCTCATTATTGCCGTGATTGACCTAGGGAGAGACCAAAGCGACTGAAATAACAAAAGTACAGAAAATGCAAGACACATCTGCCTAGGCATGTTATACCTTGGGAATTAGGAATCTGAAAATTAACTTGCGTTTCAGTCTACTACTTGCGAAAGAGTTTCGTATTGTCTCGTTTGGAGTGTTGGTTATCGTGTCGGACTAGCATGCGGGCAACCCGAGTTCGAGCCCAGCAGAAGGCAAGTTTTTTTTTGTCTAATTTCATCCAACCTTATTTATAAAACTGAGGTTTCTGCAAAACCTTTTGAATTGCATGCCACTTCGTATGTTGGTAATTTGAAAGCATCAAAGATGAATATTTGATGTTTCGAAGCGACGATGTATTTGTGTATGTGTTGAAAAAACGCAGTTATCTATTAGCGAAAAACATGCAGCCACGTGATCATTGAGAACGCTTCCTAGTTGTCAGTGCTAATATGGCAGTAACTACAGTCTGTCAACACACACCAACTTTCACGTTTCCCGTAAAATGATTACCTTTCCAAGTTTCAAAATCATGAGTGCTGTCTAAAGCAATACTTTGATACTTGCGTTTGCATGTTCGAATCTAAAGTAATACGAAACTTTTTTCCCAACAAATGACATTCAAACCATTAATAACTGTTTGAAATGTGATACTGATATCATATATGGAAAGAATAAAAATGGAGAATTTCGCTTAATACAACTTATAAATAGGGAGCGGAAGTTGATGAAATGTCATCTTTTTTCTGACATCTCGGACGCGATGCCCATTAAATATACACAATATTACACTTCATCTAGAACCCAAAAAAGGTAATTTTAAAGTGCATTTTTTTTGCATTTGTTGCCATTTGTCAGGCTTTAGGTCATTTTCCCGGATTTTCGACATTTACCCGTCATTTTTTGCAATATTCGGTATATTGTTTCATCATATTTTGTCAGTTCTTTAATTTTGGTAATATTCTTGAATCTTTTCACCAAGGTATATATATCTCGCAGGATTGCAATTTACGAGCAAAAGAAATGCTGAACTGGTGACAGTCTTTGTTGTGTCGGGGGAAACCACCAGGTGCCCGTCTGGGGCAAACTCAGATTTAAGATCAGATAAGGAGAGGCTTGAAATACCATAGCTAGACCCCGTTTGCACTGAAAATCCTTGTTGCATATTTTAATTGAATGTGCATGTGCTATCATTTGGTGCCTTTTTTAAAAGCAAGATTGCATTTTGTTTAATTTCATTTTCATTTCAATTTTTAAACTGAAACTTACAAATTTGATGGTCATTTTTTGCATTTTACGTCATTTTTTCCCCATTTTTTAGGATATTCTATAGGTCATATACCTAAATTTTTTAGGTCATCAACTTCCGCTCCCTACTTATAAATATATTAAATTATGTGGATACCTGATGTGAAACGTACGATGCACGATCAGAGAGCCTGAATATTGCATTGAAAACTGCAGAGAACAATGACTGACTTATGAACAGTGAAAGGTTTTCCATGCTCCAATGGGATTTTATTTATAACTATAAATAAACAAGGGAGAAGGACACAGGTGGGTATGATGAACTAAATTGTAATCTAAAAGTTTTAATTGAAGAAACAAAACCCGTTCGCGGTTAAAAATAGGGCATTCAATTTCAGACACATTACACTAACTGAAAGAGTATTTTCAAAATTAATAGTATCCTCGTTCTTCACCTTTATCTCATTTGTGACACATGTCAATTTCCTCTCTATTATCTGTATTCTTATTGGGACAAACACCCACATCCATGGCCGAACCGAGTATTGGTAATATCGCACGCTAGCCAACAATTCCAGAGGAAAAGTTTGATACGCGGTTTAGTGGTTCCAAGTGGTTAAAATCCCACTTTAAACTATAGATCCAGTTTTCTTACTGTGCATAAAGTGGACTTAAAAAGAAGGAAAAAATCGAGGAAAAGCGCTTGAAGGTTTCGATGAGTTCCAAGTGCCTTGATGAGGCGAAGCTATTACATGATTTTCAAGTGGTCAAGTGGCCCCGTGGTAGGGGATAAGTTTCACGTTCAGAAGGCTTTGAGTTCGATTCCCGTTCTATTGCCCTATGTTTTTTATATAACTCGAGCAACTAATTATTGCATTTTATTTAATAATTTATTTGAGTAAAAGTTAAATACATTTTTACTTTATTTTTGGGTGGAAATCTTTACTTTACCGTTTTAAATTTTATTTTTGAAAATTATTTTTTGCGATAGTTTTTTCCACATATCTCATCATTTTACAAACATTCCTTAACAAAATGTTATGCCTGGCGAAAAGTATACACTTATTTCGAGAAAATGATCCAGAAATACATATAATACTATTCACAAGAAATTATCGTAATCGTTTGGAAAACAAAATTCAAATATATAGTCGCTCGAGTTAAGAAAAAAAAATTGGAGGCAATCAAAGAGGAATCGAACCCAGTATCTCCTGCGTGTCAAACTTACACGCTACCAACCCACCACCTGGTCTTCTGTCAGTCGGACAATCTAATCGTCTTATGAGTAACGCTTGCTAATGTTTCTAATCATTGAAGTGCTTGTAATTGTTGTTGTTTGTCACGGAGTTATGTTTACTGCAACATTTGAGCACACAATCCAAACATACGTAAATTTTATACACAGAAAACATGGGTTTTCTGCACATAATTACGGAGCATGCGCTCTGTCAAGGACTAGAAGGAACCTCGCAAAAGTTACTGAAGCTTCTCTGCGGTGCTGACAGTTGGCCCATGAGTCACGTGGTCTATCTCGTTATCAGTCGACATGACCTTGAGCCTGCAGAACCAGCACACTGAAGTGAACGAAGGTATTTTACGTGATTTGTAAACTGGAAGAAAACATGCCACGCGTTACAACAGACAGAGGTTTGTCTTCAGCTTTGGGACAAACAAACCACACTAGGCATACAGACAGAGTATAATGTAAGATAAAAGGAAATTATTTCTCCGTCTCCTCACACTGACAATTTTATTGCCTTTTTTTTGGAGGTATTTGGCCACAGAAACGGGATTATATTATTGAAGTCGTATCTCGTATGATGGCTTGGTTCAGTATGCTGATCAGGTTTTTCTGACAAAAGCAGGACGAGCTACCCAAGAACAGTAATTGTCTATCTTTTATATCTGCTTCCTTCATCATCCGGTATAAGGCAGACAAGCACATACCACAAATATGTAAGAGAACTATTGCTAATTTGGTGACTTGTCTTGCAATTGAATTTCTGTCATGAACAGCTGCAAAGAAACAAAGGCTTTCCTTTTAAAGGATTACACTGAATAATTGTTATTTGATTAGGATACTAAAATGACTTCAGTATTTACATGCAGTACACAAGAGATTCTAAACACACTCTAAAACATACTACTGTTCGTTTCAACGTATTATTTCAACAATGAAGACACAAAAATAAAGGGCATGCTCAAGAAAAATTATGTTTCTTTGATTATCAAGTGCATTACGTGGTTAACATCAAGTTTGGATTTGCCGGTTATCCAAATATTATTAATTTTGAAAATAGTCTTTCAGTTAGTGTAATGTGTCTGAAATTGAATGCCCTATTTTTAACCGCGAACGGGTTTTGTTTCTTCAATTAAAACTTTTAGATTACAATTTATTTCATCATACCAACCTGTGATCTTCTCCCTTGTTTATTTATAGTTATAAATAAAATCCCATTGGAGCATGGAAAAACCTTTCACTGTTCATAAGTCAGTCATTGTTCTCTGCAGTTTTCAATGCAATATTCAGGCTCTCTGATCGTGCATCGTACGTTTCACATCAGGTATCCACATAATTTAATATATTTATAAGTAGGGAGCGGAAGTTGATGACCTAAAAAATATAGGTATATGACCTATAGAATATCCTAAAAAATGGGGAAAAAATGACGTAAAATGCAAAAAATGACCATCAAATTTGTTAGTTTAAGTTTAAAAATTGAAATGAAAATGAAATTAAACAAAATGCAATCTTTCTTTAAAAACAAAGGCACCAAATGATAGCACATGCACATTCAATTAAAATATGCAACGAGAATTTTCAGTGCAAACGGGGTCTAGCTATGGTATTTCAAGCCTCTCCTTAATAATAATAATCCGTTGCGCAACAGCCCATGAAGGGCCTAGGCGTACCTACCGACTGCCGGTCTCCCTCCCACGCTTTCCTTCGTCACCTCTAAGCGTGGAGATCTTCAACCAGTATTGGAATAGTCGGGGGGTCAGCCAGACGTATCCCCAGCCGTTATAGTAGGTCTCCGTGACCGGATTACGCTCACTCACTCGGAGCTCCCCAATTTCCTCACGATGGTGGGTTGCCACCGGCCCTATACGCAAGCCTCTCCTTATCTGATCTTAAATCTGAGTTTGCCCCAGACGGGCACCTGGTGGTTTCCCCCGACACAACAAAGACTGTCACCAGTTCAGCATTTCTTTTGCTCGTAAATTGCAATCCTGCGAGATATATATACCTTGGTGAAAAGATTCAAGAATATTACCAAAATTAAAGAACTGACAAAATATGATGAAACAATATACCGAATATTGCAAAAAATGACGGGTAAATGTCGAAAATCCGGGAAAATGACCTAAAGCCTGACAAATGGCAACAAATGCAAAAAAAATGCACTTTAAAATTACCTTTTTTGGGTTCTAGATGAAGTGTAATATTGTGTATATTTAATGGGCATCGCGTCCGAGATGTCAGAAAAAAGATGACATTTCATCAACTTCCGCTCCCTATTTATAAGTTGTATTAAGCGAAATTCTCCATTTTTATTCTTTCCATATATGATATCAGTATCACATTTCAAACAGTTATTAATGGTTTGAATGTCATTTGTTGGGAAAAAAGTTTCGTATTACTTTAGATTCGAACATGCAAACGCAAGTATCAAAGTATTGCTTTAGACAGCACTCATGATTTTGAAACTTGGAAAGGTAATCATTTTACGGGAAACGTGAAAGTTGGTGTGTGTTGACAGACTGTAGTTACTGCCATATTAGCACTGACAACTAGGAAGCGTTCTCAATGATCACGTGGCTGCATGTTTTTCGCTAATAGATAACTGCGTTTTTTCAACACATACACAAATACATCGTCGCTTCGAAACATCAAATATTCATCTTTGATGCTTTCAAATTACCAACATACGAAGTGGCATGCAATTCAAAAGGTTTTGCAGAAACCTCAGTTTTATAAATAAGGTTGGATGAAATTAGACAAAAAAAAACTTGCCTTCTGCTGGGCTCGAACTCGGGTTGCCCGCATGCTAGTCCGACACGATAACCAACACTCCAAACGAGACAATACGAAACTCTTTCGCAAGTAGTAGACTGAAACGCAAGTTAATTTTCAGATTGCTAATTCCCAAGGTATAACATGCCTTGGCAGATGTGTCTTGCATTTTCTGTACTTTTGTTATTTCAGTCGCTTTGGTCTCTCCCTAGGTCAATCACGGCAATAATGAGGAATATTTTTTTGACAAAGATGATAAACAAACACACAAGAATGATCACCCTCGCAAAAAAAAAAAGCCAGAACTCGAGCCTGGAACCTTCGACGCGAGGTGTGTTTCTCGTTCTAACTATATCTGTGTGTTTTCGTTAGATATGAAATGAAGTAAATAAATAAGACAAGTGGGTGTAAGGGACTGGAGAATCGCAGCTACGTAACCATTGAGAAGATATACATCGCCTAGATAGAGAATCTCTATATCCCATTGCGATAGAGAACTTATTAGAAGAATGAAAATACAGATTAAGCGAACAAATTTGATGCGTATCCTTTCGTCAAAATGCCTAGAAAACAATATTACATACTTCTTCACTAATAGAAAAGAATAAAAAATAATGTCCTTGGTGGGGATCGAACCTAGACCTCACTGATGAAAGCTCTGTACGCTAACCAACAGCCTATCAATAGCACCATGCTTTCCTTTTTCCAGTCAGTCTGTTTCCTTCCTCAGCACCTGAAGACGAAAAAGCATGTTAATTTCTCTCATAATTGTTTCATTGCCTATTAATAGAAACCACGTATGTCACAAATAGACGCATTCTTTCTGTGAAAAATCCCATGTTTCGCACATCGTGCTTCTCCATTTACTGTTATTTGGACATTCACTTGGAAGTTAAAACTTAGCTTTGTGCGTTTGTTTTCGCGTGCATGTGTGTTCGATATTTTTCTGGGCATTATTTTCGTTCAAAGCATTAATGTAATTGTAAAATATGGAATTTACTGTAATGCAAGGAGTGAAAATATAAACCCCGTCCGTCAGGTTCGTTCCCAAGCAACATTAAATAATGGAACGTAACGTGGATCGAGTATTATTCCATGTCGAGAACACGAGACATTACGATCGACAATCTTCATCTCGTATTTCTCTTTGGCATCAAAGAGATGTATACCCGTGACTGGTATACAAGCCGCAGAATTGCAATGCTGTTTGGGTTGTCTAGTCACAAGGCGCTTGGTGGTCAGACATGGAAGGCTTGCTTCAGTGCTTCTTCAATAGGGTCGTTACAAGCCAGCTGTGTCCAAGACTGTACACTGTCAGATAACTTTCAGTTTCAGGTCCAAAAACTGTATGCATAACCGACACAAAGGTAGACACAGCATTAGATAAGTCGTAAGGCATCTTCAAGAATTCGTACTGGCGACCGTTGTACGAAAAAGCAGTGTATTTTCGGCATTCTGGTTTCAAAGGAATCTGTAAATAGCCTGAAGCTAGATCTAAACTCGAAAAATACTGGGCTTGTTTAAATCTCTGCAATGACTCATCAATAGGTGGCACTGAGCTTTTAGGAACAATCATAATACAATTTAATAGTCGAAAATCCAGGCACGGTCTTACACTACCATCGGGCTTATCCACCACTAGTAATGGATTTAGATAGGGTGATACCCATGGTTGAATAATGTTCCAGCTTTTCCACAAGCTAAGTTCTTTTTCTAGAGCTGCCCTTTTCGAGAGCGGCACTGGATATGGCGGGCGATGAACTGGTTCGGTACCTTCTAAAATGATCTCACATTCTGCACTTTCCATGGTACCGGGCTTCTCTGAGAACACAGCTATATATCGATTCAGCACTTGCAGCAACTCCTGCTTCTGGGAATCATTCAGAATGTCTATAGTTTCAACCTTCTCCTTGAGGTCTGCCGGTTTATATATCCACTCTTCGTCTCTTTCTTGGACCTTTTGGATGTACCGCACAATTTCAACATCCAGTGGATTCCCTACATCTTGATCCGGAGTTTTTCCAAAATACAATTTTACCGAGTTTCTTCTGAAATTTATCTCGGCCTCGTGCTGCTTCAAGAATGGCATGCCCAAAAGAAGAGCTGCACCAAACCCTCTCAATATAAAAACTTCAGTACTGAACACCATACCTTCAATCTCCAGTTCCACACGTCTGCTGCCAAAGATACGCTTCCTATGGCTCCCAGAAAAATCCACCAATCTTATCTCTGGAACCTTCTGCACTTGAATACCTGGAATTTGTTCCTTTAACTTAGTCCAAATTTGATAACTTAAAATAGAGCATTCGCTCCCAGTATCTATTACACAAGTCACTGGTATATCTATTAACTTTGCAGCCACTGCTGGTGATTTATATCTTCTGTTTCAGTTAGTTGGAAGTTAACCTTTAGTTCTTGGATAGTTGTATCAGGTCGCTCCTCCGAGGCCCCTTGCCTAAATGGGAACGAAGCACCTAGACAAGGATCTAGTTTGTTTGGCAGGATTGAGACCTTTAATTATGCAGGAAGTCCCGGGTTGTTTATAGGGCTTCCTCCTGCTCAGAGGTCAAAACTTCTCTGGAGTTTGACTGTCTTCCACTTGGTCCCGAGTCTCTAGCCGAGGGTCGCCTACTGCTTCCCTGATAGTTCCTCCTCCAATCGGGAAATCTGCGATCTGGCCCTCGATTTGGTAGATAAGGTTCCCATCGACAGTTCTGGTTACGGCTCAGTCCTCTGCTACTCCACCTCTATTAAAATTCCGAGTTCTCCAAGGGTTTTCTGGTTTAGTATCACTCTTGGTCTCAATGCTTCGCACTTTGAAATTCTTATTGAGAAGTTCTTTACCTTTGAAGTCCTCTTTATTTCTCCAGAAGTCGGGATCATCGTATATTTCAAAGTCCTTGAGGAAACTGGTCAAGTCGTCTACTGTTCTGGGAGAGTGCGCAAGGCAGAGATTTCGAGTTCTATAAGGTAACTGACCTATGATTAAATTCAGCACCTCGCTCTCGCTGAAGTTGTCACTTAGATTCCTATAGGCGGCGTAAATGCTCCAAGCGAAGCTCTCCATATTTGCATGTACTGGACGGGAATATCTTCTATTCCTTACTGCTGTTAATTGTCTCTGCTTAGCCTTCTCGGAGGCAAACTCTTCTTTAAACTTTATGCAGAAATCAGCATAGCTAACAAAACTGTCTATGTTACCTGCCAGGCAATGTTCAGCTTTACCTGTGAAAACTCTAGGTAGCAATTCGAGTCTGTAATTGTCAGACACTTGCATGAGCTCGAAGCTTACATTGAGCTCACGAAGATATTTCTCAGCTGACTGAGCTTCGATATCACCCCTGAACTTGAGGATGTGTGCGATGTCAGCCATTATAGGCATCTTAAATTCGGTTCTTCGCCGAGGAGATATCCCGTCGGAACTATCTGCTTCTCTAGGCCGCTTACGCTTATCTGATTGAATGGTTCCCAGATAGAAAGGATTCTGCGCCGCTCTAGGAGGTTTATAAGAGGCTGCTTCATGATTCAGACTTCTATCCCGTTCAATGGAATCTGGGAGAACATCAGAAGGCACTCCCGGTTGTAGCTGCAACCGTTCAATTTTATCTTGCAGTTCGCCTACTCTTCTGACTATAGACCCAGTCTGCTCATGTATTTCTTGCCGAAGAGATACATCCAATTTCTGTGTCTCTCCGCGGAGAGAGTTCACCTTTTCGCCGGTTGTTTTGGCAATCGTTTCTGCAGCTTCTTTCTGTTCTTGGACCGCCTTCTCCATAACTACGGCCTGCTCAGTCAGAGCCTTTACTGCTGCTTCTATCTGCTTCACTCTCTCTGGATCTTCACTTCCACTTTCCGTCGTAGACTGGGCTACCAATTGTAGACAGACATCTAAATTTTTCTTCATTTGTTCCTGCTCTTGCTCCATTTCACCACGCCAGACAGCTAAAGGTTCTAATTGTTCTTCCACTACTTTCACTACTTCAAGCTGACAAGAGATTCTAATTTTATCTACTTCCTCCCTAAGAATTTTTAACTGGTCTGTCTTATGTTGGGAGAAAATTGATCGCATCTTTGTTCTGCTTCTTTCAGCTTCTTGCTGTCTGCTGTCTTCTTGACCTTGAACTTAGGCATGGAGAGTTTCTAATTCTCTGTCTCTCTTCTCTTCTTGACCTTGAACTAAGGCATGGAGAGTTTCTAATTCGCTTTCTCTCTTCTCTTCTTCACCTTGTACTAAGGCATGGAGAGTTTCTAATTCTCTTTCTCTCTTCTATTCAGCTTCTCGTTTTTCCATTTCTCTTTTCTCTTCTGCTTATCGTTTTTCCATTTCTCTCTTCTCTTCTACTTCTCGTTTATCCATTTCTCTCTTCTCTTCTAGAGACTCTATTAGCGACCTAAATTCTTGTGTCTCTAGTTTTCTTTTAGCTTCTTCTTCTGCTTTCTCTTTCTTTCTAGCTTTCTCTAATTGAGCCATATCTTTCTTTCTCTGCTTCTCTTCCTCCGCTTTTTCTTTCTTTCTCTCTTCTTTATCTCTCATCAGCCATTCTAATAACCAATGGTCTGATGGGGTCGTACTAGGAGCACTTGGTTCTTGTCCGAGAGCCATCAAGGGCACTGATGAGCAAGTGTTGCATCTGGACTCTGCAGTGGAGACTGAAGTATATTATTGCCCCTCACATTTCCATTGGAAGTTCTCTAGACATTGGCAACACTGGAAAGACTCCATCTCTCCTCCGGTATCCTCACAGCATCCGAACCCAGTTTCTTCATCTACGGCTTTCCTCCCTCTGCTTCTTAAGTTTATACTTGACGCGTCCCTTTCCATTTTGGCACACCGTCTATGGTTTCTTCCACTACACGACACTATATCTTCACCTTCGTGAATTCCTTGGACGAACAATAACACTGACACTTATGAGCCCTTTCTAGTCCATGTAGTTAATAGGCCCCCACTGGTTTTTGGTTTCAGTCTTTACAATCGAGCCCCACGTGATGACCGCCAAAAACTTTATGCATTGGTGCTGACTCTACTTCCAAATCGAGCCCCACGTTGGGCGCCAAAAACTTTATGCAACGTCCACCCACGCAGTGCTCAGCACCACGGCGCAGGAGTACTGGTACAGGCTGCGTTCAACACGCTAAACACTGCAGTAGGGTGGTCGGCAAAAGTTTACCCATATTTGCTAACTGATTCAGTCGAAGTACAAAGACTCAGAAATATCTCAGGGCTTGCTGGATGTAAAGAAAGACTAAACCAGGTGTGTATATATATATATATATATATATATATATATATACATATATATATATATATAACAAGGCCTCCCCGTTGGCGCAGTGGTAGCGTCGCCGCCTTGTAATTAAGGGGTCCCGGGTTCGATACCCGGTGGAGGCACAAGTGGTTCGGATCCCACTTTAAACTGTAGGTCCAGTCCCGATTAGCCTTACTGTGCATAAAAGTGGACATAAAATACCAAATCAACAAGCATATATATGTAACAGTTTATTATTATCCTATCACAAGGATGTCCGTTAGCACACTTTCAAACGTGTCTTTACCTTTAGCCTTACCACTCACGTGCATTTACCTGTACCACCTTTAGACTCTAAGAGATAAGGGGGGGAGGAGGGAACATCCAATTCATTCCTCGCAGTGAGGCGCCAATGGAGAGTATGGGGACCTAATTTTATTTAGGGCCTGGTCGCCGCGGTCGTCACGGGTTCCCCTGAAAGAGAGAGTAGGTTGTCTGGAAACCTAACGCCACACTACTCTGGCGGGGTGCCGCAGGTTGATAGGCGATGGAAACCTCTCGCAGCAAGCGGAGCGGTTCCTCTCACTCTAAAGTGGAGTTGTTCTCTCTCTCCAATAAGCGGAGTGGAGTATCTCTCACTCGAAAGTGGAGTGGGTTCTCTTGCCAAAAGCAGAGTTCAACCTCTCTCGCACGAACGGAGTGCAACTTCCTTCCTTCCTTCCTTAGGATGCTTGGACTCTCGCAATAGCGGAGTGATCCTTCTTCCAGGTCCGTTGGTAAGGGAGATCTTATCGTGAGCCGACCTGAAAGCCAACTGAACTCCGGGCCTCGCTGCGCTGGCTTTATACTCTCGGTGGCGCATGGGTGGTGAAAATAGTAACTACAAGTACGCGTTGCTAACTCATTTTTTTACATATTGCAACCTTCGTACTGAGAAATCTCCAAGAAGTGACATTAAGAAAACAGTAGTGGGAAACATGTTTCTTACTTTTAAGTTGTGGAAACTTCAGGATGGCTTCGTTCTTTTTCGGGCCTATTTTAATCTTATCTCCCGAAATTAAATAGCCTAAATAAACCAATTCACCTTTAGCAAAGTTACATTTGCGAAGTTTCACCTTAAGGCCAACCTCTTCTAATCTATGGAGCACCTCTTCTATATGTTGGATATGGCTGTCGAAAACCGCATCAAAAATCAGAAGATCGTCTATGTACACTGTCAGATAACTTTCAGTTTCAGGTCCAAAAACTGTATGCATAACCGACACAACGGTAGACACAGCATTAGATAAGCCGTAAGGCATCTTCAAGAATTCGTACTGGCGACCGTTGTACGAAAAAGCAGTGTATTTTCGGCATTCTGGTTTCAAAGGAATCTGTAAATAGCCTGAAGCTAGATCTAAACTCGAAAAATACTGGGCTTGTTTAAATCTCTGCAATGACTCATCAATATGTGGCACTGAGCTTTTAGGAACAATCATAATACAATTTAATAGTCGAAAATCCAGGCACGGTCTTACACTACCATCGGGCTTATCCACCACTAGTAATGGATTTAGATAGGGTGATACCCATGGTTGAATAATGTTCCAGCTTTTCCACAAGCTAAGTTCTTTTTCTAGAGCGGCCCTTTTCGAGAGCGGCACTGGATATGGCGGGCGATGAACTGGTTCGGTACCTTTTAAAAGGATCTCACATTCTGCACTTTCCATGGTACCGGGCTTCTCTGAGAACACAGCTATATATCGATTCAGCACTTGCAGCAACTCCTGCTTCTGGGAATCATTCAGAATGTCTATAGTTTCAACCTTCTCCTTGAGGTCTGCCGGTTTATATATCCACTCTTCGTCTCTTTCTTGGACCTTTTGGATGTACCGCACAATTTCAACATCCAGTGGATTCCCTACATCTTGATCCGGAGTTTTTCCAAAATACAATTTTACCGAGTTTCTTCTGAAATTTATCTCGGCCTCGTGCTGCTTCAAGAATGGCATGCCCAAAAGAAGAGCTGCACCAAACCCTCTCAATATAAAAACTTCAGTACTGAACACCATACCTTCAATCTCCAGTTCCACACGTCTGCTGCCAAAGATACGCTTCCTATGGCTCCCAGAAAAATCCACCAATCTTATCTCTGGAACCTTCTGCACTTGAATACCTGGAATTTGTTCCTTTAACTTAGTCCAAATTTGATAACTTAAAATAGAGCATTCGCTCCCAGTATCTATTACACAAGTCACTGGTATATCTATTAACTTTGCAGCCACTGCTGGTGATTTATATCTTCTGTTTCAGTTAGTTGGAAGTTAACCTTTAGTTCTTGGATAGTTGTATCAGGTCGCTCCTCCGAGGCCCCTTGCCTAAATGGGAACGAAGCACCTAGACAAGGATCTAGTTTGTTTGGCAGGATTGAGACCTTTAATTATGCAGGAAGTCCCGGGTTGTTTATAGGGCTTCCTCCTGCTCAGAGGTCAAAACTTCTCTGGAGTTTGACTGTCTTCCACTTGGTCCCGAGTCTCTAGCCGAGGGTCGCCTACTGCTTCCCTGATAGTTCCTCCTCCCATCGGGAAATCTGCGATCTGGCCCTCGATTTGGTAGATAAGGTTCCCATCGACAGTTCTGGTTACGGCTCAGTCCTCTGCTACTCCACCTCTATTAAAATTCCGAGTTCTCCAAGGGTTTTCTGGTTTAGTATCACTCTTGGTCTCAATGCTTCGCACTTTGAAATTCTTATTGAGAAGTTCTTTACCTTTGAAGTCCTCTTTATTTCTCCAGAAGTCGGGATCATCGTATATTTCAAAGTCCTTGAGGAAACTGGTCAAGTCGTCTACTGTTCTGGGAGAGTGCGCAAGGCAGAGATTTCGAGTTCTATAAGGTAACTGACCTATGATTAAATTCAGCACCTCGCTCTCGCTGAAGTTGTCACTTAGATTCCTATAGGCGGCGTAAATGCTCCAAGCGAAGCTCTCCATATTTTCATGTACTGGACGGGAATATCTTCTATTCCTTACTGCTGTTAATTGTCTCTGCTTAGCCTTCTCGGAGGCAAACTCTTCTTTAAACTTTATGCAGAAATCAGCATAGCTAACAAAACTGTCTATGTTACCTGCCAGCCAATGTTCAGCTTTACCTGTGAATACTCTAGGTAGCAATTCGAGTCTGTAATTGTCAGACACTTGCATGAGCTCGAAGCTTACATTGAGCTCACGAAGATATTTCTCAGCTGACTGAGCTTCGATATCACCCCTGAACTTGAGGATGTGTGCGATGTCAGCCATTATAGGCATCTTAAATTCGGTTCTTCGCCGAGGAGATATCCCGTCGGAACTATCTGCTTCTCTAGGCCGCTTACGCTTATCTGATTGAATGGTTCCCAGATAGAAAGGATTCTGCGCCGCTCTAGGAGGTTTATAAGAGGCTGCTTCATGATTCAGACTTCTATCCCGTTCAATGGAATCTGGGAGAACATCAGAAGGCACTCCCGGTTGTAGCTGCAACCGTTCAATTTTATCTTGCAGTTCGCCTACTCTTCTGACTATAGACCCAGTCTGCTCATGTATTTCTTGCCGAAGAGATACCTCCAATTTCTGTGTCTCTCCGCGGAGAGAGTTCACCTTTTCGCCGGTTGTTTTGGCAATCGTTTCTGCAGCTTCTTTCTGTTCTTGGACCGCCTTCTCCATAACTACGGCCTGCTCAGTCAGAGCCTTTACTGCTGCTTCTATCTGCTTCACTCTCTCTGGATCTTCACTTCCACTTTCCGTCGTAGACTGGGCTACCAATTGTAGACAGACATCTAAATTTTTCTTCATTTGTTCCTGCTCTTGCTCCATTTCACCACGCCAGACAGCTAAAGGTTCTAATTGTTCTTCCACTACTTTCACTACTTCAAGCTGACAAGAGATTCTAATTTTATCTACTTCCTCCCTAAGAATTTCTAACTGGTCTGTCTTATGTTGGGAGAAAATTGTTCGCATCTTTGTTCTGCTTCTTTCAGCTTCTTGCTGTCTGCTGTCTTCTTGACCTTGAACTTAGGCATGGAGAGTTTCTAATTCTCTGTCTCACTTCTCTTCTTGACCTTGAACTAAGGCATGGAGAGTTTCTAATTCGCTTTCTCTCTTCTCTTCTTCACCTTGTACTAAGGCATGGAGAGTTTCTAATTCTCTTTCTCTCTTCTCTTCAGCTTCTCGTTTTTCCATTTCTCTTTTCTCTTCTGCTTATCGTTTTTCCATTTCTCCCTTCTCTTCTACTTCTCGTTTATCCATTTAGTAGTTGTATTGACTGTATTATAAACCCGAGAAAGTATGAGCCCCCCTCTGGCAGATTTGCTTACACTTAAAACTTGCTCAACATGCCCATATGAGCTTTTTGCTCAAGTGTGGAACCCTGCCTAATCCAAGATTTTTGTAAAAATGCCCTCAAATATTTCCTGAGAAAGTATGAACCCCCCTCAAGCAGATTTGGCTATACTTACAAAAATTGCATCAGCCGGATTTTTGTCCATAAACTTGTCAAAAATTGATATTTTTTGGCTATACCTGAAATTAAGCTAAAACCCATACCTACCCACACATATTTACTTCTGGTTTAAGTTCAATTGGATGCCAGGTTCAATTTTTTTATCTATATGCAGAGCCCCTCTAGAATGGCAATGACCTTGTTATGTATTGATTTTTGCTTCCCAAGTAATGAAGCTTTGCGTGCAAACAATTGCATCAGCCACTATTGTGAGAGTGGTTGAGAAAAACAGATGTGTTGTTACAGTGCTTCTCATACTTACAGGACTGTTTGTTTTAATATCATATTTCTGGTATGTTGAACAATATTTTGCCTGACATCTAGCTTGTTTGTTGTAATCCACTCTTATTTAGGGTCAGGCTTATATCTGTCCCAGCCTGTTATACAAAAATCAATACATAACAAGGTTATTGCCATTCTAGACATGCATGTCCGTGCAGGTATTTGTGCTAGGTCAGTGTGAATGAATATTTATTCTCTTTTTCCACTTGTAGGTTATTGGCTTTACAACCTGTCATAAGATAAGCATAGAGTTTTTGATTTGGACCCCAAGAAATTTTATATAAATACCAAAGCCAAAAAATATTAACACACATACACACACACACACACACACACACACACACACACAAAATATACAAAGCACAGTGCTGAACCCAGCTGATATTTTTTATCCAGCATAGAATTTTGATTTGAATCCCAGGAAATTGTATATAATAAACAACAACAAAAATGCCAAGTCAAAAATATTGTAATCAATGCAATAAGAATATATCCAGCCCCAATTGGGCCAAGCACCAAAAGATTTGTAACCCGGACAAATACAGAACTCCCACAAAAATTTGCCCTAAATGCCATAGAAAATATAGCATGGAATATTTCACATATAAACATAAAGGTACTTGCTCTGCACAGTCATCAACATTGCCCTCACAACCATCTACTTCTGGTCTGAAAAGGAAGCATGAAGCACCTGTTAATGCTAGAGCAGCAAAGCAGCCACGCTATGCACCCATCCATAGCAGTTTTAATGGCCAATTAAGAGATTATCGGTTTGTATCAGAGCCAAGATGTGGTATTAATAATTTTTTGAACAATATAAATCCTGATCTGCAGGCAATTCTAAATGCACAAAATGGCTCTTATAAGCTGTCCCTCAAATTGTTTGCACAATATAAGAAACCAAATGGCACAAAATTTACACAGCCCCACATAACAGAAACTGTACCGGTATATTCAAATGCAAATTCAGACAAAATAATAAGCAGTTTAATAGATCAATTGAATATTAAACACTCTGAATTTGCAGCAAAAGAGTCTGGATGGAGCCTATGCGGTTCTCCACACAAGTTATATGTCAATATTTCTGAATTCAGCCCATTACAAGGATCTACATATTTGCCATTACCTGCCAATATTAAAAACAAAAGAGCCGTGGTCAATATTGAAAATACCGACCAGAAATGCTTTTTGTGGTGTATTTTAGCTGCTTTGTTTCCAGTTTCAAGGCATCCTGAGAGAATAACTTATTATAAACAATATGAACACAATTTCGATGAAGCAGTGGAGGGTTTAGAATATCCAATGTTTGTTCAGAATATTGATAAATTTGAAAAAAAGGCCAGGAATATCAATGGCAAACAATTATCTATTAATGTATTTATTTGTTCCACTGGCAATTGCTTGATAGCACCTCTCAGAATCAGTACAATTGATGATGATTCTGCTGTTCCGATTGATCTGCTCTTAATTGAAGGGGATGGCACATATCATTACACTCTGATACATAATCTTGAAGCTTTAGTGAGAACACAACTAGACAAATCCAATACAATATTCAAGTTGTGCAGAAGATGCTTAACTGTATTTTATGGTCAAAAAATGGTAAAAGGGGTTCGTGAAGAGAGTGCAGAAATTGCCAAAAACAAGTTAATTGAGCATCTGAAATACTGTAAAAATCATAAACCTGTTCATATGGTGATGCCCAATCCAAGTGAAAATTGCAAATTCAAAAAGTTTGAAGCCTTGTCGGAACACCCAGCATATATTGTCTGTGATTTTGAATCAAACCTCAAACCTCTTGCATTCTGCAATCCAGATCCTGAAGAATCTTCAATTACACCATACCAGCTACATGAACCTTCCAGTTTTTGTTATATAGTTATACGGGATGGTGTAGCTAGTGAGCCACACTTATACATGGGACCAAATGCCATCAAAGAATTTGCACATAGAATAGAAAATGAGTGCCGTGACATAGCATCTAACATCTTATTAAAATCAAAACCCATGTTGCCTTTAACAGAGAAACAGATTGAAGATTTCAACAAAGCAGAAAAATGCCCGGTATGTGATTCTGAATTTTCAGATGCAAATATCAAGGTTCATCACCATTCTCATACAGATGGTAAATTCAAAATGGCCCTGTGTAATAGCTGTAATATTAAGATCAAGAGACCAAAATTTGTCCCCATATTTTGCCATGGAGCATCCAATTATGATTTCCATCATCTGATCAGATACGAGGGGTTTGACAAGCAGAATTTAAATATTTTAGCTGAAAATGATGAAAAATATATATCTATTAGCAAGATAATTAAAGTTAATGGTGTTTCTATTCACATAAGATTTCTTGATTCTTACAGAATTTTATCTGCTAGCCTGGCTACACTGGCAAATCAATTATCTGATGATCAATTCAAAATCACAAGTGCCTTGTTTCCAAATCAGGACCTGAAATTAATTAGGCGGAAGGGTGTATATCCATATGACTATGTTACAGATTTTTCTAAATTTGATGAGTGTTCTCTGCCACCACAAGAAGAGTTTTACAGCAAAATCAGAGGATCTGGAATCACTGATGAAGATTATCACCATGCCCAATTGATGTGGAACAATTTAAAATGCAAGACATTTGGTGATTATCACATGGCATATTTGAAACTTGACGTCACCCTCTTAGCTGATATATTGCAGGCATTCAGAAAATCTTCTATGCAAAATTATAAACTGGATCCAATATATTTTTTCAGTGTTTCGGGCCTAGCATGGGCCGCAATGTTTTTCAACACCAAAAAGCCATTGGATCAGATCCAAGATCAAGATACGTATCTGTTTATGGAGAAATGTATAAGAGGAGGGATGGTGCAATGTTCCCAGAGATATGCCAGAGCAAATAACAAATATATGCCTGATTATGATCCAGCACGGCCATCAAATTATATAGTGTATGTAGATGCAAACAGCCTCTATGGTCATGCCATGATGCAAAAACTGCCATATGCAGGGCTTGAATGGGTTGAAGATTTCAATATTGAAGATCTTCAGGACTTTGATGACAGTAACTATGGCCTATTCTTAGAGGTTGATCTGACAATTCCTGATGATTTGCACAATAAATTTTCTGATCTGCCCCCAATTCCCGAGGTTCAGTGCTCACCTGGCTCTAAACAGAAGAAGCTCATGATGACTCTGGAGCCGAAACAGGGTTATGTCATATATTACAAAAACCTCCAGTTCCTGATGAAACATGGTGTTCAAGTGACCAAAATTGGAAAGGTTTTGAGGTTCAGGCACTCAGAATGGTTGAAACCATACATTGATACAAATACAGAGCTTCGAACATCTGCAAAGAGCCAATTTGATAAGGGCTTGTTTAAATTGATGGTTAATTCTGTGTATGGCAAAACTATTGAAAATGTCAGAAAACATACCGATGTTAAAATAATTACTGACCCCAGCCTGAGCAAAAAATTGGTTGCAAAGCCTAATTTCAATTATAGAAGAGTTTATGATGAGCACATGGCACTTTTCAACATGAAAAAAACAAAGATCAAATTTGATAAACCTATTTATGTAGGGGCTGTGATATTGGAATTGGCCAAATTACATATGTTAACATTGTATTATGATGTGTTGAAACCTTTTTATGGTGATAATATAAAATTGATGTACATGGACACGGATAGTTTTATTCTTGATATTAAAACAGAAGATGTTTATCAAGATATGTCACAGCCTGAATTGTTTAAATATTTTGATACCAGTGAACATACAATAATTCAACCCCACAACAAAAAGGTGCCTGGCAAATTAAAAGATGAGACACTTGGTGATGTTATTGTGGAATTTGCTGGGTTAAGTGCCAAGGTGTACACTTTTAAAACATGTAGTGGCGCTGTTGCCAAAAAGGCCAAGGGCATTGGCAGAGTGACTGTGGAAAAAGAGTTTGTATTTGAAGATTATAAAAATTGCCTCAAATCCCAGAATTTAATCAAAACATCAGAATCCAGAATTCAGAGTGTGGATCACTTATTGACTTCAAATATTGTAAGAAAAGTGGCCCTGGACCCACATGATGATAAGAGATGCATTTTATCATGTGGCATACATACTTTACCTTGGGGGCATTGTGATTTGAAAAATGGAAATCAATGCCCAATTACAGAGCATGATTTGAAATAAATAAACATGCCTATGAACTTATTTGGGTTCAAAAAAACAGGCTATTATGGAGCTGCCAACACCACAAGCCTCTTCTGATATGCTGTCTAAACTGAGTGGCTTGTTAATTATTCATGTGAACAGCATATTTACAGATAATGATGATGAAACAGGCAAAACATTATACATATTTAACAATAATTTAAATCATTACCAATTACCTGTAGGTGGGCAATTGCAATTTATTACAACCCCTGAGGGTAATGTCAAAATTTCAGTAGGGAGAAATATTTATAGAATTAAGCACTCAAACATGGTTTCTGGCACTGTTTATACTGTTTCTGCTGGTGACTGCTTATATATTGAGGTCCCTGGGTCATATGACAAGCTTATACCCTTTTTTATAGAATTAAGAATCAGATACTCTATAATAAATAACCACTAAAACAAAAATGCCTAATGATATATTTGGCCATACAAGACATGAAGATCACAGTGATGAGATTCTGATGCTTGATGTCAGAGTCAAGAAATTAAGAAGTGATTTACAAGCTTTACAGACCACACTCAATGCCAGTCTTCAATTAGAAATTACAAATTTACAATCACAATGCATGGACCCTCTTCTTAAAATTGATTCTGAACTCAAATTGTTGCTTCAAAAATATACTGATCCGGCAACATTGGATAATTTTCAAAGTTTGGAAGAAGCTGTAGCAGCTCTTCAAGCCAAATTTAAGACCCAGGCCACCAACTCTGAGCAATTGAAACAACAATTAGAAGAGCAGATAAATAATGTCCAGGCACAGCTCCAAACAATTGTCAAAAGCATAAAATCACAAGAAGATTTTGATCTAGTGATTTCCACTCTAAAAGAACAGATTCAGTCACTCCAGATACCTAATCTGGACCCCCTGAACAATGCCATAGCCGAGGTTAAAGAAAAAATTGAGACACTTGAAAATTTTATGAACAACTTGCCATCTTCTGATGCTTTGAATGCAATAACTCGGAGTGTAGCAAATATTAAGCTGCAACTTGAAACATATGAAGATTTTGGAAAAATTCAAAGTTCCATAACCCATCTTGAAGGTACAATAGCAGCAGTGCAAAATGATTTGGCAAATGTACTAGAATCCCGATTGCCTGGAATTGTAGACACACTTGTCAGTGTCCAGCACCAAATCACAAAGCTTGAAAACCTCAACACTGAATCTGAGCTATCTCATTTTCATCACTTGATAGATGATATCCAAACAAAACTTGAAATTTTACAACAATCCACACCCACTCAGGCAGATATAGCCCTGCTCCAAAATGCTATGCAAAATGTGGCTGATGCTTCTGAATTAAACAATGTAAAATTGACACTTGAATCTTTGCAGAATACAGTATCAAATCTTCCCACATCACACGAACTTAAAAATATTAAGAGGGCAGTGAATCGCATATTGAAATCAGAAGATATCAAGAATATCCAGGCAGAGATCAAACATCTCACTCAGACAGTGGCCACTCTACCAACCAATCAACATATTAATGAACTGCATGCCCTGTTTGAGGATATCAGAAGACAGGTCCATGATCTTACTGCTCAAAATTCAAAATTGGCAGTTATTGAAAATTTGCAACAAATTGTAGCTAATATCAAGCAACAGCTAGGAACCATGGAATCCAATCAAACAAATGCTCTGTCTGTTTTTGCCACCCAGCTTCAAGAGATTGTGCAACAATACAAGAAACTTATTGTGGACATAAAAATTAAGCCAGGCCATGATGATGTTGTTAGGACCATCAATGAGCACCTTGAATCTGTAACAAGCAGATTGCTCACAGCAGAAAAAGAAATAACCGGCATAATCGAGAATCCAAAACATTCAGTAATTCTTGAATTGTACAGCATCCCCAACAAAGAATATGATTCACCATTTACACCAGGTGGCAAAATATATATGCTGTCCCCTGCACAATTTTATTACCAATTTTTTGTTGGGGGCACACTGAGACCAATCAAGATCAAATATTGGCTTCAACCACAGGCACACCACTATAATAATTTTATAATTCTGTGTTCCAACAATTTATTAAAAGCCAGTCAATAAAACATTACTCGAGTTACAGTGATCTCTAGGCCTCAATTGTAGAGAGATTCAACAAAACCCTAAAAAATCTTATGTATAAACAATTTACACTTCAAGGTAATTTTAAATGGATTAATATTCTTCCAGAACTTCTACATAAATATAATAACTCGGTCCATTCCACAATCAACATGAAACCCTCTGAAGTAACTTCATCTGATGAGCAAAAATTGATCAGGACTGTTTATTATCCTAGATACCAGCCAACAACAAGAAAGGCCAAATACAGGGTGGGTGATCAAGTAAGAATCAGCAAATATAAGCACTTATTCAAAAGAGGCTTTACAAGAAACTGGAGCACTGAATTATTTACAGTGGTTCAAGTTAAACCTGGGACCCTTAATACATATATAATAAAAGATCATCGAGGAGAAATTCTCAAAGGCCGATTCTATGAACAAGAGCTCAGCAAAACTAAACAGCCTGACACATATCTCATAGAAAAAATCATCCGCAGAAAAGGCAACAAGTTATTTGTCAAATGGCTAGGACTCCCAGAACACAGCTGGATCGATGCAAACAAAATAATAATATGAACACCTGGGATGTTATAAAAAGGCTGCCAGAACCTGAACAGCAGAATAAGAGAAATGGAAAATTGCTGCCTGATAATATTAGGTGTCTTATTGTTGGGCCATCTGCTTGTGGTAAAACTACACTAATGGTTGATAATTTTTTATTGGCACCCAAGTGGTTAGACTGGAAAAACAGGCACTTGTATATCTTCTCTAAGAGCTTGGAACAATTAAAATATCAGCAGCTGATGAAGCTATATGATGGATTGGATATAGCCACTTTTGAATCAGATGTTAAGCCACTCCATGAATGTCTCGATAATTCTGTTGTTGTGTTTGATGACATTATACTGGATAATCAAAACAAGGTTAGAAATTTTTTTACACAGGGCCGACACAAAAACATTGATTGCTTCTACCTGGCACAGACTTTTTCTAAAATACCGAAGCAGCTGATCCGAGACAACAGCAATTTTATATGTGTGTTTCATCAAGATCATACCAACCTCAAACACATACATGATGAATATGTAGGTGGGGACTTGAGCTACAATGATTTTTCCAAGTTTTGCAGCAGGTGCTGGAACCAGGACAGTTATGGGTTTGTCACTATTGATATGACAAGAACACCCAATAGTGGCAAATACAGAAATAAAATCAACAATTTTCTAGACATTGAAATATAAATAAATAAACATGAAAAGGCCAATTATTGATGATCTTAAGTTAAGAGATTATCTTGTAAAAAGATTTAAGGGATGGAAATCAGAGAACCGAGGAATTTATGAACAACACAAACAAACAGAACAGCCTATCATTGATGCTATTAGTGAATTAGGTAAGAATATCAAAACTGTTACAGAGCAAAATCAAAATTTGATCACAGAGCTTGTACCTGTAGCTGCTAGGAACATATTAGATTATCCAATCACCCCACTTTCCAGTATTCATACACCTAGTCCTATTGCTCCTCGAAGAATTGAAGCTACTCAGGATCCTATTGAATTGGGTCTTCTTGCTCAAAAATATTTAACCACACCTAAAGACAACAAAGATGAGGTGTTTGGCTTATATGCTGACACAGAGCTTGATGGCAGTATCATACATAGAATTGGCAATTTCAGAGTAACATTTATGGGGGATGATCTGATTGTTTATTCAGAATCTCGTCTCGGAGAAAAAGGTGCTTTTGTTAAGTATCCCGGCACACCTGGATTGTGGGAACTGATGACTAGGAAAAGGCCTGGCAGCTATACAGATCAAGATTATGAGCATTACAAAGAAATATTAATAAAATCAGATGCTCTATACCAGAACAATGATCCCACACAAAAAAGAGTCAAGTCTAGCAGTGGGGCAAAATACAATAATTTAATCAAGCCCATATGGTCACAGATCAAGACTGGCAGTGGAATCAAACAATACAACACCCTGCCTAAAGAATTTGTGTGGGTTGATGATGTCAGGAAACTTGTAGATAGGTTATTGGTGATAGCTGGGGAGGAAAATGCTGGGAACCACAATTTTTACAATGAAAAGGTTGGAATTATGGACATGATAAGTACCAAATTGTCTAATTTTATAGTGAATGACACTAAGGGGATTGGATATCTTATAAAAATTATTAATACTCTACCACCTAAATTTTGGAATATTTCTGAGGGTCGGGGCCTGGTTAATGACATTATAAACAAGCTGCCATTTGAACTACACATTCCAGGCTATCAGTATTGTGGTCCAGGCACAAAATTGGACCATAGATTAAACAGAGGTGATCCTGGTGTTAATCCCCTAGATGCTGCTTGTAGAGACCATGACATAGCATACAACACACATTCTGATCTTGACAAGAGACATGTTGCAGACAAGAAATTAGAAGAGGTTGCATTTGGTAGATTTGTAAGCAAAGATGCTTCTTTAAGTGAAAAAATAGCAGCATTGGGAACCACCATAGCTATGAGCACCAAACAAAAACTGGGGTGGGGGCTGTGAATATGTATATAATAAACCTACAATGAAGGCCAAGGGTGTTATGTATCAAATACCTTATGCAGGTCTTAAATCTCTTAAAACTATTGACAGTCTTTTAACCAAAAAGCAGCGCAAGAAAAAAAATTCTTGTCTTGCAAAGGGACATGGTATGAAATTGTTGCTTAGTCCCCCCCAATTAAAAAAATTACAGCAATCAAGAAAAAAATCACATGTGGGGGGTTTCATATTTACTATCCCGGCCATCTTAGCTGCTCTCGGGGCTGTTGGGAGCTTGGCTGGGGGATCAGCTGCCGTAGCAAAAACAGTAATAGATGCCAAGAAAAATAAGGCAGAATTAGATGAGCAGAGGCGCCATAACCTGGCCATGGAGAAAAAAGGCAAAGGTGTTAAGAGAGCCATGAATAAGTTTAAAAAAAACAAGAGCCGCTTACAAACCAAGATATTGAAGCTTTAATCAAGCCACTGGGCATCAAAAATTTTAGAGGTGTGTACATGTCTGATTCTTTGCCAGAGCAACCACTCAACAAAGAGTGTGGCATTGTTAATTTGGATAAGTACAAAAATCAGGGCACTCACTGGATCTGTTATCTTAAATATTTAAAAGATGAGGCATTTGTGTTTGATTCATTTGGAGGTGTTCCACCTGAAAATTTAGTAAAATATTTAAAATCACCTAATCTTTATTACAATAATGCCCGTGTACAAAATTTCAAAGATGTTAATTGTGGACATTTGTGTTTATCTGTTCTCAGATATATGTCTCAAATAAATAAACCATCAATTGAAGATTTTCAAAAGGCCTTGTGGTATTTAAAACATCATGGGGGTATTCCATCTCATCAGCCAAAATTCAATATTGAAACTCAAATTGCATGATGACATAGTGTATCCCAAAACAATAGCTCTGAGAGCATTTTATGGCATGTACTTGATCCCTAATATTACTCACCACAACAACAATATTGCAGTAGGGGATCAAAAAATTGTCATCACTCCAGGGCAATATAATCTGTCCACTCTAAATGCTCAATTACCCAGAGGTGTAGTGTTAACTCAAAATTCTGTCACTCACAGAGTAGAGATTGTATCTGCTACAGAAACAGTGGATCTGGGTATTATAGGAGAGCTGCTAGGCTTTGAGAACAACACAAAACTTGAAGCAGGCATCAAACACACTGCTATGAATATACCTAAATTCTTAGCCATAGAGACTCTGAATATTCACTGTAATGTGGCTGAGGGTATGATCACCAAATCAAATGGCATAGGCACTCACAAACAAACTGGCATCATTGCAACATTCAAACCTAATTCCGAATTCATGGAGCCAATCATCTACAATCCATCCCAACATTATATTTTCCTGTGTGCCATAATAGAATAGATTATATTGAATTGATGGTCACTAATGAAAAAGAAGAATTAGTTGATTTTGCTGGAGCCACAACAACTGCAATCATAGAGATTAACATTTAAATAAAAATACATACAAGAAGAAAATGGAAAATATTGAGAGTTATGAGCTACAATCATTCTCCCCAAACAGGAGGACATTTGCAAATTTAAATCAACCCAACACAGAAATTGAGGTTGATCTTGATGTTGGGGATGGATTTATACACCCTCACAGAGCAGATCTATACATCAAATTTGATGTTGTAAAGCTCGATGGAACAGATTATCCGGCAAATTCAAATATAAGATTGGTAGACAATTTTGTGCCGCATCTGTTCTCTGAAATTGAGATCAGAAAGCATGGCGTTGTTATAAACAGAATAGATTATCCCGGCATTACCTCCACAGCTTTGGCCACATTAAAATTATCCAAAACCGAGGCTTCTTACTACAAAATAGGTGGATTTGAGGCTGGTGATAAGATATTATCTAAGAACCACACAGTGCTGTTCCCCATGCGCCTGTTGCCAGGATTCTTCTCAGATTACAAAGATATTATGTGGAAGGGTGGTTTAAGAATTACATTTAGAAGAGCTGCCAATGATAATAATGCTTTGATGAGGTACAGCGCATTAAGCCCTACAGGAGAAGCTCTGCCTAATACCCTACCTGATGCAGGCAAATGCATTATTCAGACTATGGAGCTAAGAATCCCTGTTGTTGAATATGAGGCCAGTTATGCTCTTAAATACAAAGCTGATATAATAAAAAATCCACAGGTTCTTTTACAATTTTATACATATCAATGTGTACAGAAGCCTGCCGCTGGTTCTTATTATGAGTTTGATGCTACAAATTCATTCTCCAGTATTCAATATGACATGCCTGATTTTGTGGTGGTACTTTTTCAGACTGGGAGACACAATAATCAGGAAAAAAATTCAAGTAGATTTGATAACTGCAACATCAAGAACATATATCTTAAAAATGGCAGAAATGAGGTATTTCCTAGAGAAAATTACAATTTAGACATGTCCAAGAATGATTTCCTTAAATTATATGAAGCATTTACATCCTTCAAAAGGGTCACTACTGGCAATACTGACATGTATTACACACCAGATGAATTCAAAGCACAGAGACCCATGTTTGTAATCAACACTTCAAAAAGGAAACAAGTTGTGGTGAATGACAGGACAAATATTAAAATTATCTGTGAATTCCATGAGGCATTACCTGATGACACCATATGTAGTGTTATTCTCATAGGTGAAAAATCATATGTTTATGATGTAAGAAATGAGAGGGTCACAGAGCAATTCTAGAAGATATTTGCTCTATTATCCTGTTGTACAACATATTTTGGCAGGTTTCAAACCTCAACTGTATATCAGCTAGCAGTGAATATCCCATGTATGGGCATATTATTTTGTTGTATGTATTTCAATCTTACACATTTTATAAGGACTCAAACCCAAAGCTCCTGATTACAATGCAGCAATATTAACACTTCTCCATATGGAATATATCCACATTTTACTGGGTTCTGAGACCTTAATACAGACAAAATTGGATTTTGACTGCAATGAATTATTCTCCAAGCCTTGCCTAGGCTCTTATTATCAGAATAATACAAAACTAGAATTGCTTTCAGAATGAAAAGCAGTTCATTGCTACTGTGCCAGAAAATATGTATCTTTATCTCAATAATCTTTGTTACACTTTTACATGTTGCACAGAAAATGTGTATATTTATCTCAATAATCTTTGTCACATTTTTACATGTCACACAGAAAAATTAATGACCTCTTCAGTGAATCGCACAGAAAAATCATTAATGCTCCCTTCTAGCTGTATAGATTATATCTCTTGCGTGCCGGCAAAACATGCAAACAATTAATTATGTTTGCCCGCTTTTCCCCTATTGTATGGCTGAGCGGGTAGTTCCCAATAGAGAATAATTTTGCTCTGTTGAACAACACTTTTTACTAGGTTTAAGATCTGGGAGTCATCAACTAGCAATAATTATTCTCAAAATCTCACGTGTGGAGATATTATTTTGCCACATATATTTCAATCTCTCAGAACTCAAACCCGAGCCTTTTGCTTACAAAGCAACAATATTAACATTTTGCCATCAGGGGAGGCTTCACATTTTACCAGGATTCAAACCCGAGCCTCCCGATTACAGGGCAATAAAAACCATGCACCACACTCTACTGGGTCTCAGAACCCAATAGATATGAGCTTTATATCAATTCAAGATTCCTGGGATTTTGACAGAAAAACACACTATAAGCAATAAGATCATATGGGAACTTGGCATAGTTTTAAGTATAAGCAAATCTGCTTGAGGGGGGTTCATACTTTCTCAGAAAATATTTGAGGGCATTTTTACAAAAATCTTGGATTAGACGGGGTTCCACACTTGAGCAAAAAGCTCATATGGGCATGTTGAGCAAGTTTTAAGTGTAAGCAAATCTGCCAGAGGGGGGCTCATACTTTCTCGGGTTTATAATACAGTCAATACAACTACTCCATTTCTCTCTTCTCTTCTAGAGACTCTATTAGCGACCTAAATTCTTGTGTCTCTAGTTTTCTTTTAGCTTCTTCTTCTGCTTTCTCTTTCTTTCTAGCTTTCTCTAATTGAGCCATATCTTTCTTTCTCTGCTTCTCTTCCTCCGCTTTTTCTTTCTTTCTCTCTTCTTTATCTCTCATCAGCCATTCTAATAACCAATGGTCTGATGGGGTCGTACTAGGAGCACTTGGTTCTTGTCCGAAAGCCATCAAGGGTACTGATGAGCAAGTGTTGCATCTGGACTCTGCAGTGGAGACTGAAGTATATTTTTGCCCCTCACATTTCCATTGGAACTTCTGTAGACATTGGCAACACTGGAAAGACTCCATCTCTCCTCCGGTATCCTCACAGCATCCGAACCCAGTTTCTTCATCTACGGCTTTCCTCCCTCTGCTTCTTAAGTTTATACTTGACGCGTCCCTTTCCATTTTGGCACACCGTCTATGGTATCTTCCACTACACGACACTATATCTTCACCTTCGTGAATTCCTTGGACGAACAATAACACTGACTCTTATGAGCCCCTTCTAGTCCATGTAGCTAATAGGCCCCACTGGTTTTTGGTTTCAGTCTTTACAATCGAGCCCCACGTTATGACCGCAAAAAACTTTATGCATTGGAGCTGACTCTACTTCCAAATCGAGCCCAACGTTGGGCGCCAAAAACTTTATGCAACGTCCACCCACGCAGCGCTCAGCACCACGGCGCAGAAGTACTGGTACAGGCTGCGTTCAACACGCTAAACACTGCAGTAGGGTGGTCGGCAAAAGTTTACCCATATTTGCTAACTGATTCAGTCGTAGTACAAAGACTCAGAAATATCTCAGGGCTTGCTGGATGTAAAGAAAGACTAAACCAGGTGTGTGTGTATATATATATATATATATATATATATACATATATATATATAACAAGGCCTCCCCGTTGGCGCAGTGGTAGCGTCGCCGCCTTGTAATTAAGGGGTCCCGGGTTCGATACCCGGTGGAGGCACAAGTGGTTCGGATCCCACTTTAAACTGTAGGTCCAGTCCCGATTAGCCTTACTGTGCATAAAAGTGGACATAAAATACCAAATCAACAAGCATATATATGTAACAGTTTATTATTATCCTATCACAAGGATGTCCGTTAGCACACTTTCAAACCTTTAGCCTTACCACTCACGTGCATTTACCTGTACCACCTTTAGACTCTAAGAGATAAGGGGGGGAGGAGGGAACATCCAATTCATTCCTCGCAGTGAGGCGCCAATGGGGAGTATGGGGACCTAATTTTATTTAGGGCCTGGTCGCCGCGGTCGTCACGGGTTCCCCTGAAAGAGAGAGTAGGTTGTCTGGAAACCTAACGCCACACTACTCTGGCGGGGTGCCGCAGGTTGATAGGGGAAGGAAACCTTTCGCAGCAAGCGGAGCGGTTCCTCTCACTCTAAAGTGGAGTTGTTCTCTCTCGCCAATAAGCGGAGTGGGGTATCTCTCACTCGAAAGTGGAGTGGGTTCTCTTGCCAAAAGCAGAGTTCAACCTCTCTCGTACGAACGGAGTGCAACTTCCTTCCTTCCTTCATCAGGATGCTTGGACTCTCGCAATAGCGGAGTGATCCTTCTTCCAGGTCCGTTGGTAAGGGAGATCTTATCGTGAGCCGACGTGAAAGCCAACTGAACTCCGGGCCTCGCTGCGCTGGCTTTATACTCTTGGTGGCGCATGGGTGGTGAAAATAGTAACTACAAGTACGCGTTGCTAACTCATTTTTTTACATATTGCAACCTTCGTACTGAGAAACCTCCAAGAAGTGACATTAAGAAAACAGTAGTGGGAAACATGTTTCTTACTTTTAAGTTGTGGAAACTTCAGGATGGCTTCGTTCTTTTTCGGGCCTATTTTAATCTTATCCCCCGAAATTAAATAGCCTAAATAAACCAATTCACCTTTAGCAAAGTTACATTTGCGAAGTTTCACCTTAAGGCCAACCTCTTCTAATCTATGGAGCACCTCTTCTATATGTTGGATATGGCTGTCGAAAACCGCATCAAAAATCAGAAGATTGTCTATGTACACTGTCAGATAACTTTCAGTTTCAGGTCCAAAAACTGTATGCATAACCGACACAAAGGTAGACACAGCATTAGATAAGCCGTAAGGCATCTTCAAGAATTCGTACTGGCGACCGTTGTACGAAAAAGCAGTGTATTTTCGGCATTCTGGTTTCAAAGGAATCTGTAAATAGCCTGAAGCTAGATCTAAACTCGAAAAATACTGGGCTTGTTTAAATCTCTGCAATGACTCATCAATAGGTGGCACTGAGCTTTTAGGAACAATCATAATACAATTTAATAGTCGAAAATCCAGGCACGGTCTTACACTACCATCGGGCTTATCCACCACTAGTAATGGATTTAGATAGGGTGATACCCATGGTTGAATAATGTTCCAGCTTTTCCACAAGCTAAGTTCTTTTTCTAGAGCGGCCCTTTTCGAGAGCGGCACTGGATATGGCGGGCGATGAACTGGTTCGGTACCTTTTAAAAGGATCTCACATTCTGCACTTTCCATGGTACCGGGCTTCTCTGAGAACACAGCTATATATCGATTCAGCACTTGCAGCAACTCCTGCTTCTGGGAATCATTCAGAATGTCTATAGTTTCAACCTTCTCCTTGAGGTCTGCCGGTTTATATATCCACTTTTCGTCTCTTTCTTGGACCTTTTGGATGTACCGCACAATTTCAACATCCAGTGGATTCCCTACATCTTGATCCGGAGTTTTTCCAAAATACAATTTTACCGAGTTTCTTCTGAAATTTATCTCGGCCTCGTGCTGCTTCAAGAATGGCATGCCCAAAAGAAGAGCTGCACCAAACCCTCTCAATATAAAAACTTCAGTACTGAACACCATACCTTCAATCTCCAGTTCCACACGTCTGCTGCCAAAGACACGCTTCCTATGGCTCCCAGAAAAATCCACCAATCTTATCTCTGGAACCTTCTGCACTTGAATACCTGGAATTTGTTCCTTTAACTTAGTCCAAATTTGATAACTTAAAATAGAGCATTCGCTCCCAGTATCTATTACACTAGTCACTGGTATATCTATTAACTTTGCAGCCACTGCTGGTGATTTATATCTTCTGTTTCAGTTAGTTGGAAGTTAACCTTTAGTTCTTGGATAGTTGTATCAGGTCGCTCCTCCGAGGCCCCTTGCCTAAATGGGAACGAAGCACCTAGACAAGGATCTAGTTTGTTTGGCAGGATTGAGACCTTTAATTATACAGGAAGTCCCGGGTTGTTTATAGGGCTTCCTCCTGCTCAGAGGTCAAAACTTCTCTGGAGTTTGACTGTCTTCCACTTGGTCCCGAGTCTCTAGCCGAGGGTCGCCTACTGCTTCCCTGATAGTTCCTCCTCCCATCGGGAAATCTGCGATCTGGCCCTCGATTTGGTCGATAAGGTTCCCATCGACAGTTCTGGTTACGGCTCAGTCCTCTGCTACTCCACCTCTATTAAAATTCCGAGTTCTCCAAGGGTTTTCTGGTTTAGTATCACTCTTGGTCTCAATGCTTCGCACTTTGAAATTCTTATTGAGAAGTTCTTTACCTTTGAAGTCCTCTTTATTTCTCCAGAAGTCGGGATCATCGTATATTTCAAAGTCCTTGAGGAAACTGGTCAAGTCGTCGACTGTTCTGGGAGAGTGCGCAAGGCAGAGATTTCGAGTTCTATAAGGTAACTGACCTATGATTAAATTCAGCACCTCGCTCTCGCTGAAGTTGTCACTTAGATTCCTATAGGCGGCGTAAATGCTCCAAGCGAAGCTCTCCATATTTGCATGTACTGGACGGGAATATCTTCTATTCCTTACTGCTGTTAATTGTCTCTGCTTAGCCTTCTCGGAGGCAAACTCTTCTTTAAACTTTATGCAGAAATCAGCATAGCTAACAAAACTGTCTATGTTACCTGCCAGCCAATGTTCAGCTTTACCTGTGAATACTCTAGGTAGCAATTCGAGTCTGTAATTGTCAGACACGTGCATGAGCTCGAAGCTTACATTGAGCTCACGAAGATATTTCTCAGCTGACTGAGCTTCGATATCACCCCTGAACTTGAGGATGTGTGCGATGTCAGCCATTATAGGCATCTTAAATTCGGTTCTTCGCCGAGGAGATATCCCGTCGGAACTATCTGCTTGTCTAGGCCACTTACGCTTATCTGATTGAATGGTTCCCAGATAGAAAGGATTCTGCGCCGCTCTAGGAGGTTTATAAGAGGCTGCTTCATGATTCAGACTTCTATCCCGTTCAATGGAATCTGGGAGAACATCAGAAGGCACTCCCGGTTGTAGCTGCAACCGTTCAATTTTATCTTGCAGTTCGCCTACTCTTCTGACTATAGACCCAGTCTGCTCATGTGTTTCTTGCCGAAGAGATACCTCCAATTTCTGTGTCTCTCCGCGGAGAGAGTTCACCTTTTCGCCGGTTGTTTTGGCAATCGTTTCTGCAGCTTCTTTCTGTTCTTGGACCGCCTTCTCAATAACTACGGCCTGCTCAGTCAGAGCCTTTACTGCTGCTTCTATCTGCTTCACTCTCTCTGGATCTTCACTTCCACTTTCCGTCGTAGACTGGGCTACCAATTGTAGACAGACATCTACATTTTTCTTCATTTGTTCCTGCTCTTGCTCCATTTCACCACGCCAGACAGCTAAAGGTTCTAATTGTTCTTCCACTACTTTCACTACTTCCAGCTGACAAGAGATTCTAATTTTATCTACTTCCTCCCTAAGAATTTCTAACTGGTCTGTCTTATGTTGGGAGAAAATTGTTCGCATCTTTGTTCTGCTTCTTTCAGCTTCTTGCTGTCTGCTGTCTTCTTGACCTTGAACTTAGGCATGGAGAGTTTCTAATTCTCTGTCTCTCTTCTCTTCTTGACCTTGAACTAAGGCATGGAGAGTTTCTAATTCGCTTTCTCTCTTCTCTTCTTCACCTTGTACTAAGGCATGGAGAGTTTCTAATTCTCTTTCTCTCTTCTCTTCAGCTTCTCGTTTTTCCATTTCTCTTTTCTCTTCTGCTTATCGTTTTTCCATTTCTCTCTTCTCTTCTACTTCTCGTTTATCCATTTCTCTCTTCTCTTCTAGAGATTCTATTAGCGACCTAAATTCTTGTGTCTCTAGTTTTCTTTTAGCTTCTTCTTCTGCTTTCTCTTTCTTTCTAGCTTTCTCTAATTGAGCCATATCTTTCTTTCTCTGCTTCTCTTCCTCCGCTTTTTCTTTCTTTCTCTCTTCTTTATCTCTCATCAGCCATTCTAATAACCAATGGTCTGATGGGGTCGTACTAGGAGCACTTGGTTCTTGTCCGAGAGCCATCAAGGGCACTGATGAGCAAGTGTTGCATCTGGACTCTGCAGTGGAGACTGAAGTATATTATTGCCCCTCACATTTCCATTGGAAGTTCTCTAGACATTGGCAACACTGGAAAGACTCCATCTCTCCTCCGGTATCCTCACAGCATCCGAACCCAGTTTCTTCATCTACGGCTTTCCTCCCTCTGCTTCTTAAGTTTATACTTGACGCGTCCCTTTCCATTTTGGCACACCGTCTATGGTTTCTTCCACTACACGACACTATATCTTCACCTTCGTGAATTCCTTGGACGAACAATAACACTGACACTTATGAGCCCCTTCTAGTCCATGTAGCTAATAGGCCCCCACTGGTTTTTGGTTTCAGTCTTTACAATCGAGCCCCACGTGATGACCGCCAAAAACTTTATGCATTGGTGCTGACTCTACTTCCAAATCGAGCCCCACGTTGGGCGCCAAAAACTTTATGCAACGTCCACCCACGCATTGCTCAGCACCACGGCGCAGGAGTACTGGTACTGGCTGCGTTCAACACGCTAAACACTGCAGTAGGGTGGTCGGCAAAAGTTTACCCATATTTGCTAACTGATTCAGTCGTAGTACAAAGACTCAGAAATATCTCAGGGCTTGCTGGATGTAAAGAAAGACTAAACCAGGTTTGTTTATATATATATATATATATATATATATATATATATATATATATATATATATATGTAACAGTTTATTATTATCCTATCACAAGGATGTCCGTTAGCACACTTACACACGTATCTTTACCTTTAGCCTAACCACTCACGTGCATTTACCTGTACCACCTTTAGACTCTAAGAGATAAGGGGGGGAGGAGGGAACATCCAATTCATTCCTCGCAGTGAGGCGCCAATGGGGAGTATGGGGACCTAATTTTATTTAGGGCCTGGTCGCCGCGGTCGTCACGGGTTCCCCTGAAAGAGAGAGTAGGTTGTCTGGAAACCTAACGCCACACTACTCTGGCGGGGTGCCGCAGGTTGATAGGCGAAGGAAACCTCTCGCAGCAAGCGGAGCGGTTCCTCTCACTCTAAAGTGGAGTTGTTCTCTCTCGCCAATAAGCGGAGTGGGGTATCTCTCACTCGAAAGTGGAGTGGGTTCTCTTGCCAAAAGCAGAGTTCAACCTCTCTCGCACGAACGGAGTGCAACTTCCTGCCTTCCTTCCTTAGGATGCTTGGACTCTCGCAACAGCGGAGTGATCCTTCTTCCAGGTCCGTTGGTAAGGGAGATCTTATCGTGAGCCGACCTGAAAGCTAACTGAACTCCCGGCCTCACTGCCCTGGCTTTATACTCGCGGTGGCGCATGGGTGGTGAAAATAGTAACTACAAGTACGCGTTGCTAACTCATTTTTTACATATTGCAACCTTCGTACTGAGAAACCTCCAAGAAGTGACATTAAGAAAACACTAGTTGGAAAATCACTAGTTGCACGTGTCAATATAAACTAAAACTGTGTGTATTCCGACAATACAATTAATAATGAGCCTCGCAGGGCTCTGCAATCCTAAACATACAGTTGAACAGTGTAAATGACGATAAATGATAACATTTACCAAATACAACGACCACGCAAGGTCTAATAATGAGCGATGTTAATAAACGTAGAGGTGGACCCGTTAACATTTACAGAATACAGCGACCACGCAGGGTCAAATAATAATAAGCGGAACTAATAACCGTAGACGTGGATCCGTTAACACATTTAAACATTTTGCATGCATTTTTCATCCATACCTTCTTAACAAAATATAATATTCCGACCTCGCAGTGTTGTTAAATGTGGCGACCACGCAGGGTCGTTACAATACATACACATTTATTTATTTTTTATGCTAGTATTATCCTGCTGAAAAACAACTGGCTGACCTTAGAACAGCAGTACGTTTACATGTAAATACAAAAAAGTCATAATTTTATAATACAAGATTGGATGATAAAGTTGTGACTGTACAAAAGAAATACTAAATACAATAAGAGGTACAATAAAATATTAATGATATATACATTAAAGTATACATGATATGTCATTAAAATAGGCCTGATGAATGATTAAAATACAATTGATCTTTAGGCTCGTTGGAAACTATTATAACTACTGACTATGGAGTTTAGAAACTTATTATATTTATAGATGTTGTCAATAACGACCAGTGGCGGATTAAGCTTCCTCGCCGCCCCTAGGCACAAACTTAATGTGCGCCCTTCTCAAAAGAAAAGTAGTAACTTATTTGCACCGACCCAGTACGTAAGTTCCGTCTGAATATGTGATTGAAAATGGTTCTCCAAGGTCCCAACAGATTTGTGCCTTGTTAAGAATGCCAACTCGCAGTTATTGTGTTCTTCAGAATTTTATTTATTTATGTATTTATTTATTGAGAAAATTTCAGATACAGCACAGGCGGCCATTTTACACCGAAATTGTCAAAAATGAGAAAGCAATAATTATAATAAGCATAAAAGTAAAAAAAATAGAAAAAAATAACATAAATACATAAAAAATAAATAAGAAATAATTAAGAGTAACAAAACAACATAAAAGTGTATAGCAAATGAACAAAAAAATAAGTAACAGATGGCACTATGTGATATTAATTACAAGTATTTCTTCTGATTGAAGACGGAAAGGCAAACTCGGAGGAAAATATATCAATACTTGAGGGGAGATCATTGTATTGTGCTGCAAGTCTATAAAAGAGAGATCTTTTTTGAATTTCTAGTCTAGGTTTTTTTGTATAAAATAACCTTGTATTGCGAGTTGTGCGCATAGGTACTCTAAAGTGGAATTCCTCAAGGAGTGTGTTGCAGCGGATTTTACCATTCACAATTTTGTATAAGTAACTGAAATCATTCTGCAAACGTCGCTGATAAGCAGTTTGTAAGTTTAGAAAAGTCAAGAGATGCGGAGATGAAAAATTGCGTAATGAGGGAACCCTGTGACGGACTATAGCAGTAGTGTAATTGGCTTTATTATAAACTCGAGAAAGTATGAACCCCCCTCAGGCAGATTTGCCTACACTTAAAACAAGCTCAACATGCCCATATGAGCTTTTTGCTCAAGTGTGGAACCCTGTCTAATCCAAGATTTTTGTAAAAATGCCCTCGGGAATTTCCCGTGAAAGTATGACCCCCCTCAGATTGATTTGCCTACACTTATAAAAGGCACTTCTGTGAGATTGTTGTCCATAAATTTGTTAAAAATATGCCCCTTTTGATATTTTTTTTGGCTACACTTAAAACTAAGCCAAGATGCTCATAAGAGCTACCCACACACACCTACCCACACCCACACATATTTACTTCCGGTCCACTTCCGGTTCACTTCCGGTCCACTTCCGGTTTGCCTACTTCCTGTCCACTTCCGGTCCACTTGTGGCCTATTTCTGGTTTATTTATATTGCATCATGTTTTGCAACAAATTATTACCCAATATTAAGCAATAAATTATTAGACATGTGTTGTTTTCTGATTGGTTGGTTAAGACATAATGTGATGATGTGTTATATTCTGATTGGCTTATTGTTTCAGATGTTTTCAATGCTGTCTGTGTTTAGGCTATATAAAGAGATTTTGCATTGCATATCAGCCAGTATTGTGAGAGTTGTTGAAGAGTAAGGGTGTGTTGTTGCAGTGCTGCTTATATTTTTTAAACACAAAAATATTGCAGATTTGTATAAATTGAATTACAAATCTATTTGATTTAATAGACAGAATTTTTAACAACCTGTCATAGGTTTATTAAATATAAAGTTTTGATTTGAACCCCAAGAAATTTTATATAAATACCAAAGCCAAAAATATTAACACACATACACACATACACATATACACATACACACAAATCACACTGCTGAACCCAACTGATATTTTTTATTAAGCATAGAATTTTGATTTGGACCCCAGGAAATCTTATATAATAAACAACAACAAAAATGCCAAATCAAAAATATTGTAATCAATGCAATAAAAATATATCCAGTCCCCATTGGGCTAAGCATAAAAAGAATTGTAATCCAGACAAATGCAGAACTCCTACAAAAATATGCCCAAAATGCTATAGAAAATATAACATGAAATATTTCACTTATACTTGTTCTGCACAGTCATCAACATTTCCAAACAAAATTGAATGGAAATATTTGTGTGATTGCCCTCTATAATTTAGATTGCAAGGCCATATTTTGTAATTTTCTAGACCAGGAGCTAGACCCTCTGCACCAGAAACAGGGCATAAAATGCCTCTCCACAAATTATGTGAGCATCATGGAGCACACAATACACTTTACAATTTTGAGAATCTTAATTTAAATTCAGGAACAACAGATTTGGATTTGATGTATCTGGAAATATCCCTTTTTTCAAAAAATGTTTGCATCTTGAATCAACTTGCAAACAATATTACATGTTAGGCTGGGCTATCTCAACAGCAGAGGCATGCAGCTTAGTGGTTTCCTGCACTCACACTTCTACTTATTGATCATAACAATAAAAATCTAATAAATAATATTATTAGCCCACTATTATAATTTAATTATAAATAAGATGTCTGAAGTAAACATATTCCATGATTTTATTATTCTATTAAAGCACCCAATGCTGCAATTTTTAAATTTTTGCTGAAGAAGATACATGATTATCTCAGTCATGTTCAACATCTGAGAATTGTATGCATCAAAATATTGCAGGTGATGATTAAAATCTGCACCACTATACAACATTCCAATATCTGTTGTAACAAATTCTGCCTTTTGGAACCTATCCAGATGCATCATCAAAAATCTAAAATGTTTCCAGTTTGAGCTCTGATTGGGAAGAATCTCAAAATCATAGAATCTCCCCACACTTGCATGATTTGAAAACCATCCTCCATAATAGGAAAAATCAATATAATAATAAAAAAACAACAAACTGTCCCACAATTCTCCTTCAAGAATTATACTTGTGGCACTCAAAATCAGTGATGTATCTCAAGTTTAGATAATTGAATTTTTTGTGTGCTGTTCAGGGCCCAGCGGAACTCTGTTTTATTATTGATTGAAAATAAATCATACTCTGAGAGTGTTGAGAATCTAATTTTGAAATCAGGAAGAAGAGATTCAGATCTAATATATTTTGCAACATCTCTTCTGTCAAAAAATGACATGAGCATTGATCCTATTGTGCACCTACACAATTGTGGAGAGCAATCATGTAGATATAAACAGAAATTGTACATGGCTCTGTGTACCTCCCGATCAGAATTTGAGGTTGAGATTTGAAGATTGCAAAAAATTGCAGTTTAAAGGTTCAAAATATCTCAAATCATGAAATTTTATCTTCAAACTCAGCAAATACAGAATAATCTCATTTGCATTTATGACCCCTGAGATATATTTTTCTCTTCTAACAAAATCCGCACCAGAAAACACCAAGCCTGTATTTGTGGTTACAAATTAAAAATCATCATAGGATTTCAAATAAGTATCATAATTTAAATGTTTCCAGTTCTCAGATATGTCAAATGGGATATGAAAACAATACATTGATTCAAAATATTTTGTTGTGAACCAATAATTTTTTCTGTAACAATCATAAAAACCTACAAACAGCCCAACAATTCTCCTGTGCAACAGATATATGTATTTTTCCTTCTTGCCCAACAATCCCAGATGTATGCATCCAAATTCATGGTCACTGTCAAGCACCCACCTAAATTCTGTCTCATTTCTAACTGCAAACACATCATATTCACATAAATCGGAAAATGCAAGCTTGAACCTTTCCAACAGTGATTCCGATTGTATATATTGTGACAAATTCCTTCTCTCAAAAAACATTGCAACAAGTGCTGTGTGTTATCCTTCTAAAACAATGCACATTCAAAAATGCAATGCTGTAATTTTTTAAGAGCATGCCCAACACTATGCTTAATAATATTGTTCCTTTGTTGCTGATAATCCCGATTTATTTCCAAATCAGACTGCCCGGGATACATGTTTGCTGAACAATATTGCAAAATTGGAACTGTAGCAACTATGTATGTATTATTGGGTGCTTAGATAATTGTTCCCCACACCTGCATGTTTCATTCCAAGAGGTTTTGTCTAGGCACAGTGCAAGGCACTTACTGCTGCAATTTCTGAATTTTTGCCTCAGAAAATACAGAACAAGCTCATTCAGGCATTTGTGCTTTAAATACCCAACAAGATCCGGGTGGAAATCATCTGCACTGAACAAGTGCCCATCATCTGTGGTCACAAATCTCACTGAAATTTGTATATTTTGAAAATTTGTTCATGCCTGGCTTAAAATCTTCAAGTCGATACAAATTGCCCTCATCTGTGGTGACATATTCAATATGATTCAGGGGTAGAGGTACAGAAATTCTGTTGGTGATATTATAGTGGATCCAGTTTAGACTCTGTGGCATAATTATGTCCATTCTGTACACAAAACAATTCTCATTGCAATTGTTGTACCAGTAATCATCATACATTGCAAATCCACAATGCCAATAATAATACTCTACAGAATAATGCACAAAAAATCCAACAATTCTTTTGCATGTATTGAACATGGATATTTCAAATCTTATTAGGGATGTTAAACATACGTTGAAACGTTTATATAGGAACAATGGTGGAAAATATCAGAATCAGATTATCTGGATTCTCTGAGTATGACCTGTTTGCAGTTTGCAATGAAACAGAGATGCAGTGGGTGCTTAACAGTGAATTGCCTTTTCACTACCTATGCCTTAAATATATAAGCAAGTTTGAAAAAATTGTGTACAATAATTATGGCAGAATTGCTGGATATTTTGTGAATTTTTACACAGATGATTACGGGTATTATTTCATGCTCAAAGTGTTTAGGAATCACTGGTGGGGAAATTGCTACAATTTGTTTTCAGAGCATAGGATGACGATTGATTCATATCCAAGCTTGAATTGGATGCATTACAAATTTAGAATATCTACAATTTATAATGATATTGAATTTGTCACAACAGATGCTGGCTATTTGTATAGTGGGGATGATTTTGATCCTGATTGTGTGTGGTACTCTAAACATATATACCTGAATGAGATTATAATGTATTTTATAAGACAAAAATTCAAAGATTGTGATTCTGATTGTATTGCAAAAATTCTAGGTGGGAATAATCTTAGCAGAAGATGCAATTGTGGGAAACAATTGTGGGAAACAATTATTTAAATTAAAAATATTTTCAGACACAGCAGAAACAACAGACACAGCAGGGACAGCAGGGAGTGCAGAAATAGAGCAGAAACAGGATTGAAGGTATAGAATGAATTTTTTGTTCCCAACATATTGACTGTACAGAATAGTGAAAGCCTAGATATAAATATAACCCATAGATATTCTGTTGCCCCCACTTGCAAGATGTCTGAAGATTATATTGTAAAATATATAAACAATCAGTATCTTGTCTACAGTATATATGAAACAAATGCAAGAGATTTTTCAGATAATTTTAATCACAGAACTGTTTGTTTTGAAGAGAACCCATATGTCCCCACACAAATTATGCAAGTGAGCATCATAGATGCATTGAATACAAATCAACAACTTGTCAGCATCCTGGGGAATTATGTCACAGAGATAAGCCTTGTAGATTTCAAAATTGTTGTTAAAATTTCAAATAAAGGCACAAAATGTTATGTCAACAAGATTTTCAGACCTGAGCTAAGCACATCCCTGAGCAGTGATGGGATCCTCAGGTTCTGTGACAACATTGTGAGCCCCCCTGAAAATAAGATCAATCTGTTCAAGCTCAATACCCACAAATACAATCAGTTGCTCAGGTATGTATACTCTGAGGTTGGGTACTATGATGATTTTTATGTTATGGCCCTTGTAGGAACAACAAAAATATATTTTGTAGAATTTCAGGACAAAACACCTGATAATATCATCACATATGAATACATAGAGAATATAGGATATGCATTCATCAAAAATTCCAAGACCTCAGCAGAAAAATCTAATTATATGAGCTCTATCAACTATGTTGATTGTTTCTCTACAAAAATTATATACAATTCAGAATCTGTAAATGCCATTGTTTCATGCTACCTCCTTTTCAGAACAGCAAAAAATAACACCGGGAGGGTTCTTGCAGTTGAGTGCTTCATGCAACTTGACAGATTGGAATATATTAAATTGAAAAAATTACCCCATCTCATATACAATATTGTTTTGGATGAAACAAGTGACACTGTAATTGTTCACTGTGTAATATCTTTGATGGGCCTTGAATCACATAAAAACAGTTTCATCTCAAAATTTGCAACAATCATAAACAATAAGGCTGTATCGGAATGCATTGAGTAATGGGTTTTCATGATTCTGTTCCTTGCATATTCATGCCAGTGTGTAATTATTAAATATGCAGAATTTTTTTGACAAAAGAGCAATTTCGAAATACATCAAATCACAATCACTTATTGGGGATTTCAGGCTTAGGTTCTTGAATCTGTCCGAGCATGACCTGTTCTCTGTTGGGAATGAAACTGAAATGCAATAGGTGCTTTCAAGTGATTTTGCCTTTCACTACCTGTCCCTGAAATCCCTAATAAGATTTGAAATATCCATGTTCAATACATGCAAAAGAATTGTTGGATTTTTTGTGCATTATTCTGTAGAGTATTATTATTGGCATTGTGGATTTGCAATGTATGATGATTACTGGTACAACAATTGCAATGAGAATTGTTTTGTGTACAGAATGGACATAATTATGCCACAGAGTCTAAACTGGATCCACTATAATATCACCAACAGAATTTCTGTACCTCTACCCCTGAATCATATTGAATATGTCACCACAGATGAGGGCAATTTGTATCGACTTGAAGATTTTAAGCTAGGCATGAACAAATTTTCAAAATATACAAATTTCAGTGAGATTTGTGACCACAGATGATGGGCACTTGTTCAGTGCAGATGATTTCCACCCGGATCTTGTTGGGTATTTAAAGCACAAATGCCTGAATGAGCTTGTTCTGTATTTTCTGAGGCAAAAATTCAGAAATTGCAGCAGTAAGTGCCTTGCACTGTGCCTAGACAAAACCTCTTGGAATGAAACATGCAGGTGTGGGGAACAATTATCTAAGCTCCCAATAATACATACATAGTTGCTACAGTTCCAATTTTGCAATATTGTTCAGCAAACATGTATCCCGGGCAGTCTGATTTGGAAATAAATCGGGATTATCAGCAACAAAGGAACAATATTATTAAGCATAGTGTTGGGCATGCTCTTAAAAAATTACAGCATTGCATTTTTGAATGTGCATTGTTTTAGAAGGATAACACACAGCACTTGTTGCAATGTTTTTTGAGAGAAGGAATTTGTCACAATATATACAATCGGAATCACTGTTGGAAAGGTTCAAGCTTGCATTTTCCGATTTATGTGAATATGATGTGTTTGCAGTTAGAAATGAGACAGAATTTAGGTGGGTGCTTGACAGTGACCATGAATTTGGATGCATACATCTGGGATTGTTGGGCAAGAAGGAAAAATACATATATCTGTTGCACAGGAGAATTGTTGGGCTGTTTGTAGGTTTTTATGATTGTTACAGAAAAAATTATTGGTTCACAACAAAATATTTTGAATCAATATATTGTTTTCATATCCCATTTGACATATCTGAGAACTGGAAACATTTAAATTATGATACTTATTTGAAATCCTATGATGATTTTCAATTTGTAACCACAGATACAGGCTTGGTGTTTTCTGGTGCGGATTTTGTTAGAAGAGAAAAATATATCTCAGGGGTCATAAATGCAAATGAGATTATTCTGTATTTGCTGAGTTTGAAGATAAAATTTCATGATTTGAGATATTTTGAACCTTTAAACTGCAATTTTTTGCAATCTTCAAATCTCAACCTCAAATTCTGATCGGGAGGTACACAGAGCCATGTACAATTTCTGTTTATATCTACATGATTGCTCTCCACAATTGTGTAGGTGCACAATAGGATCAATGCTCATGTCATTTTTTGACAGAAGAGATGTTGCAAAATATATTAGATCTGAATCTCTTCTTCCTGATTTCAAAATTAGATTCTCAACACTCTCAGAGTATGATTTACTTTCAATCAATAATGAAACAGAGTTCCGCTGGGCCCTGAACAGCACACAAAAATTCAATTATCTAAACTTGAAATACATCACTGATTTTGAGTGCCACAAGTATAATTCTTGAAGGAGAATTGTGGGACAGTTTGTTGTTTTTTTTATTATTATATTGATTTTTCCTATTATGGAGGATGGTTTTCAAATCATGCAAGTGTGGGGAGATTCTATGATTTTGAGATCCTTCCCAATCAGAGCCCAAACTGGAAACATTTTAGATTTTTGATGATGCATCTGGACAGGTTCCAAAAGGCAGAATTTGTCACAACAGATAGTGGAATGTTGTATAGTGGTGCAGATTTCAATCATCACCTGCAATATTTTGATGCAAACAATTCTCAGATGTTGAATATGACTGAGATAATCATGTATCTTCTTCAGCAAAAATTTAAAAATTGCAGCATTGGGTGCTTTAATAGGATAATAAAATCATGGAATGTATTTACAGAGTGTGAGTGCGGGAAACCACTAAGCTGCATGCCTCTGCTGTTGAGATAGCCCAGCCTAACATGTAATATTGTTTGCAGATTGATTCAAGATGCAAACATTTTTTGAAAAAAGGGATATTTCCAGATACATCAAATCCAAATCTCTTGTTCCTGAATTTAAATTGAGATTCTCAAAATTGTAAAATGTATTGTGTGCTCCATGATGCTCACATAATTTGTGGAGAGGCATTTTATGGCCTGATTCTGGTGCAGAGGGTCTAGCTCCTGGTCTAGAAAATTACAAAATATGGCCTTGCAATCTAAGTTATACAGGGCAATCACACAAATATTTCCAATCAATTTTGTTTGGAAATGTTGATGACTGTGCAGAACAAGTATAAGAGAAATATTTTATGTTATATTTTCTATGGCATTTTGGGCATATTTTTGTGAGAATTCTGCTTTTATCTGGATTACAATTCTTTTGGTGCTTAACCCAATTGGGGCTGGATATATTCTCATTGCATTGATTACAATATTTTTGATTCGGCATTTTTGTTGTTGTTTATTATATAAAATTTCCTGGGCTTCAATTCAAAATTCTATGCTTAATAAAAAAATATCAGTTGGGTTCAGCAGTGTGTTTTGTATATTTAGTGTGTGTGTGTGTTAATATTTTTGGCTTTGGTATTTATATAAAATTTCTTGGGGTTCAAATCAAACCTCTATATTTAATAAACCTATGACAGGTTGTCAAAAATTCTGTATATTAAATCAAATAGATTTGTAATTCAATTTATACAAATCTGCAATATTTTTGTGTTTAAAAAATATGAGCAGCACTGCAACAACACACCCTTACTCTTCAACAACTCTCACAATATTGGCTGATATGCAATGCAAAATCTCTTTATATAGCCTAAGCACAGACCGCATTGAAAACATCTGAAACAATAAGCCAATCAGAATATAACACATCATCACATTATGTCATAACCATCCAATCAGAAAACAACACAAGTCTAATAATTTATTGCAAAACATGATGCAATATAAATAAACCAGAAATAGGCCACAATTGGACCGGAAGTGGACCGGAAGTAGGCAAACCGGAAGTGGACCGGAAGTGAACCGGAAGTGGACCGGAAGTAAATATGTGTGGGTGTGGGTGGGTGTGGGTGTATGTGGGTGGGTGTGGGTGTGGGTTTTTATGAGTATCTTGGCTTAGTTTTAGGTGTGGGCAAAAAAAATATCAAGAGGGCATATTTTTGACAGGATTATGGACAACAATCTGACAGAAGTGCCTTTTGTAAGTGTGGAAAAATCAATCTGAGGGGGCTCATCATTTCACAGGAACTTTCCGAGGGCATTTTTACAAAAATCTTGGATTAGACAGGGTTCCACACTTGAGCAAAAAGCTCATATGGGGATGTTGAGCTTGTTCTAAGTGTAGGCAAATCTGCCTGAGGGGGGTTCATCATTTCTCGGGTTTATAATAGGTATTTTATACTACTTATAGCTAGGAAGAAGTGAAAGACTGAATCGATTCTGAAGAGGTGAGTGGGACATGCCATGGACCAGACGGGAGAGCAGTATTCTATTATTGGGGAGATGAATGATTTGAAGTACAAAGTGAGGGTTGAGATGTCAGTAATTTCAGTGAAACGGTAGAGTAAACCTAAGAGACGCATGGCATTTTTTGTGGTGCATAAAATATGTTTCTCAAATGTGAGCTTTTGGTCGAAAAAAATGACTAGGTCTTTGTTAGAGGATACTGCTTTTATGTTATTGCCAGAGATGGAGTAAGATGACTTAACAGATTCTTCTTGAGAGAGATAGTGAGAGTAGTACACTTGTCAGGATGTAATGTCAGGTCCCATGTCAGGCACCAGGAAGTAAATGTTAGTATGTCATTCTGAAGAAGATGAGTATCGTCGGAAGTGGAGATTTCCCTGAAAATTTTAGTCAACTGCGAAAAGAAGGTAATTGCTAGAGGGAGCTGTGAGATGGTCGGCAAGGTCATCGACGAATAATATGAACAAGAGAGGTCCTAGAACACTACCCTGTGGAACTACAGAGAGGACAGGAAGAAAGTTAGAAACAGTTCCTGGAAGAACGACACGTTGTTGGCGATCGCTAAGGTAATCTGTGAGAAGGGTGAGAAATTTTCCATGAATGTTAAATCTATTGCATAATTTGTGAATCAGAAGACGATGACTAACAGTATCAAAGGCTTTGGCCAGATCAAAGTATATTACATCTAATTGTGAATTATTTGAAATGCATTTCATAATATGTGAGAGTAAAACAGATAGGTTTGTAAGACAGGAGCTACCAGGAAGAAAACCATGTTGCTTAGAGCTTAAGTACGGAGAAACAAATTTGTACAGTCTGTCTTTGATTACTTTTTCACAGATGATGGACAGAGGAGAGAGTAAGGAGATTGGTCTGTAAGATGAAACAAAATTTTTGTTACCACTTTTGTGAATCGGTGTGATGTTAGCTTGTTTCCAAGCGTGAGGAAAGATGCCTTCCGAAAAACATCTGTTCAAGAGAATGGAAAGGGGATAGCACAGGAATTGCCCAGTTTTCCTGAGGAACATGGTGTTGATATCGTCCGGTCCTAGGGCACGGTGAACTGAAAGAGACAACAATAGATCCTTCACCTCATCGGGTGTAGTGACAAGCGTTGTTAGAGAGGAGGAACAGACTGGTCTTACGTTTGGCAACGCTGCAAGGGAAGACGGGGGGCAGAAGTTACCATGAAAATAAGCGTTGAAGAGTTCTGCCCTTCGGTCGCCTATCCCACTTTCACTATCATGCGTAATTTCAGCTGGAATCCTACTGTTATTTTTCCTTGACTTTATTAGATTAAAAAAGTTTTTTGGGTTTTCCGGGATTGTTGCAGTGATATTGTCTATATGTTCCTTATATTTTTTTCGAAGGAGATACTTTGAGTGTTGTCGCAGAGCAGCAAAGGTATTGTGCGTGTGTTCACTCGGGAAGCCCTTCCAAAGTTGCCATGCTCGTGTCTTGTTGGCCAGTACATCCCGCACTACGGAGTCGAACCAACACGGAAATCTACGAGAATATATTTTCCCTGTAGGCACGTGGTCCGTCACTGCTGCTTGAATGACACCTGTAAATAGGTCAGCTGCCTCGTCGACGGTCCCGTGTTCCAAGATGCCCCAGGGGAAGGAGCCGAGGGAAAGTCTTATCTCGTCCCACGGCGCTCGGTTCCACAGGTAGCGTTTGTTCTGGATGGAGGGGCGATGACCTCTTCTAGGGGGTGGGGGGATGAGAATAGAAACATCCAAACTGTCGTGGTCGGAGGTCAGGAGGTTCTTACGTGGCGTGATACCGATATCGTTTAGGGTGGACAGAACATAATCCAGGTTGTTGTCCTTCCTGGTGTTGAACAAATTATGTTGTTTCAGGTTTAAATCACAGATGAAAGTTTCAATAAACCATGCGTCGTTCGTACACTTTGCTGTTCCATTCACAGGGTCTCGCCAGTCAATTGAGAGGTTGAAGTCGCCGAAAAGCGCAACGTCTCCCAGGGCAACTGCCGCAAGTAAAGAATCTCGACATTCTTCGAGGAGGAACAAAATACTGTTTTTATGTGGCCTATAGTAAGAGCCAAGGAGACGCTTATTGGCACCGGTCACTGAAACTTCCACCCACAGTATTTCACAGTTCCGTTTTAAGTCGTGGCATACTTTGCTTGGCCATTTTGAGTTAACACAGATCATAACGCCACCACCACGAGTCGCACGATCGTTCCGATATATGGTGAAATGGCTTGCGAATGGCAGTTCACTGTCACAAACGTTTTTCGTCAACCACGTTTCAGTAAAAATTTGGCAGTAATATGCCATGAGTTTACACGCAAAAATTGCACAGTCGCCAAGCTTATTCTTAATGCTCTGTATATTTTGGTAATACACAGAGAAATTTGCCACCGTTTTCACAGGCCCCGGATTCACATGTATGTCCCCGCAGATCAAGGCCATGCACAGGAGGTGAAAGTACCGGACCGGGGTCCCCTTACCTGCCGAGCGTTGTTCCCTGCTGCTGGGCGAAGCCATGGCGGAGACACGCACACGTGTCGCCGCGAGTGCCAGAAAAGAAAATCTCCTCTGAGCACATCTCCACTGCAATAGTTCATCAGAATCCTTTGACACAGCGAAGGAATGATACACTGAAGCCACGAGTACACTATGATTAAACACAGGCCGAGAAAAACCACTGAAAAATCTCGAAACACAGGACGACGATCAGCACCACTACCACAACTTGCCGCCATCTTTAGCAGATGTGTGATGCTAGAATATTTGAAATGTTTTTCCAGTCTGAAATGCCGTGAGTTGCGATGTTTGTCTTGCCCTTGAACAACCTGCATGATGCACAATAAACGGCACCAGTGCTGCACGAATATACCAAATAATTCCGCAAAATTTATTCGCCATTTACAAGTTTACGAAAAAAACACTATTATTTAAAAATCTTGTCTTACCTGCTACGAGTCTTTGCGATTTAGGAAAATCGTTTTCAGCATTCTGATTAATTCCACGTCTTAGAAGAATGTCAATTGTACATTGGTAGACTCATCTAGACACCACTCGGCAGGATCGTCACTAACGAAATTTGCACTCTCACTTTCACAATCAGGAACTCCTACGAACTGAGGGGACACTACCTCAGGTGCACTTTCTTCCTCCATTAAACCCACAATATTTTCGACATTTTGCGTTTCACAGAGTTCACTCGATGTAGCCACTTCCACTTCAATTTTCGAACTGCTTTCAGAAATCAGTTTTTCCTTTCGCTTAAAAAAAAGTGTCCACTGTGCCAAGCTTTTTCTGTAAGGTTGCTTCTCTTTCACGCTTTTCGTTTGCAAGTTTACGATAAGCCGCCCCACTTAACTTTGTTCGATTCATGCTGTCTGCTGCATAAAAAAAACACCAAATTGCAAACGCACTAGCAACAAACTGAATGCACCAGCCAGAAAATACAGTAAGACAAAAACTAGTTGCGGTCCACGCGAAAGCTGCACTCACTCACTCACTCACTCACTTATCAGCAGTGTGTTTATTTTTTTTAAGACTGGCATTGTTACAGATGCGAGTTTCAAACAATCAGTCTTCTTTCCTGCCTGGCCATTAACAAACGCTTAGTGGAAGATCGAGGGGTATGTATTTACAAAAACAAACCAACAAAGGCTGGGCGGCTTGCATTGTCATTGTAAGCCATAAAAGCCACAGCACGGGTTAAAACAAATTGATTGGCGCCTGAAGGAGGCAGAGCAGACGAAACATTTCTTGATAACAAATAAATCCGATACATCAAGGTTTCTTTCGTAAGAAGCGAAAGTGTTGCAAACCATTGATTTCAAACATTGGTTTCATAGGTCTAAATTGTCACTGTGTACGTAAGACATTTGTTATTACTCTTGATATCCTGGAAAAAATATTTGCCGCCCCAGGAGTTGCCGCCCCTAGGCACGTGCCTAGTGGGCCTATTTGGTAATCCGCCACTGATAACGACCCTTTAGTGCATACTCGATACGGCGTAGCTCTTATAGATATTCTCGATAAAAGCGTAGGGACAGAGTAGTAAACTTCTAAAATTTCCTCAACGAATTTTATATCATTTCTGTTTCTTCTAGCTGAAAGGTATTCAACTTTTAACTTGTTCAATAGGTTGTCATAACTATAGAATAATTTGAACATTTTAAATCTAAAATATAAATACGAAAGACATTTATTTCGTATATTCTCAATGATGTCACATTTTCCAACACCACAGGAAAAATTCCAAGTCACAGAACTGAATTCCAGAATGGATCTGACAAATGCCATGTACAGGGTCTCTCAAAAGTTTTAGGACAACGACATTTTAAACTAGGCAACCCAATTTACACAAGCCGTTGGTGGGTTGCGTGCAGAGTTAGGCTCAATTTCAGGGTTGCCACATGCACAATAGATATTTATAAAATACGCGAAAGAAATATAAACAAGTATTATTGTATAAAATTATTAAAAATATCACTATTATATCGCAAACGACAAAATTCTTTCTGAAAGAAAAAAATAGGTTTTCTAGTATTTCATCGCTGATGAGTCTACAGTAAGGAAAAGAGGTGAGAGGAAACGAAAGGTTACAAAAGAGAGGAGAAAGAGAAAGCGAAAGGAGAAGAGGAAAAGTATAGGAGAGAAGAAAGATAGGATAGACGAGGAGAGTAGATGTAGTGAGGAGAATGGAAAAAGATTCGAGGAGAGATGAGGAAAAAAGAACAAAGAAGAGAAAAGAGGAGGAAAATGAGAGGAGAGGAGAGGAGAGGAGGAGACGAGAAGGCGGAAGTATAGAGTAGAGTAAAGGAGAGAAAAAGAGAAGAACGAAAAAAGAGAAAATAGTGCAGTGGAGTCGGAAATCTAAGACAGGAAAGGAGATAAGAGGAGTGGAGAAGAGTGGGATGGAGATAAGAAAAGTAGGGAAGGCGATATGAGATAAAAGAAGAACGGAAAGAGGGGAGAGAAGAAGGAGAAGGAACTGGAGAGAAGAGGTAGTTGCAGAAAATATCGTCTGAGCGTCAAGAATGGATGCATTGGTCAAATTATCGACATGAAACATTCAATAACATTTTGAAATGTATTGGAGAATATATTAGATCGGTGCGAAATGCCTTTTGGCTGAGTTCAGAGCAAATTAAAATCTTCCATGTAAGATCTTTGATTTTACCTGCGATTACACCACTAAAAAAATGAACGTAATTTTTAATATTTATAAGAATTATTCAATTTTTCTTCACTTCTCGGTTCATTGAAATGGAGATTTTGTAATTCAATATTTCCCCTCCCCCCATCGTCAATTCCAAACTGAATCATTCCGTTTCACACGGCGTGGACAATGAACACAATGGGATATGTCTAAAACTTACGAAAATTTTCTGCCACCGGAAAGGTTTGAACCTACGACCATCAGATTGACAATCCTGAACGGTAGCCGCTACCCTACAAGCTTTAGTTCCTTAAACCAGGTAGAAGAACCACTACACCACGCCTTTACCTTCGAATGAAACAACAATTTTTTTTAAGTATTCTGTCCCTCCAATATTGTAAATGTCGTTTGGTATACGTGTAGTTGAACTTTTACTTTAATTTTGATTTGCTTTCTTGTAGCATAACCGATACCTTCGAGAAATAATTTTCGTCTGGTAGCCTTGCATCAATGATTATAAAATTAAAACCACCCAATATTGCAGCTTGAAGACTTTTTCTCAAGAAACAGATTCATTTATACAAAAGCAAAATTGAAATTTTTACTCATTTCAAAAATCGACGATGTTATTTTCGTATTTATTTATTTATTTACAGGTTCACATTTAAATATTTTAGGGTTCGAGGGGGAAGCATGGCCCACATGGCCCCTCCCCTGGGTACTGACCTTACGTAGACAGTGGGAGAGAAATTTTGGAGAATCTTTCTATTAAGTGTATTATTTAAATCCACCTTATGCTCAGATAGGTTAAACCGTTTATTGACAATCGTGAACTTTTCGTTTAATAGATAATATTTGGTTTTAAACGACGGGAGAACATTGGTCGAATTTCCTTTCTTGCTCTTTTGAGAGAATATATACTTCTACAATAGCAATCGCGTTCGGAAACCGTGAAAAAAACGACTTGGTTTTCAAAGGCAGACAAGCTTGGTAGTCTAGCTTGCTCGCGATCAAAGTGACTCACTCACGCTATTCAAGGCCGCTTCTTATCGCAAAACACTGTGCTTCGATGCATACGCACAGTGTCTGCACCCAGCACGTTACAAGTGACCAGAGTCGAAATTTAAAGAGAATCTGAAGAATGGTACGTTTCATCAGAGGTGGCTAGGTAGGCACCAGCTCAACATGCAATAGTTTAAGTGATAATTCCTGACAAACAAAAAACCGTATTGAATAATTATTGGGATAGTAATACGTGTATCCGCTCCTTTTTAACAATGTAACCTCGAAGACAATCTGTATTCCATTTATTTATATTAGCAACTTGGTCAACCGGAGGTTATTTTATCGCCTTCGATAATCGAATTGTCTGATCGATTATTTTTTGTTTACCCAGGAACATGCCCCATAGGAGATTTCCGAGACCGGGTTACGCTACTCACTCGTAGCTCCACAATTTCTTCACGATGGTGGGTTGCCACCGGTCCCATACACAGGCCGAGGACCTAGAGAGTGAGCATAGGCGGACTCGAATCAATGCCGTCCTGCATTCGGAGGCCACGGAGGAGGACTTTTCTTATTTTACCCTTGGCAAATCGCGACGATGAGGATGAATAATGAATAGAAAAATAAAGAAGGTCACGCACAAAGTAGAGGACGATCTTCAACCTCTTAAGTGACGAGTTCAAGCCCTAAATATGAGGATTTCAACCTTAGACGACCTCAATTTCAAATTTATAAACAAAATGTCTACTTACACTAAACTTCTCATCAAGGCCAAAATAGTTTGTAACTGTGAAACTACCCCTGAATACAAATTGACATTTTCTTTCCATGTGAGTAAGAATTAAATGTGTGGCATACAGAGATGGATGATACCTTTTGAGAAGCAATTAACTGTACCCTGTCCCAGCATCTCTGGAGCAAAGCCGCGCATAGCGGAAGAGAAGTAGAGAGAGGGGAGAGGGAATCAAGTGGACAGAGCGAATCAGTGCACGCTGCTGGGAAGGCTGGTAACTGCAGTGGCTTTCCTCCCTCCACGCAATCCCATTCCTCTCACGTGTTCATCGCTGCTCAGATACTTGTTTTCATTCACCTGCTCCAGAGATAAGTGGGACAGAGTGTAGTTCGCATACATGTAGCAAGTAAAGAAACTTATACCAGAATGAAAATTCCACATAGTTTAAAAACGTTTGTTTAAGCAATGAATGACTGGAAACGGATCACACATAATTCCCTTGCCAAAATCTAGTGGTCGAAAATTAATTTCAAGACATTTCATATCTATTCACCATATTCCAAGTTATAAGAAACTATTTCGTAGATGTTCATGAAACCGTTATAAAATTACAAATAAAATATATTCACAAGCTTAGATATAATAATACGAAGAAAGAAATTCAGAGTTAAATTTCAAATGCATGTGTATAAAGAAATTCTAGAAGTACAGAGATATATCTGAGTATTTAACTTCTTTTTTGCAGATAACGTTTACAATATTGAGGCGAAAGAATAATTAGGAACAGTAGCTCCAAGAAAACAAAGGGCGTTGGTTAGAGTTCTTGAAAGCATTGCGGTCCCACGTTCGATCCTCCATACTAGATGTTCCTTAAAAAAGAATCCCTTTCACTAAACAAGAGCATGGTAACATTATTTGTAAGAGCAGTATATAGTGGCTGCATTGTTCTGCATATGAAATTTATAAAAAAAAAATAAACAAATAAATGAATTGACAAACGTTCAACGGGATATTTTTATATATAAGATCGTGAATTATGATACTCTAACGATAATTGTGTACTGCTTCAAAGACATTGACAAATATTAATGAAATAACTATTTATATGTGTGGCAATTCAGGACATGCTAATTTTACCCCTTTTCCCACTTGAGTTCAATGCAAGGATGCAAGGATCTGTAAAAATTTCAATTTTGCTTTTGTATAAATGAATCTGTTTCTTGAGAAAAAGTCTTCAAGCTGCAATATTGGGTGGTTTTAATTTTATAATCATTGATGCAAGGCTACCAGAAGTCCGATTCACCGATTTAGTCAGGACAGTGCGTTACTTTCAGTCCCTGTCCCGACTTTTTCGAACTGCAATCGTCATGCGAAAATGTCTCTTTATTATTTATTTTTTTTTGTTAACTCACAATTAGACATGTTCTTTATCGTATGAATAATTCTAAGTACGCAACATAGAATTATCATGACTTTTTAATGGCGCTCGCACTATTTGAACTATTTTGTAATATCTGTCTGTCTGTCTGTCTCTCTCTCTGGTCTACGTCAATGACAGAAATGCAAGCAATATTCTTATTTATTTTTAACCCAATTAAAGAAAAGTGTAAGCATTTAAAACAAATAAGAAAGATCATCACTGTTGCTCTTCCTTAGAAATTGTTGTTCTTCGAGAACGAAAAATTAGAAGGATTTAGTCCAGCACCTTAACACAGTGTCCCACGAGTCTCTCTTGACTAACACTGTCAAATGTGAAGTGATTTTATGAATAAAATTTTACGCCTGTTTACATATAACGTTACGCAGATTTGGTAGTTCGCACACGGTGTAATTATTTCGTGTTATCTTACGCAACAGCAAATACATTTCATAAGACGGTTCTGGACACAAGACTTGCATCAGTAAACAGCATTTTGTCTGTTACAGTATCACAGGAAAAGAACATCGTCCTGTAATGTTCAAGCCTCTAGATATTTTCCATTAATAATGTCTAATCACAATAATAAGTTAGAAGAAATAACTCGCATTTTCACAACTAAAAATATTTTCGTTTTTAATCACTTCGAAAATTATTTCTCGAAGATATCGGTTATGCTACAAGAAAGCAAATCAAAATTAAAGTAAAAGTTCAACTACACGTATACCAAACGACATTTACAATATTGGAGGGACAGAATACTTAAAAAAAATTGTTGTTTCATTCGAAGGTAAAGGCGTGGTGTAGTGGTTCTTCTACCTGGTTTAAGGAACTAAAGCTTGTAGGGTAGCGGCTACCGTTCAGGATTGTCAATCTGATGGTCGTAGGTTCAAACCTTTCCGGTGGCAGAAAATTTTCGTAAGTTTTAGACATATCCCATTGTGTTCATTGTCCACGCCGTGTGAAACGGAATGATTCAGTTTGGAATTGACGATGGGGGGAGGGGAAATATTGAATTACAAAATCTCCATTTCAACGAACCGAGAAGTGAAGAAAAATTGAATAATTCTTATAAATATTAAAAATTACGTTCATTTTTTTAGTGGTGTAATCGCAGGTAAAATCAAAGATCTTACATGGAAGATTTTAATTTGCTCTGAACTCAGCCAAAAGGCATTTCGCACCGATCTAATATATTCTCCAATACATTTCAAAATGTTATTGAATGTTTCATGTCGATAATTTGACCAATGCATCCATTCTTGACGCTCAGACGATATTTTCTGCAACTACCTCTTCTCTCCAGTTCCTTCTCCTTCTTCTCTCCCCTCTTTCCGTTCTTCTTTTATCTCATATCGCCTTCCCTACTTTTCTTATCTCCATCCCACTCTTCTCCACTCCTCTTATCTCCTTTCCTGTCTTAGATTTCCGACTCCACTGCACTATTTTCTCTTTTTTCGTTCTTCTCTTTTTCTCTCCTTTACTCTACTCTATACTTCCGCCTTCTCGTCTCCTCCTCTCATCTTTTTCCATTCTCCTCACTACATCTCCTCTCCTCGTCTATCCTATCTTTCTTCTCTCCTATACTTTTCCTCTTCTCCTTTCGCTTTCTCTTTCTCCTCTCTTTTGTAACCTTTTGTTTCCTCTCACCTCTTTTCCTTACTGTAGACTCATCAGCGATGAAATACTAGAAAACCTATTTTTTTCTTTCAGAAAGAATTTTGTCGTTTGCGATATAATAGTGATATTTTTAATAATTTTATACAATAATACTTGTTTATATTTCTTTCGCGTATTTTATAAATATCTATTGTGCATGTGGCAACCCTGAAATTGAGCCTAACTCTGCACGCAACCCACCAACGGCTTGTGTAAATTGGGTTGCCTAGTTTAAAATGTCGTTGTCCTAAAACTTTTGAGAGACGCTGTACATAACTAAGAGAAGGTGGAAGTTGTTCAGACCTTGCCATTTGTTAATGATCCAACTTGTCAGTTTTCTACTTGTTGACACCATATGATTAAGATGTACCTTAAAGCTAAATTTCCTGTCAAGAAAAACTCCAAGATCCTTAACAACTTCTACAAGACTAAAATTCACATTTCCTATGTTATGGTTGTAGCAGGAGTGCTGTCTCTTGCGTGAGAAGGTCATTGCAACTAACTTAGACAAATTGATAGAGAGTTGATTATTATCTAACCACTTCTTAATTGCATGAATCTCCGTTTGTAGTTTATAATGGTCATTTACATCAATAATCTCTGCATACAGCTTAAAGTCATCAACATTAAAAAACTATCGAGAAGAATAGTCATTACAAAAAATATTATGTATACTGTTTCATGTCTCGCAATCTCTATGGCTATCTTATTTACAGGAATTATAATTTTAAAATTGTTGTAACCCAAAACCAAAAAGACGAAAATACGGGGGGATGTCTGCTTAATACAAAGAATGCATATGTTAATATTAAGTTATCGGATACGGCATACGTAGTATATAATAATAAATATCATACAGTCACTCACTTAATATATTTTTCTTTGTAATTTGGGAAGTTTCTCCGATTCCTACTCCCGCCGTTGAATTACACATACTCGCAAGACGCAGCAAGAGGAAACATAAAAGCGTAGTGTAAAAATCTAAATATTTGTATTATAGACCCATGGCAGCTAGAGCGACCAAAATTACGTCAAGTTCAGTGCTCTTTATGGATAAACATACTGTATCGTATTTAGCCCATCTGAGCTACCCTGCCGTTGTGCTTTACAATATATTAATTCTCAGGTTCAGGAGAATGTAATTTTCGGTAACTTATCACTTGCTACATAATCTTAAAGGTTTGCTAAACACATTTTTGTTATTGATTTACACGAGAAATTCTTACCTTCGTTGGAAATAACATTTGAATAGCCATCCTATCGCGCTCCAATGTAAAGCTTAGTACAACCAGATGAGGAACGAAATTCTTTAGAGACGCAACAGCGGAAAAGTGTGGCAATGAACAGCCCCATTTTATTGCACTTTTAAGATTTTCATTTGAATCACCCTCGTATATATGCCATGCGTCAACACAAATTCGCCTCTTGGGTAATCGCCGCTATAACTGGTTTCAAATATGGGTTCCGATAATTTACACTTACCACCTTACATCTTGTAATAAAATAATACCAAGGTGCTCATGCGGTAACCGGGCCAGTTCACTGGCAAAATAAGGGTGACAGCTACAAGTAGAACTCAGACAGGGAAGCAATTTTCGAATGTTGCTGGTAGACAAACTCGGGCCTAGGGAGTGTCAACTCGGGTACTCTTCCGAGGCCCCAGGGGGCCCCGCGACAGATAAAAATGCAAGATTCTATGTGCGCGGTGTGTAGGACGTTGGTGCTTCCAATTAAGCACCTGAACTAATTTTTCATGAATTCACGGATTATTTTAACATGCTTATAAATATCCATTACTGAAATAATATTCCAAACAAGATACTATACTAAAATCGTGTTCAAATATTTCAACTAAAAATAGTTAATGTGCACTAATAGTTTAATTATAGAATCAAAGCATGGAGTAAAAAAAAAATATTTTATACGTATGAAACAACGCAAATTCACTGCAGAGTCAAAATTCAATGAAAAACTTAACAAAAGAGAATTATAGTAGAGAATGCTTTTGGATATGAATTGCCACTTGATACGTAAGATAGTGATTTAATATTGAAGACACACAGTTTTGTAATTAAATATAGTGAATGAAACTTAGTTTAGACACTTTTATTAGCCTCACATAGTTCTTCGTTTTACCCATAGGTAGTTCTTATTGCCATAGGTAATGATACGAAATTAAACATTTATCGTTTATTAATTGCAATAATGTTGAAATTTTAATTGTAAAGGACACACAATACTTCAGAATAACGAACAAAAATATCTGATTTTTTTAGACCACTGAAAATTTCATTGATTGTTGAGTTGGTGTTGTAAGTCCACTTTATGCACATTAAGGCTAATTAGGACTGGATCTACAGTTTAATATGGGATCCGAACCACTACGTGAATCCACCAGGTATCGAACCCGGGATCCCTTAGACTACTGAAAAATGTGGGTTATAGGTCCGGGTTATATTGTATGCAGCAGTGCCCGCACCCAAATAGAGATGATCCTGTTGGCACAACATTGAAGGTTAAATCATAATAACGTCGTAGTACGTAGTAACGTTCGTAGTACCAAAAAAAATAAACAACCAAATATTCTGGCGAAATGCTGATCGAAAACTCACAGCGTAGAACAGCTGCATTCTACTACTTTCTTCCTCTTTTGGATTCGGCCACCGGACCTATACTCTGTCCCGGATATCTTTGGAGCACAGCGGCAGACAAAGGGAGGAAATCGAGTGGGTAGAGCGAAGCAGTACAAGCTGTTGCGAAGGTAACAGCAGTCGCTTTCCCCCTCCACGCAATCCCGTTCCCCCACACACGTTGATTTGTGGAGCCGTCTCACGTCACTATTTGCGCTGGGACATTCGTTCGTTTGCTCCACAGATAAAGGGACAGAGTATAGATACTTCTTCCGTGGGTGGACAATCTGTATACGTTTTAGATTGATTGATTGATTGAATTGCTTATTTTATTTCGCTTCTTGTGCCACTTTTGGCTAATTTGCGAAGATGAGGATGACTGATGATAAGATGAAATTGATGAATGGACACTCACAAACATCCATTCCCAAGCCAGGATTCTAACCCGGGACCCCTGACATCGTAGCGCGATGTGCTAACCACTCTGCCACGGGAGCCGGCGTATACGTGTTACAGAACGTTCAAAAGATAAACCGTTTTACATTAATGCCAGTTTCATATATCCCATCACTGTAGCAGGTGGTTGCCACTGAACTACTAAGAACAATACTTTTAAAAAGACGAGGAGGAAACTTCAGGTGCCCTGAGGAGTTTCAGAAGCTTAATTGGTTAAGTTCTATCCCGCGGAGTGAAACAAACATCAAAATAACTACGCTCAGCTTTGTGGATCTACATTGAAAGGAAAAGATCAAAGGTAGAGAATGTCGCGTAAAAGAAAAGTTGACTCCCTCTCCCTGTTCTCTGTACCTTAAAAAAAAAATCCCTGAAGATATTTTCAGAAGGGAGAATATCTTGTGGAATTGTTTAACCGACTGAAGCTTCGACCTCATTAAGATGTCGCCTGAAGGAACTTTGGTCCAGAACAAAATCTAAGAAGCATCTGTTGTTGAAGCTCTCCCCCTTTATTGAAGATGCCACAAAACCAGGAATCTCCCCCTTAGGATTGCACTCAGATAAATATCATCATTCATAAACATGAATGGAAGGACAAAGGAAAACTGAAGTGAAAACATTTCGTTGTGTTTATTCAGTTCCTTCTGAAGTTTCATTGCAGCAGAAAGTCAGTGTACAGTCATGAACACTTCTGAGTTGTGATGATTCCATTGAAAGTTAGTAGGAACCCAGAAGCGTCAGTGACTGTACATGGTATAATCATATGCAAGGTGTACGAGTGTAAAAAAGAAAAATGTTTAGTTAGTTTGGCACCAGATGGCTTTGATTTGGAAAAACGAGCGTGGCTAAGAAATACCGGAGGTCGGAGGTCGGAGGAAAGCAAGCCTCGTGTGGGAACTTCACTTCCAACTGATTAGCTGAGTTCTTTTGAGTGTTAAAAGAGACACACTCGGAATGGAACAAAGTCCAGGTAGTAGCGGTTTTTGTAGTAGTTTAGTATTTTAAGTTGTTTTATGTAGTGTATTTAGTTTGGATATTTTAGTTAAAGCACAGCACACTTTGTTTTATTCTGAGATAGGTCTTTTGGGAGAAAAATGAATATTAAAATTGGAAATTAAAATGAAATTACTATAATCCCCTTTTGGTTAAATAAAGTGTTAGGAAGTCTTAGTTATGTAATGATTTAATTGATAATTTAATTGTTTCTTTATTATTTAATGAATTTAGATTGGGGTTTATATTCTTATCATCATTTATGTAGTCTCAAGCCCTTCAGGCATGTTGTTAAATAAACCTCTTTACTACCAAGCCTTTTATGTATAATTCCTCTAAACCTACAATTTTACGGCTTAAGCCTTCCACTGCCATATCATTATATTTCTGCTAGGTTAATGTACCGACTTCAGTTGCAAGCCTTGTGTCCTAATGAAGGACAATATTTCTTAGTGTATAATTTTAAAGGACGTGCAATAAGAAGCTGGTAATACACCAGAGCATGGTTGCCAAATTGTAGGTTTTACATACGTAAAATGGCTTTCTTTGACGGTAGTATTCCGTTCCATTCTGTGAGTCAAACAGGTCTGCCGGATGGATTTGATAGACTCCCCATGTTGCCATCATCTACATTACGCGAGAATGTTTTGTCAAATTCGAAGGGAAATCAATGTAGGGCTGCTGTAAGTAACAATGCTTTAAATAGCCAAGGAAGTCTTATTGATTTCGGTGAAGGAACCCCTTGTAATTATCCTGTGGATTCTAATTGTGTATTTGGAAGAGTGGCCATGTAAAGGGTTTCATCACAAATTGCTGGGGAGACGTTAATGAAATGTGTTGTACAGTGTCTCTCAAAAGTTTTAGGACAACGACATTTTAAACTAGGCAACCCAATTTACACAAGGCGTTGGTGGGTTGCGTGTAGAGTTAGGCTCAATTTCAGGGTTGCCACATGCACAATAGATATTTATAAAATGCGCGAAAGGAATAAGAACAAGTAATATTGTATAAAATTATGAAAAATATCACTATGATATCGCAAGTGACAAAATTCTTTCTGAAAGAAAATAAAAAGGTTTCTTTGTATTTCATCGCTGATGAGTCTACAGAAAGGAAAAGAGGTGAGAGAAAACGAAAGGTGACAAAGGAGAGGAGAAAGAGAAAGCGAAAGGAGAAGAGGAAAAGTAGAGGAGAGAAGAAAGAGAGGATAAACGAGGAGAGGAGATGTAGTGAGGAGAATGGAAAAAGATTCTAGGAGAGATGAGGAAAATGGAGCAAAGAAGAGAGAAGAGGAGACGAGAGTAGGGGAGTGGAGAGTAAAGTAAAGGAGAGAAAAAGAGAAGAACGAAAAGAAGAGGAGAAGAGTGCAGTGGAGTCGGAAATCTAAGACAGGAGAGGAGATACGAGGAGTGGAGATGAGTGGGATGGAGATAAGATGCGAGAAAAGTAGGGAAGGCGATATGAGATAAAAGCAGATCGAGCAGAAGGAGGGGAGAGGAGAAGGAGAAGAGAAGAACAGAAGGGACTGAAGAGAAGAGGTAGTTGCAGAAAATATCGTCTCAGCGTCAAGAATTGATGCATTGGTCAAATTATCGACATGAAACATTCAATAACATTTTGAAATGTATTGGAGAATGTATTAGATCGGTTGGAAATGCATTTTGGCTTAGTTCAGAGCAAGGTAAAATCTTCCATGTAAGATCTTTGATTTTACCTGCGATTATACCACTAAAAACATGAATGTAATTTGAATATTTATAAGAATTATCCAAATTTTGTCCACTTCTCGGTTCGTTGAAATGGATATTTTGTAATTTAATATTTCCCCTCCCCCCATCGTTAATTCCAAACTGAATCATTCCGTTTCACACGGCGTGGACAATGAACACAATGGGATAGGTCTAAAACTTACGAAAATTTTCTGCCACCGGAAGGGTTTGAACCTACGACCATCAGATTGACAGTCCTGAACGGTAAACACTACCCTGCAAGCTTTCGCTCCTGAAAGTAAGTAGAAGGAGCTGACCAATGTGAAATGTAGATGCAACTCTCCTCCTACGTGTAATGTGCAACCAATACTTGTTGGTAACAAAGAAAACTAAGGTAGTACGACTCGGCGAAAACATTTAATTTAGAATTGCACATGATGAAAACTTTCATTCGATATTTGCGGAGGTATCCTTGCATTGAACTCGAGTGGGAAAAGGGGTAAAATTAGTATGTCCTGAATTGCCACAAATATAAATAGTTATTTCATTAAAATTTGTCAATGTCTTTGAAGCAGTACACAATTATCGTTAGAGTATCATAATTCACGATCTTATACATGAAAATATCCCTTTGAATGTGTGTCAATTCATTTATTTGTTTATTTTTTTATAAATTCCATATGCAGAACAATGTAGCCACTATACACTGCTATTACAAATAATGTTACCATGCTCTTGTTTATAATAAAAAGAGAATTAAAAAAAAGTACACCTAGTATGGAGGTCGAATGCTTTTAAGAACTCTAACCAGTACACTACGCCCTTTGTTTCCCTTGGAGCAACAGTTCTTAATTATTCTGTCGCGTCAATATTGTAAACGTTATCCTGCAAAAAGAAGTTCAATACTCTGATATAGCTCTGTACTTCTAGAATTACTCTATACACATGCATTTGAAACTTAACTCTGAATTTATTTCTTCGTTGTTAGTATATCTAAGCTTGTGAATATACTTTATTTGTAATTTTATGACGGTTACATGAACATCTACGAAGTAGTTCCTTATAGTAACCTCCGGTTGACCAAGTTGCCAATATAAACAAATGGAATACAGATTGTCTTCGAGCTAACATTGTTAAAAAGGAGCGGATGCATGTATTACTATCCCAATACTTATTCAATAAGATTTCTTGTTTGTCAGAAATTATGACTTAAAGTATTGCATGTTGAGCTAGTGCCCACCTAGCCGCCTCTGACGAAATCTATCATTCTTCAGATTCTCTTTCAAATTCGACTCTGGTCACTTGTAACATGCTGGGTGCAGACACTGTGCATCGACGCACCGTGTTTTGCGATAAGGAGCGGCCTTGAATAGCGTGAGTGAGTCACTTTGAATGCGAGCAAGCTACGCTACCAAGTTTGTCTGCCTTTGAAAACCAAGTCAATTTTTTTCACCGTTTCCGAACGCGATTGCTATTGTAGAAGTATATATTCTCTCAAAAGAGCACGAAAGGAAATTCGACCAATATTCTCCCGTCGTTTAAAACCAAATATTATCTATTAAACGAAAAGTTCACGATTGTCAATAAACGGTTAAACCTATCTCAGCATAGGCTCGATCCCGTGTACAGTCTCCGGGAATATTCGGCCTGTGTATAGGGCCGGTGGCAACCCACCATCGTGAGGAAATTGGGGAGCTCCGAGTGAGTGAGCGTAATCCGGTCGCGAAGTCCTACAACGGCAGGGGGTCTGTCGGGCCGACCACCCGTCCCCCTAGTCTGGCTGCAGACCTCCACGCCCCCCTGGTTGCCCCTCGTGGGAGGGAGGCCAGCAGTCGGTAGGTAAGCCTTGGCCCAATATTGGGCTGTAGCCCAATAGGATTATTATTATTTAAATAATAAAATTTAATAGAAAGATTCTCCGAAATTTCTCTCCCACTGTCTACGTCAGGCCAGTACCCAGGGAGGGGGGGGGGCATGCCCCCTTGAACCCTGACAAAATATTTAAATGTGAACCTATCAATAACTACGAAAATAACATCGTCGATTTTAGAAATGTGCAAAAATTTAAATTTTGGTCTTACATAAATGAATCCGTTTCTTGCGCAAAAGTCTTCAGGCTGCAATATTGGATGGTTTCAGTTTTATAATCATTGATGCAAGGCTAACAGACGTCCGATTCAGCGATTTTGTCAGGACAGTGCGTTACTTTCAATCCCTGTCCCGACTTTTTCCAACTGCAATCGTGATGCGAGAATGTCTCTTTATTATTGCTTTTTCTTAACTCACAATTAGACATGTTCTTTATTGCAATAATAATTCCTAGTACGCAACATTTAATTTATAAAGATATTATTTTCTAAACATAGAATTATCATGACTTTTCAATGGAGCTCGGACTATTTGAACTATTTTGTAATATCTGTCTCTCTTTCTCTCTCTCGCTCTCTCTCTCTCTTTTATATATATATATATATATATATATATATATATATATATATATATATATATAAATAAATTATAAATATGGGTCTGGACCCTCCCTCAAAGAAATCCTGCGTATGGGCCTGGTCTATGTCAATGACAGAAATGCAAGCAATATTTGTATTTATTTTTAACCCAATTAAAGGAATGTGGAAGAATTTAAAAGAAATAAGAAAGAGCAGAACAACTGTTACTCTACTTTAAAAATTGTTGTTCTTCGAGGAAGAAAAATAAGAAGTATTTACGCTAGCACCTTAACACAGTGTCCCACGAGTCTCTCTTGACTAATACTGTCAAATGTGAAGTGATTTTATGAATACAATTTTCCGCCTGTTTACGTCTAACGTTGCGCAGATTTGGTAGTTCGCAAACGGTTTAATTATATCGTGTTACCTCACGCAACAGCAAATACATTTCAGAAGACTGTTCTGAACACGACACTTGCGTCAGTAAACAATCATTTCGTCTGTTGCAGTGTCACAGGAAAATAATATCGTCCTGCAATGTTCAAGCCTCTAGATATTCTCCATTAGTAATGTCTAATCACAATAATAAGTTACAAGAAATAACTCGCATTCGCAACTACCAATATTCTCGTTTTTTTTCATCACTTCGAAAATTATTTCTCGAAGATATCTGTTATACTACAAGAAAGCAATTCAAAATTAAAGTAAAAGTTCAACTACATGTATACCCAACGACATTTACAATATTGGAGGGACAGAATACTTAAAAATTGTTGTTTCAATCGAAGGTAAGGGCGTGGTGTAGTGGTTAGAGTTCTCGATTGGGCAGCTAGCGGTCCCAGGTTCGATCCTCCATACTAGGTGTGGAGAGCATGGTAACATTATTTGTCATAGTAGTGTATAGTGGCTACATTGTTCTGCATATGGAATTTATAAAAAAATAAACAAATAAATGAATTGACACACATTCAAAGGGATATTTTCATGTATAAGATCGTGAATTATGATACTATAACGATAATTGTGTACTGCTTCAAAGACATTGACAAATATTAATGAAATAACTATTTATATTTGTGGCAATGCGGGACATACTAATTTTACCCCTTTTCCCACTCGAGTTCAATGCAAGGTTACCTCCGCAAATATCGAATGAAAAGTTTTCATCATGTGCAATTCTAAATTAAATGTTTTCGCCGAGTCGTACTACTTTAGTTTTCTTTGTTACAAACAAGTATTGCTTGCACATTACATGTAGGAGGAGAGTAGACAGTGGGAGAGAAATTTCGGAGAATCTTTCTATTAAATTTTATTATTTAAATAATAATAATCCTATTGGGCTACAGCCCAATATTGGGCCAAGGCTTACCTACCGACTGCTGGCCTCCCTCCCACGAGGGGCAACCAGGGGGGCGTGGAAGTCTGCAGCCAGACTAGGGGGACGGGTGGTCGGCCCGACAGACCCCCTGCCGTTGTAGGACTTCGCGACCGGATTACGCTCACTCACTCGGAGCTCCCCAATTTCCTCACGATGGTGGGTTGCCACCGGCCCTATACACAGGCCGAATATTCCCGGAGACTGTACACGGGATCGAGCCTATGCTGAGATAGGTTTAACCGTTTATTGACAATCGTGAACTTTTCGTTTAATAGATAATATTTGGTTTTAAACGACGGGAGAATATTGGTCGAATTTCCTTTCGTGCTCTTTTGAGAGAATATATACTTCTACAATAGCAATCGCGTTCGGAAACGGTGAAAAAAATTGACTTGGTTTTCAAAGGCAGACAAGCTTGGTAGCGTAGCTTGCTCGCATTCAAAGTGACTCACTCACGCTATTCAAGGCCGCTCCTTATCGCAAAACACGGTGCGTCGATGCACAGTGTCTGCACCCAGCATGTTACAAGTGACCAGAGTCGAATTTGAAAGAGAATCTGAAGAATGATAGATTTCGTCAGAGGCGGCTAGGTGGGCACTAGCTCAACATGCAATACTTTAAGTCATAATTTCTGACAAACAAGAAATCTTATTGAATAAGTATTGGGATAGTAATACATGCATCCGCTCCTTTTTAACAATGTTAGCTCGAAGACAATCTGTATTCCATTTGTTTATATTGGCAACTTGGTCAACCGGAGGTTACTATAAGGAACTACTTCGTAGATGTTCATGTAACCGTCATAAAATTACAAATAAAGTATATTCACAAGCTTAGATATACTAACAACGAAGAAATAAATTCAGAGTTAAATTTCAAATGCATGTGTATAGAGTAATTCTAGAAGTACAGAGCTATATCAGAGTATTGAACTTCTTTTTGCAGGATAACGTTTACAATATTGACGCGACAGAATAATTAAGAACTGTTGCTCCAAGGGAAACAAAGGGCGTAGTGTACTGGTTAGAGTTCTTAAAAGCATTCGATCCTCCATACTAGGTGTACTTTTTTTTTAATTCTCTTTTTATTATAAACAAGAGCATGGTAACATTATTTGTAATAGCAGTGTATAGTGGCTACATTGTTCTGCATATGGAATTTATAAAAAAATAAACAAATAAATGAATTGACACACATTCAAAGGGATATTTTCATGTATAAGATCGTGAATTATGATACTCTAACGATAATTGTGTACTGCTTCAAAGACATTGACAAATTTTAATGAAATAACTATTTATATTTGTGGCAATTCAGGACATACTAATTTTACCCCTTTTCCCACTCGAGTTCAATGCAAGGATACCTCCGCAAATATCGAATGAAAAGTTTTCATCATGTGCAATTCTAAATTAAATGTTTTCGCCGAGTCGTACTACCTTAGTTTTCTTTGTTACCAACAAGTATTGGTTGCACATTACACGTAGGAGGAGAGTTGCATCTACATTTCACATTGGTCAGCTCCTTCTACTCACTTTCAGGAGCGAAAGCTTGCAGGGTAGTGTTTACCGTTCAGGACTGTCAATCTGATGGTCGTAGGTTCAAACCCTTCCGGTGGCAGAAAATTTTCGTAAGTTTTAGACCTATCCCATTGTGTTCATTGTCCACGCCGTGTGAAACGGAATGATTCAGTTTGGAATTAACGATGGGCGAGGGGAAATATTAAATTACAAAATATCCATTTCAACGAACCGAGAAGTGGACAAAATTTGGATAATTCTTATAAATATTCAAATTACATTCATGTTTTTAGTGGTATAATCGCAGGTAAAATCAAAGATCTTACATGGAAGATTTTACCTTGCTCTGAACTAAGCCAAAATGCATTTCCAACCGATCTAATACATTCTCCAATACATTTCAAAATGTTATTGAATGTTTCATGTCGATAATTTGACCAATGCATCAATTCTTGACGCTGAGACGATATTTTCTGCAACTACCTCTTCTCTTCAGTCCCTTCTGTTCTTCTCTTCTCCTTCTCCTCTCCCCTCCTTCTGCTCGATCTGCTTTTATCTCATATCGCCTTCCCTACTTTTCTCGCATCTTATCTCCATCCCACTCATCTCCACTCCTCGTATCTCCTCTCCTGTCTTAGATTTCCGACTCCACTGCACTCTTCTCCTCTTCTTTTCGTTCTTCTCTTTTTCTCTCCTTTACTTTACTCTCCACTCCCCTACTCTCGTCTCCTCTTCTCTCTTCTTTGCTCCATTTTCCTCATCTCTCCTAGAATCTTTTTCCATTCTCCTCACTACATCTCCTCTCCTCGTTTATCCTCTCTTTCTTCTCTCCTCTACTTTTCCTCTTCTCCTTTCGCTTTCTCTTTCTCCTCTCCTTTGTCACCTTTCGTTTTCTCTCACCTCTTTTCCTTTCTGTAGACTCATCAGCGATGAAATACAAAGAAACCTTTTTATTTTCTTTCAGAAAGAATTTTGTCACTTGCGATATAATAGTGATATTTTTCATAATTTTATACAATATTACTTGTTTTTATTCCTTTCGCGCATTTTATAAATATCTATTGTGCATGTGGCAACCCTGAAATTGAGCCTAACTCTACACGCAACCCACCAACGCCTTGTGTAAATTGGGTTGCCTAGTTTAAAATGTCGTTGTCCTAAAACTTTTGAGAGACACTGTACGTGTGCCAGTAATGACAGATTTGTTTCCTGTATCAATGTTTAAATTTCTTCTTGGAATACAGAAGATTTTGGAAATAAATTTGTTTCCGTTTCACGACATTTTCGTCGCAGTCCTAAGTAAAGTTCACGTGTATTTGAAAAACAAATGGCTTAAACTAATAAGCGAAAGTGTAAATTAGTCTAATTTTGTAGCACAAATTTTGGATATTTATATAACATCAGTGGGCCGTAATGAACTTTTGCAAAACTTTATTCTATTAAACCAGCAAGAAAAAGAGAGTTCCATTTGAATTTGTAAGAAACAGGAAGAGAAGCATATCATTACTAAATGACAGATGAACTGAAATGGAAATGGTTGGTATGTTATTTGAACGATTAAATCCAACTGTGTCAGAGAAACTAATGTTTCGTCCTAATCCTTGTAACTTTGTAGAACTAGAAATATTAGTAGTATAAAATTCAATATTACTGGGACACTTATAGCGTAGAAAAGAAGAGCTCATATGATTAAACTAAATGACAGATGAACTGAAATGGAAATGGTTGGTATGTTATTTGAACGATTAAATCCAACTGTGTCAGAGAAACTAATGTTTCGTCCTAATCCTTGTAACTTTGTAGAACTAGAAATATTAGTAGTATAAAATTCAATATTACTGGGACACTTATAGCGTAGAAAAGAAGAGCTCATATGATTAAACTAAATGACAGATGAACTGAAATGGAAATGGTTGGTATGTTATTTGAACGATTAAATCCAACTGTGTCAGAGAAACTAATGTTTCGTCCTAATCCTTGTAACTTTGTAGAACTAGAAATATTAGTAGTATAAAATTCAATATTACTGGGACACTTATAGCGTAGAAAAGAAGAGCTCATATGATTAAACAGCCCGATTTGCCCACACTTAAAATTATGCCAAGATGCCCTTATTCCCCATTTCTTCAAGTGTGATATGCTCTTAATCCTAAGAATTTTGAATCCTAGTGTAGAAGAGAAGAACCCTCAATAGACAGATTTGCCCACACTTAAAACTATGTCAAGAGGGGGCATATACCCCAATCGGCCATGTGTGTACATATTTAAATCCCAAGAATCCTGAATTCTAGTGTAGAAATGAAGAACTCCCCTCAGACAGATTTGCATATGTGTGTAAAAGCTACATCTGCCAGATTGTTGTCCATAAACTTGTCAAAAATATGCCCCCTCTTGATTTTGTTCTGACTATACTTAAAACTAGGGCAAAAATGCTTATAAGAGCTTTTGCTTACACAATAATATAATGTAATATATGCTTAAATACTTGTTGCTGTTATGTTAATATGTTACCTGGAATATGCTCAATATTTTAATTGGACACCAGCCTCAACTTGCATATCTAGTACTAAGACAATGCATTGTGCAAAAATCTTCTAGAATTGTTCTGTGACTCTCTCATTTCTTACATCATAAACATATGACTTTTCACCTATGAGAATAACACTACATATGGTGTCATCAGGGAGTGTATCGTGGAATTCACAGAAAATTTTAATGTTTGTCCTGTCATTAACCACAACTTGTTTCCTTTTTGAAGTGTTGATGACAAACATGGGTCTCTGTGCTTTGAATTCATCTGGTGTGTAATACATGTCAGTATTGCCAGTAGTGACCCTTTTGTATGCTGTAAATGCTTCATATAATTTAAGAAAATTATCCTTGGACATGTCTAAATTATAATTTTCTCTAGGAAATACCTCATTTCTGCCATTTTTAAGATATATGTTCTTGATGTTGCAGTTATCAAATTTACTTGAATTTTTTTCCTGATTATTGTGTCTTCCAGTCTGAAACAGTACCACCACAAAATCCGGCATGTCATATTGTATACTGGAGAATGAATTTGTAGCATCAAACTCATAATAAGTACCAGCGGCAGGCTTCTGTACACATTGATATGTATAAAATTGTAAAGGAATCTGTGGGTTTTTTATTATATCTGCTTTGTATTTAAGAGCATAACTGGCTTCATATTCAACAACTGGCATTCTTAGCTCCATAGTCTGAATAAGGCACTTGCCCTCATCAGGTAGGGTATTAGGCAGAGCTTCCCCTGTAGAGTTTAATGTACTGTACCTCATCAAAGCATTATTATCATTGGCAGCTCTTCTAAATGTGATTCTTTAAACCACCCTTCCACATAATAACTTTGTAATCTGAGAAGAATCCTGGCAACAGGCGCATAGGGAACTGCACTGTGTGGCTCTTAGTAATAATTTTATCACCAGCCTCAAATCCACCTATTTTGTAGTAAGAAGCCTCGGTTTTGGATAATTTTAGTGTGGCCAAAGCTGTGGAGGTAATGCCGGGATAATCCACTCTATTTATAACAACACCATGTTTTCTGATCTCAATTTCAGAGAACAGATGTAGCACAAAATTGTCTACCAATCTTATATTTGAATTTGCCGGATAATCTGTACCATCGAGCTTTACAACATCAAATTTGATGTATAGATCTGCTCTGTGGGGGTGTATAAAGCCATCCCCTACATCAAGATCAACCTCAATCTCTGTGTTGGGTTGATTTAAATTTGCAAAGGTCCTCCTGTTTGGGGGGAATGATTGTAGCTCATAACTCTCAATATTTTCCATTTTTTTGTATGTATTTTTATTTAAATATTAATCTCTATGATTGCAGTTGTTGTGGCTCCAGCAAAATCAACTAATTCTTCTTTTTCATTAGTGACCATCAACTCAATGTTATCTATTCTATTATGGCACACAGGAAAATATAATGTTGGGGATGGAGTGTAGATGATGGGCTCCATAAATTCAGAGTTAGGTTTGAATGTTGCAATGATGCCAGTTTGTTTGTGAGTGCCTATGCCATTTGATTTGGTGATCATACCCTCGGCCACATTACAATGAATATTTAGAGTCTCTATGGCTAAGACTTTAGGTATATTAATAGCAGTGTGTTTGATGGCTGGTTCAAGTTTTGTGTTGTTCTCAAAGCCTAACAGCTCTCCTATAGTACCCAGATCCACTGTTTCTGTAGCAGATACAATCTCTACTCTGTGAGTGACAGAATTTTGAGTTAATACTATACCTCTGGGTAATTGAGCATTTAGAGTGGACAGATTATATTGCCCTGGAGTGATGACAATTTTTTGATCCCCTACTGCAATTTTGTTGTTGTGGTGTGTAATATTAGGGATCAAGTACATGCCATAAAATGCTCTGAGAGCTATTGTTTTGGGATACACTATATCATCATGTAATTTGAGTTTCAATATTGAATTTTGGCTGTTGAGATGGAATACCCCCATGATGTTTTAAATACCACAAGGCCTTTTGAAAATTTTCAATTGATGGTTTATTTATTTGAGACAGATATCTAAGAACAGATAAACACAAATGTCCACAATTAACATCTTTGAAGTTTTGAACACGGGCATTATTGTAATAAAGATTAGTTGATTTTAGATATTTTACTAAATTTTCAGGTGGAATACCTCCAAATGAATCAAACACAAATGCCTCATCTTTTAAATATTTAAGATAACAAATCCAGTGAGTGCCCTGATTTTTGTACTTATCCAAATTAACAATGCCACACTCTTTGTTGAGTGGTTGTTCTGGTAAAGAATCTGACATGTACACACCTCTAAAATTTTTGATGCCCAGTGGCTTGATTAAAGCTTCAATATCTTGGTTATTAAGCGGCTCTTGTTTTTTTTAAACTTATTCATGGCTCTCTTAACACCTTTGCCTTGTTTCTCCATGGCCAGGTTATGGCGCTTCAATTCATCTAATTCTGCCCTATTTTTCTTGGCATCTATTACTGTTTTTGCTATGGCAGCTGATCCCCCAGCCAAGCTCCCAACAGCCCCAAGTGCTGCTAAGATGGCCGGGATAGTAAATATGAAACCCCCCACATGTGATTTTTTTCTAGATTTTTGTATTTTTTTTAATTGGGGGGTACAAAGCAACAATTTCATACCATGGCCCTTGGCAATACAAGAATTTTTTTCTTGCGCTGCTTTTTGGTTAAAAGACTATCAATAGTTTTAAGAGATTTAAGACCTGCATAAGGTATTTGATACATAACACCCTTGGCCTTCATCCTAGGTTTATTATATATATATTCACAACCCCCACCCCAGTTTTTGTTTGGTGTTCATAGCTATGGTGGTTCCCAATGCTGCTATTCTCTCACTCAAAGAAGCATCTCTGCTTACAAATCTACCAAATGCAGCCTCTTCTAATTTTTTGTCTGCAACATGTCTCTTGTCAAGATCAGAATGTGTGTTGTATGCTATGTCATGGTCTCTACAAGCAGCATCTAGGGGTTAACACCAGGATCACCTCTGTTTAATCTATGGTCCAATTTTGTGCCTGGACCACAATACTGATAGCCTGGAATGTGCAGTTCAAATGGCAGCTTGTTTATAATGTCATTAACCAACCCCCGACCCTCAGAAATATTCCAAAATTTAGGTGGTAGAGTATTAATAATTTTTATAAGATATCCAATGCCCTTAGTGTCATTCACTATAAAATTAGACAATTTTGTGCTTATCATGTCCATAATTCCAACCTTTTCATTGTAAAAATTGTGGTTGCCAGCATTTTCCTCCCCAGCTATCACCAAAAACCTATCTACAAGTTTCCTGACATCATCAACCCAGACAAATTCTTTAGGCAGGGTGTTGTATTGTTTGATTCCACTACCTGTCTTGATCTGTGACCATATGGGCTTGATTAAATTGTTGAATTTTGCTCCACTGCTAGACTTGACTCTTTTTTGTGTGGGATCATTGTTCTGGTATAGAGCATCTGATTTTATTAATATTTCCTTGTAGTGCTCATAATCTTGATCTGTATAGCTGCCAGGCCTTTTCCGAGTCATCAGTTCCCACAATCCAGGTGTGCCGGGATATTTAACAAAAGCACCTCTTTCTCCAAGATGAGATTCTGAATATACAATTATATCATCTCCCATAAATGTTACTCTGAAATTGCCAATTCTATGTATGATGCTACCATCACGCTCTGTGTCAGCATAAAAGCCAAAGACCTCATCTTTGTTGTCTTTAGGTGTGCTTAAATATTTTTGAGCAAGAAGACCCAATTCAATAGGATCCAGAGTAGCTTCAATTCTTCGAGGAGCAACAGGACTAGGTGTATGAATACTGGAAAGTGGGGTGATTGGATAATCTAATATGTTCCTAGCAGCTACAGGTACAAGCTCTGCGGTCAAATTTTGATTTTGCTCTGTAACAGTTTTGATATTTTTACCTAATTCACTAATAGCATCAATAATAGGCTGTTCTGTTTGTTTGTATTGTTCATAAATTCCTCGGTTCTGTGATTTCCATCCCTTAAATCTTTTTACAAGATAATCTCTTAATTTAAGATCATCAATGATTGGCCTTTTCATGGTTATTTATATATGTTTCAATGTCTAGAAAATTATTAATTTTATTTCTATATTTACCACTATTGGGTTTTCCTGTCATATCAATTGTGACAAACCCATAACTGTCCTGGTTCCAGCACCTACTGCAAAACTTGGAAAAATCATTGTAGCTCAAGTCCCCACCTACATATTCATCATGTATGTGTTTGAGGTTGGTATGATCTTGATGAAACACACATATAAAATTGCTGTTGTCTCGGATCAGCTGCTTCGGAATTTTAGAAAAAGTCTGTGCCAGGTAGAAGCAATCAATGTTTTTGTGTCGGCCCTGTGTAAAGAAATTTCTAACCTTGTTTTGATTATCCAGTATAATGTCATCAAATACAACAACAGAATTATCGAGACATTCATGGAGTGGCTTAAGATCTGATTCAAAAGTGGCAATATCCAATCCATCATATAGCTTCATCAGTTGCTGATTGTTCCAAGCTCTTAGAGAAAACATACAAGTGCCTGTTTTTCCAGTCTAACCAGTTGGGTGCCAATAAAAAATTATCAATCATTAGTGTAGTTTTACCACAAGCCGATGGCCCAACAATAAGACATCTAATATTATCAGGCAACAATTTGCCATTTCTCTTAATCTGCTGTTCAGGTTCTGGCAGCCTCTTTATAACATCCCAGGTGTTCATATTATCACTTTGTCTGCATCGATCCAGCTGTGTTCTGGAAGTCCTAGCCATTTGACAAACAACTTGTTGCCTTTTCTGCGGATGATTTTTTCTATGAGATATGTGTCAGGCTGTTTAGTTTTGTTGAATTCTTCTTCATAGAACCGGCCTTTGAGAATTTCTCCTCGGTGGTCTTTTATTATATATGTGTTAAGGGTCCCAGGTTTAATTTGAACCACTGTAAATAATTCAGTGCTCCAGTTTCTTGTAAAGCCTCTTTTGAATAAGTGCTTATATTTGCTGATTCTTACTTGATCACCCACCTTGTATTTGGCTTTTCTTGTTGTTGGTTGGTATCTAGGATAATAAACAGTCCTGATCAATTTTTGCTCATCAGATGAAGTTACTTCAGAGGGTTTCATGTTGATTATGGAATTGACCGAGTTGTTATATTTATGTAGAAGTTCTGGAAGAATATTAAACCATTTATAATTACCTTGAAGTGTAAATTGTTTATACATAAGATTTTTTTGAGTTTTGTTGAATCTCTCTACAATTGAGGCCTTGAGATCACTGTAACTCGAATAATGTTGTATTGACTGGCTTTTAATAAATCGTTGGAACACAGAATTATAAAATTCTTTGCCATTATCTGTTTGCAAATAGCGCGGTGATCTTCCACTCTGATTGATGATTGTCCTGAAGGCTTCTGTAACACATTTTCCAGTCTTGGATTTGAGTGGCACAGCCCAGGCAAATTTTGAAAATGTGTATATTACAGTAAGTAGATACTTGATTTTGTCTGTTTTTCAGCTGTCCACTTGCCATTTCCACCAAGTCGCACTGCCATAAATCATCTATGCCTTTTGTAACTACTGGCAGTCTCTTATAATTATGTCTGGCTTGTCTGTGTAATTCATCAACAATAATTTGTCTAGACATAATATGTAAACAAGAATATTGCAACTATGGGGTGTTCAGCAGCTGATACTACATGATTTTCTAAATATAATTTGTCTCCTATTTGTATATGAAATTCCAGAGAGCCATCATCTTCAGCATAAGATGTTTCTAATGTATTGGGATCTGTAAAATCCTCTAACTCTACACTGGTGATTTTTGCTTTGTTGTCAGCATTTGTTATTGATAAGGTGCGGTAGTGGTGTGCCTGAGGTTGAAGCCAATATTTGATCTTGATTGGTCTCAGTGTGCCCCCAACAAAAAACTGGTAATAAAATTGTGCAGGGGACAGCATATATATTTTGCCACCTGGTGTAAATGGTGAATCATATTCTTTGTTGGGGATGCTGTACAATTCAAGAATTATTGTATGTTTAGGATTCTCGATTATGCCTGTTATTTCTTTTTCTGCTGTAAGCAATCTGCTTGTTACAGATTCAAGGTGCTCATTAATAGTCCTAACAACATCATCATGGCCTGGCTTGATTTTTATGTCCACAACAAGTTTCTTGTATTGTTGCACAATGTCTTGAAGCTGGGTGGCAAAAACAGACAAAGCATTTGCTTGATTGGATTCCATGGTCCCTAGCTGTTGCTTGATATTAGCTACAATTTGTTGCAAATTTTCAATAACTGCCAATTTTGAATTTTGAGCAGTAAGATCATGGACCTGTCTTCTGATATCCTCAAACAGGGCATGCAGTTCATTAATATGTTGATTAGTTGGTAGAGTGGCCACTGTCTGAGTAAGTTGTTTGATCTCTGTCTGGATATTCTTGATATCTTCTGATTTCAATATGCGATTCACTGCTGTCTTAATATTTTTAAGTTCCTGTGATGTAGGCAGATTTGTTACAGTATTTTGCAAAGATTGAAGTGCCAATTTCACATTATTTAATTCAGAAGCATCAGCCACATTTTGCATAGCATTTTGGAGCAGGGCTATATCTGCCTGAGTGGGTGTTGATTGTTGTAAAATTTCAAGTTTTGTTTGGATATCATCGATCAAGTGATGAAAATGAGATAGCTCAGATTCAGTGTTGAGGTTTTCAAGCTTTGTGATCTGTTGCTGGACACTGACAAGTGTCTTCAACACCAGGCAGGCGAGATTCTAGAGATTCTTGTACATTTGTCAAATCACTTTGCACTGCTGCTATTGTACCCTCAAGATGGGTTATGGTACTTTGAATTTTTCCAAAATCTTCATATGTTTCAAGTTGCAGCTTAATATTGGCAAAACTCCGAGTTATTGCACTCAAAGCATCAGAAGATGGCAAATTGTTCATAAAATTTTCAAGTGTCTCAATTTTTTCTTTAACCTCGGCTATGGCATTGTTCAAGGGGTACAGATTAGGTATCTGGAGTGATTGAATCTGTTCCTTTATAGTGGAAATCACTAGATCAAAATCTTCTTGTGATTTTATGCTTTTGACAATTGTTTGGAGCTGTGTCTGGACATTATTTATCTGCTCTTCCAATTGCTGTTTCAATTGCTCAGAGTTGGTGGCCTGGGTCTTAAATTTGGCTTGAAGAGCTGCTACAGCCTCTTCTAAACTTTGAAAATTATCTAATGTGGCCAAGTCAGTATATTTTTGAAGCAGCAATTTGAGTTCAGAATCAATTTTAAGAAGAGGGTCCATGCATTGTGATTGCAAATTTGTAATTCTAGTTGAAGACTGGCATTGAGTGTGGTTTGTAAAGCTTGTAAATCACTTCTTAATTTCTTGACTCTGACATCAAGCATCAGAATCTCATCACTGTGATCTTCATGCCTTGTATGGCCAAATATATCATTAGGCATTTTGTTTTAGTGGTTATTTATTATTGAATATCTGATTCTTAATTCTATAAAAAAAGGTATAAGCTTGTCATATGATCCCGGGACCTCAATATATAAGCAGTCACCAGCAGAAACAGTATATACAGTGCCAGAAACCATGTTTGAGTGCTTAATTCCTTAAATATTTCTCCCTACTGAAATCTTGACATTACCCTCAGTGGTTGTAATAAATTGCAATTGACCACCTACAGGTAATTGGTAATGATTTAAATTATTGTTAAATATGTACAATGTTTTACCTGTTTCATCATCAACATCTGTAAGTATGCTGTTCAGATGAATAATTAACAAAGCACTTAGTTTAGATATTATATCAGAAGAGGGTTGTGGTGTTGGCAGGTCCATAATAGCCTGTTTTTTGAACCCAAATAAGTTCATAGGCATGTTTATTTATTTCAAATGATGCTCTGTAATTGGGCATTGTTTGCCACTTTTCAAATCACAATGACCCCATGGTAAAGTATGTATGCCACATGACAAAATGCATCTCTTATCATCATGTGGGTCCAGAGCCACTTTTCTTACAACATTTGTAGTCAACAAGTGATCCACACTCTGAATTCTGGATTCTGATGTTCTGATTGTGCTACATGATTTGAGGCAATTTTTGTAATCTTCAAATTCAAGCTCTTTGTCTACAGTCACTCTGCCAATGCCCTTGGCCTTTTTGGCAACAGCGCCACTACATGTTTCAAAACTGTACATCTTGGCCCTTAACCCAGCAAATGCCACAATAACATCACAAGTGTCTCATCTTTTAACTTGCCAGGCACCTTTTTGTTGTGGGGTTTAATTTTTGAATGTTCAGTGGTATCAAAATATTTAAACAATTCAGGCTGTGTTATATCTTGATAAACATCTTCTGTTTGAATATCAAGAACAAAACTATCTGTGTCCATGTACATCAGTTTTACACGATCCTTATCAAAAGGCTTCAACACATCATAATACAATTTTAACATGTGTAATTTGGCCAATTCCAATATCACAGCCCCTACATAAATAGGCTTATCAAACTTAATCTTTGTTTTTTTCATGTTGAAAAGTGCCATATTCTCATCATAAATGCTTCTGTAATTGAAGTTGGGCTTTGCAATCAATTTTTAGCTCCGGCTGGGGTCAGTAATTAATTTAACATCAATATGTTTTCTGACATTTTCTATTGTTTTGCCATACACAGAATTGACCATCAATTTAAAGAAGGTCTTATCAAATTGGCTCATTGCAGATGTTCGAAGCTCTGTGTTTGTATCAATATACTGTTTCAACCATCTTGAGTGCCTGAACCTCAAAACTTTTCCAACTTTGGTCACTTGAACACCATGATTCATCAGGAACTGGAGGTTTTTGTAATATATGACATAATCCTGTTTCGGCTCTAGAGTCATCATCAATTTCTTCTGTTTAGAGCCAGGTGAACACTTAACCTCAGGAATTGGGGGCAGATCAGAAAATGTGTTGTGTAAATCATCAGGAATTGTCAGATCAACCTCTAAGAACAGGCCATAGTTACTGTCATCAAAATCCTTAAGATCTTCAATATTGAAATCTTCAACCCACTCAAGCCCTGCATATGGCAGTTTTTTCATCATAGCATAACCATAGAGGCTATTGGCATCTACATACAGTATATAATTTGATGGCAGTGCTGGATCATAATCACGAATATATTTATTATTTGCTCTGGCATATCTCTGAGAACATTGCACCATGCCTCCTCTTATACATTGTTCCATAAACAGATACATATCTTGATCCTGGATCAGATCCAATTGCATTTTAGTGTTTAAAAACATTGCAGACCATGCTAGGCCCGGAGCACTGTAAAAATACATTGGATCCAGCTTATAATTTTGCATGGAAGATTTTCTGAATGCCTGAAGTATATCAGCTAAGAGAGTGACATCAAGTTTTAAATAAGCCTTGTGATAATCACCAAATGTCTGGCATTTTAAATTGTTCCACATCAACTGGGCATGGTGATAATCATCATCAGTGATTCCAGATCCTCTGATTTTGCTGAAAAACTCTTGTTGTGGTGGCAGAGAACACTCATCAAATTTAGAAAAATCTGTAACATAATCATATGGATATACACCCTTCCGCCTAATTAATTTCAGCTCCTGATTTGGAAACAAAGCACATGTGATTTTGAATTGATCATCAGATAATTGAGTGGCCAGTGTAGCCAGGCTAGCAGACAGAATTCTGTAGGAATCAAGAAATCTTAAGTGAATAGGAACACCATTAACTTTAATTAGTTTGCTAATGGCAATATATTTCTCATTATTTTCAGCTAAAATATTTAAGTTCTGCTTGTCAAACCCCTCGTACCTGATCAAATGATGAAAATCATAATTGGATGCACCATGGCAAAATATGGGGACAAATTTTGGTCTCTGGATCTTAATATTACAGCTATTACACAGGGCCATTAAGAATTTACCATCTGTATGAGAATGGTGTTTCACCTTGGTATTTGTATCTGAAAATTCACAATCACATACCGGGCATTTTTCTGTATTGTTGAAATCTTCAATCTGATCCTCTGTTAAAGGCAACATAGGTTTTGATTTTAATAAGACATTAGATGCTATGCTATGGCACTCATTTTCTACTCCATGCGCAAATTCTTTGATGGCATCTGCTCCCATGTATATATATTCTTTACTAACCACACCATCCTGTACAATCACATAATAAAAACTAGAAGGTTCATGTAGCTGGTATGATGTACTTGAAGATTCATCAGGATCTGGGCTGCAGAATGCAAGGGGTTTGAGGTTTGATTCAAAATCACAGACTATATATGCTGGGTGTTCCAACAAGGCTTCAAATTTTTTGAATTTGGCATTTTCACTTGGATTAGGCATCACCATATGAACAGGTTTATGATTGCCACAGTATTTCAGATGCTCAATTAACTTGTTTTTAGCAATTTCTGTATTCACTTCCCGAACCCCATTCACCATTTTTTGACCATCAAATACAGTTAAACATCTTCTACACAACTTGAATATTGTATTGGATTTGTCTAGTTGTTTTCTGACTAAAGCTTCAAGATTATGTATCAGAGTATAATGGTGTGTATCATCCCCTTCAATTAAGAGCAGATCAATCGGAACAGCAGAATCATCATCAAATGTACTGATTCTGAGAGGTGCTATCAAACAATTGCCACGGCCAGTAGAACAAATAAATACATTAATAGATAATTGTTTGCCATTGATATCCCTGGCCTTTTTTTCAAATTTATCAATATTCTGAACAGACATTTGATATTCTAAACCCTCCATTGCTTCATCAAAATCATTTTCATGTTGTTTATAATAACTTATTCGCTCAGGATGCCTTGAAACTGGATACAAAGCAGCTAAAATACACCACAAAAAGCATTTCTCATCATTATTTTTTATATTAACCACGGCTTGTTTGTTTTTAATATTGGCAGGTAATGGCAAATATGTAGATCCTTGTAATGGGCTGAATTCAGAAATATTAACATAGAGCTTGTGTGGAGATCCGCATAGGCTCCATCCAGACTCTTTTCCAGCAAATTCAGAGTGTTTAATATTCAATTGATCTATCAAACTGCTTATTATTTTGTCTGAATTTGCATTTGAATATACCGGTACAGTTTCTGTTATGTGGGGCTGTGTAAATTTTGTGCCATTTGGCTTCTTATATTGTGTAAACAATTTGAGGGACAGCTTATAAGAGCCATTTTGTGCATTTAGAATTGCCTGCACATCATAATTTATATTGTTCAAAAAATTCTTAATGTCACATTTTGGCTCTGATACAAACCGGTGATCCCTAAGTTGGCCATTAAAACTGCTATGGATAGGTGGTGCATAGCGTGGCTGCTTTGCCGGTCCAGCATTAACAGGTGTTTCATGCTTCCTTTACAGACCAGATGTAGATGGTTGTGGGGGCAATGTTGATGACTGTTCATAACAAATACACTTATGCCATTTGTAATAAGCCTTGCTTAATATTTTATGGCATCTTGGACACATTTTTGTAGCCTTTCTGCATTTCTTAGGGTCACAAATATGGCGATGCCTAGACCAATTAGAACTAGATATATTTTTATTACACTGATTGCAATATTTTTGATTTGGCATTTTTGTTGTTTGTTTATATAAAATTTATTGGTCCAAAAAAACAGAACTATGGACAATATGCCAAAACAATTATAACAGCAGCTAGTGGCTGAGCTGGTGCTTTTATACCCAGACAACAGCAGTAACTAGGCTCTGGTGATCCCCAATATAAAATAGTTTTGCTCTTTTATGCTGTTGTACAACACACTTTACCAGGTTTCAAACCTCAGCTGTATATCAGCTAGCAGTAAATATTCTCAAAATCTCACGCGTGGAGATATTATTTTGCCACATGTATTTCAATCTTTCACATTTTATCAGGACCCAAACCCAGAGCTCTTGTTTACAAGGCAGCTATATTAACACTTTGCCATCAGAGGAGACCTCACATTTTACCAGGACTCAAACCCAGAGCTCTTGTTTACAAGGCTGCAATATTAACACTTTGCCATCAGGGGAGGCCTCACATTTTACCAGGACTCAAACCCAGAGCTCTTGTTTACAAGGCAACAATATTAACACTTTGCCATCAGGGGAGGCCTCAAACACAGAAGCCTCTTGATTACAAAGCATATAAGCCATGGGACTATGTCCACATGCAATACACATTGAATATCAGAACCCAGGAGTTATGAGCTCTATATGAGCTAAATACAATTCAAAGTTGGACTTTGAACTGTGCAATGAATATTCTGTAAGTCTCACTAGGGTATATATTATCAGAACAAGGCAAAACCTGAATCCAATTCAGGCATATATGATAACATGCAAGAGTGAAGTTTTATGTTCTTCCAGTAAATTGGAGTTAATAGCATGATGGCATGGCAATTTTCCCTGAAAGGGCACAGTGTAGATTTTATCTCATGCATGCAAGCATATAAAATCTCCCAGGCGTGCATAATTTATTGCTGGCCGGGACATGAAACTGATCAAAGATTAGAAAAAACATGAAACTTCTTGCCTGCCCTTGTCCTATTGTATTGATCTGTAAGTTGTAGAGGATGAGAATATAAGCATTTTTGCCCTAGATTTAAGTATAGTCAAAACAATATCAAAGGGGGGCATATTTTTGACAAGTTTATGGACAACAAACTGAGAGATGTAGCTTTTACACACATGGGCAAATCTGTCTGAGGGGAGTTCTTCATTTCTACACTAGAATTCAGGATTCTTGGGATTTAAATATGTACACACATGGCCGATTGGGGTATATGCCCCCCTTGATATTGTTTTAAGTGTAGGCAAATCTGTCTATTGAGGGTTCTTCTTTTCTACACTAGGATTCAAAATTCTTAGGATTAAGAGCATATCACACTTGAAGAAATGGGGAATAAGGGCATCTTGGCATAATTTTAAGTGTGGGCAAATCCATCGGGCTGTTTAATCATATGAGCTCTTCTTTTCTACGCTATAAGTGTCCCAGTAATATTGTATTTTATACTACTAATATTTTTGAATGAAATTGAGAAGGCCTCCATTATTTCTAGGAGTTTTTATAGAAAGAGTGAAAGTGAAAGAAGAGATCCTATTGAAAATGGAATTAAAAACAGTCAAGTTCTTGTGAAATCACAGGTACCGAAACGTTGTTATCGGTGTCAATCTCCCTTGCACTTGATAAAAAAACTATCCTAATAATAAGCATAAAACCTTATTTAATGCTGTGAAGAAAGAAGAAAACCCTGTTGCAGTATTCATAAACTGTGTTTTGAATAATAAAATGGAAACTAAAGCCTGCTTAGACACTGCAAGTAGTTATAGCTTTATTAGTACCGAATTATTGGAAACGTTACGTCGTGGTGCTGTTCTTCACGAAATTCCTTGTAATGTTACTGTGAGCGTTGGAAAGAAACTAGAAGTAATAGTAAAGTGTTTCTTTAGCTTTCAAGAGCACATTTTTGTTGGGAAATTGTTGCTCATGTGTCTTCTGATCTTCCAGTAGACTTTGTGATTGGAGTAGAGTTTATTAAAAGAAATAAATTTGATATTAATCTCTCGAGTGGAAAAGTACTGTTTGGAAATTCTGGTTATAAAGAAGCTATAATTTGGGTGATGAACAGTGTGATTAATCTTCCACCTTTTCAGGAACAGAAAAAGAATACCTACCCCTATGTCGCAACCAGAGTTCGAACGTATCGTTCACAAAGGAGTACATGGTCCCAGAGTCGAAACAACTCTCAGGAAGGAAACGAAAGTTTGCAGCAAGGTTCAAGGTTAAAAGGAGGGGGTGTGTGCTTCTACCTGCCTGCCGTTATCAGCTGTCTCTACTGAAAAGCAAGCGTCTGGAGTAAACAGCAAGGCCGCTGACCTACATTCCAACAACACAGAACCAGAGAGTTTTTCGGAAGGACATTGGAACAATAAACTTGGTGAGTTGTTAGAAAACTATAAAGATGCTATTTCTGGGAAAATTGGAATGTTTCTCGGATTTCAATAAAATATTAATTTAAGTGATCCAACACCTGTACGAAGAGCTCCATACCCAATGACGCGTGATAAACAACAAAAAATGGATGAAATTATTAGGAACTTACTAGAAGAGGGGGTGATAGAAGAGTGTTGCTCGCCTTCGGCTTCCCCTTGTTTCCTTACCAAAAAAAAATGACAAATATGATAGGCTAATTATTGACTATACTGCTGTCAATAAGAAGATTCTTTTTTGATGCTCACCCGTGCCCTTTAATTAAAGATACAATGGCATACCTTAGCAGAGGAAAAATTTTCTCTAAGCTTGACGTTGTAAAGCCTTTCATCATTTAGCACTTACCGAAAATAGTAAATTTGTTACTGCTTTCGTAACTAATAAAGGTCAGTATTGTCACAAAAGAGTCCCATTTGGAATTCATTTTGACCCAGCGGGACTGGCAAAAATGATGACGCACATGTTTGATGACTTGCGAGGTAAAACAGTAGAGTGGTTTGCCGATGATTTATTAATAATTTCAGATAATGAAGAACAACATCTTAAAGATTTAGAAGAAGTCTTACAAAGATTACGTAAATTTGGGGTAAATATTTCTCAAAAGAAAAGTAGGCTCATGGTAACTGAAGTGACATTTTTGGGATTTCTTCTAAAGAATCAAAGTATTAATATTGATCCAGAAAGAAGTAAAGTAATTCAAAAGCTGCCTAGTCCTAAAACTTTAAGAGGACTGAGATCATTAGTGCGGTACTTCAATTATTTTTCCAGTTTCATTCCTTCTTATGCTAAAATAGTAACTCCTTTATATGATAAAAACACTGTTAAGAAAACTTTCAAGTGGGATGAAAATTGTGAAAATACTATTCAAACAGAAGTTGATTGAAAATATCATATTATCTTTACCCGATTTCAGCAAGAAGTTTTATCTTGAATGTGACAGTAGTTTAAAATCCTATGGATGTGCATTACTGCAAGAAAGTGATGAGGGACAGTTGGGTCCTGTAGCTTTTCATACAAGAAGAATTAAAGAAAATGCTAGAAATAGAACTATTTATGAAAATGAAATTAGAGCCTTGATGATGGGATTAAATACATTTAGTTACTATTTAAGGCATCAGCCTTTTGTTATTCGCACTGCTAATCAGTCACTCTTTTATATGTTAAGACCATCCGAAAAGTACACAAAATATGCTCGTTGGTTGGAATTTATTTCCGAGTTAAAGTTTGAAATTGAACATGTGTCTGGCGTTTAAAAATGTTTGCGCTGACTTTCTGTCTCGTATTTATGATTCTAATCATTTGGAATGTAATGACATAGATGAAGATGAAATTCAGTATACATTCCGTAGTTTATGGAGAACTCCTACCTTACTAGATAGTTTAAAAACTGAGCAAAATAAGGATCCTAAAATTATGGAAACAAAAACAAAAATTCTTAATAAAACTGTGGTACCGGATTATTTGTTGAAAAATGGACTTTTCTTTCGTAAAACTAGAAGTAAAGGTGTACCATACAAAGTGTTAGTATCTAATTTCTTAATAGATATTCTAATTGATTATTATCATAGTAATGCTTTGGGAGGAATTCACTCTAATTGGAGTAAGACACTGCGAAAAATACAAAGATATTACACATTTGATGGAATGATTGACATAGTGAAGAAAAAGGTACAAAGTTGCTTAACGTGTCCATAGGCGAAGGAGTCAAATGTAGCTCCAGCTAATGTTCTAAACCCTGAAATTGTAACTAAACTTTTGCAGAGGGTATATTCAGATATAATTGGTCCTCTCCCCAATAGCAATGGTTATAAATATATTCTTGTCTTAGTTGATGCAGCCAGCAGATTTGTTTGGTTTCAAGCCTTGAGAAAAGTCACTTCAAAAATTATTATTCAACATATCCTGTACATAGATTTTGCCTTGGATTTGGTTATTTTTGTGAAATCAGTTGTGAAAATACTTCATATTATGTTTCAGAGGAATTTTGTCAATTTCTATATGGTATTTGAGCACGACAAATTACAATTTCACCGTATAACCCTAAAGTTAATTTAAGTGAGAGCATTATCAAAAATGTTAAAGTAGGATTGAGATGTTTCTGTTCTGAAAATCAAACTTCTTGGTCTCGTTTTCTTTACAAAATTCAATTTAGTCTCAATAACACATGTCATTATTTCTTGGTAGAGCACTGAATGAACCCCTAATGATAAATTTGGAATTAACTAATGAAGTAATATTGTCGAATGAGCGAGATTTGAAAACTAAATAGTCTCTAGCTATCAAGAAAATGAAGCAGTCTTTGTCAAATTTATATGATGGTCCATTTAAAATAATAAAACTTCTAGCTAGTAATTCTGTATTATTGGAGAAAGTTTGTGATCCCAACAATGTTAAAAGTTGTCGCGTTGAATTTTTGAAAAAAATATTACAGTCCACGTGCAAATTATGTTGCTCACTAATCAGTTGGAAGTCATGGGGGGATATTAATCAAAAAGGTTTCACTATCTTATGTAAGAAGTGTACTGTTTTTTTGTGATTTTGTTATACAGGTATCTGTTGTTACAATTGCCATCGTTGTTATGTTTCGTCATGTGGCAACAACACTCCAAATACTGGTGGAAGTGAAAGACTCTCTCATCTCCACTACGATGTATTGTACATGCTTCCTGAACTCATCCTCATTCATCGGGAAATTTTGTCGACAAATTACACCTGGAAAACTACTCCCAGTTGAAGATGAAAAATTAATTTGTAGCTAAGTTGTAAAATGTTGAATTTTGGTTATTTGTTTAGCATATGGTTATATAAGGTTGACTTCCAAAAAATGGAGAGGGGTAAATGTATAACCATATGCAAGGTGTACGAGTGTAAAAAGGAGAAATGTTTAGTTAGTTAGCCACCAGATGGCTTTGATTTGGAAAAACTGGCGTGGCTAAGAAATACCAGAGGTCTGAGGAAAGCGAGCCTCGTGTCGGAAATTCACTCACCACTGATTAGCTGAGGTTAAAGCACTTTAAGTTGAGTTCTTTTGAGTGTTAAAAGGGACATACTCGGAATGGAACAAAGTCCAGGAAGTATCAGTTTTTGTAGTAGTTTAGTATTTTAAGTTGTTTTATGTAGTGTATTTGGTTTGGATATTTTAGTTAAAGCACAGCACACTTTGTTCTATTCTGAGATAGGTCTTTTGCGGGGAAAATTAATATTAAAATTGGAAATTAAAATGAAATTACTATAATCCCCTTTTGGTTAAATAAAGTGTTAGGAAGTCTTAGTTATGTAAATATTTAATTGATAATTTAATTGTTTCTTTATTATTTAATGAATTTAGATTGGGGTTTATATTCTTATCATCATTTATGTAGTCTCAAGCCCTTCAGGCATGTTGTTAAACAACCGTCTTTATGAAAAACTAAATATGCTGACCAAGGCAGTAATTTATTTTATTAAAAACATAAACTAACGTAACGTTTCAACCTTCTAGCAAGGTCTTCTTCAGACTCTGTATCAAGTACAAAAGTAACCAGATACAACAAAAGGGCAATATATATACACAAACATTACTCCCTCCAGACTATTTAGAAAGTTGTTTGGAACTTTCTAGCAGATGACTTTCACTTCCCAACTTTACTTTCACCTAAAAGGCTAAACACAATTACTTCCATAGAATGTGGTTGGACTTTTTTAATCTCACGCTCTTTTCCCTTCATTTTTCTTCCTTCTCCTCTCCTCTTTTTCTCTTGTCCTTTCCACTCTTTCCAACATCTTCTTCCATTCTTTGTTTAACTTCAGTCCCCCATTCCAGTTCATTGTGTCTTCTTCACCTTTCTTCTCTATTTCCTTGGCTTCCTTCCATTTTCTAACTAGCATTCTCTTCTCCCTTCCTATCTGCTTAGCCTCATCCCACTCTATGTCATGTCCTGTTTCTCTCGTGTGTTTAAATATTGCATTTCTCTCTCTCTTAAGTCGTACATCATCCCTATGTTGTTTCAACCTGTCTTTCAGCCTTTTTTTTTCGTTTCTCCTATGTACACACTCTGACATTCTTTACATTTTACTTCGTAGATAATCCCTTCCTCTTCTTCTTCTCTGTTTTCCTTTTTCTTGTTTGCATTCCTCGCTATTCCTAAGATGCTTCTCCCTCCCTTCCTGTAAGTTTTAATTCCCGCTTTCCTAAGCACTTTGCATATCTTTTCTGTGGTCTTCCCCATACTCCTTATTCCAAACCTTCTCTCCTCTTTTTCTTTCTCTTCCAATTCTCCCCTGCCCGTTTTCTTACTTTTTCTGTTTATGTCCAGTCTATCCTGCTTCTCATAGCCATTCTTTTCCAGCTGTTTCCATAGGCTATTTATTTTGCCTTCTTTTTCACATTCTTTCATGCATATTTTCTTGATTCTGTCCTCCATATTCTTTATAAAATTTATTTTTGTCACCTCACTTACATCACTTCTTTTGTGGCAGAATACTCCTGCTGCACACTTCTTCTGATGCCAAGCGGTTTCAATTTCTTGTCCTCTTTTCCTTTTCATCAATATATCTAGATAGCTTAACTTGTCTTCCTCTTCTATTTCAAGTTCCAATAATATCCCTCTTTCTTCATCTTGAATTTCTTTGGCAAAAATGTCAAGCTGCCTCTTCGTTCCCTTCCATATGCCAAAACAGTCGTCCACATATCTGCAAAACAGAATCATTTTGTCACCTCCCTTTTCTATCACTTTCTTTTCCCATTCATTCATAACCAATTCAGCCAATGCTGGGCTTAGACTGGAACCTATATTTAGTCCTTCACTCATTAACATTATTTTATCTCCCATTATACTGTAACCGTTATTCCAAATGGTTTCCAGCGCCTTCACTACCCTTTCACTATCCCATTCTCCTATAATTTCTTGTCCCATTCTCTTTTTAATAATGTCCAAAACGTGTCCCCTCTTTATGCTCGGGAACATACTTTTCACGTCTAAGCTAAACATTGTCGTCTTCATCTCATTTAACTTAAGTCCTTTTATGAGGTCTACTACTTGTTCACTGTTCTTAACTGCTCTGCTTTCTTGCTGTGTTACTAACACGTCAATAACTTTCTTTAATTTCTTTTCTAAGGGTTCCAAAATATTGTTTCTGCAGTTCATTACTGGTCTTAACTTTATCTCCTCTTTGTGTATCTTTGGAAAGCCTTTCAAACTTGGTAGTCTTCCTGTCTCCTTTATGCATTTCTTGAAACCACTCCTCCTACAGTCTTTTATGATTCTTTCTTTTATAGTTTGTTCTTCACTTGTTCCACAAATCTCCTCATATCCATTTTCTTTTAGGTCTTCAAACTTCCTCTCGTACCATTCTCTTTCCATCACCACAATTGCTCCTCTTTATCTGCCTGCTCTATCACCACATCATTTCTTGTTTTGATTTTCTTCATCCCTTCCCTTTCTTTTTGACTCAAATTATCTACTTTTCCTTGTTTTCCCATTTCTTTCTTCAGTATGGCTGCTGTTCTTCTTCCAGTCTAAGCCCAGCATTGGCTGAATTGGTTATGAATGAATGGGAAAAGAAAGTGATAGAAAAGGGAGGTGACAAAATGATTCTGTTTTGCAGATATGTGGACGACTGTTTTGGCATATGGAAGGGAACGAAGAGGCAGCTTGACATTTTTGCCAAAGAAATTCAAGATGAAGAAAGAGGGATATTATTGGAACTTGAAATAGAAGAGGAAGACAAGTTAAGCTATCTAGATATATTGATGAAAAGGAAAAGAGGACAAGAAATTGAAACCGCTTGGCATCAGAAGAAGTGTGCAGCAGGAGTATTCTGCCACAAAAGAAGTGATGTAAGTGAGGTGACAAAAATAAATTTTATAAAGAATATGGAGGACAGAATCAAGAAAATATGCATGAAAGAATGTGAAAAAGAAGGCAAAATAAATAGCCTATGGAAACAGCTGGAAAAGAATGGCTATGAGAAGCAGGATAGACTGGACATAAACAGAAAAAGTAAGAAAACGGGCAGGGGAGAATTGGAAGAGAAAGAAAAAGAGGAGAGAAGGTTTGGAATAAGGAGTATGGGGAAGACCACAGAAAAGATATGCAAAGTGCTTAGGAAAGCGGGAATTAAAACTTACAGGAAGGGAAGGAGAAGCATCTTAGGAATAGCGAGGAATGCAAACAAGAAAAAGGAAAACAGAGAAGAAGAAGAGGAAGGGATTATCTACGAAGTAAAATGTAAAGAATGTCAGAGTGTGTACATAGGAGAAACGAAAAAAAAGGCTGAAAGACAGGTTGAAACAACATAGGGATGATGTACGACTTAAGAGAGAGAGAAATGCAATATTTAAACACACGAGAGAAACAGGACATGACATAGAGTGGGATGAGGCTAAGCAGATAGGAAGGGAGAAGAGAATGCTAGTTAGAAAATGGAAGGAAGCCAAGGAAATAGAGAAGAAAGGTGAAGAAGACACAATGAACTGGAATGGGGGACTGAAGTTAAACAAAGAATGGAAGAAGATGTTGGAAAGAGTGGAAAGGACAAGAGAAAAAGAGGAGAGGAGAAGGAAGAAAAATGAAGGGAAAAGAGCGTGAGATTAAAAAAGTCCAACCACATTCTATGGAAGTAATTGTGTTTAGCCTTTTAGGTGAAAGTAAAGTTGGGAAGTGAAAGTCATCTGCTAGAAAGTTCCAAACAACTTTCTAAATAGTCTGGAGGGAGTAATGTTTGTGTATATATATTGCCCTTTTGTTGTATCTGGTTACTTTTGTACTTGATACAGAGTCTGAAGAAGACCTTGCTAGAAGGTTGAAACGTTACGTTAGTTTATGTTTTTAATAAAATAAATTACTGCCTTGGTCAGCATATTTAGTTTTTCATAATCATGGAAACAAGGCTTAATGGTGTTATAATTGGACATTTTCCAAGGCTGATGAGGAAAATTAACAACTGGAAAGACTTGAAGAGGAAAGAAATACACAAAGACGAACAAGAGAAGTTTCTGAGAAAATGTTTGGAGAGAGGCACAGCGCCTAAAGGATTAAAAATAAGTAAGAAGGGAGTGGTTTGCAACACTAGGAGATGGAGGATATTGGTTCAGAAAATGGAAAAAGAACTGATATGGAATGAAATAAGGGCAAGAAGAAAGGAGATAAAGATAATAAAGGAGAACCTGACAAGAATTGAAAAAGCTATTGAAGATGGTCTCACCATTTTTACGAGAGAATATACATTTCATGAAATGAAAATCTGGCAGGAGAAATTTAGAGAGAAAATAAAAATAAAATTGAAGAGGAAAGGAGAGGGACTAGGATGGAAAGAAGAAAGAGGAGAAGAGGAAGAAGAAGAGGATACCAGAAGAAGAGTTGTGGTAATAGGGAATGTAGACCTAACAAAAGAAGAGGAAGCTTTTTTAAAACTAGGCAGAGGTTTCAAAGTTAAAGAAAGAAATGTAGATTATGAGGAAGTTATATATGACATTGAAGAAACAGTGCTCCATATAAAAGAAGAACCAGAAAGAGACAAGATTAGAAGAAGAACAGCAGCCATACTGAAGAAAGAAATGGGAAAACAAGGAAAAGTAGATAATTTGAGTCAAAAAGAAAGGGAAGGGATGAAGAAAATCAAAACAAGAAATGATGTGGTGATAGAGCAGGCAGATAAAGGAGGAGCAATTGTGGTGATGGAAAGAGAATGGTACGAGAGGAAGTTTGAAGACCTAAAAGAAAATGGATATGAGGAGATTTGTGGAACAAGTGAAGAACAAACTATAAAAGAAAGAATCATAAAAGACTGTAGGAGGAGTGGTTTCAAGAAATGCATAAAGGAGACAGGAAGACTACCAAGTTTGAAAGGCTTTCCAAAGATACACAAAGAGGAGATAAAGTTAAGACCAGTAATGAACTGCAGAAACAATATTTTGGAACCCTTAGAAAAGAAATTAAAGAAAGTTATTGACGTGTTAGTAACACAGCAAGAAAGCAGAGCAGTTAAGAACAGTGAACAAGTAGTAGACCTCATAAAAGGACTTAAGTTAAATGAGATGAAGACGACAATGTTTAGCTTAGACGTGAAAAGTATGTTCCCGAGCATAAAGAGGGGACACGTTTTGGACATTATTAAAAAGAGAATGGGACAAGAAATTATAGGAGAATGGGATAGTGAAAGGGTAGTGAAGGCGCTGGAAACCATTTGGAATAACGGTTACAGTATAATGGGAGATAAAATAATGTTAATGAGTGAAGGACTAAATATAGGTTCCAGTCTAAGCCCAGCATTGGCTGAATTGGTTATGAATGAATGGGAAAAGAAAGTGATAGAAAAGGGAGGTGACAAAATGATTCTGTTTTGCAGATATGTGGACGACTGTTTTGGCATATGGAAGGGAACGAAGAGGCAGCTTGACATTTTTGCCAAAGAAATTCAAGATGAAGAAAGAGGGATATTATTGGAACTTGAAATAGAAGAGGAAGACAAGTTAAGCTATCTAGATATATTGATGAAAAGGAAAAGAGGACAAGAAATTGAAACCGCTTGGCATCAGAAGAAGTGTGCAGCAGGAGTATTCTGCCACAAAAGAAGTGATGTAAGTGAGGTGACAAAAATAAATTTTATAAAGAATATGGAGGACAGAATCAAGAAAATATGCATGAAAGAATGTGAAAAAGAAGGCAAAATAAATAGCCTATGGAAACAGCTGGAAAAGAATGGCTATGAGAAGCAGGATAGACTGGACATAAACAGAAAAAGTAAGAAAACGGGCAGGGGAGAATTGGAAGAGAAAGAAAAAGAGGAGAGAAGGTTTGGAATAAGGAGTATGGGGAAGACCACAGAAAAGATATGCAAAGTGCTTAGGAAAGCGGGAATTAAAACTTACAGGAAGGGAGGGAGAAGCATCTTAGGAATAGCGAGGAATGCAAACAAGAAAAAGGAAAACAGAGAAGAAGAAGAGGAAGGGATTATCTACGAAGTAAAATGTAAAGAATGTCAGAGTGTGTACATAGGAGAAACGAAAAAAAAGGCTGAAAGACAGGTTGAAACAACATAGGGATGATGTACGACTTAAGAGAGAGAGAAATGCAATATTTAAACACACGAGAGAAACAGGACATGACATAGAGTGGGATGAGGCTAAGCAGATAGGAAGGGAGAAGAGAATGCTAGTTAGAAAATGGAAGGAAGCCAAGGAAATAGAGAAGAAAGGTGAAGAAGACACAATGAACTGGAATGGGGGACTGAAGTTAAACAAAGAATGGAAGAAGATGTTGGAAAGAGTGGAAAGGACAAGAGAAAAAGAGGAGAGGAGAAGGAAGAAAAATGAAGGGAAAAGAGCGTGAGATTAAAAAAGTCCAACCACATTCTATGGAAGTAATTGTGTTTAGCCTTTTAGGTGAAAGTAAAGTTGGGAAGTGAAAGTCATCTGCTAGATAGTTCCAAACAACTTTCTAAATAGTCTGGAGGGAGTAATGTTTGTGTATATATATTGCCCTTTTGTTGTATCTGGTTACTTTTGTACTTGATACAGAGTCTGAAGAAGACCTTGCTAGAAGGTTGAAACGTTACGTTAGTTTATGTTTTTAATAAAATAAATTACTGCCTTGGTCAGCATATTTAGTTTTTCATAATCATGGAAACAAGGCTTAATGGTGTTATAATTGGACATTTTCCAAGGCTGATGAGGAAAATTAACAACTGGAAAGACTTGAAGAGGAAAGAAATACACAAAGACGAACAAGAGAAGTTTCTGAGAAAATGTTTGGAGAGAGGCACAGCGCCTAAAGGATTAAAAATAAGTAAGAAGGGAGTGGTTTGCAACACTAGGAGATGGAGGATATTGGTTCAGAAAATGGAAAAAGAACTGATATGGAATGAAATAAGGGCAAGAAGAAAGGAGATAAAGATAATAAAGGAGAACCTGACAAGAATTGAAAAAGCTATTGAAGATGGTCTCACCATTTTTACGAGAGAATATACATTTCATGAAATGAAAATCTGGCAGGAGAAATTTAGAGAGAAAATAAAAATAAAATTGAAGAGGAAAGGAGAGGGACTAGGATGGAAAGAAGAAAGAGGAGAAGAGGAAGAAGAAGAGGATACCAGAAGAAGAGTTGTGGTAATAGGGAATGTAGACCTAACAAAAGAAGAGGAAGCTTTTTTAAAACTAGGCAGAGGTTTCAAAGTTAAAGAAAGAAATGTAGATTATGAGGAAGTTATATATGACATTGAAGAAACAGTGCTCCATATAAAAGAAGAACCAGAAAGAGACAAGATTAGAAGAAGAACAGCAGCCATACTGAAGAAAGAAATGGGAAAACAAGGAAAAGTAGATAATTTGAGTCAAAAAGAAAGGGAAGGGATGAAGAAAATCAAAACAAGAAATGATGTGGTGATAGAGCAGGCAGATAAAGGAGGAGCAATTGTGGTGATGGAAAGAGAATGGTACGAGAGGAAGTTTGAAGACCTAAAAGAAAATGGATATGAGGAGATTTGTGGAACAAGTGAAGAACAAACTATAAAAGAAAGAATCATAAAAGACTGTAGGAGGAGTGGTTTCAAGAAATGCATAAAGGAGACAGGAAGACTACCAAGTTTGAAAGGCTTTCCAAAGATACACAAAGAGGAGATAAAGTTAAGACCAGTAATGAACTGCAGAAACAATATTTTGGAACCCTTAGAAAAGAAATTAAAGAAAGTTATTGACGTGTTAGTAACACAGCAAGAAAGCAGAGCAGTTAAGAACAGTGAACAAGTAGTAGACCTCATAAAAGGACTTAAGTTAAATGAGATGAAGACGACAATGTTTAGCTTAGACGTGAAAAGTATGTTCCCGAGCATAAAGAGGGGACACGTTTTGGACATTATTAAAAAGAGAATGGGACAAGAAATTATAGGAGAATGGGATAGTGAAAGGGTAGTGAAGGCGCTGGAAACCATTTGGAATAACGGTTACAGTATAATGGGAGATAAAATAATGTTAATGAGTGAAGGACTAAATATAGGTTCCAGTCTAAGCCCAGCATTGGCTGAATTGGTTATGAATGAATGGGAAAAGAAAGTGATAGAAAAGGGAGGTGACAAAATGATTCTGTTTTGCAGATATGTGGACGACTGTTTTGGCATATGGAAGGGAACGAAGAGGCAGCTTGACATTTTTGCCAAAGAAATTCAAGATGAAGAAAGAGGGATATTATTGGAACTTGAAATAGAAGAGGAAGACAAGTTAAGCTATCTAGATATATTGATGAAAAGGAAAAGAGGACAAGAAATTGAAACCGCTTGGCATCAGAAGAAGTGTGCAGCAGGAGTATTCTGCCACAAAAGAAGTGATGTAAGTGAGGTGACAAAAATAAATTTTATAAAGAATATGGAGGACAGAATCAAGAAAATATGCATGAAAGAATGTGAAAAAGAAGGCAAAATAAATAGCCTATGGAAACAGCTGGAAAAGAATGGCTATGAGAAGCAGGATAGACTGGACATAAACAGAAAAAGTAAGAAAACGGGCAGGGGAGAATTGGAAGAGAAAGAAAAAGAGGAGAGAAGGTTTGGAATAAGGAGTATGGGGAAGACCACAGAAAAGATATGCAAAGTGCTTAGGAAAGCGGGAATTAAAACTTACAGGAAGGGAGGGAGAAGCATCTTAGGAATAGCGAGGAATGCAAACAAGAAAAAGGAAAACAGAGAAGAAGAAGAGGAAGGGATTATCTACGAAGTAAAATGTAAAGAATGTCAGAGTGTGTACATAGGAGAAACGAAAAAAAAGGCTGAAAGACAGGTTGAAACAACATAGGGATGATGTACGACTTAAGAGAGAGAGAAATGCAATATTTAAACACACGAGAGAAACAGGACATGACATAGAGTGGGATGAGGCTAAGCAGATAGGAAGGGAGAAGAGAATGCTAGTTAGAAAATGGAAGGAAGCCAAGGAAATAGAGAAGAAAGGTGAAGAAGACACAATGAACTGGAATGGGGGACTGAAGTTAAACAAAGAATGGAAGAAGATGTTGGAAAGAGTGGAAAGGACAAGAGAAAAAGAGGAGAGGAGAAGGAAGAAAAATGAAGGGAAAAGAGCGTGAGATTAAAAAAGTCCAACCACATTCTATGGAAGTAATTGTGTTTAGCCTTTTAGGTGAAAGTAAAGTTGGGAAGTGAAAGTCATCTGCTAGAAAGTTCCAAACAACTTTCTAAATAGTCTGGAGGGAGTAATGTTTGTGTATATATATTGCCCTTTTGTTGTATCTGGTTACTTTTGTACTTGATACAGAGTCTGAAGAAGACCTTGCTAGAAGGTTGAAACGTTACGTTAGTTTATGTTTTTAATAAAATAAATTACTGCCTTGGTCAGCATATTTAGTTTTTCATAATCATGGAAACAAGGCTTAATGGTGTTATAACCGTCTTTACCATCAAGTCTTCTATGTATAATTCATCTAAACCTACAATTTTACGGCTTAAGCCTTCCACTGCCATATCTTTATATTTCTTCAAGGTTAATGTACCGACTTCAGTTGCAAGCCTTGTGTCCTAATGAAGGACAATATTTCTTAGTGAATAATTTTAAAGGACGTGCAATAAGAAACTGGTCATTATGGGCAGGCCATAGGTTGGCGTGGGGCCTGGAGTATACAATTTACGTGGGACCTATAATCAAAAGTTTTCAGAGATTTGAAAAGTCCGAGTCCTAAGTCTGAAGTACAGGTGTCCCATACGATCATAATATAAACATTATTGCAATTAATAAACAATCAATTTATATATTTTGTATTATTATTCTAGGGCAATGAACAGAACGTGTTCAAGGTTAAAACCAAGAATTATGCGAGACTAATAAATGTTTCTTGATTTGAGTTTCTTTTCATTTCCGATTGTTAATTGTGCATAATATCTTAATCTACATTCAATTGTTTGTAAAGTTATTTATAATGAGATGGTGTGTTCAGCTATTTTAGAAATGGTTTTGTAAGTTGAGTATTAAATCGATGTTATTTTGTATCATCGTGTTGTGTTAATCTTTATATCATGAAGTACCTACGCGTGTGCATGCATTAACCTCTGCGTACATACACGACAGAGATGTAAACATGGCGACGAGAATTTAGTTAGATATCGAGGATAAGTATGTTTTACTTCTATGCTTCGGGTAATAGTATAAATGTATAATGGCTTTAGCAGCTGATTTTGATAAATATCGTAACAGGTTCCCCTGATTAGAGAAAAGTAGCAAGCCAAAAGCAATAACCTCCTTCGTCGGCCGTTCCTCTCTCAAGCATTCAAAGAATGCTAGGTCAGTATTAAATCAATCCTCCTGGTTGATTGGAATTAAGTTGCTGATCAACTGATATTAGAGAGCAATAACCAGGTCGTGGAAGAAAGGATAACTTAGAGTGTAACGGGCGACGTGGGGTCTTTTGCTTTGGATCGAGGAACGAGAAACATCGGGGAGCTTGAGCGAGCCTGCATAGCGCAATTCTAAGTCTTCTCCGAGGAACTATTCATCATCGAATAGACAGGTAATATCCTTCTCTAATCATGTTGATCTAAACTAGAAGATATAAACGCAAATTCTTAGTGTTGTGCCATTTCATGTGTGAAAAGGAACCTATCGCCCATTACCATCAAGTTATCTGTCAAGGGCGACTGCTCGCCAGTGAGGATAAATGAAGGACAAAGCTACATCACCCAAGCATAATGGTTAAGATTCTTGGTAAGATCCCACGAACCTTGCAGTTCGTTACGATATGATCCCCTAGATGGATCACCAGTAGTTTTCAGAATTATTGTCAAACCCAAGCTATTCCAGAGGATAAGAAAGTTCCTAGATTAATATCCGTTATTGGAAATAAGCCATACGAAGTTCTACGTGAATCATTTGCACCTACATTGCCTTATGATAAATCCTATCAGGATATTGCACAAATATTAAAATCTTAGTATAGTCCATCAAGCAACTATATAGTGCATAGGTTGAAGTTTAGAAAAGGTGTAAAAGAAGAAGACGAACAAATAGAAGATTTTGTAAGGAGATTAAGAAAGATCGGGGAGCAATGTGGTTACGGAGAGTTTCTTTCCATTGCTTTGTTTGATTAACTAATTAGTGGAATCAGACCTAACACTATTCGCAAGAAACTCATCGCTGATAATGTAATGGAATCTCACAGGGCTTTTGAGGTAGCAAAGCAAATGGAAAAATTAGAAGCAGATGTGAAGGAGTATTACTTCCAGGCAAATGTAAATTTTGTGAACATTAACCATCCAAAGGTAAATATGTACAAGGGCGATACGTGTTTCAACTCCGGTGCCCATTCCAATCCGAAACAGGGTAGCTGGAAATTCCAAAGCAGTGGGCCAAGTGGATCCAATCTTAGGTTTAGACAAATTCAATCAGATAATGAGGGAAGTAAAAGTGATCCGGAAAGAGAGCAATAATATTTCAAGCAGTGCAGATATTGTAAGAAGTTCGGTGACGATATTTCCCAGTGTTTCAAGTTACAGCGCAATAAAGAAACTACGTAGTACTAAACCTTATAGCAAGTACAAGGCTAACGCTGTGCAGGCTATTGAACCTGTTTCTTCGGATGATATGGACAGTGAGGTGTTAGGTGTAAATTAATTAAGGGTTGGAATGATCAGTATGGAATTAAATGGAGATAATAAATCTATGCAAGAAGGACCGATTGAATATAGTTTATCTCACTGTAATGAAAGTTCGGTTTCGACCCAAACATATCTTAACCCTAGTACCACAACGTGCATTTCTTGGAACTAGAATCACAACGTGAGGTCGCCTATGATCCTACATTTGAACAAATTATTTAGGCATTGAATAACATTTGTTCTACTTGAAATAAGGTAATTACTTACATTTGAGTATATTAAGTTCAAAACAGAAAGAAATTCATCAAAATGTCAAGTAATATTGTTTACAGAACAATATTATTAACAGTGTGTTTTTTGTTAGTTTTAATATTACGCATTTGTCTAGGTGAATATTTAGTGTCTTATTGCTTATATCTTCATAATATTTAACTTAAAATAAACAAATCACTTATATTTGTGCACGATAAGTTCAGATAAGAAAGTAATTAACTGTAATACCACACAATATGATTTACGTAGCATTGTTATTAAAAATGTGTTCCTTTTCTTGGTTTTGATGTTGGACATTTTCTACGGTGAGTAATCACTATCTTACGGCTTGCAGTATTCACAGATATTATTCCTATGTTCTGCACATAGGTTTCTAGAGCAGGAACAACAAGTTGCTACACCTTTTCGGTCCCTGGTTCGAGGACAGAAAGCACATCGTCCAGGTCATCGCCCAACTGGCATAGTAACGTCACTTTGCTACTACACACAACCTAGTACTTGGAGAATAACATTTCTGAGTTGCCTTGCAAGCCTCTTTTTCACCATTCTAGTCTTCATATGCTCTTCACGTAGTCCTAGGGCAACATTTTTCAGGAAAGCTGAGCTTTTGATCATCTTTCCGTCTTTAGAATTGCATCTGGAAATAACGTACGCATTTATTGCTGTAGCATCCAACATCCAGTAAAAGACTCGAAAGGGCCACCTCCTAGTTTTTCTAGCTACAGTCTTGGAATGACAGAGCAGATCAAACTGATCGACTCCTCCCTTCGTTTCATTGTAGAAGGGTATTGCTTCAGGTTTTCCAGTTTCCTCATCAATGTGGTCACTTGAGTGCACAGATGACAAGAGTATTCACATCTGTTTTTGCGAGGAATGTATGAAGTCAACATCTTGTCCTTTTGAAAGGCCCATGTGGATGTACGAACAGCCTTTCTCTTCACTTCAGTCATAACTGGGGGGATATCTGGCTTGTTTTATCTCATCATTCCCACCATGGTGAGACCTCTAGAAGACAGTTTATCACAGAGCTCACAAGAGCTGAACCAATTATCAACAGTTACGTTTCTGTTAGATCTCTGAATACTGTTCGTGAGGGTCAGAACGTAGTAGGTTGGAATTGCTTGTGCGGTATCCCTTTTTTTCTGCCGATGTACGGTATTGCTGCACACATATAATACGTCTTAGCATCACACATCATAATAATTTTTATTCCGTATTTGTCCGGTTTACTTGGAATATACATTTTGAATGGGCAGTGCCCCCTGAAACTCAACAGCTGTTCATCCACCGTGACATACTGTGACGGAGTGTAGTACTGCGAACAGAGGTGAATGAATATATCCCACAGTTCACGAATCGCAGCAAATTTGTCTTCTGCTTTTCTTTCCACACTTGTCTCTTTGCTGTCAAATCATAAGCTAATTCAGCTGACGAGTTAGAGGAGGTGTCTTCTAATCGGAAAGTCATTTACGGTAAGAATGGGAGTAAATGGTTCACTAAGCCTTTTCATGCTAAAACAACCAGGACTCTTCAGAGAAACATTGTGATTCAACTTCCAGGACCCAAATGTGCAGCTCGGGAAAAAACAAACGAAAAGGGTATTTGGCTATCGTTTTTTCCCGATTCTAATGTGGAGAAAATTGTTAAGTACACGGATGAAGAAATCGACAGACAAGAAACTCGTTTCAAATCTGATCAGCGTTACCTATCACCAACTGACAAAGCTGAAGTGCATGCATTGATTGGTTTGTTATATTTAGCCGGTGTGCTAAAAAATGCAAACCTCACACTTCATGACATGTGGTCTGAAGCATTTGGTCCTTCAGCATTTCGATGCACAATGGCCAAAAACAGGTTTGAATTCTTATTGAATTCTTGAGTGGTTTTTGTGACTATTTTCAATTACAAGTGCCTATCGCTGAAATCATGGTTGCCAAAAATTACCTAAAGAACTTGACATACACCATCACATCCATAGTACATTTAATGAACGCCATTCCAAAAGACATGTCTCCGAACTTATGCAGAATGTTGCAAATTGCAGTGACAATTTCTGTGACATCCGCATCGTGTGAGAGGAGTTTTAGATGTTTGAAGAGAATCAAGACATTTTTGCGTAATAGTATGGGCCAAGACAGACTTTCCTCACTTGCAATACTGGCCATAGAAAAGGAAGAGTGTCATGAATTGTGTGTGGATTGTGTTATTGATAATTTTGCAAGAAATTCGAACCGCAGAGTACAGCTGATACATAAAGACATAGTTCACCAGCATTAGAAATACAGGACAAGAATATCCATCTGTTTTCATAAAAATTACTGCAGTAAGCCTATGTTAGTTTTAATTCCTTATGCTTGTTATATATTATTGTCTTATTAAACACTTTGCTATTTTCAAACATTAAAAATATTTACAATAGTAGTAAGTCACGTATCTGGTTCCCCCCCAAAGCAGATGGCCTGTTTGAAAATATTTTGGTTACAGGCTCTGATTATATTGTATGGTCCCCACCGGCCAGCCATGGGGGTGCGAGTAAGATTTTTCTTTGCCCGCCTTTCCAAGAATCATTTCGCTATTTGAAATTTTGAAAACAAAAATTGTTTTTAAGGAGCATTAAGAATATTTTTAATGGCTTGTATTACTTTTTAACTCTTTATTTGCTATAATTTAGTTATGATTCCAAGAATAACTTAACATTACAAAAAGTGGCTGTTCACCGATGATAGCGTAATATTTAATGCAGCCGTTTTATCAATAAAGGGATAGGGTTCGATTCCTGGGGAGAGGGGACAATTTCAGTGATTCGGATCTTTCTATTCCGCTCGAAGTAGCGTGTAAAGTTGACTGCAAATGACAATATGTGTAAGTGAGCTTCTTGAAAATTCATGACAGTTTTGAAATGTTGTCCCTTACGTCATATATTTATAAAATTAGATTAACCGCAACGGCGATTGAAAATCAGTAACTCCTCAAAACAAGTGAGGAGGTAGGAGACGAGCGAGGCTAATTTGCGGGTGGAGAATCCAATTTTACGTAGCCCATTCTCCTACATATCATATGCAAATTTCTGCTTTGCGGACAAAATTTCATCAAACTTCCAGGTTATTTACTACCGGAGTCTTCACTGTTGAAAAATCGACGATAAAACGGGAGAGAAATATTCCTGTCTATTAATTATTAAAGATGCAACATCAGCACTCACCTTACAGGAATGAGAACTGTAGAAAATGTGATAGGATGGCTGGTTACAGGGTTTGAAACTGCGACCCTGAGATTTTCTGTTCTCCGTTGCACATGTACTAGTGCTACAACATGAAATGTTTACGAGATACAATGTCTCTTAAAGTGTTTTAATTAGTTCACGGCCACCCAAACTACTGCTCACAGTCTTTGTTCATAAAAATATTAATTAGTACATTATGCAATATATTTAGCGTAAGTATGGTGCACATAAAATGTTTGTGAGTCAGTGTATACGTATGAGATACCTCCTTTTCTGGAAATGTGTACATAGTGTGCATGTGTGATTGCTCGAAACATCAGCAGGGGTGAGGTGACACTCAACCCTCTCTCGTCGAGCAATTGCTTACTTTTCCCACTCTTTTCCTTTTTATTTCCATCTTTATTCCCCTAACGGTTTATACTTCCTGAATCTTCGGATTTTAGTCTTCAGTATGAATTTCGGCAAAAAAAAATCACACTTGCTTAATTGGGAGACTCCGTGAAATGTAACTAGTCTGGCATATTTAATCCACCTAAAGCCATCGATAGCAATTTAGAACGATTTCTCCATATGGAATCTTACAATCTGCCATTCAATAGAAGTAAATATACATGGAACCTGAAATGCTTTATATGTGTCTACCAGTTGCATTATTCCTCGTCTACGTAGAATATCAATGGAAAATTAAAACCAGACATTTTTATTTATTTCAGTTATTACGCTTACGATTTGAAAAAATTACAGTAATGCTACTTCACATTTATTGATTTTAATTAGTGTCGATACAAATTTCCTTAAATTCGAACAATATTATTACTGCTGTTGGAAAGCAAGAAAAAATGGAAGAATATTTCACCTCCGGCGGAGAACGTGCCCTTAGGGGGCGGATACTACATTAATTCCTGAACCTAAAACGCCCCAGACCCCAAGTTTTTAAGCCTTCGTTTGTCTGTAATGGCGTCTTCGAAATGGCGGTCATGACCAAGATTCTATTCCTGTTTATTGCAGTTATTTATCATTCATGACATCTTATTTCCACCTAATTTGCAGTTTATAAATGTATTATGATAATACGCAATTAAAAGACCAACTTTATCACAAATTATTAGATATGGCAGCCAATATGGCCGCAAAAGTCTAAAAATAACCCTTTCAGCTATGTGATCATGTTTGAGATCAAACCTTATGTTTTGGAGGTTCCAGAACTCAACTGTGTCATGAAACGTAGTGTCAGTTTAAGCGCACGAAATAGTATAAATTCCATTTTTTATAACCTGTATATATACAGGGTGTTTCAAAAGTCTGTTACCAAAGGACAAACTGCCTTATTAGTGCAGATGGCGAAAAATGAAAGAGGGGAAAGTTGTTGGAAATATGAGGTTTTAAATATAATGTGCTTGAATTTTCAACGTAGCATGCACCGTTGAGGCTGTACGCTGCCTTGTTGCCACATGCTTCGTCCTTAAAGGGAGAATTTACGTTATCGCAACACCGTAATATACTCGGTAAATTGAGAATGCTGACGCAAAATTAAGGGCAAAGGAAGAAGTGCATGTGTGTATGTGTGTGTGTGTGTGTGTGTGTGTGTGTGTTGAGGGGGGTGAAACGAGGGAAGTGGCAAATGAATGACGGAAGACATTAATATTCACTTATAAATGTAACCCAAAGTTTCGAACTTAAATTCTGTAATTTTTGTCACAGAAGAAAAACGTTTCATCATCTGGTGACATAACAACGCGATAAATAAAGAGAATACGTTCCACACTCAAAATTATGCCACACGCATAGTCCTTGCAATAATTATTTTCTCCTTGCCACACGACAAACAACAAAGTATAACAACAACAACAAAGTATAAAGCTGTGACTCAGTGAAATACTTTTCGTGGCACCCGTTTGGCAGAAAGAGAAAAAAATCTTTGACCACACGGGGAATCGAACCTAGGATTTCAGCTTACGAAGCCTACGTTTTACCGACATGGACACAAGCCGCGGTGCGAAAAAGCATGCTATTAGGGAGATTGCTCCTGAAGATTGCACTTTTACCTGTTCGGTTCCAAACTTTCCATGTCCTTTCTCTCTAATTACATTAATTTAAAAGCCATATGCTTCATGGTATAATGTGTCTATGCTGTACATACATTGCTCTTAGACAATAAGTTACTGTTGTGTGTGTATATTAATGAAGACGATCGAAGACGTGCTTTCGTGCAAGGTTAGTGTTTCCAATCCATAATAATCTTCATGCTCTAGCTTCTGTCAACATAGCAGATTATGATATGTGGCGACGAATCTTATGAGTCAATGTCACATACGTAATTATAGTTTTAAACTAACTATTTGACGAAGAAGAGTGAGTTTTTAGGAAAATATGAAGACATCCATCTAGCCTGTACTGATTTTGGGAACTCTATTATACTACTTTCGTGTTCAAAGCTAGAAAAGCCATTTGCATACGTAAGAGAAAGTAACGAAAGTGATCCTGAAGTCACATCACACGACGCTCGCAATGAATACCCACGCTCAGGTCGGAATTCGAACCCGAGTCCTCTTGGTGAAGTCGACGTTGCTGTTACGTTAAGCTAGGGATAGAGGTAATGAAACCATCATCCGCTCCTTTCTGCTTTCAAATGAATATGAGCTTTTCCCCAATTGAAGGGATTGAGGTAGTTATTTTTTTTTTTTTAAAAAAAAAAAAAAGATTAGTTATGGGATACTGAGTATCTGGAACATATTTTCCTGATTTTTTTCCTACCATTCTCTTGTAAAATTGGACACTGGATTGCATTAATAATTAAAATACAAGACTTTCCTGTGAACGTTTCTTTTCACTTTGCATGTCAGAAAATTCCCTGCATCCGGTGAAAAACTTTAATGGTAAAAAATACTGCAGAGTGCTGTTTTCCCGAACCTTTACTTCGGCTGTACTGCCACACTCGATCGGCTCCGAAGCTGATCTTTAACTCAAACGAGTGTGCCACTTTCTGTGAACAGAAGTGTACTTGTCCTTCAAACAAAATATCTTTAAGTAGTATAATCGGGTATGTTCAAAGTAATACTTGGTACGAGGCCTATTATTTTTATTAATTTAAGCACAATGGTAAACCTATTTTGATGACGTTTTTGTCGATTTTATAGTATTGCAAATCTGTGATTTTTTTACCTCGTACTTGGTACGAGTGTCGAGGTCTATTGTTTTTTATTAATTTAACCACAGTGGTAAACGTATTTTGATGATGTTTTTGGTGATTTTATACTATTGCAAATCTCTGATTTTTTCATCTCGTACTTGATACGAGTGTCATAATTTCTTACGAGTTAAATTACGTAACATTACATAATATTGTGATGCTCTCATATTAAGCTTCCTTTTATTGTATTTTTATAAGGGTAAACTATTGCATCTTGCTTATGCAACAGGCTATTACATAACATTATGCAACATTACAATAGCACAGAAGGTAACTTGTTGCATCATGTTTATGCAAACAGGTTATTACGTAATATTATGATGACCTGTATCTGACGTGGTGTTTTCTGATTAGCTTTTTGTCTCAGATGTTTTTAGGCTACTTAAAAAGTTTTTTTGCATTATATTATTTGAATGTATGCAACCTATCTAAATACCACACCAAAATACTTTGCGATAGTTGCAGAGTCTGACATTTTCTTGACATTTTACAATATATACCAACATGAAAAATAACACTAAAGACCAAACATACTGAGGCATAGTCTTACAAAAAACTGAAACTTAATAAAATACTAACCTGTCATGATAAGATGTGACGTGACAGATTAGTCAGTTTTTCGAGATCAGTTGAAGAGTACGGACGTGTTGTTGCAGTGCTCCTCTATACATTTTTTCATGTCCTAAGCACGGGGGGATATTTTTTTAATATATGTATTTATTATTTTTTCTTATACTTAGTACAGTCACGGACAGTGCCGGCTTCTAATGAATACATTGACTTTCAATGGAATCGTTACAAGCCGACAGTGTCCGTGACTGTACAAATATATATTTTATATATAATAAAAAATAGCTAATATAAAATAAAACGTCATGAATATTTTTGGGTTTGAAAAGCAACAACATAATCAGCCTGTAGAGAGAATTCCAGTAAACATGGATGTATTTAGAGAAATTTATCATCAATTGAAAGGGTTACTTCTTGTTCACTTGAATAGTATTTGGTCTTATGTTAACGAGGATACTGGAAAGCACTTATTTGTATTTAATAATAACTTATCATCATATAAGTTACCTGCTAGTGGGAAAATTCAAATAAACATTTATCCACCCAACGCGGCAGTTTTCCACATAGCTCGAAATTTGTATAGAATTAAACATAGTACATTACTTCCTGATGCGTCTTATGATGTGGAAGCTGGTGAATTTTTGTATGCTGAGATAATTGAAGAGTATGATAAATTGATTCCTCTGTTTATCGAAATAAGAATAATCTATCCTCTTATTAATATATAAAATACCTAAAAACAAAAAAACATGGATATATTTGGTAATAGAAGGCGACAGGAGATGCTAGATAATTCCAGCGAGATTGCTAGTTTAGATGTACGTCTAAAGAAACTGAAATCAGATTTACTTATATTACAGAATTCGCTAAATCTAAATATTCAAGCAGAGATTACAAATCCTCAAACTCAACTGATTGATCCTATAGTAAAAATTGACGGAGAACTCAAATCTTTGCTCGAGAAATATACTAATTTAGCTTCAATAGATAATCTTCAGAACTTAGAATAGAATATTGCCAACTTGAAAAAAGAACTTGATAAATTTAGACAAATCCAGAGAACGAATACTGAACAGCTGAAACAGCAATTAAATGACCAGGCGAATAATTTTCATACAGAACTGCATACCATCATCCAGAATATCAAAACTCAAGAAGAATATGAGCAGGTAAATTGCAAGAACAGTTTCAATCTTTCGAAGTTCCTACATAGCAAAGTATCAAATCTGAATAACACACAGATGAAATGCAAACAGCTATAACAGAAGTTCAATGGAAACTACAGACATTGGAAGATTTTATCAATAATTTACCTTCATCTTCTGAATTAAATACTATTGCTCGCAGCGTTGCTGGCATCAAATTACAGTTGGAGACTTATGAAGATTTTGGGAAGATACAAGGTACCATAGCTCACATAGAAGATACTATGGCAACTATGAGAAATGAGCTAACAAGTGTACAGGAAACTCTGGAATCGAAACTGCTTGGCATTACTGATATTCTAGCTATAGTTCAACAGCAAGTTACTAAGCTTGAAAGCTTGAATACTGAATCAGAATTATCGCATCTCCATCATCTTATTGACGACATTCAGAGTAAATTAGAGACACTGCAACAGTCTACACCTACGCAGGATGACATAACGCGAATGCAAGAAATTTTGAAAAATGCAGCTAATGCAACAGAACTCGATGCTATAAAATTAACTCTTACCACACATCAGAATACTGTAGCTGCTTTGCCTACTTCTCAAGAAATCAGAGCTATGAGGAGAGCAGTACATCGAATTTTAAAATCTGAGGATATCAAAAACATTCAAGCAGAAATTGCGCAAATCAGAGAAACTGTTGCAACTCTCCCCAACAATCAAATAATTAACGAACTACATGCATTATTTACAGAAATCAGAAGTCAAGTACACGATCTTGCTACCCAGAGTTCTAAATTGAAACTTGTAGAAAATTTACAAGAGATTATTTCTAATATTACGTTACATATTACTACTATTGAAGCAATTCAAGAATCTGCTTTATCAGGTTTTGCTAATCAACTTCACGATCTCAAAGAGGAATATAAACAACTGTATGTTGTTGAAAAAATCAAACCTAGTTACAATGAGTTGGTTCGTACTATCAACGAACACTTGGAACCGGTATTAAGCAGACTAGATGACGTAGATACTCGTCAATTTTATTCTATGGCAATTGTTAGGTTACAAAGTGTTTCAAATGCTCGAGGGCACTGGACGTACGTCAATTCTGGCAATGTTTACAAATTATATCCGTACACTCAGGTACATGAATTTTTTGTTGATGGTAGTTTACGATTTCTGAAGTTTAGTTTTCTAAAAGATGGAAAACATATTGAAGTTCCTCAGTTTACTATAGTGCGAAAAGATGATATACACAAGGCAGTTCAAATACCAATTGCATACTGGGATGAGTCTACAAATAAATATGAAGTACATGACGACGAACAATTATCAGTTTTTGATATTGAAATTGGTGACAAGCTAGTATTTGACATAAAGCGGTTATACCCTGAGGACAATCCATTTTATGCAAAATTCTCACTTCGAACTCGATGTCAAGACAAGATATAGTTCATGAATTACACAAACCAGCCCGTCTCAATTACAAGCGATTAAGTGTAGTAACAAATGGTATAAATGAATTCTTCCAGGCTGATCTGATCGAGATGGCCCCTCCAAGGGGGACTTTAAAAAATTTGGATAAGGTAAATCATGGTTACAAATATATGCTTACAGTTATTGATACTTTTAGCAAATATGCATGGGCTGTTCCCTTAAAATCCAAGACTGGTACTTGTGTTACCGAGGCTTTTAAGTCGATATTTAGTGAGGGAAGGATACCAAAATATTTACAGACAGATAGAGGGAAAGAATTTTACAATTCTACATTTGCTAAGTTAATGCAACAACATAATATTAAACATTATTCTACATACAGTGATCTGAAAGCTAGTATAGTGGAACGATTCAACAGGACATTAAAAAATCGCATGTGGAGGCAATTTACTCTACAGGGCAATTATAAGTGGGTGCAAATTTTACCCGAGCTAGTTCATGATTACAACAATACAGTACATAGTACTATTCACATGAAACCTGCTGAGGCAACCAAATCTGATGAGCAACGATTGATTTCTACTGTTTATTGTAAAAAGTATTCATATACTACCAAGAAGCCAAAGTTTAATATAGGGGATCAGGTAAGGGTCAGAAAATATAAACAGTTATTCGAAAAAGGTTTTACTAAAAATTGGAGTACGGAGTTGTTCTCAGTGATTCAAGTTTTACCAGGGAATAGAAATACATATATCATAAAAGATAATCATAACAAAATATTGAAAGGGAGATTACATGAAGAGGAACTTAGTAAAACAAAATATCGAGATACATATCTAATCGAGAAAATATTGAAGAAGAAAAATAATAAATTGTATGTGAAATGGTTAGGTCTGCCAGACAAAAGTTGGATAGAAGCAAACCAAGTGATTCTCTGATACCAACATGGAATGTGGTACAGCGTTTACCAGATGTAGTGGAAACTAATAAAAAAAAATTGAGAGTTGTTACCTGATAACATAAGATGTCTCATTGCAGGCCCATTAGTTTGTGGAAAAACCACTTTGCTGGTTGATAATTTCTTGCTTGCCCACAATTGGCTAGATTGGAAAAATAGACACTTGTATGTGTTTTCTAAAAGTTTAGAACAACCGAAATACCAACAAATTATGAAGCTGTAAGAGGGACTGGACATAGCTACATTTGCATCAACAATAAAACCTCTCGAGCAATGTTTGAAAAATTCAGTTGTGGTATTTGATTATGTTATTCTGGAAAATCAGAATGAAATTAGATTTTTTTTTACACAGGGTCGTCACAAAGAAATAGACTGCTTTTATTTAGCTCAAACTTATTCCAAAATTCCCAAACAATTAGTACGAAATAATACAAACTTAATCTGTTTGTTTCGTCAAGATCATACTAATTTAAAACATGTATACGATGATTATGTGGGAGGAGACTTAAATTACAACCAATTTTCAAAATTCTGTTCATCTTGTTGGAACAGCGATGATTTTAGATTTGTTACTATCGACATGACTCGGAAACCTAACAATGGTAAGTTCAGAAATAAAATCAACAACTTTTTAAACGTTGAAACGATATAAAATAACCATTAATCAAAAAATAAATATGACAAAACACAAAATAGAAGATAATTTTGGAAGATTAACAAGCAGAGTTGCATCATTGGGTGAAAAAATAACAGCGTTGGGTACAATCATTGCTATGAATACAAAACAAAAATTAGGTTGGGGTTTGTAATATAAATACCCTGAAAAATAATAATAATAACAACAACAACATGAAACCAAAAGGAGTTGTATACCAAATACCATATTATGATCTTAAAAATTTAAAACTTAATTCGATTTTAACTAAAAAACAACAAGAAAAAAAGAGGCAATGTATAGCCAAAGGAAATGGAATGAAATTATTACTTAGTACGCCACAATTAAAACGATTGCAAAATACAAGAAAGAAAACACACAGTGGAGGATTTATATTCAGCATTCCAGCCATCCTGGCTGCATTGGGGGCAGTTGGGAGCTCAGCTGGGGGTAATGCTGCTATTGCCAAAACTGTAATTGATTCGAAAAAAAAATAAGGCAGAACTAGAAGAGCAAAAGCGTCATAATCTTGCCATGGAGAAAAAATAGGTAAAGGTGTGAAGTCTAGAGCACTCAGAAAATTAAAATAAGAAGAAGCTCTTACCAACCAAGACATTGAATCTTTAATTAAAATATCTAAAATAAAACATTTCAGGGGGGGGGGTTTCATGTCTGATTCTCTTCCTAAAGGTAGTCCTCACTCTCGAGAATGTGGCGTGGTGAATTTGGACAAGTCCAAAAACATTGGTACTCACTGGATATGCTATTATAAACAAAATGACAATGCTATTATTTTCGATTCTTTCGGAGGGGTACCCCCTACAGAATTAATTCCTTACTTGAAACATGTTCAAATTTATTACAACCATGATCGTATTCAAGGTTTCGATCAAATTATATGTGGCCATGTTTGCATTACGATGCTCAGAATTTTAAATAAAATGCCAAACATCAAATTAAAAGATATTCAAAAAGCTGTATTATATATTAAATAGGGGATTTTTTCATCTCTCCAGCGAGACTTCGGTTTTAAAACTACATCTTCACGATGAGAGCATTCTACAGTATGTATCTGATACCGAATGTAACTACCTACAACAATACTATATTAGTAGGTAATTATTCCTCCTGGACAGTATAACTTATCTACTTTACAATTTGAACTTCCAACCACTGTCTTGCTTTCTCAAAATTCTGTAACACACAGAGTAGAGATTGTAACTACCAATGAAACAGTGGACTTATCTACCATGGGAGAACTTTTAGGATTTGAGAACAATAGCAAATTAGAACCAGGTATTAGGCACATAGGTAAATTTATACCAAAACTCTTAGCTATTGAGACATTGAATATTCACTGTAATATTGCCAAAGGTATGATTATCAAAGCAGAAGAAAATTCGATTGGCAATCACAAGGAGACAGGTATCATTGCTACATTTAAACCGAATTCGGAATTTATGGAACCTATCTTATATTCTCCAATCCCACCAGTCTATTTCCCTGTTTCTATTGATAAAGTTAATTACATAGAAATAACAATTACGAATGAGAAAAATGAAATCATCGATTTTGCTGGTGCTAATAGCAATGCGATAATATAAATTAATATTTAGAATATATAAATAAATACCAAGATGGAAAATATCGAGAGATATGAATTACAGTCCTTCCCTCCAAACAGGAGGACATTTGCAAATTTGAATCAGCCCAATAAAGAGATACAGTATGACATCTTGGTGGGGGATGGATTCATTCATCCACATAGATCTGATCTGTATATAAAATTTTATATTGTAAAACAAAGTAATGGTGAAGAATATCCCCTCCCTAGGGCTAATATAAAACTTATAGATAATTTTCTTCCATTCTTATTTTCTCAAATTGAAGTCAGAAAGCATGGTACAGTCATTGACAGGATTGATTGTCCTGGAATTACATCCACTACAGTGGGGACATTGAAACTGTCCAAATCAGGGAGTGCATATTATAAAGTTGGTGGGTTCGAAGCTGGAACAAAAATTCAAGCAAAAAGTCACACAGTACTGTTCCCCATGAGATTGCTATTTGGATTTTTCTCTGATTATAAAGAAATTATGTGCAAAGGTGGTTTGCGTGTCATATTTCGCAGAGCACCCAATGATCATAATGCTATCATGAGATACAAAACTTTGAATGCAGATGGAATAGCTAATGAGGCTAGTTTACCCGAAGTTGCGAAATTTGTGATCAAGTCTGTGGAGTTGCGAATGCCTATAGTTGAATATGAATCGAATTATGCTCTCAAATACAAAGCCAACATTTTGAAAAATCCTCAAATTCCGATTCAATTTTATACTTATCAATGCATTCAGAAGCCTGTGGAGGGTAATTTTTTTGAATTTGACATTACTAATCAGTTTTAATCTCTACATTACGATATGCCAGAGTTCGTAGCTGTGCTGTTTCAGACAGGGAGAGATGACAATCAGGAAAAATATAGCAGCCAGTTTGATAATTGTAAAATTAAAAATGTGTATCTGAAGAATGGCAGAAATGAGGTGTTCCCTCGTGACAATTACAATTTAAACATTACAGAACAAGATTATTTGAAGTTATATGAAACTTATAGTGCTTTTAAACGAGTAACTGAAGGAAACATAGGCATGTATTATAATCCAGATGAGTTCATAATTCACAGACCAATGTTTTTAATAAATGCGTCCAAAAGAAAATTGGTAGTTATAGATGACCGAACTAATGTAAAATTGATATGTGAATTTCATGAAACTCTACCGGAAAATACTACGTACATGCAGTGCTATATTAATAGTAGAGAAGTCATATATATATGATGTAAAAAATGAGAGAGTGATAGAAAAATTTTAAATAGAATAGAATAGAATGTAGAATTTTATTATTTTATTATTTACTTCAGAGCCTTAGGCTCGATAAAAATATATGAATAATTATATATAACATTAAAAAATTAAATATAAATATTTTTATCAACTTTTTAATTTACATTTATTACAATGTTTTGTCTTAACATTTTCATAGTGTCCATATTCTCTAGTATGGATGTTACAATCTAATATTTCTAATTTATTGTCATGGCCATCGAGGGCTATTTTATTTTTTATTGTAGTATTTTGTTGGTAAGATAATATGCAGACATTAATTTTTTTCATTTTTATTATCAAATAATCAATTTTTAAAATCATCCATTGTCAGTCTTACTATATTTGGTCGTTTTATACCCTTAGCTTTTTTAATTTCTTCTTTTTTTATCTATTTTGATACAATACATTTTTGCTCTGAGTCCAGCAAATTCTGATATTATAGATCCTGCTGCTTCATCTTTCATTTTCCCAGGGATCATCTTGTTATCAACACTGTATAATAAATTATATAATAGACAATCTTTTGGATAGTTACTAAAACCAAAATGTTCTTTCATATCTAGTAAATCTTTGTACAAATCCTCTGTTTCTATTTCATATATAAAACAATCAGTATACATGTATGCTACTCTTATGTTTTTGTATCTAGCTTGCATCACGTCATAATGAAATTTATACATTTCTAATTTAGATAATTCAAGAATTGTAACACCCACAGCTATTGGCACATCACACACTACATCGATGTTACTTCCTTCAATAAGAGTCATATTTTCAGTAATTTCTATAAAATTTTTGTATGTAGGATCAGCAATAAGTTTCAAAAGTTTTTTTCCAATTGGTCACCAAACTACACCTCAATCGATTTTTTTTTGTTCTCTAAAAATTTTCCATATATGGCATTAATTATTAATTTATAAAGATCTTTCAAAACTTTAGAATTTGTTTGTATTCGATTGTTTGTATTTTTCACAATATATTGAGCTAACCATTTTGTTTCATCAAATTTTAAACCCCTATGGATTTTTGTAAATATTTTACCTTGCTTTTCGTAATATTGTAACAGTCGATAATGAAGTACATAATTATTTTTGTTTTCGAATGTTAACATTAATTTTGTTTCTTCTGTACCTGGAAACTTTTGAGATAGTGGTGCCGTAGCTAATCCGTGGTGTTTCTCATAACACCATGGTGGGTTTAGCATATCAACTTCCAATAGACAACCTTTTGAATGATCTTCAGACCATTAAAAAAAATCCCTGTTTTCAAGTTCTTCCTGAGTCATCCATTCGTAATTACCAATTGGGAGTGATGGAGCCATAACATACCCATATAAATTGTTCATATCAATATAGTGAATATATTTAGATTTTTTAGTAGCATCAATTTTAGATAAATATTTATTGTTTGCTTTGATATATCTAAAAGTGGCCGCGGTGGCTCAGTCGGTAACGCGTCTGACTACCATGCTAAAGGTCCCGGGTTCGATCCCCGGCCGGTTCAAATCCGGGAACTTTTCTAACGATGGAAGCGGCCCCGGCGCCCACCCAGCGTCGAATAACATGGTACCTGGGGGAAACCCTAAGGGGTAAAGGCGGTCAGGGGCGTGATGCTGATCACATCACCCCCACTCATGACCGGATCAAGAAAGTATGGGGCGTTACCCCCACACCCCCTATACGCCTTCATGGCGTGGTGCTATGCACAGGGGAGCACTTTACCTTTTTTATATATCTCAAAGGACACTGTACTATACCAACACGTATAGCAGATTCAACAAATGTAAACTGTTTACTATCTTCGAGAAGACCAATTTCAACTCCAGTATTTAAAAGCATAGCTTGCCAAGATAAACCAGGTGTTGTACACATAAAAACAGGATCCAAATTATATTTTTCAAAACAATTTTTTCGAAAAGTATCGAACACATCAGCCAACAAGAGAACATCTAATTTCAAATAATAATCATCATAATCTCCCATTGTTTCGCAACCTAGTATGTCCCAAATTGTGTGCGCAAGTTGATAATCCTCCTCGCTACATTCTTTATCTTGAAGATGGTTATAAAATGGTTCTCTCGGTGATAACTGTCTCTCTTCAAATTTTTCAAAATTATCCATGTATTGATAGGGGTAGACTCCTTTTCTCATTAGCAAATTTATATCATATTACCCAAATTCTTTTTTTGTATAGATAAATTTGTCTTCGGTTAATTGTTTGACCAGTGTAGCTAAACTACTGGAAAGAAACAGATATGAATCCAAACATTTAAGAACAACTGTTCTTTTATTTTCTAATCTGATAGTTTTCTCTACAATAATACGTATATTTTTCTTTAGTCTGTGATATAATATTAATATGCTCTGCATCATAATCTAATTCTTTAATAAATAAATGTGTATCAAAATTTTTTGATTTGTGAATACTTACTGGAATAAAAAATGGTTTTTGTATTTTCAAGTTACATGAATTACAAATTGTATGGATATATTCTCCATTAAAATGGTTGTGATGTAGAATTTTTTTATTATCTAAATCAAAATTACTTTTACAGTACATACATTGTATGGCATTATTATATTCCCGTTGTTGTTCTGGTGTAAGATCCTTCTTTGTTTTTTCTGTATGTAAGAATGAAGCAAGAATTTTTACCCACTCTCGAAGTGTTTCAATAAATGTTTTGGCTGCATCTTCACCTCGATATATAAACGGTTATCTTAAGTTATCTGGTATCTGGATCCCATAAGTATTTATTAATTTTAGTCCAAAACTACCAGCTTCATGCTTAGCTATATGTCTTGTATGTGATGTACTTGAATCTTGGTTAAGTTGTTTGCTATTAGCTTTTGTATTGTTTCCAAATCAGCAGAGATTATGAATGGATGTTTTAGCAGTGCCCTAAACATAGAAAATTTTATACTTGTCTTTGGAAATTTGTAAGTTACATGAGGATGAGTATTACAATTTCTAATATGTTGCTCTAATTCTTGTTCGCTTGATATTTTACCTCTTCCATAAAATGTTTTCAGACATCTATCACATATAGTAATGTTACCATGATGTGGTGTTACTTGACTTTTTGTCACTTTTTGGAGATCCTGTATGAGAGAGTAGTGTTTTTTGTTATTTTTTTTAACATATAATAAATTAATAGTATGTATATCATGCGGTGATGAATGATTCTGTTTGAGTACATAAATATTATCATTTTTTCATTATAACCATAAACATGAACTGCTATCTATCGATTATTGTGTTCCTTGTATTGTTTTTCAAATTGGTCGATAGCTAAGATGTCTACTGGATATTTTATTCCTTTCATAGCTTTTTTAAATTCTATTTCATATTTTTTATATTGGGAAACACGATATTTGTGATCCTTAGCTGGATGAAAATGTGCTATGATGCACCAAAAAAAAACATTTATTGTCATCTTTTTTAATATTCAATACACCTTTTTTGTTTCTAATCTGTTCTGGTAATCTAAAATAACTAGATCCACTTCCCCCTCCAAGAGGGTGATGTTTTGCTATTTTCAATTCTAGCTTATGTTCTGTATCACAAAGTGACCATCCTGAAGTTTTGGAATTAGTTTTAAATATATAAAAATTATTATTTCTGATTTCTTAAATTAATTTTAAAAAATTATAAATTTTGAGATTGGTTTTATATATACAAAAAACATTTTTTAAGATGACATATTTTTAATTAAAATATATGTTATTTAAAAAACAAAAAATATAAAAATATACTATACACTGTAATAAATATTTGTTTTTTATATGTTAGTATACAAAATTACATATTTTTTGGTATTAAATTACACTAAGAGAGCTCACTATGAAATTGTTAGAATTTGGGGGTGATCGCTCGTGCCCCCCCCTATGACTACTAATTTTCTCTGGGAAAAATACAAAAACGCACAATCAAGTCAAAATTCAATCTGTGTGAAAAACAACTTGAACCTCCTTCAAAATAAAATAATTGTAGCTATTACGATAAAATTTTCAACTATGTTATTTATACAGAATTTCCGGAGACAACAAGTAACATCTGATCACATCAAAACTCAAGCTGATCGAAATTACTATGAAAAAATCACTTGATACACTTTTTTAAACTTAAAAATAATAAAATAGTATGTAGCTTTAAAATAAGTTAAATACTTAACTTTTAACACTGCAACAACACATCCGTACTCTTCAAAACACTCTCACGATACTGACTGATCTGTAATGCGAAAACATCCGAAACAGTAAGTCAATCAAAAGACACCCACTACGTCATAACCAACAACACGCTAGATACGGGTCTGCGTAATAACTTGTTGCGTAAACATTGCGTAATAACTTGTTGCATAACGTGGGTGTGCGTGCGTGGGTGTGGGTGTGCGTGTGCGTGGGTGGGTGTGGGTGATACGTAAAAATTGGATGTCATAGAGGAAATTATCTAAATCTTAGAATTTTTATATAATAAAATTGAAATTTAAGCTCTTGCTTTACACTTGGGAAATCATCTAAAATCATGATTTTCAGTTAAATTACACTAAGAGAGCTCACTATGAAATTGTTAGATTTTGGGAGGGTGGCCGGTCGTGCCCCATTTCCTACTACTTCTTTAGGATCTCGGACACTATTGTAGACAACAATTTTGTACTCTGATAAAACATGTTGAAATTTGCGTTCTGCAATTCTACCCCCAGTACATGCATTATCGGTCAGATCAACACTTGCTTCTCGCATAAGTTCGATAGCAGGTTTTTGTAATTTTCTACCTTTAATATATGATGTGAAGAAAGGATCCTTGTCAGCACGAACCTTTCCTATAATTAGAGCTTCAACTAGACACTGTGCCTGCTTATTATTTCGTACACCAACAATAATCTTTTTCTGCGAGGAAAGCATGTAATTTGGTACACAATATGCCTATTTACCACCTCCTCCGATAGGGATAGTCACATGATCCGTTCGAAGAATTATATGATCTGTACATAGAAATGTTTTCGCACTTTGTAGAAGTTTGGATATAATATCTCACACACCATATCAGATTGTAACTGGTCAGATCTATGCCATCCTACATATATATCTTTAACTTTTACATCTGATACGTTAGATAAAGTCAATCCAATCTCATCCTCATTTTTCGCATCTTTCTTTATGTACGCAAGAAGATTATCCACACCTTCACGGATCCAGACATGTGGATCGGTATTTTGAGGAGGGTGGGAGAAATTGAATTCAAAACGGTGTCCCTTAGCACGAAACTTTGGATATTCGCGTTCATTATAATGATGTAGCACTATATTCCCTCTTTTTTCTATCACAGACACACGCTTTCTTTTCAACATATTAACTTCTTTCTTACCTACTTCAGAATCCTGTCCGGGCGATGATAATTCAGGTACAACCGGTTCTTCTGTTTCAGGATAAGGTCCTGAAGAGGGACCTCGTGATGATTCCTCTATCGTACGACCAAGTGTTGACAATGGGTTAAGTACTGATTCTCGTCTTACAGGATCAAGTCTCCATGATAGTCCTGGGGATGAATCATCCATTACAGGACCAGGTGTTGACAATTGGTTGGGTACTGATTGTAGTCCTACAGGATCAGGTCTCCATGATGGTCCTGGGGATGAATCTTCTATCACAGGTTTCCGACTCGATGAAGACATTTCTACATTTGGAGCATCTGATTGTCCCTCACAGGTTTGTTCAAACGGTGCAAATTGCAGCACATTCTGCAATAAACTGTTGTAATCGTGTGTAAGAACAATATTTTCTCCTTCTAGTATTATTTTTGTCACGTAGACTAGCACTTCCCGTAACTGTGCAGGTGCTTTGAAATAACCCCCACGGTACAATTGTAACAATTCGTTAACCGAAAGCGGTAGATCCATGATTATTTGACTGCTATATAACTCGAAATGTTCTTGTAAAAAATTTCCTTCTTATATTTACAGAGCGATCTATCGTACCGTTCGCGAGACATCGCTCCTGAAATGCCATGCAACCTGCGCAACACCCTCGCTTGAGCACCTTGACTGACCATCTGCCCATATCGTTCTTGGCAGGTATCGAAAACCCGCCGGGTACCCGCAGTCGTAAGATACCTAGTAGGTCTCAGTGCGTTCATTCAATCAACTGCACGCCCCTCCCTCTGCATGACGTAGTTGCTTCGACTAGAAACTGCACCGGGCGCACACCTATCTGCAGTTTTGCCAACTGCAATATATTTTCACTACTTAGAAAAGGGAACTCAAAGCTTCGTAAGCCACATCGCCAATGAAATGAGATTTACGAATGTTGCTACTCCCCCCCCCCTACACACACAGATTGAAATAGGTTTTCCGTGGCACAGGATCCATAAGTACATGTCGTAAACAACCAATATACGTATAAATATATAGTGATATAGGGCAGGACTGAAACATGTCACGTTCGACGCTGAGGTCGAGAGTCGAACAACACACTGTTCTACTGCGAACACCAGGGCCGTAGCCAGCCAGGGGCCAGGGGCATTGCCGTTACCCTCGTTTGGGGGGGGGGGGGCAAGTACTTGGATAAACCTGCCAACAACAACAATCACAATAATAGTAATAAAGTAGCATGAAAGGCATTATTATCCTCATAAATCATGCAAAAAGGGGGTGGAAGTCGGTTCTCACGCATTTGTGTTGAAACAGAGGATTAGAAATATTTTTTTTCAGCACGTCAATTTCACATTAGCTAATAATGGAAAACAAGCACACAAACTGTTTTTGAAAGAAAGAAACTGCATGGTAAATGCATTCCAAATGTACATACATATAGCATGTAAAATTTCCATCTACAATATTTTCTTTTCACATGGAGCGACGTAAAATAAGAAATACATATGCTAACACTAAATTGTGTACATATTCAAAATTTCATTAAAGCATATATATTATATAAATACATTACATAATCAATTCATCCAACTCGTAACAAACCAACATTAATAGCAAATAATATCAAGGGCCGCCATGGCATTCTCTGTTTTAAAACTTTTCTCACTTAGATCGTTCGGCGCCCAGGGCCGACTCCCGCTACCCCCTTGCTACGGCATTGAACTTGACGAGACTGTATAATATCCAATATACAGAGTGTCCGAAAAGTCACGCAACCCGGTGTTTACGACCGTATAACGGAATAGCGAAACGGAATGAGAAGAAACGCTTTCTGCCAAGAGAATGCCCTGTATATTGGGAAAATTTAGAGAGACAAACATATGTAAGAACATGCATGTTTTAATAACAAATAAGCAAAGTGTTGCCAAAGGCGGAAAAAAAATATTTGCATATCGTGTATATTGATGCACAGAACTCACTGAGGTAAATTATTGCAACATTTCACAATACCAACGAACAATTTGGATAGCCATCTATTGAATTTGACAGAAAAAGAACTTTGACGAAGTTTCAAAAACATTGCAGAAGGGAATAAATGGGCTGTTCCAAAAATCGATGTTTTCACAATATTACGAGGGACACTGGCAACACTGTTGCTGTCACCTGTCACTAACAGACGTGTTTCACCTCAGGCTATCACACTAAGGCACTTTTAACGACAAAGGAGAAAGTTGGTTATTCTCGAACATATGCAATAAATTACATACACCTTGCAACCCTGAAATGTCGGTATCCCTAAATGCTTCCCTTACGCCAGAATATGACGATGTTCGGATATATTCTTCAACAATAAACACTCTTTCCTGTGTAGAATATGGCATTTTAAAAACACACACACGACGTCAGCATAAGTAGACACAATCTGGAATGCCGTTCGCGGCAAACAGCAACCACCTAAGGCACAGAAAACATAACAATTGATACACGTTCTTCTGTACCCACATTTCAGGGTTGCCAGGTGTATGTAATTTATTGCGTATGTTCGAGAATAACCAACTTTCTCCTTTGTCGTTAAAAGTGCCTTAGTGTGATAGCCTGAGGTGAAACACGTCTGTTAGTGACAGGTGACAGCAACAGTGTTGCCAGTGTCCCTCGTAATATTGTGAAAACATCGATTTTTGGAACAGCCCATTTATTCCCTTCTGCAATGTTTTTGAAACTTCGTCAAAGTTCTTTTTCTGTCAAATTCAATAGATGGCTATCCAAATTGTTCGTTGGTATTGTGAAATGTTGCAATAATTTACCTCAGTGAGTTCTGTGCATCAATATACACGATATGCAAATATTTTTTTTCCGCCTTTGGCAACACTTTGCTTATTTGTTATTAAAACATGCATGTTCTTACATATGTTTGTCTCTCTAAATTTTCCCAATATACAGGGCATTCTCTTGGCAGAAAGCGTTTCTTCTCATTCCGTTTCGCTATTCCGTTATACGGTCGTAAACACCGGGTTGCGTGACTTTTCGGACACTCTGTATATAAAGCCCCAATCCCACCACTGACTGACTCACTGACATAAATGTTCTCCATGACGGAAGCCCCGGTGGAGAAAAATGCCCGATTACGACCCCCCATGAAATTGCCCCAAAAGGCCGAGAAAATTAAAAAATCGCTCACTTGGCCCTTTTTTAAGGGTGAAAATGCCCTTTTTCATGACCTTAGCAACACGTTGCCAAGGCAATTTTTGGCAGCACACATTGTTTCCTTCAATTCTGAATTGTCTAGCTAAATACATTATATTTCTCACAGATCAACACACAGATGAACCAACTCCTGGTTAGAAAAGGTTCCTCAAACAAGGGTGACATCTACATAAGGAGTTTCAGCCCAGACACAATTACTTACGTATATATTGGTAAACTCAATACGAAAATATCTACATCGTGGTTGTTTTAATTAAATGTTTAGAGGTATAATAACACACAATTACTTAGAGAGTTTGCGGTGCTTGTTGTTCACCATGGAAACGGATGTTGCAAGGGCACTTAAAGAAAGTTTATTTTCACCCCGAAAACTACTGTAAGTGAATTATGCTAGACTTTTTGTATTTTAAAATTCAAGCATCAGAATTTATTACAGAGGCAAGGTAGGAATTTGAGGTAAATAACTGAAAATAATAATTTTCCTGTTACGTTTAAAAATGTGAAAATGACAAGAGACGTAAATATTGCATTTCCAATTTAGTGTCGATATTGAATTCGTTTATGCAATACATCCAGCTAATAATCTTGAAACTGTTATTATTTACTCAGTTTATTATTAAGAAAATATACAATAATACTTTGAATATTTGTGCCTTATTAGAGCCCATACACACAAAAAGTTACTTTCTAAACTTTTCAAATTAGTGAACTTATACACTTGTTCCCCTTCATCCAATACAACATGCAGACATTTTACCCCATCTATAATATGATTACGCCCACAACGCGGCCGAAGGTCACGCATGCGAGCGTACAAGATGTGGCCTTGGCCACGTCGAAAGTACGCGAGTTTTATAATATATTTCTACTTTCATAAAATTTAAAATCAAGGGGTTGCAATTACCCCTCCATTCCCCCTCTGCAGGTGCGCTTGGCCGTCTGGAAGGAAAATGCAAGAAAAATATGAAAATTAATTCCATCTTGAGTACCCTTTAGCCCTACTATTCTTAAATTCTGCTAGCCTGTTTTTTCTTGTACTTTAATGTTTGACCCACACCCTGGCCCCTCGGCTAGACTAAATTTCCGTCTAAGGTGGTGAGCAATGCCCCCTGCCCCCTCTGGTTGCGCCACTGCGTGCCTGGTTAAGGCACCATGCAATGAAAAACAATTAGTTTTCAGTGAGGAGATTTTTGTTTGCTCGATCATTCATTTAGATAAATGAAGCTGTAATATTGCGTGCATTTCCTAGCAATAAGATAAAAACTGCTTACGCTGAACTGAAATCGCTAAGTATATAAATTCTCCTTGGAGGAGAGAGCTCCTCCTAGGACTTCGTAGGATTTACAAGCTACGTAAGTAGGCAACACTGGCTGAAGCTGTCCACGTGGTGATGAAACACCTGGAGCGACACGCTGCCGGAGGGCTGTTTCCTTCCAGCAGGTTTTGCAGGCGCCCGGGTCTTGTTGAATGCCCAGGTACCTTGTAAGCGCAGAGCGCCTTGAAGAGCAAGAACCCGGGTAAAGACGCAAGTCGACTCGTTGCCGTGGGCAGGCGAGCAGGTATACCTGTCATCGCGTGCAAGCGGGCAGCGGGTAGGTAAAAGGCAGACTACGCTGGCCTCTGCTTCCGAGAACCAAGTTTGTAATATCCGGCAGACAATGTGCAGATGATCGTTAATTTATTTTTCGGGAAGAGAATCGTTAACGTTCAAACAAATACTTAGAAACATTACAACAGATAATTTTCTGCCTACGGAGCATGTAGACGCCGAAATGTGTACTTTAAAACATCTGGTGAACAGATATAAACAGGACAGGTAGTGATGATATTATCTGACTTGATTCTTATGACAACATATAAAAAGCACATGAACACCATCTGTTTGTAACATCAGACGGGTAGTGTGATGACACGCATTCGAAATATTATGTCATTGTGGTACATGTGTGTACATTTTCCGATGTTTATATTTTTTACCTAACAAAAAACTCTCATAGTTGTAAATGGAAAAATAATATTTATTTATTTTCCGTTTCTAAGAGCGATGGGAAAAAATGGTCATATATTGTACTTTCTTACATACATTAGCCCGAGGAATGGTTTGCATCCACTTTGATAACTCCATCATTTAAGGTTCCCCACTTATTGATTCGATGATCGACTGATAATATTTGTATCACACGTTGCACACTCAGATTCAAAAATGTTTCTTACAGCCGACCCTTAACCGTTGGAATGTTTTCTTTCTATCTTTGGTAATATCCGCATAATACAAGGTTATTTCTGTAACGTTTTTCTTTAATTTCGAATAGCTCCGTTTCTAAGAGCGATGGCAAAAATGGTCATATACTTTCTAACATACATTAACCTGAGGAATATTTTGCACCCACTTTCATAAGTCCATCGTTTAAGGGTCCCCACTTATTCACTCGATGATCAACTGATAACACCTGCATCACACCTTGCAGACTAAGCTTAAAAAATGTTTCTTACACTCAACCCTAATCCGTTGGAATGTTTTTTCTATCCTGGTAATAGCCGCAAAATACAAAGTTATTTTCATGATGTTTTTCTTTAATTTCGAATATCTCCGTTTCTAAGAGCGATGGGAAAGAAATGGTCACATACTTTTTGACACACATTAACCCGGAGAATATTTTACACCCACTTTGATAACTACATCATTTAAGGTTCTCCACTTATTGATTCGATGATCGACTGATAACACCTGCATGACACCTAGCACACTAAGATTTAAAAATGTTTTTACACTCGACACTAATCTGTTGAAATGTTTCTTCTATCTTTGGTAATAGCCGTATAATACAAGGTTATTTGTTATGGTGTTTTTCTTTAATTTCGAATAGCTCAGTTTCTAGGAGCGAAGGAAAAAATGGTCGTATACTTTGTTACATACATTAACTCTATGAATATTTTGAACCAACTTTGATAACTCCATCATTTAAGGTTCCCCATTTATTGATTCGATGATCGGCTGATAACACCTACATCACACCTTGCACACTAAGATTCAAAAATGTTTCCTACACTCAACCCTAATCCTTTGGAATGTTTTTTTTTTCTATCTTTGGTAATAGCCGCAAAATGCAAGGTTAATTTTTATGATATTTTTCTTTATTTTTGAATACCTCCATTTCAAAGAGTAATAGGAAAACATGTTGAAATGCTTTTTACATACATTTACCCAAGGAATATCTTGCACCACGTCATATCACTCCATTATTCTTGGCTCCTGAGTTATCGATTCGATGATTGATTAATATTCACTTTAGCGCACCTTTCTCTCGTACATAAGGAACCCTGTTTCTACTTTGATATAAAAATGTTTGATTTTTCATCTTACCGCAGCCAGAAAGTTAGAAATTTAAAATATCAATATGTTAGCTGCTTACGACTAGGGTTTGAAACACTGACTACATCATGTGTCGATGGCATTTGGTGTTACGTAACAGGCTGTCTTGAAAATTTTATCTGTGTATGACTTCGATTAACTTCTTACTCACAAGGACAAGTGACATCTGTTTTAACACTTTCTTGTCTTGGTGTATTTTACATACTTAAGATCTGGTCGATTTTTTAAAACTCATGTGTTCTAAACATCGTCATTGCCATTTGGAGATTCTGCGATAATGGTCTGTTGATACACAGATGTTTAAACTGCATCATCTGAGCTTGGAATAATGGACACAAAAGACTTTGTAAGTATATTTTATTTTCACATTATTGTTCATACATAATATTACAATTGTAAATATGTAGTAAGCTACACATTGTAATCTCTGCTACAGTAGTGCTTTTACAATCGAACAAAATTATATCTGAAAATAAAATAAAAATCACTGCTATTTTTGGAGACTTGAAATAACTTTATACAAAATATCAAAGCGGAGCGTAATGGTCTGTAATGTTAGTATATTAGTAGTGTTAGTGGATATTAGTAAACAGTAGCGGCGATTTGACAACCCCTGCCCCCGTGTTTGAACCAATTTGCCGCCACTGTTAGTAACAGGCTTATCATTTGTGTGATTTTTGATCTGTTAAATATTGGCATGTGTTTTCATCTGTTTCGTTCAAATGGTTGGGCTGGTGAGATAACTGTCTCAAAAATTCCTTATAGGAGCGTGTACAAATTCCGGGATAGCGTGCACAAATTATGCACTAAATATTGGCACTGGTTTCGATCCGTTTCGATCAAGTAGTTGTGCTGGTGAGATAACTATCTCAGAATTTCTAATGCTTCTAATTCCTTATAGGAACGTGCACAAATTCCGGGATTGAGTGCACAAATTATGCATTAAATATTGGCACGTGTTTTGATTTCTTTCGATCAAGTGGTTGGGCTAGTGTGAGGTTGGGCCAACCATTTTGAATATCAAATTCCTACTAAATCATGTGTGCACATTCTGAGATAGCGCGTGCAAATTAGCACAAATGATGCACTAAATATTGGCATACTTATTTTTCGTTTTGATTATGTGGTTGTACCAACTTCACGTAACTAACGTGCGTTTCTCTTCCTGGAGGAAAACGGGAAAAACGGAGTCTGTTGTGGGATGTTTAAAATCCAAGTTGCAGTAGTTATGGAACCGCGTTTAGACCGATAAATCAATTGATTGGAAAAGATCGATCAAGGATCAATTGATGATGTAGGTGTGTGGGCAAGCAAGTGTGGTTTCTTGAGTGATGACGTCATAAAATGGGTGTTGTTTATTTTGTGTGGTGAATTTTGATTGGTGTGATGTTATAAAACGGGCGTGTTTTTATTTTGTGAGGAGTGTTTTGATTGGTTGTTGGTGAGGAGGAAAAGTTGGGGATTGTTTTCCGGTGGCTGTTGGTTTTCTCGGAATTGGAGTACGTGTTTCCGGAGATGTCGTTGATGAGTTTGAAATTCTGAGAATTAGGAGGTGGGGAAATTCGGTGGCAGTTGTTTTTCTTGGAATTGTGATACGTGTTTCCTGTGTTTGAGGAGACATGACGTTGATAAGTCTGAAATTCTGGAAGGAGGTGGTTATTTTTCGGTGACGGTTGGTTTTCTTGGAATTATGCTACGTGTTTCCGGTGATCGCGTTGATGTGCGTTTAATTAGGGAGATAGGATGGTAAATATCTGATTTGATAAATAGGTAGCCAGGATGATGAATGTCCTGTTTTTGGGTAAGGAGGATAAAAAGAGGAATAGGTGAAGATGGGGTTCGATAAGAAAGGAAAATAATATATTCAAAAATATCAATTATTTGGAGGAATCTCGAATGGCTTATGTAACACTCAGGATTAAAATAATTGAAGAAATATTTACCATTACAGTTATATAAATTTTGGGATAAAAGATAAGATGAATAAATGGGGGTGCGACAAGAAAAGAATATATGAGTGTTGTTCACAAATGGGGGAATTTCTGTCAATATTATTATATAGTAGTAGAAGTAATTGAGGGACGTACTACATTTTCGGAAAGGAGTTAAAGTTCAGGGGTATACCAAAAATATTGGAAAAGGGTAAGAGTGTTATTGGTTGGATTTAAAATATTGTGTGGCGGCGGAGATTTTTGAAAATGTCATGTGATATTGAGAGGTGGATGTATATGAAACACCACCAAGTTTGAATTCGATGTTTTCAAAATTTTTCTAAATATATTTCAATATATGTTTCTTACAAATGGAAAGTATTTTGTTGTGCACACACGATTTCGTAAGAATTATGCACTTCAGTTAAGGACACAGATATTTGATATATAAAAGGTGTCCTAATAGGGTTATAATACATTTTTAAAGAGTCCCTCTTATATCCATATAATGCTAAAAAAAATTCATAATATGTTCCAAACAGGAAACATCTTTTGTACATTCCAATAACACCCAGAAAATGTTAAAAAATACAAGTCTTTTTCATATCTAAATCGTGTCCAGATAAGATCCAAATGTAGTCTAAGATCTACGTTTTATATCCACACAATATCCAAAGTACGTACAAAAAATGTCTAACTAGATAACGTCCCACTTGGTGTCCAAAACTTTCCAAATGTGATCTCGAATTGCCCATAACACATCCAATTCTGGATATCCCCTTGGCCCTGACCCAATTACCCTATATGTGCATAAAACGGAAATTAAACAGCAATCGGACCAATAATAGACCTCGGTCCCAATCACCCTATATATGCATGGAGTGAAGGTAGACACATTGGTCAAGATATTCAGCTTCATTATTGAAAGGAAAAGAAATGCGTCAGTGTTCGGCGATTTTGTAGAAAACATACAGAGAGCGAAATATGTACCTTCGCATTTGTCGTTAAGAATTTGTTTCGCCCCCACTTTTTTGTCATTTGTGCCCCCGCACTATGCTAAACTTCACCTACGAGGGAAAAGTAAACTGTCATTACCCCCCCTAGTTTGGATGCCCCCCAGTTTTGGCACTTTGCCCTCCTAGTTTTGACAGCTAATCGTCGCCACTGCGAAAAACCTATACTAAAGTACCCGTATTTTAACAAAGAATGTGTAAAGAAATATCTAAAAAAAACTGTACTATGAGTTGAAGTAATAAAACAGTTTGTACATACAAGTAAATGTTATTATTGTATCGAAATAAATGGATGTAATATACGTACAAAATTCTCTCCCTCCATCAATACAACACTGTACCAGTAAAGACGTTACGGAAGAATTAAAACTCTGCAGTGATGGTCACGACACATACATATCAGTTCTGTGTAGGGTTTAGTCATTAAGAGAACTGATGTAACTTCCTTGCTGATTATGCATGCCAGAAATAACGAACCACAACTTCCTTTTTGAGTCTGCGGGCAAGAGATAATTTTAATTTCGGTGTAGGGTTTAGACATTATCGGAACGGATGTAACTTTCTTGCTGTCCATGTACTGTTGAAGCGTTGGCAGAGAAGGAAAACTTTGTAATGGTTAGAACACACATGTTCGATGTAGACTAATTAGTAGTGGTTATCGTTATCATATAACGATTTCCGTCTGGAATGCGAATACGATAGAGGCCTATTTATAGAAGCACGACTTCCTTGTTACATCCTGCCACAGATTCACTGGTGTTAAAAATTAAACACTCACAACCGAGAAATGGAGAACGTGCCTGTGAAAACAATTTAACTAACCGGGGGCTTTTAGTACAGGGCCTACAGTTTTAAAACGTGGTACCGAACACGCCCAAATCTGTAATTAGTTTTGGAATAGACAGGACCGGGCTCCCTTATCTGCAATTAGTTTTACTCGGGGACAAACAGAGTAGGAACAGGGGTTCCTTGAAACTTGAGTACAGGGCCTACAGTTTTAGAAAGGGGATCCGAACGCACAGATCCCGAATGTATAATTACTTTTGAGGCAAAGAGGATTGGAGCTGGGGCCCTTTTCTGCAGTAAGTTTTACTGTGGGATAAACAGGGCCGGAATTGGGGGCTCTTTGAAACATAAGTACAGGGCCTACAGTCTGAAAAGTGGGGTATGTGTAGATTCCGAATATACATATAGTTTTACTCTGGGGCAAACAGGACCGTAACTGAGGGACTTTTGAAACGTGAGGTCTGGTGCAAACAGGGCTGTAACATAGTCGGAACTGATGTTCTTTGAAACTTGAGTACAGGGCCGAAAATTTTAGAAAGGGGATCCGAACGCACAGATCCCGAATGTATAATTACTTTTGAGGCAAAGATGATTGGAGCCGGGGCCCTTATCTGCAGTAAGATTTACTGTGGGCCAAAAAGGGCCGGAACTGGGGGTTCTTTGAAACATGAGTACAAGGCCTATAGTCTTAAAAGTGACTGTAACTGAGGGCGCTTTGAAGCTTGAGGTCTGGAGAAAACAGGGCCGTAACTGAGGACACTATTATTTCAACACTGTTTGAAGATTTTTTAACTTTCTTTCAAAAAAATTCACTTTTTTCAAAAAAAAAATAAACTTTGTTGAAAAAATTTTGAACTTCCTTTCAAACAAAATTTCAAATTTTTTCAATTTTTTTAAACTTTTTTTTAAAAAAATTCAACTTTTACAACTTTTTTTAAAGTTCTTCAAAAAAATTTAAACGTTTTCGATTTTTCCGATTTTTGCGAATATTTCAAATCAATATATCTTCGTCCCTAATTGAACTAGGATGGTTGATAGCTTGTTAGACCCGGAATGAAGTCATTGTATGACATTGTAATTCTGCGGCTTGTATACCAGTCACGTGTATACATTTCTGTAAATTGAGCAGTGATGCCAAAGAGAAATACGAGATGAAGATTGTCGGAAGTAATGTCTCGTGTTCTCGACATGGAATAATACTCGGTCCAAGTTACGTTCCTTTATTTAATGTTGTTTGGTAACGAACCTGACGGACTGGGTTTATATTTTCACTCCTTGCATTACACTAAGTTCTATATTTTACAGTTATATTAATGCTTTGAACGAAAATAATCCAACACACGTTCACACCATTCTTGTCACACCCATGCACGTGAAAACGCACACACAAAGCTAAGTTTTTAACTTCCAAGTGAATGTCCAAATGACAGTAAACGGAGAAGCATGATGTGCGAAACATGTGATATTTCACAGAAAGAATGCGTCTATTTTTGACATACGTGGTTTCTATTAATAGAGAATGAGACAATTATCAGAAATTAAGATGCATTTGCTTTTTTATGTGCTGAGGAAGGAAACAGACTGACTGGAAAAAAGAAAATGTAGTGGTATTGAAAGTGTTTTGGTTAGCGTGCAGAGCTTTCATCAGCGAGGCCTGGGTTCGATCCCCACCATGGGCAAACTTTTCTTTATTATTTTCTTGCAGTGAACAAGTTTATTATATTGTTTTCTAGGCATTTTAACGAAAGGATACACATCAAATTTAATATTTTAATCTGTCCTTTCATTCTTCTCATAGGTTCTCTATCACAAGGGATATAGAGATTCTTTGTCTTGGAGAAGGATATTTTCTCAATAGCTCCGTAGCTACGATTCTACAGCCCTTCCACCCACTTATTTATTTACTTTCTTGATATCTACTCACGAAATACCATGAATCTAACGAAAACACACAGATATAGTTAGAACAAGAAACACATCTCGCATCGAAGGTTCCAGGTTTGAGTTCTGGATTTATTGCGGGGGTGGATTTTTCCTGTGTGTCTATTTATCATCTTCATCTAAAAAACATTCCTCACTATTCCCGTGATTAACTTAAGGAGAGACCAAAGCTACTCAAATAACAAAAGTACAGAAAACGCAAGACACACCACACAAAAAAGAAGTTCGTAGAGGACGGACGTGTTTTTCCTTAGCTCCGCGTGCAGGGGTGAACAAAATGTGGTGAAGTGATTCTCTGAAGGGAGTAAACGTTGTGCTGCAGTGAACGTGATTTTTTTTGTGCATGAAAATCTTTGCAGGAGCAGCCATCGGTGTTTGAGTGTTTAAGTGTTTGTGCATTAATATTTTTCTCGCAACATGGGCATCACAAAAGGTGAATGGAACAGAATCGAGAGCACGATGGAAAGGGTTGTTGCCAAAGAACTAAACTCTCAACTGGGGTATCTGGACGAGAGGATAGCCCTGGCCTTTGTTAGCGACAAAGTTCAGTCGCTAATCAAGAGCTCCCTGACTCAAATGACAGCCGAGGCGGTGGAGGAAGCCGTTTGTAAAAGAACGGAGAAATACGATGCCGAAATCAAGGCCCTTCGGTCTACGGTGAGTGCATTACAGTTGCATATAAACTCGATCGAACAATATGACAGAAGACTGAACCTCGTGATCCATGGCGTGGGAGAATCTGAGGGGGAGAACTGCGAGGAGAAGGTGCTGGACATCCTCCGGGACAAGGTGCAGGTTCCCGTCGATGCATCCCAGATCCAGAGATTCCACCGCCTGGGAGCGAAGCGGCGCGACGGGAGGAGCAGGGCGCTGATCGTGCGTTTCGTGTCCTACAGGACTCATCGGTTGGTGCTTCAGAAGAAGAAGATCCTGAAGGATTCCGCCCCCAACGTTTCCATCACCGAAAACCTCACCCGGCAAAACCTGCAGCTGTTTAACCAGGTAAGAAATAGTGGAACTTTTCAATGCGTGTGGACTTCCGATGGAAACATCCTGGCACTTCACAACAAAGCCACAGTTAAAGTAGACAGCCTGGATGACCTAAACAAGTATGGAAAATGACAAACTCTGCCCTCGGTTGGCACTCGTTGCATATATTAACCACCGTAATCATTCACTCACTTCAATCATGTGCTTCTGAATCTTATATATTTTTAGTTTTACCTCTCTTCTTTAAATGATTTTGTTTCACATATATTATATTTTTTACAGTCATTTTATTAATAATGAGTTTCGTTGTTTCAAATGTAGGAAGGCAAGAGGTCAATGTGCAGTGTCAGTGCCAGATAGTTCGTTGGACACCCCTGGAAGATGTTCCCTGATATTTGCAAGAATGGTCACTCTCTCCCTTCTCCCCGAGGCCAAGTTCGATACCACAATGCTGGGGCTGTAAATAGTTTTCCTCCCTCCCCGCTTGGCAATGAGCCACCACCCCCCATGACGTTACACAGGCTGAGCGTGGCAAACCGGAGATTCCTTGCAAACTTGTATCCGCACGTAGAAGACCTTGCTTTCCCCGCAAACGCAGAAAATATCACGGTGGGCCACGTCAATATTAACCGCATAAAGAACAAAGTAGATGAAATCGCAGCTTCCCATATAATAAACTTCACTTGCGTTGCAATCACCGAGACTTGGCTCGATGATTCCATTCCAGACAAACACGTTGAAATTGAAGGGTTCAAAATGTACAGACTTGATCGAGACTATCCTAAGCAAGGGGGAGGTATTATTGTTTACGTAAAAACAGCTGTAATATCGGAACTTATATATTCTGTGTCAGATGTAGATATTGAAGGAATGTGGGTGTCTTTAAAACTCAAACAGAACGACAAACCTTTAATTCTAGGATGCGTATAGAGACATCCCAAGGCCCCCGTCACTTTTAATGAAAAACTAGAAAATATTTTGCAGTCATTTCCGGCTTGCCACGCTTCGGTTCTCGTCGGGGATACAAATCATGACGTCATGAAACCAACTGCAGCGGACAATGCATTTTTCGATACGATGGAATCAGCGGGGTACAAGCAGCTCGTTCGCCTGCCGACACGCGTCACCGACACGAGTGAGAGTCTCATAGACCACATTTTTACCAACAAGAGAGAACTGCATGATAAATCCGCCGTAGTAATGCATGATTTAAGCGATCATTTTCTGATATATACCTCAATTAACCTAAGGCCACAAAGATCTCCAAGAATACTCGTAACTAAGCGTTCTTTTAAAAATTTCCCTGAACAACAGTTCGTTCATCATTGTTCTTATCTACCCTTTCACAAAACAACAATGATGCCGGATATAAACGATAAGGTGACATATTTGCAGTCATTAATAACCGAAGGTCTGGATGTCTATGCGCCAATAAAAACGTTTCGTGTTAGGGGCAACAAGCGTCCCTGGATCACTGGCGGTCTTCTCAGATTGATATCACTCAAGAACCGGATGTTTAAGCGCGCACGTAGTCCAAATAATAATAATTACACGTGGGAACAAGGAACTACGTAACAAAAACAGTTAAAGATGCAAAAAGAAATTATATCCTTACGCAGATCTATTCCGATAAATATTCAGGCAATAACAAATTCAAGATTTTCAGGTTCTTAACTGGAAATGATAGCAAAAGCCAATCCATCGCCTCTATTGAACATAACAATGAAACAATTACGGAAGATGCGAGAGTGTCGAACGTCCTCAATGACCACTTTGCTAACGTCGGCTCGTCAATATCCAACACATTCACCAACAATTTAAGGGCGAAGAAAAATGAAGGTAACAAACAAAATGAAAAAGACGCTAAATATCAAGAAACCAGCTTCAGTTTTAAGCCCGTCTCAAGTGATGACGTTATGAAAGTTCTTCAAAAACTTAACCTCAGAAAAGGTCCAGATTTCAATGAAATAAGTAATCGCATAATATATCTACTCGCCCCATGGATTGTCGAACCTCTCACAGATATAATTAATTCATCCTTAAAAAGCGGAATCTTTCCTAGCACTTGGAAACACGCAAGGGTCACACCTATATTTAAAGGGGGGTCCCCGACGCAAGTAAATAATTATCGCCCCATATCAATAACTTCCTCATTAAGCAGGATTCTTGAAAAGGTAATAGACAAGCAATTAGAACAATACTTACATTCTAACAATCTACTGACAGATAGACAGTTTGCTTTTAGAAAAAATCGCTCGACAGAATTACTCGTGCATGAACTGATACATAAATGGAGAAATATATTAGATCGTAAAGGAAAGCAATACATTGGCATTATTTCTCTAGACATCAGTAAAGCATTCGACAGTGTTCAACCAAATTTATTAATACAGAAATTACATCAGCAATTTAATTTCTCTGCCCTTGCATGCAACTGGATCGAAAGTTATTTATGGAATAGGAGTATCGACACAAAAGTAGGCAACTCGATTTCAAACAGTTTAAATGTATCTTTCGGTGTACCACAGGGATCTATTCTAGGTTCTAAACTGTTTAACATGTTTGTGAATGACATCGCAGACAGGGAATTTGGGTTGGAATTATATTTGTACGCAGATGACTGTCTCCTGTACTGCGCGTCAAGCAAATTAGAAAAAGTAATTTCAAATATTGAGGAAAATATGCCCGAAGTTCTTGAGTGGTATCAATCTAACATGTTGAAAGTGAACGAGTCTAAGACGCAAGTATTAATACTATCCAGTGAAAATAATAACAATACGCTAATTGACAACATTAAAATAGGAAATTTCAATATAAAACCATGTGAATCTCTAAAATATCTCGGTATGCACCTAGATAAAAGTTTATCCTTTTCACAACATGTAAAAAGAATGTGTTCAAGAATCAAGCAGTTTCAATTTGTCTGCAAATATGTACACCTTGCCCACAAATTAGCGTTCTACAAAGCATTTATTAGGCCGTTACTTGAATATTGTTCCTCTGTACTTTATGGGATTAATATAAATAACACCACAAAACTAGAGAAAATGCAAATTTGGGCTATTCGTAGCATAAGAAATACAGCGCACACGACCTCACGTGCAAGCAGAGAAGAGCTCCAATTACCCACGCTGGAATCCAGACGAAAATATGCATTTCTACTAAAAATTCACCAGGCAATTAACAAGCACCACCACTTATTAAAGGACAAAGTAATGATATCTAGCAATATAACAGTTGGGCTGAAAAGTTCGTAGGCTAACATAGTAAAAAATATTTTTTTGACAAAATTCGATTTTATTATTCAATATAGTTGCCTTCGAGGGCGATATAACGATTATAGCGGTCATACAATTTTTCGATGCCATTTTTATAGTACGATTTCTCTTTAGCCTCAAAATAGGCCTCAGTTTCGGCGATTACCTCTTCATCAGTGCTAAATTTCTTTCCAGCGAGCATTCTTTTAAGGTCTGCAAACAGGAAAAAGTCACTGGGGGCCAGATCTGGAGAATATGGTGGATAGGGAAGCAATTCGTAGTCTAATTCATATAATTTTGCCATCGTTTTCATTGATTTGTGACATGGTGCATTGTCGATTGTGAGCACGCGCGGCACCCATTTTGCACACAGCTTTCGCATGTTCAAATATTCATGCACAATATGTCCAACACGTTCCTTTGATATTTTTAAAGTCTCAGCTATCTCGATCAACTTCACTTTACGATCATTTAAAATTATTTTGTGGACTTTTTTTATGTTTTCGTCGGTAACAGCATCTTTGGGGCGTCCACTGCGTGCATCGTCTTCGATGCTCATTTCGCCTCGTTTAAATTTAGCAAACCACTTTTCAACGGTTGATTTTCCTGGTGCAGAGTCCGAATAATGTTTATCAAGCCAAGCCTTGGCTTCAACAGTATTTTTTTTCGCCAAAACGCAATGCTTTATTAACACACGACTTTCTTTTTTTATCCATTTTTTCACAATAACAAAAGCTGCTTCACTCACAATGCTATATCTCACGAACTAATTATCCGGCAGCTGTGAAATTTATACACGTATCTTTTGAAGGTTCGTACTAAGTAAAAATCACATGGATTTAATTCTAGTAACGCCATCTATGAGTCAGCCTACGAACTTTTCAGCCCAACTGTTACATTATACCAATCTGCGATCCAACTACACCAACAGTATCCGAGTACCAAAATGTAACAAGGCAAGATACGGATCAAAATCCCTGTCATCACTGGCAAGTAAAGCGTGGAATCAACTACCTGTAAATTGCAGAAAGGAGAGAAATTTGGCCAAATTTAAACAACAGATTAGGACATTAATCTATGAATACTATGCCTATTCTACCTCATTTCCTCCTTCATAAAACGTAGCTGCAAAAAATGTTTATTTTAGTCTATTTCTTATATTTTTCAATTATATAAATTTATAATATTCCATTTCATGTATACTTATAAACAAATAGCGTAACTGTATATTAATTCATGTAGGGCAAAAAGCTGTTTTTGTAGTTCGGAATCAATGTAAAAAAAATGTAAGCTTAATTGTAACCCTACTTTAATAATAATAAATAATAATAATAACAATAATACCTTGGGAATTAGCAATTTGAAAATAAACTTTCGTTTTGGTGGACTACTTGCGAAATAGTTTCGTGTTGTCTCGTTTGGAGTGTTGGCTAGCGTGTCGGACTAGCGTGCGGGCAACCTGAGTTCGAGCTCACCAAAAATTTACTTTTTTTTGTCTAATTTCATCCAACCTTATTTATAAAAATTGAGGTTTCTTCAAAACCTTTTGAATTACATGCCACTTCGTATGTTAGTAATCTTAAAGCAGCAAAGATGAAAATTTCTTGTTCCGAAGCGACGATGTACTTGTGTATACGTTGAAAAACACAGTTATTTATCAGCGAAAATCATGCAGCCACGTTATAATTGAGATTGCTTGTCAACACACCAACTTTAACGTTCCCCGTAAAATGATTACCTTTCCACGTTTCAAAATCGTGAGTGCTGTCTAAAGTAATACTTTGATACTTGCGTTTGCATGTTCGAATCCAAAGTATTGTAATACGATTTTCTTTCCTAGCAAATGTCATTGAAACCATTAATAACTGTTTTTGCAATGTGATATTGATATCATATATTGAAAGATTAAAAATGGAGAATTTCTCTTAAATCAACTTATAAATACCACTGATGTGAAGCGTAAGATGCACGATCAGAAAGCCTGAATGTTGCATTGAAAACTGCAGAGAACAATGACTGACTTATGGACAGCGAAAAGTTTTTCTGTGATTCAATGGACTTTTAGATATTACTATAAATAAACAAGGGAGAAGGTTTGATGAACTAATTTGTAAAGTAAAAGTTTTAATTAAAGAAACAAAATACGTTCACGATTTAATATGTCATTCAATTTCAGGCACATTCCACCAACTGAAAGACTATTTTCAGAATTAATAATATTTGGACAACCGACAAATCCAAACTTGACGTTGCGCCCGTAAAGCAGTTGATAATTACAGAAATATACGTAACTTTACTTGAGCATTCCCTTAATTTTGTGTCTTGATTGTGAAAATAATGTGTTGCAACGAGCAGTAGTATGTTTTAGAGAATGTTTATAATCTCTTGTGTACTGCATGAGAATATTGAAGTCATTCTTAGTTTCCTAATTAAATAAAAATTATTTATTGTAATCTTTAAAAAGGAAAGCCTTTGTTCCTTTGCAGCTGTTAATGATAGAAATTCAATTGCAAACAAGTTACCAAATTAACAAATATTTCTCTTACATATTTGTGCTATGTGCTCGTATGCTTTATACAGGATGAGGAAGGAAGCAGATTGTTCTTGGGTAACCTGCCCTGCTTTTGTCAGAAAACCTGATCAGCTTACTGAACCAAGCCATCACATGAGATACGACTTCAATAATAAGATCCGTTTCTATGGCCAACTAACTCCAAAAAGGGTAATAAAATTGTCAGTGTGAGGATACTGAGAAATAATTGCCTCCCATATTTCATTATACTCTGTATGCCTAGTGTGGTTTGCCTGTCCCTAAGAATAAGCTGAAGACAAACCTCTGTCGATTGTAACGCGTGTAAAGTCTGCTCCAGCTTACAAATCACATGATATACCTTCACTCGCTTCAGTGTGCTGCACAAGGTCATGTTCGACTGATAAGCAGATACCACGTGACTTCGCGGCCAACCGACAGCACCCCAGATAAATTTGCGAGGTTCCTTCGCATCCCTGATAAAGCGCATGCGTGTAGTCCAGGCACATTTTGCATAACTGGGTAACTAGCAGTGAGGTTGGATTTTGGACATTTTTTGAACTCGGAGAAAAGTAATGATGTGCAGAAAAAACATTTCTTCTGTATGTTTCGATTGAGTGCTCAAATGTTGCAGTAAACATATCTCCGTGACACACAACAACAATTACATTAGTCAGTCAGTCCCGAGAAAAAAAGCGGTTCAATGTTTAGAAACTTAGCAAGCGTTACTCACGAGACGAATATATTGTCCGTCTGTCAGAAGACCCGCTGGTGTGGTGGTAGCGTGTTAGTTTGACACGTAGAAGGTACTTGGTTCGATTTCATTTGATTGCCTCCAATTTTTTTCTTAACTCAAGCAACTAATTATTTCATTTTATTTATTGCACACATTCTTATTTTATTTGCCTTGCGAATTGTTGAATTTCGAATTGAATTTTGTTTTCCAAACTTTTATGATAATTACTTGCGAATAGAATTATATTTATTCCTGGTTCATTTTCTCGAACGAAATGTATACTTTTCACCAGGTATAACATTTTTTGAATAAAACACGTGGACAATTTAATATGTAAAATGATGAGAAAAGTGGAAAACTATCTTAAAAAAATATTTCCATAAATAAAATTGAAAACGGTAAAATAGAGATTTCCACCCAAAAATAAAGTAAAAATATATTTCACCTTTATTTCAATAAATTATTAAATAAAATGTAAACATTTCTTGCTCGAGTTATTAAAATAAAAGTGGGCAGTAGAACGGGAATCGAACGCATAACCTTCGGGACGTGATACTTATTCGCTACTATGGGGCTACCTGGCCACTTTAAAGTCATACAATAGCATCTCCTCATCAAGGCACTTGGAAAGCATCGAATCCTTCAAGCGCTTTTCCTCGGATTTTTTCTTCTTTTAAGTTCACTTTATGCACAGTAAGAAAGCTTATACCGGACTGGACCTACAGTTTAAAGTGGGATCCCAACCACTCGCGTATAAACGGTGTATCAAACTTTTCCTCGGAAATTGCTGGCTAACGTGCGATATTATCAATACTCTTTTCGGGCATGGATGTTTGTGTTTGTCCCAATGAGAATGAAGAGAACGTAGAGAAAATTTACATGTATGACAACTGAGAAAAATGTGAAGAACTGGGGATACTGACAAGTAGGTGTATTCCTTTAATTCAATAATAAAAAAACTGCAGGGTACCGTATCACTATAGAAAGTCCCATCCCAAACCGTAGCCTCTCCTTCTTAGATGAAATCAACAGATATTCGCAGTTTGTGACTTGTGTGCTTTTTCCTGAGAAACTTAGATATTTTATTTTAGTTTACAATTTTAGTACATCATTAGTTCTTCTCTCTTGTTTATTTATATTAATAACTAAATTCCTATTATAGTACGAAAATAAATTTCACTATTGGTTTGAGTTGGTGTTTTAAGTCCACTTTATGCACAGTAAGGCTAATCGGGACTGGACCTACAGTTTAAAGTGGAATCCGAACCACTATGTGCCTCCACCGGGTATCGAACCCGGGACCCCTTGATTACAAGGCGACAACGCTACCACTGCGCCATCGGGGAGGCCTAAATTTCACTATTCATAAGTCATGCATTGTAAACTGTTAAAAAATAATGCATTGTTCTCTGCAGTTTTCTACAGATCAAAGTTTTCACATGAGATAGACACTTGAGAAAAAGTGGGAATATAATCAAAATGTCCATCAGCTATTCATTGATTTCAAAAAAGCATATGATTCGGTCAAAAGAGATATATTATATAATATAGTAGTCGAGTTTGGAATACCTAAGAAGCTTGTCAATATGATAAAAGTATGCACCAGTGAAACAGTAATTAAAATTCGTGTCGGTATTAATGTGTCTGACACATTTACAATTCATGATGGATTAAAACAAGGAGATTAATTATCTCCATTGCTCTTTAATTTTGCCTTAAAATATGCTGTTAGAAAGGTAAAAGAAACTAACGAAGGAGTAAATTAAATGGTGTGACTCAGTTGCTATCATATGCAGATAATGTAGACTTATTAGGGGATGATATAAATACAATTAAGAATAATGCTAAAATATTTTTCAAAACTGCTAAAGAGATAGGTTTGGAAGTTAGCAAAAAGAAAACTAAATATATGCTTACAAGCGGAAACCAAGTGTTAGGTAATAATCAAAATCTAATTATTGATAACAACTCGTTTGAACCACTTTCCAAATTCAAATACTTAAGAGTAATATTAACAAGTGAAAATTATATTAAAGAGGAAATAAAAAGTAGGCTTAATTCAGGAAATGCATGTTACTTTTCTCTTCATAAACTTTTGTCTTCTCGTTTAATATCTAAGAAACTAAATGTTAAAATATACAAAACAGTAATTTTGCCTGTAGTATTATATGGGCGTGAAACATGGTCCCTTACATTGAAAGAGGAACATAAATTGAGAGTATTTGAAAATAAGATCCTTAGGAAAATATTTATACCTAAAAGGGATGAGGAGAGAGGTGAGTGGAGAAACTTACATAATTTGTATTCATGTCCAGATATTAGTAGAATAATTAAATGAAGAAGACTTAGGTGGGCAGGCCATGTGGCACGAATGCTAGAGGAAAGAGGAGTTTACAGGATTCTTGTTGGGACACCTGAAGTTAAGAGACCTGTACGAAGGCCAAGACGAAGATGGAGGGACTACGTTGAAAAGAGGGACAGATGAAAGGCCTGTGTTGCTGTAGCCATGAACATTCGGGTTTAAGAAGGCTATACGGTTATTATTTACTTAGTTCTCTGCAGTTTTGAATGCAACATTCAGGCTTTCTGATCGTGCATCTTACATCAGGATATGATAATTTATAAGTTGGTTTAAGCGAAATTCTCCATTTTTAGTATTTCAATATATGATATCAATATCACATTGCAAAAAACCGTTATTAATGTTTTCATTGTCCTTTTCAGGGAATAATAAAAAAATCGTATTACTTTTCATCTTTGCTGCTTTCAGATTGCCAAACATACGAAGTGGCATGTAATTTAAAAGGATTTGAAGAAACCTCAATTTTTATAAATAAGGTTGGATGAAATTAGACAAAAAAAGTTATTTTTTGGTGGGCTCGAACTCAGCTTGCCCGCACGCTAGTCCGACACGCTAGCCAACACGAGACAACACGAAACTATTTCGCAAGTAGTCCACCAAAACGAAAGTTTATTTTCAAATTGCTAATTCCCAAGGTATTACATGCGTAGCCAGGTGTGTCTTGCGTTTTCTGTACTTTTGTTATTTGAGTAGCTTTGGTCTCTCCTTAAGTTAATCACGGGAATAGTGAGGAATGTTTTTTAGATGAAGATGATAAATAGACACACAGGAATAATCCACCCCCGCAATAAATCCAGAACTCAAACCTGGAACCTTCGATGCGAGATGTGTTTCTTGTTCTAACTATATCTGTGTGTTTTCGTTAGATTCATGGTATTTCGTGAGTAGATATCAAGAAAGTAAATAAATAAGTGGGTGGAAGGGCTGTAGAATCGTAGCTACGGAGCTATTGAGAAAATATCCTTCTCCAAGACAAAGAATCTCTATATCCCTTGTGATAGAGAACCTATGAGAAGAATGAAAGGACAGATTAAAATATTAAATTTGATGTGTATCCTTTCGTTAAAATGCCTAGAAAACAATATAATAAACTTGTTCACTGCAAGAAAATAATAAAGAAAAGTTTGCCCATGGTGGGGATCGAACCCAGGCCTCGCTGATGAAAGCTCTGCACGCTAACCAAAACACTTTCAATACCACTACATTTTCTTTTTTCCAGTCAGTCTGTTTCCTTCCTCAGCACATAAAAAAGCAAATGCATCTTAATTTCTGATAATTGTCTCATTCTCTATTAATAGAAACCACGTATGTCAAAAATAGACGCATTCTTTCTGTGAAATATCACATGTTTCGCACATCATGCTTCTCCGTTTACTGTCATTTGGACATTCACTTGGAAGTTAAAAACTTAGCTTTGTGTGTGCGTTTTCACGTGCATGGGTGTGACAAGAATGGTGTGAACGTGTGTTGGATTATTTTCGTTCAAAGCATTAATATAACTGTAAAATATAGAACTTAGTGTAATGCAAGGAGTGAAAATATAAACCCAGTCCGTCAGGTTCGTTACCAAACAACATTAAATAAAGGAACGTAACTTGGACCGAGTATTATTCCATGTCGAGAACACGAGACATTACTTCCGACAATCTTCATCTCGTATTTCTCTTTGGCATCACTGCTCAATTTACAGAAATGTATACCCGTGACTGGTATACAAGCCGCAGAATTACAATGTCGTTTGGGTTGTCTAGTCACAAGGCGCTTGGTGGTCAGACATGGATGGTTTGCTTGAGTGCTTCTTCAATAGGGTCGTTATAACCCAGAAGTGTCCGTGACTGTACAAGACTGTCTGATAATGGGGTGCATTTCTACAAGACCAGCTACGAGGAGTTCTGGGAACTTGTTCGATCTTGCGGCGACCTGGAAAACGATCGGACGGCCCTGCATCGGCTGCTGAGTTATTTCCCGTTTATGTATGTAGCGATATGTGAATCTCCCTGGTGTGGATGTTACCTGTTCAACGAATTAGGAAATGGAGTTCATTATCACTGCGAGACGTTGAAGGAGATAGAAGAGAGAAAAAGAAAAGCGGACAAGAGAACCGGATTTCCAAGTCACGGGTGTATGTGCGAACTACGTCGCCGGAAGGAAGAGGACAAGGTCAACGAAGCTTTGAAGAAGAGAGTGAAAGAGTGGCTTTCTTTGTTGGCGAACAGAACTTCTTTGTGGTGTTCTGGCTGTGATCGTCCATTGTTACGTAAATTAGAAGGACATCCGTGTTTTCTTGTGGTTCCTCCCGAAGGTTTCGGTGTTCGGGGATCACTGTTTCCCTACGATCCTGAGGATATTTTGGCTGTATCTTTATCGCCGATACAAGGGACGCCATCACCTGCAGTATCCGATTACTTTTCTTTTTGTGACATATGAGAGTGTTTGCTTACCACCATTGCTGGACTCGTGCCGAGCCGTATGGTATTAATTACGTATCAGTGAATTCGAGATACAGAACGTACAGAAAGTGGCCTATAGGATTATGTCAGACTCCCAAAGAATTAGTGACTGCAGGGTTTTACTATTCAGGCTTTAGCGACAGGGTATTGTGCTTTCATTGTTCGTATGGACTTTGCGATTGGACATCCAAAGATTGTCCGATTCTAGGACATTACCTGTTGATACCCCATTGTCCTTTTATACAGAGTGTTGCGGCGTTAGTAGGTAAAAAGGTATGATTGACAACATTTATTTTGTATTTATTTATTTTACCCCGATTTCAGCTAATTTTCCAAGGGGAAAATATCCAAAAAATCCAAATTTTACTATTTTTATAGCATAAAAAATAATTATTTTTTTATCAAAGTTCAATTACTCAATTCTATAGGCCAAAATTCACCCCACAAGCCTAAATCAGTATATTTTTAAGCATACATTTACAATTATCCAGATTTTAAAAGTTATTGGCAGTATAGTATATATAAATATCCCCAACATATATTTTTTATAATTTTTTAATGTCTGAAATGTATATATTTATTAAAAAAGAAATTCATAAAAAATATATACGTACCTCGGATGTAAACTGTTCAAAATTGTGTGTAGTGATGAAGTTAATTTTATAAATATATATATATATGTATTGGATAATAAACTTTATGAAAGCAAATTGCGAAGCAATCAAAAGTTTTTTTTAAAAAAAATAGTATTAGTGCATCAAAATTGTTTCTCTTTAAAATATCAAATTTAAGTGCCAGCATATATCAAAGCTACCTTGAAAAGGTTTTTTAAAATTGAAAGATTAAGAAAATCTTGTAGAAAATCTTGAAGAATCTTGAAATTATTACAAGTTAAAGCTGGTAAATTTCAATCACACACCCAAACCAGCATCAAAGAGAGAAATGTACAAGTCAAAAAGTGCATCAAAATTGTTTCTCTTTAAAATGTCAAATTTTAAGTCCCAGTATATATACGTCCCAGTTCAACCTTGAAGAGGTTTTTAAAAATTGGAAGATTAAGAAAATCTTGTAGAAAATCTTGAAGAATCTTGTAGCAAATTGTATAAAACCTTAGTAAATAATTATGTAAATTATTACAAGTTAAAGCTGGTAATATAATATTTCAAACACGCAAACAAACCAGCACCAAAGAGAAATTTCACAAGTCAAAAAAGCTTAACTTTCAGCTTCATGCTATGCTGACAAAAGCTCGGATAGAGCTTGTTCTTTGCTCTGATGGAGACTCAATTGCTCTGATGGAGACTCATGCTCTGATGGAGTAAGTTGTTGAAGCTCCGAACTGTCTCTAGTATGTATAATTTTTTAACATGCATTTTTAGCTTTAGCAAGCATATCTACTCAAGAGTGCATACCAAAATGAAATAACCGAGATAGGCACATGCAAATACCTTTATACTGACGAACACAATAAAGCAACGGGTTTTCTTCGTTTAAAAAGAGCTCTCCGATTGGATGCTTATGATGTCATGAAAGAAGGTCAAAAAACATTACTGAGAAATATGCGTCTTTCCCCCATGGTGTCAACCAACTTTCTGACGCGGGTTTGTCAATAATATGACTGCAGTAAAGAGTTCGCATTGCAATCAAAGGTTGACAGGTGAACACTTTTTTACTGAGAAGTTACTCTTGTGGTGTCAACCAACTTTGGGGTGTGCCAGTAAGTCTGGAAAATAACCGCAGCGAATACCGCATTCTAATCAATAGTTCTTACAGTAAACATTATTTTGTTTTCCTCACTAATAGGGAGTGAGAGAACAGTACATTGTTTCGCGTGACACTCAACTCGCATGATTCTCTGAACTCATTTAATATTCTACCATGTATAGATTAACTTCGTGTGTGACAGCTCATGAAGGGCTTTCGGCTCACATACAGAGTGGCAGTTTCCCTTCTATACTTTTCTTCGTCACTTTTAAGTGTGGAGATTTTCAATTAGTGTTGGAAATAATTGGGGGGTCAGCCAATGTATCCCCCCAGCCATTATAGTAAGTTTTTGCGACTAGATTACGGTTGCTACCGACCCCATATACAGGTCGTAATTTCCCGAGACTAAACCCTCGGGGATCGAACCCATGCCATCCTTCAGCATGGAGTTGCTTGAGTTGCTGTTTTAAGTCCACTTTATGCACAGTAAGGCTAATTGGGACTGGACCTACAGTTTAAAGTGGAATCCGAACCACTTGTGCCTCCACCGGGTATCGAACCCGGGACCCCTTGATTACAAGGCAATGACGCTACCGCTGCGCCTTGGGGGAGGCCCTCCTTCAGCATGGAGGAGGAGCACCTGTGCATGGATTGCAACATTGTATAATAAATAACTCAATGAAAAAAATGCCTATGAATCTCTTTGGATTTAAGAAAAATATTCAACCTGTAGAAATAAGAACTCCAATGAACATGGATGTGATTAGGGAGATTCATCGCCAATTAAAAGGTGTAATTATTATTCATCTTAATAGTATCTGGTATCAAGTGGATGAAGATACAGGTAAACAATTTGCTTGTATTCAACAATAATTTATCGTCTTATAAAATTCCCGTCACAGGGAAAATTCAAATATCTGTTTCTCCCTCTGTCTCGCTTGAAGAGGGGAGGGAGCAATTGTACACACAGGACGAAATTTGTACAGGATTAAATACAATAATATGATTCCCAACACAACATACGAGGTAGAAAAGGGGGATTTTCTATATGCTGAAATAATTGGGACGTATGATAAATTAATTCCTCTCTTTATCGAAATAAAAATATTTTATTCTCTCATCAATATATAAAATACATAACAAAAAATAAAACAAATTAAAATTTTTGAAAAACAATGGATATATTTGGAAATAAAAGGCGACAAGAGATGCCAGATAATTCCAGCGACATTGCCAGATTAGACGAGCGTCTTAAGAAACTAAAATCAGATTTATTAATTTTACAAAATTCACTTAATTTAAATATACAAGCTGAGATTACAAATCTCCAAACTGAATTAATTAATCCCATAGTGAAAATTGATGGCGAACTTAAATCCCTACTTCAAAAATATACCAATTTAGCTCCAATTGACAATCTTCAAAACTTGTAGGAGAGCATAGCCAAGTTGAAAAAAGATCTTGAGAAATTCCGACAAATCCAAACAAGCACTTCAAAGCAATTAAAACAAGAAATAAAGAATCAAGCAAATGTTATTCGTACCAAACTGCTTTCTATTATTCAAAATATCAAAACGCAAGAGCAATACGAACAGGTCAGTGCTAGTATTCTCGAATTGCGAGAGCAATTTCAATCCTTCGAAATTCCTACACTAGAAAATATTCAAACTGAATTGAAACAGATGAGTTACACAAAGCCATAACAGAAGTTCAAGCCAAACTACAAACGTTGGAAGATTTTATCAATAATTTACTTTCATCTTCCGAATTAAATGCAATCGCACGCAGTGTTGCCAGTATCAAATTACAGTTGGAGACTTATGAAGATTATGGTAGATACAGGGTACTATAACTCATATTGAAGACACTTTGACAACCATGAGAAATGAATTGACAAATGTACAGGAAACTCTGGAATTCAAGTTGCCAAGCATAACCGAATCTTTAAACATAATTCAACAACAGATTACCAAATTAGAAAATCTGAATACCGAATCTGAACTATCCCATTTTCATCATCTCATAGATGATATTCAGAACAAATTACAAATATTACAGCAATCAACGCCTACACAAGATGATATACAACAACTTAAAAATGCTTTGAGCAATGTTCCAGACGCTACGGAGTTGGATGCTGTCAAACAAACTTTGACCACACTTCAAAATACTGTTGCTAATTTACCCACTTCCCAGAAGTTAAGATCTGTAAAAAGAGCAGTAAATCGAATACTCAAGTCGGAGGACATCAAGAACATTCAAGCGGAAATTGCTGTAATTCAAGACACCATCACTACTTTGCCTACCAACCTGATAGTTAACAAACTTCATGCATTGTTTGAAGAAATCAGAAGTCGTGTACACGATATTGCAAGCCAAAGTACTAAATTGAAACTTGTAGAAAGTTTACAAGAGATTATTTCTAACATTAAGCTACAAATTAGTACCCTCGAAACAAGTCAAGAATCTGCTTTATCAAGTTTTACCTCACAACTTCATAATTTTATAATAACAATTTAAACAACTGAATGTTGATGTGAAAATCAAACCCAGCTACGATGAAGTGGTACGCACCATAAACGAATATCAAGAATCAGTATTAAGCAGATTAGACGATCTTGAATTACGTGAATTTTTCACTGTTGAGATAGTTAGACTTGAGAGTGTAGTAAATGTACGATGGCACTGGAATTATGTTAATGCAGGTAATGTTTACAAATTGTATCCCTACAGTCAGTCTCATGATTTTTCTTGATGGTAATAGTAGGTTTTAAAAATTTGACTATGCAAAGAAGGGAAAACATGTGGAAGTGCCAAATTACACCATACAGAGAAAAGATGGTGTGTACAAAGCACTTCAGATACCTATTGCATATTGGGATGAATCTGCAAAGAAATATAAAATACATGAGGATGAACAATTATCTGGTTTTCATGTGGAAGCTGGTGACCAATTATTATTTGAAGTGAAACAATTATACAGTGAAAATAATCCATTTTATGTCATATTTTCTTATAGAACCCATTGTCAAGACAAGACATAGTTAATGAATAACATAAAGCAGCTCGTCGTAACTACAAACGATTGAGTGTGGTAACGAAAGGTGTAGATGATGTTTCAAGCTGATCTGATAGAAACGAGCACAAGAACTTTAAAAAATTTACATAAGATAAATCATTGTTACAAATATATGCTCACAGTTATTGATACAATCAGTAAATATGCATGGGCTATTCCTTTAAAATCCAAGACAGATACTTGTGTTACCGAGGCTTTAAAGTCGATATGTAGTGAGGGTAGGATACCAAATATTTACAGACAGATAGAGGAAAAGAATTTTACAATTCCACATTTACCAAGTTAATGCAACAATATAATATTAAACATTATTCTACATACAGTGATTTGAAAGCCAGTATAGTGGAACGATTCAACAGAACATTAAAAAATCGCATGTGGAGGCAATTTACTCTACAGGGTAACTATAAATGGGTACAAATTTTACCCGAGCTAGTTCATAATTATAATAATTCAGTACCCAGAAATATTCACATGACACCTGCTGAGTTAACCAAGTCTGATGAGTCAACGTTGATTTCTACTGTTTATTGTCAAAAATATGAATACACTACCAAGAAACCAAAATACAAAATAGGAGATCAAGTGAGAATTAGTAAATTTAAACATTTATTTGAAAAGGGATTCACTAAACATTGGAGTACAGAGTAATTCACTGTAGTTCAAGTTTTACCAGGGAATAGAAATACATATATCATAAAAGATAATTATAATAGAATATTGAAGGGGAGATTCTATGAAGAGGAACTCAGTAAAACAAAATATCCAGATACATATTTAATTGAGAAAATATTACGTAAGAAAAATAATAAGTTGTATGTTAAATGGCTAGGACTGCCAGAAAGAAGTTGGATAGAAGCAAACCAGGTGATTCTTTGACACCAACATGGAATGTGGTACAGCGTTTACCAGATTTAGTAGAAACTAGTAAAAAAAATGGGGAGTTGTTACCTGATAATATAAGGTGCCTCATTGTAGGTCCCTCTGGTTGTGGAAAAACCACACTGCTGGTAGACAATTTCCTGCTCGCCCCTAATTGGCTAGATTTGGAAAATAGACACCTGTATGTATTCTCTAAAAGTTTAGAACAACCGAAATATCAACAACTCATGAAGCTGTACGAGGGACTTGCATCAAAAATAAAACCTCTCAATGATTGTTTGAAAAATTCTGTTGAGTTTTGGATGACGTCATTCTAGAAAATCAAAACGAAATCCGAAATTTCTTTACACAGGGTCGTCACAAAGAAATAGACTGCTTTTATTTAGCTCAAACTTATTCCAAAATTCCTAAACAATTACTACGAGATAATACAAACCTAATTTGTTTGTTTCGTCAAGATCATACTAATTTGAAACATGTATATGATGATTATGTAGGGGGTGACTTAAATTATAACCAATTTTCAAAATTCTGTTCATCTTGTTGGAACAGTGATGATTTTGGATTTGTGACCATCAACATGACTAGAAAACCTAACAATTGAAAATTTAGAAATAAAATCAACGACTTTTTGAACGTTGAAACGATATAAAATAACCTGTAATCAAAAAATAAATATGTCAAAACATAAAATTGAAGATAATTTGAAATTACGCGAGTACCTCACAAAACGCTTCAAAGGTTGGAAATCAGAGAATCGAGGATTCTATGAACAACACAAACGTCAAGACCAACCAATTATCGATTCAATCAGTGGTCTCGGTAAAGAGATTAAGGGTGTCACAGAACAAAATAAAAATCTCATAAATGAATTGGTACCTCTTACTGCTAAAAATTATGCAGATTTTCCTCCTACACCATTATCTAGTATTCACACACCTCTGACCCTCCAACAACCACCTACTAAAACTATAAGTGAACCTGAAAAAATCGAGTTGGGTCCCTTGGCAAGAGATTATCTGAGTCAGGCGCGGTTGGCTGTATAGCGCAAATGTGCAGTGAACCCCCAGTAATATACAAAATAAACAATAACTGAGAAGTTCATAAGCGTAGAGTGCCAAATTCTCTTAGTGAGAAGGAGAAACCGCGGGCGAGAGCCACTCAGCTCCCCTCTAGTTCCGTTTCGTGCAAAGTGTCCGCTGAACCTCCGCAAGGCAACCCCTACCATGCTAAAAGCTTAGGACGGCTAGCAGAAGCTCGACGCGTACATATGGCGAAAATACATGCAGTCTGAGACTGGAGGAAGGCCGTCTCGTCAAAACGGACATGGGCACGCAGTTCGTAGGATCACCAGCGAGCTGGAGTGAATCACGCTCTTCTCTCTTCCAGTGTTGCACTATGTGTTTCAATTTGAATTCATTTGGCATTCTCCTTGTATTTTTATATTTTACAAGACTTATTAGATTAATGAAGAGGGTGTAATATAAATGTAGAGGTAACACCGAACGAAAGCTAGAAGTAAAGATGATGGGACAAATAAGATAAATATGATAGAAAACAACTTGCCTACACATTCAGAGTTTTCATCTTTAAGATGGAAACACTTCAGGTGGAAGGAGCCGAAAAGTCAAAAATAGCGCGAGGGCGAGGGGTTGCTTATCGGACAAGACTTAAACAACCTTTTGGTCTTCTTACGTCAGACTAAATGCTTTCGTTGACATGTTAGGCTTTTTAGGTTTAGTTGTCTTAGAATATATACACTCAATTTTCGGGGCTTACCGTGCTTGACCAAAAATGTAATATTTGCTATTTATTCAAGCCTAACCTAACAATGAAGGCATTTCGCACTTACGTCAGAAGACGACCAAAAAGTTGGTTGGGTTTCGTGCGATTAGTTATACTCTAGCGCGAGAGAGTGTTCGAAGGGACGCGCGCATTTAACTTTGTTACGTGTCATTGTCTCCATACTTGTTAGTTTGTTTTGAAGTGCATGGCTGGTGATTGAAATATATATGGCATAGTGATACGTTGAGTGAAGTGAGGTGGATTGTGTATTGGAAGGAGTGTAGTTGTTGCTGTGCGAGAAGTTAACATATTGCATAGAATAGAATCTAATCGCTTTGATTTAGCGATGTACTTTCGAATAGTTATATAAGAATTATCTTGTAATCAAGGGGTCTTGGGTTCGATTACTGATACATACTCATTTTAGCAGGCAGAGATTTGTATTTTTTAACTGTAGGTTCAGGATCCAGTTCCAATAATATAGTCTATTTGACAGTGGTGGGACCAGAAAAGAGTTGGCAAGAGTGGAAGAGGCAAAATTGAGGCGAGAATATTCTCTGAATTCGGAGATACCCCTAAATACAATACCATACGAAAATCTTAAATTAAAATGATCGCCCCCTACACACACACTCCTTGGTGCTGTCACTGTTATCTGAACATAAAGCAAATTAACTTTGTCAGTAATCTACCGGCCAAAATTTGATAATTTTCCCAGTACTCTATCTACGAACAAAAGCGTGTAGTGTCTCAAAAGGTTTAGATAAGTCCACTTTGCATAATTTTGGTGAACCCCCAGGAAAATTATGCACGAGCCGCGCCTGATCTGAGTACAGGCAAATTTGAAAAAGATGAAGTGTTTGGCTCGTATCCGACTAAGGAGCAAAATGAAGTAGTGGTTTGGAAAATTGGGAAATCTAGAGTAACATTCGAAGGGGACAACATAAAAATCAATTTAGGTGGGAAAACCAGCTGGTCCAGATATCCTGGCACTCCTGGATTATGGGAGCTCATCACCAAGAAACAACCAAAGAATTTTACAGAAGAAGATTATCAGAGTTACTCAGATATTTTGATACTATCTGATGCCTTATATCAAAATAACGATGCCACTCAATATCGTGTTAAATCGAGCAGTGGGGACAAATACAAGAAGCTTATTAAACCTATCTGGAACCAACTCAAAACTGGTGGTGGTATCAAACAATACAATACTTTACCTAAAGAATTTGTGTGGGTAGATGATGTGAGAAAACTCATAGATAGATTGCTGGTTATAGCAGTGGAATAAAATGCTGGAAACAATAATTTCTATAATGAAAAAATTGGTATTGTAGACATGATTAGCAACAAACTAGCTTATTTTATTGTAAATGATCCCAAAGGTATAGGATAATTAATTAACATTATCAAATACTCTTCCCCCTAAATTTTGGAATGTAGCGGAAGGTCGAGGTTTGGTAAATTATATTATTAATAAGCTCCCATTTGAGTTACACGTACCTGGTTACCAATACTGTGGTCCTGAGACAAAACTTGAGAAACGATTAAAAAGAGGAGATAAGGGAATCAATCAACTCGATGCAGCTTGTAAAGATCATGATATTGCATACAACACACACGCAGATCTGGATGCTCGTCATGTGGCTGATCAAAAATTGGAACAGGGAGCATTTGGTAGATTAACCAGTAGAGATGCTTCTTTGGGAGAAAAAATAGTAGCATTGGGTGCAACAATTGCTATGAATACAAGACAAAAATTAGGATGGGGTCTGTAATATATATATAAATATAAATACCCTGAAAAAATAATAATAAAAAAATCATGAAACCTAAATAAATTGGGTACCAAAATCCATATCATGATCTTAAAAATTTAAAAATTAATCCAATTTTAACTAAAAAACAACAGGAAAAGAAGAGACAATGCATAGCCAAAGGAAATGGAATAAAATTATTACTTAGTACACCACAATTAAAACGTTTGCAAAATTCAAGAAAAAAATCACATAGTGAAGGATTTATATTTAGCATTCCAGCCATCCTGGCGGCTTTATGGGCAGTAGAGAGCTTAGCGGGGGGTAAAACTGTAATTGATTCAAAAAAGAATAAGGCAGAACTAGAAGAGCAGAAGAGTCATAATCTTGCCATGGAAAGAAAATTAGGCAGTGGTGTGAGGTCCAGAGCACTCAGAAAATTAAAAAAAAGAAGAAGCACTCACAAACCAAGACATTGAATCTTTAGTTAAAATATTTAAAATTCGACATTTCAGGGGGTTTTCATGTCTGATTCTCTCCCTAAAGGTAGTCCCCCTTTCTCACGAGAATGTGGGGTGGTGAATTTGGACATGTCGAAAAATATCAGTACCCACTGGATATGCTATTATAAACAAAATAACAATGCTTTTATTTTCGATTATTTCGGAGGGCCACCGCCTACAGAATTAATTCATTATTTAAAACATGTTAAGATTTATTACAACGACGAACGTATTCAAGATTTCGGTCAAATTATATGTGGTCATGTTTGCATTACGATGCTTAGAATATTAAATAAAATACATAACATCAAATTACAAGATTTTCAAAAAGCAGTGTGGAATATTAAATATGGGAAATTTTCATCTCTCCAGCGAGACTTCGGTCTTCAAACTACATCTCCACGATGATATTATCTATCCAAAATCCATATCTCTGAGAGCCTTCTACAGCATGTATCTCATTCCAAATGTAACTACCTACAACAATTCTATATTTGTAGGTAATGAAAAAATTATTATTCCTCCTTGACAATGTAATTTATCTACTTTACAATCTGAACTTCCTAACACTGTATTGCTATCTCAAAACTCTGTAACACACAGAGTGGAGATCGTATCCACCAAAGAAACAGTAGGCCTATCTACCATGGGTGAACTTCTAGGTTTCCCCAACAATAGCAAATTAGAAGAAGGTATTAGACACATAGGTACATTTATACTAAAATTCTTAGCTATCGAGACATTGAATATTCACTGCAACATTGCTATAGGAATAATTATCAAAGCTGAAGAAAATTCAGTTGGTAGCCACAAGGAGACAGAAATCATTGCAACATTTAAACCAAATTCAGAAATTATGGAACCTATCATCTATTCCCCAATCCCGCCAGTCTATTTCCCTGTTTCTCTTGATAAAGTTAATTACATAGAGATAACAATTACAAATGAGAATAATGAGATCATCGAATTTGCCGTTGCTAATACCACTGCAATAATAGAAATTAATCCCCGGCCGGTTCAAATCCGGGAACTTTTCTAACGGTGGAAGCGGCCCCGGCGCCTACCCAGCGTCGAATAACATGGGTACCTGGGGGAAACCCTGGGGGGTAAAGGCGGTCAGGGGCGTGATGCGGATCACATCACCCCCACTCACGACCGGATCAAGAAAGTGTCGGGCGTTACCCCCACACCCCCTATACGCCTTCATGGCGTGGTGCTATGCACAGGGGAACACTTTACTTTTTTTATATATATATAAATAAATACCAATGGAAAATATCGAAAGTTATGAGTTGCAGTCATTCCCTCCAAACAGAAGGACATTTTCTAATCTTAATGAACCTACTAAGGAAATTCAATTTGATATTACAGTAGGCGATGGTTTTATTCATCCACATAGATCAGATCTGTATATAAAATTTGATATTGTAAAAAAAAATAATAGTGAAGAATATCCAGTTACTGCTAATGTAAAACTTATAGATAATTTTGTTCCATTCTTATTCTCACAAATTGAAATCAGAAAGCATGGTACAGTCATTGACAGAATTGGTTATCCTGGAATTACATCCACTACAGTGCGGACATTAAAATTATCCAAATCAGAGAGTGTATATTATGAAGTTGGTGGATTCGAAGCTGGAACAAAAATCATAACAAAAAGTCACACAGTACTGTTCCCCATGAGATTGCTATTTGGTTTTTCTCTGATTATAAAGAAATTATGTGGAAAGGTGGTTAAGTATCATATTTCGCAGATCACCCAATGATCGAAATTCAATATTGAGATACAAAACTTTGAATCCAGATGGAACAGCCAATGATGCTAGTTTATCCGAAGCTGCAAAATGTGTGATTCAGTCTATGGAGTTACGCATGCCTATAGTTGAATATGAGTCAAATTATGCTCTCAAATACAAAGCCAACATTTTGAAAAATCCTCAAATTCCGATACAATTTTGTACATATCAATGTATACAGAGGCCAGTGGAGGGTAAATTTTTTGAATTCGATATTACTAATCAGTTTCAATCTCTACAATATGATATGCCAGAGTTTGTAGCTGTTCTGTTTCAGACAGGGGGAGATGACAATCAGGAAAAAGATAGCAGCCAGTTTGATAACTGTAGAATTAAAAATGTATATCTGAAGAATGGTCGAAATGAGGTATTCCCACGTGAAAATTACAATTTAAAGATTGCAGATCAAGATTATTTAAAATTGTTTGAAGCATTTAGTGTATTCAAAAGGGTAACTGAAGGAAATATCAATATGTATTATAATCTAGACGAGTTTATAATTCACAGACCAACGTTTTTAATAAATGTATCAAAAAGAAAATTGGTAGTTATTAATGATCGAACAAATATTAAGTTAATATGAGAGTTTCATGAAACTTTACCTGAAAATACCATATGCAATGCAATTTTAATTGTAGATAAATCATATATATATGATGTAAAAAATGAGAGTGTGATAAAACAATTTTAATAGAATAAAATAGAATACAATATATTTTTATTTATTTATTTACTTCAGAGCAAAATTTAGCCATAGGCTACTCTACACCACCTAACTCTGCAAATAGATATTACAATAAATAAGAAATGTTAAGAAAAATATAATATTAGGATCTATATCAATTAACATTTATCACATTGTTTACTTGTATTATAGTGTCCATATTCTCTAGTATGGACATTGCAATCTAATATTTGCAATTTATTATCATCCCCATTGAGGGCTATTTTGTTTCTAATTATTGTATGCACACCAGCTAATTTGCTAGTCAGATGATATGCAGACATCAATTTTGTTTTCTTTTTAAATAAACATTCTTTAAAATCTTCCATTGTAAGTTTTCTTGTACTGCTCGACTTACACCCTTAACTTTTTTAATTTTTTCGTCGCCATCAATATTTAGACAATACGTTTTTGGTCTTAGACCAGCAAATTCTGTCATTATAGACCCTGCTGCCTCATCTTTCATTTTCCCAGGAATCATGTTGTTTTCGAGATTGTGTAATCGATGTTTTTCTGGACAATTACTAAAATCAAAATATTCTTTCATAGAAAACAAATCACTGTATAAATCAGGTGTTTCTATTTCATATATAAAACTATCAGTATCCATGCATGCTATTTCAATTTTATCTTTGTATCTAGGTTTCATAATATAGTAATGAAATTTATACATTTCTAATTTAGACAATTCAAGAACTGCAACACCCACAGCTATTGGCAAATTACACTTTACATTAATGTTTCTTCTTTCAATAAGAGTTAGATTGCTATCAAGGATTTCTGTAAAACTCTTGAATCTACGATCAGCAACAAGTTTTAGAATTCTTTTTGGATCAGATGCCAAATTACATATTACTCGCTTCCTATTGTCTTGTAAAAATTTTCCATATATTGAATTATTCATTAAATTATAAAGATTTTGTTCAACTTTTGAATTTGTTTGTATTCGATTGTCTGTATTTTTTCAATATAAGATTTTAACCATTTTTCTTGTTTAAATTTTAACTCCTGATGGACTTTGGTAAGTTTCAAACCTTGCTTCAAGTAATATTGCAACAATCGATAGTGAACATGATAATTGTTTTTATTTTCAAAAGATAACACCAATTTTGTTTCCTCTGTACCTGGGACCTTCTGAGAAACTGGTGCCATAGCTAATCCGTGGTGATCGTCATGGAGATCTGATGGATATTCCAAATCAACTTCCAAGAAACAACCCTCTGGATGATCTTCAGACCAATTTAGGACATCCCTGTCTTCAATCTCTTTCTCGCTCATCCATTCATAATTACCTATTGGCAGTGATTGAGTCATCACATAACCATATAAACTGTTCATATCAATGTAAAATATGTATTTACATGCTTGACAAGGATTATAGCTAGACAAATATATATTGTTAGCTTTAGCATATCTTAAAGGACACTGGACTATACCACCACGTTTAGCAGATTCAACAAACATGAACAGCTCGATATTGTTGATGAGGCCATTTTCAACTTTTGTATTTGAAAGCATAGCCTGCCAAGATAAACTGGGTGTTGTATACATAAAAACAGGATCCAAATTATATTTCTTGAAACAACCATCTCGAAAAATCTCGAACACATTAGCCAACAAGAGAACATCTAGAATTAAGTACTTGTCATGATTATCTCCTATTGATTTACAACCTAGTGTATTCCAAATTGTCTGTGCATATTGATAATCTCACTCGCTACATTCTTCATCCTGAAGATAATTATAAAATTTATCTCTCGATGGTAACTGTGTCTCATTAAATTTATTAAAACTGTCCATGTATTGATAGGGGTAGACTCCTTTTCTCCTTAGCAATTTCATGTTATCACTACCAAAATATTCTGTTGTATGAACAAATTCATCATCGGTTAATTGACTCACCAGAGTACCTAAACTGCTGGAAAGAAACTGATATGAATCCAGGAATCTAAAAACAACTTTTTTCAATTTTCTAATTTGATAGTTTTCTCTATAGCAATATATTTATCTTTACTGCGTGGTATAATATTGATATTCTCTGTATCATACCCCAATTCTTTGTTAAATAAATCTGGATCAAAATTTTGCAAATTGTGAATAAATACTGGAATATAATTTTGTTTCTGTGTTTTCAAGTTACATGAATTACAAATTGTATGAATATATTCTCCATTAAAATGGATGTGGTGTTTATTTTTTTCACTATCAGAAATAAAATATCTATTACAGTATTTACAACTTAAACTATTATCTATTATCATGTTCCCATTGTTGTTGTGGTGTAAGATCGTTTATTTGTTCTGTATTATGTAAAATTGGAGCAAGAATTTCAACCCACTCTCGAAGTATTTGAATAAATTTTTAGGCTGCGTCTTTGCCTCGATAAATATATGGAGGTGGTTTAATTTTTCCATAAGTATTTACTAATTTTAGTCCAAAGCTACAGGCTTCATGCTTAGTTGTATGTGTTGTACTTGATGCATTCGAATCTGGGATACATGTTGGTATTGGTTCTTGTATTGTCTCGAAATCTGCATAAATTACAAATGGATGTTGTACCAATGAATTATAATTACTAAATTTTATACTTTTGGATGAAAAATTATAAGTCACAGGAGAGTAGAGAGAACAATTTTTAATATGTTCCTCTAATTGCTGTTCGCATAATCTGTTACCCCTTCAATAAACTATTGACAGGCATCGAACACATATTGCTATTCAAGCTGTGTGTAATGTTTTTTTGTTTTCTCACCAATCGTGGTAGATTCTGCATGACAGTAATGTTTTTTGTTTCCTTTTGTAACATATAATAATCTAATAATGTATGCACCATCTGGTGGTGGATGGTGTCTGAGTACATTAATTTCATAATTTTATTAACACCATAAACATGCACAGCTATTGGTCAATTGTAGTGTTGTTCATATTGTTTTTCAAATTGATTGATAGCTAAGATATTTACTGGAAAGTTCATGCCTGACATAGGTTTCTTAAACTTTGCTATATATTCAGAATAATTGTAATGAGAGATACAATGTTTATTGTTAGATACTGGATGAAAATAGGCTATGAGACACCATAAAAAACATTTATTGTCATTATTTTGAATATTTATTAGAGCATTCTTGTTTTTGATCTGGTTGGGTAATTCAATATAACTAGTCCACCCCCAACAGAGACATTTACTATTTTTAATTCAAGTTTATGGTTTTTTTTACAAAGTGACCAACCCGAACCTCTCCCTTGGAACTCTTGTTGTTTTAACTTAAGTTCTTCACAAATTTTATCATAAATATCATACAAACAAAGAATGTCATCAAAATTTAAAATTAACACACGGGTACGATGAATATATTGTTCTTGTTCACTATGAGAATTTATACAGGGTGTTTCTAAAGGTCGTTTACAACGCTTGGGAGGTGATTCCTCACACGAAAACAAGCAAAAAGTCTAAGTTCCATTTTTACGACTGAGGCTTCGTTTCCGAGATAGGAGCCTCGCAAAAGGTGACAAAGTGAACGTCACACCTAACTGGGACGAATACTATCACAGATAGAGAGGCGGTTCCAAGGGAATCATAAAGGAATCGTATGTGCTCAGTCCGGAAGTCACTATGAAAAGTTCACTGCACGCATGCGCAATGGAGTCCTCAAAGGAATTGGGGATTTCCAGCAACAACAATGCATGGAAAAGGTATGTAACGCAGCAAGAAGGACCGTGACAATGAGAAATGCGTTCAAGACAACACATCCCGACCTCAAACATCAAAACATGACCACCGAACACAAAATCCGAAAAGTTGAGCACGGTTGCATACCCCAGTTACACGCGAGGAATGAACGAATCATGTCATGTGGCATACGAGAGACAGGAGGAGGGAAAGAAAAACACAATATCAGATGATTGCGACAACGTGTATTTTTACACGCGACAACTGCGTAATATCCCCCCCCCCCACACACACACACACAACAAACAACAAATGCTACAATATCTTACGCACAGACAGTCCGTGTCACTGTACACCAACTGAAGATGTCACTTTCACCACACAAAGGGGGTGGGGAGCAATACCAAAAGTGTTCTCACTGGTATTTGCCGAGGGCAATAATCACAGACGGTTTTCAAAATGTCTGCCGTTTACTTCTACGCAGAGATGACAGCGACGAATCAAGGATTGTCGAGTACGAGCAAACAAGCCAGGTGTATCTGCTACCGTCGCGGCGGCGACGTTGATGCGAGCAACGAGGTCCTCAGCTGATGTGACAGGTGTGTCGTATACAAGGGTTTTCATTTCTCCCCAGAAGAAAAAATCGAGAGGGTTGAGATCTGGCGACCTCGGTGGCCAAGGCACAGGCTCATCCCTACCAATGAACCTATTGCGAAACACGTCATGCAGGAAATGTCGTACATTACGATCGAAATGAGCTGGTGCACCATCGTGTTGGTACCACATTTCTTGCCGCAGTGCCAAAGGTACGGTCTCCAACAGTTCAGGCAGAACCTCACTAAGAAATGCATGATACGTGCGACCATTCAGGCGAACAGGGAGAATGTATGGTCCAATTAAATGATCATGTACTATCCCGCACCACACATTCACTGAAAACCTGTGCTGGTGATGGGCCACAAAAAGTGCATGTGGGTTGTCAAAGTCCCATACATGACTGTTTCTACTATTGAAGACATCCATCCTGGTGAAAATGGCTTCATCTGTCCACAATACGTTTGCCCCGAAGTGAGGGTTTGTGTCCAGCTGATGCAACAACCATTGGCAAAACTCCATACGAGGGCGAAAGTCACGAGGTAACAGTTCTTGTACTTTCTGCAGTTTAAAAGGGTGCATTCCTTCATCTGACAACACTCGCCAAACATTCACATGAGACGTGTTTCGTGCCCGAGCGAGCACTCGCGTACTGGTGCCAGGATGTTCTGCGACCGCTGTTAACACATCTTCTGCAAACTGATGTGTGCGTACACTTCGGGGTCTTCCAACTTCTTGTCGCGGTGGTAACACTGACCCTGTTTCACGCAGTCGACTGTCCACTACCTGAAAGAAGGTGTGAGACGGTAAACGTCTATGTGGAAAGCGTTCTCCATAAAGACGCCTTGCCTCACGGCTATTACCACGTGCCTCCCCATACATGAGATGCATGTCTGCTAGCTGCTGGGTCGTATACGCAGCCATCTGTGTAATAGGGAGCTGGAACTGCAAAGTATTGTTTTTGTTTAAAACTGGCACACTGCACAAATTGGCCGTATCACCGTACGAACACCACAGACCAATTGTTGCGATACTTGACTTGCCCACTCCACCACGTCAACTTCTTTCAATGCAACATACTAGTACTCTTCAATGCGTATGACAACCTAGAGCGAACTGCTGATCATATCCCAGCACCTGCAACACGATTGGGACGACTGCCGGAGAGAACCAACCCTTCGAGCTCCTCTCGCGGGAACAGCAGTCATGAAGGTCAAACGTAGACTACGAGAGCCAGACTTGCCTGTGCAGCGCTTCCAAAACTGGTCTCTTTTACGTCACAATGATCGCCTGCGAACACTTTTGGTATTGCTCCCCACCCCCTTTGTGTGGTGAAAGTGACATCTTCAGTTGGTGTACAGTGACACGGACTGTCTGTGCGTAAGATATTGTAGCATTTGTTGTTTGTTGTGTGTGTGTGTGGGGGGGGGGACAACGTAGTTGTCGCGTGTAAAAATACACGTTGTCGCAATCATCTGATATTGTGTTTTTCTTTCCCTCCTCCTGTCTCTCGTATGCCACATGACATGATTCGTTCATTCCTCGCGTGTAACTGGGGTATGCAACCGTGCTCAACTTTTCGGATTTTGTGTTCGGTGGTCATGTTTTGATGTTTGAGGTCGGGATGTGTTGTCTTGAACGCATTTCTCATTGTCACGGTCCTTCTTGCTGCGTTACATACCTTTTCCATGCATTGTTGTTGCTGGAAATCCCCAATTCCTTTGAGGACTCCATTGCGCATGCGTGCAGTGAACTTTTCATAGTGACTTCCGGACTGAGCACATACGATTCCTTTATGATTCCCTTGGAACCGCCTCTCTATCTGTGATAGTATTCGTCCCAGTTAGGTGTGACGTTCACTTTGTCACCTTTTGCGAGGCTCCTATCTCGGAAACGAAGCCTCAGTCGTAAAAATGGAACTTAGACTTTTAGCTTGTTTTCGTGTGAGGAATCACCTCCCAAGCGTTGTAAACGACCTTTAGAAACACCCTGTATACATTGAGAATAGATTAAAAAATATTTTGAGAGAACATATTTTAAGTTTATTTTGAATTGCATCTATAATTTTTTGTTTCAGTTTAGCTAGAAAATTTGGAATATCTGAGGCTTCATCATTTATGTCTGATGTGGTATAATTTTTATATACAAGATTTTTTGTTTTTGGTTTAATTTAATTTTTTTGTTATTCATTTTTTTATGATTTGTGTATATATATAATTATATATATATTTTTTAAATGTTAGGTTGTATATATTTTTTTCAAAAAAATGTTAGAACAATTTATACTTAATAAAAATTAATTATAAATGTATATGTTATTAGTATTCTACACACCGAGGTGTGTACATATATATTTTTATATAGCTTTTGTTCTAAAAAATATTATATACATTTCAGACGTAAATTAATCAGAATATATATTTAGGAAATATTTATATATACTGCACTGCTAATAACTCAAATCAGTATCTACATGTGTATTTTTTTTCTTTAAAAATACACATTTCAGACGTGAATTATCAGAATACATTTGAGAAATAATTATATATACTGCACTGCAAATAACTCAAATCACTATCAACACATCTATTTCTCTTCAAAAATATGATAATTGTAAATGTATGCTTAAACATATACTGATTTAGACTCGTGGGGTGAATTTTGGCCTATAGAATTGAGTAATTGAATTTTGATAAAAAAAAAAAACAATTATTTTTTATGCTATAAAAATAGTAAAATTTGGATTTTTTTGGATATTTTCCCCTTGGAAAATTAGCTGAAATCGAGGCAAAATAAATAAATACAAAATAAATGTTTTCAAACATACCTTTTTACCTACTGGCGTTACATCGTAACTCGAAGAGTTGCAAGTATTGCGACAGTGTAGAAACTCCTGAGAAAATGTCCGATAAACCTAGTGTGGATTCTGTGACAGTTTGCAAAATATGTTTTGAGAATCCATGCAGTGTTGTAATTCTTCCGTGTCGACATTTTGTTTCCTGCGGATTCTGTGCTTCTCAATGGGACAAGTGTGCCATATGCCGGGGCAGCATTGAAGGTACATTTACTGTTTACACCTGTTGAACAAAATGGATGTTTGTTTTTTGGACTTTCACGGTCTTCGAGGAGCAGAAGGAGAATTTGTGTGGAAAGAAGTTGGAATTTTAGAATTTCCTTTCGACAGTGCATTTGACTGTTTAGTGAAATCTCCATATGGTTTACACTTTTTGAGTGAAAAGTATCGCAAATGTCAAAATGTAAAAAAAACCTGTGCAGTTCAAAATGTCTGGAAGATATACAATTTATATTGTAATAAGTACAAGAAATAAAAGATTTTGAAAATTTACAAATGTTTTATTTACAATTGATAATATGCATATATAAGGTGTACAATATCAAAATGGTTATCTTACAATACATAAAAAAAACAATGTTTCATTTACAATGTAAAATAACTTTACACTTACATTAGGTAGTTTTCAACATCAAATACATAACGAGTAACTGAACTTATTTAAAATGTCAATAATGAATAAAAGCATCTGGTGAAAAATGTTGATACATCGCGATACAACGTTTCCCGAAATAATATTTACACCACTAATGGTGATATTTCCTGTAACCATATAAGAGAATTGTCGACCGGTTTCGATGTGCTTTAGAAAGTCAGATATTAAAGCACACAGTTCTCTAATTTGTGAAGAATCGATGCATACGGGTGATAGCCCCTGTTGCGAAAACTCCCATAGCAAATTGAAAGGGGATTGCATTTCGAATTTTATTGCCATGTACTTGTTTTTATCTTTGTTCAGAAAATATGTGATTGCAGGATAAAGATCTAAACATGCCTCTAGGTCATGTAGTTCAGGACACTCGATCCTGTTTGTGGAGAAGCTATCTTCCATACGTTTTTTATGAAATCACAGTCCGTTCCCACATACATTCGCTCATCGTCTGCTTCGTTCTTGAGAGTAAGAGTTTCAATTTTGATGGGTTGCACACGTTTACGAATTTTACGTTTGGAAGCACCATCCTGATTGGCCATACATTTCACAAGTTTGTCGTTTCTTTCCATTTTAGAATCCACAGTGGGTTCCATCATGTTTTTCACTAGAGCTGTCTTGATGATACTGAGAGAAAGAAACAGCAGCACACATTTTACATAGATTTTTTCATGACACAATCCCGGATTGCTTGGATAGAACAACACATTTGATCCTCTCTAGGGCACATGGAATGTGGTTAACATTTGAAGTTCTGATGGAAACGGTGTAGGATATATCCATCTTTACTGATGTTGGATGGAATGTCGGAATGAAATCCTTGCATTTACCATGACGCGCTTTGTGATAAGCATACACGTAACAGTAATGTCCTCATGTTGTAGCCAATATTCCCTGTAAGGAATGTTATTGTAAGTCCAAACCGAGGAAAGGTTTTTTTTCCATGTGTGGAAAGCAACATACAGAGAAAGAGTCAAAGATATAGAGGAACAAAGCACAAAATAAAGAGAGATACAAATTCCGTCCTTCTGTTTTTTCCGTCTTTTTTATCGTGACTCGAAAGGAGAGAAAAATAAATAAAATACAAAGTTTGATAAAAACAAACTGAAAGAAATATAAGAGACAAAGACACTCCCTCCCTTTTTTTCTCTCAGAGTATATCCTTCAATGCTGTTTTTTCTCTCTCTTTAGATTCACACAGAGCTGCGACAAAACAATACAAGACAACACAAATCATTTGTCGAGCAGATAAAGAACAGTAAACTGACTCTCGAAAGCAAATTTGAAAAGGTCAAGGAGTCCCTATTTCGAGACTCGATGGAGCATTCGCCTACTAACATCTCAAATTCGCCTCATATGCATATTTCATATTTTGATAAGAAAAAACCGTTGGAACAATTTGGGGTGGTTTTTAATGGTGGTAGGGGGAAAATGTTGAGAATGAAAGAGAGTAAAGAAGTGGGTGGGGATTGGAATTGAACATTGAACAAACGTTTTACAAGATTGAGAATGAAAGAATATCCAAAAATGTTCCAGGGTGTATTAGATTTTCGGATTTCTCTCAGATTATATCCTTCACTGCACTGTTGCTTTTTCGTTTCCATTAAATTCAAACAGATCTGCGATAAAGCAATTAAACACAACACAACACAAAACCTTTGATTAGCAGAAAACTGAACAGTAAACTGACTCTTGACGACAAGTTTGAAAAGATTAAAGGGATCCTTGGTCCGATACTCGATGACATTCGCCTACGGACATCTTATATTCCCCTTATATGTCTTTTTCGTACCTTGATAAGAAAAACCGTTGGAACAATCTGGAGGATTTAATGGTGATTAGGGAAAACAGTTGGGATTGAATGGAAGTAAACTATGAGCATGTGTTGGATTTGATCAGAGAACAAATGTTTACAATATTGAGCATGAATTATTATCCGAAAATGTTCCAGGGGGAATTATTTTTTTAGAAATTGAACAGTTTCTACACGTCATGTGATATACAGCGTGTCCGAGACGAAACGCCCTAATTTGAAACACTTATACTGAACATAATAAACAACCAAGACAATTTTGTTAGGTGGTGTATGGTAGATTAGCTGTGGAAATTTTAATTATGTAATGTAATAGCATGATCATTTTGATTGCAGGTGCTGAAAACAATAAAAAAAAAAAAAGGAAAATGAATGCTGAAAAAGCACAAACCGTGTGGTAGTATGCAGAATTAGGGTCCATTATCGCAGTTCAACGACATTTTCATGCAGAGTATCACAGAGACCCTCCAGATGCCAGGAGAATCAAGGCGTGGAAAGCAGTGTTTCTAGAGACAGGATCTGTTTCTAAGAGGCATGGTGGTGGCCCTTCAAGAACATCAGTGGAGAATGTTCGGCACATTTCAGATTGTGTGTTAGAGTTACAACCTCTGACAATAAAGTTCGGTGACTGATCCTGAATATCGAAAGTAGACAAATTCTTAATGAAACCTACCTTACTGTCCTTCGAAGTAGTCCCCTCCCATGGCTATGCACCATTGAGAACGGCTGTACATGTCCTGGAAACTTTTAGAAAAGTCTTCTTTCAGGATGGTGTTCAAGACCCTCGTCACGTTCCGTTGGATGTCCGGAATATCCTCAAATCTCTGACCTTTCACAGCGATTTTGAGGCATGGGAAGAGAAAGAAATCTGGAGGATTCAGATCCAAATTTCTTGCAATGTACAGAGGATGAGAGCTGGTGTGTGAGGTACGACCCTGAAACGAAACGCCAAAGCATGGAATGGCATTCTCCTGCATCACACTATCCTGAAAGAAGACTTTTCTAAAAGTTTCCAGGACATGTACAGCTGTTCTCAACGGTGCATAGCCATGGGAGGGGACTACTTCGAAGGACAGTAAGATAGGTTTCATTAAGAATTCGTCTACTTTCGATATTCAGGATAATTCACCGAACATTATTGTCAGAGGTTGTAGAACAACAAATCTGTACGTGTTATATATTGCAAGAAAAACAGGTTAAAGATCTTCCTTCTGATAAAGCGTGTGATTGGAACTAGTCAAAGGGCCAAACTTATTGACTAAACTCTCCTATCAACCTTCACCCCCAATTAACAAAAACTCGCTGGCTATATCCTATTGGTATATTTTCATTTTATAAGTGAAATCGAGATTTCATTTTTCAGAAATTATCTGGCACTCAATTTCCTCATGAATAAATGTGCCAGGTTTTTAAAGAACACATATGAAATATTAATATGAAGACAATGTTTTCATTTTGCACAAGGAAAAATAAGATTAACACCTTAGAACATAACATGGTAAATTACATAGACGAAAACGTGTCCCTCAAACAATAATATTTTAAATTGTTCAGCATTTGTGGAAAGACAGAGCTCAAGAAATGCTTGCATTATTGCTCTACACTGTCAATAAAATAATAGTTATAGCAAGATTATGAAAACTATTTTCTTTAATGAAGAGAAGAAAATCTGTAGTAGACACTAACACAAATATACCAACTTGACTGCTTATATATAGAGCCGGATTTTCTTGTTACTAGTGATAAACACAAAATGTAACGCAGAGATGCAGCAAGTAGTATATGAACGATTTATCACAAATGTGACTGATTTACAGCTGTAATTTTGTCGCGAAAATTGACCGTTTCTGCGAACATTTTCATTTTTACGGTAAAAACGAAAAAATGGCATTTTTATACAAATTTATTTTTAAGAAATACATATATTCGATTAGAAGATGTTGGCTGCAAAGGAATAAGAAATCATTTGGAAAGGCACAGTAACCGAAAGTTACATTCCAGTTTTTCTAAAATATATATAACTGAGTAAGGCTGATTTTCAGAAGGTAAAATTTATTATTTACTATTTTTAAGGTTATTTTCCATAAATGTTGCAAATATTATGTCTTGTATAAAATCATTCATTGATTTAGTAACATTAATTATAAGTCCATGGCGTAAAAAATTACCACGAAATTACTGCCATATTTTTAACTATAAACACGATACTTTATCTATTTTTCACGGATTTTTTTAAAAATTAACAGAAAAATATACCGCTTATATATATATATATATATATATATATATATATATATATATATATATATATACACCAGGTGTGCCGTTAATAATTTTAATTGATCCGGAAGAAAACAAGTATCTGGGGAGAAAGGTAACAAATGCTTTATTCAAAGTATGCGCAATCGCTAGCTATACATTGTGCCCATCTGTCTGTCCAATTGTGGATGCCCTTCCAGAAAAATCGTTCACATTTTGAGGTGATCCAGTCAGCAAGCTATTGTTCGACATCTTCGTAATTGTTGAAGGGAAGGGGAGTGAGACATCGATGAAAACAAGTGCTAGTCCGAAGGGGCTAATTCCGGTGAGTATGGCAGGTGGGGCAAGAATTCCCAGCCAAGTGCAGAAAAGGTGTCTCTGATGCCTTTCGCTGTGTGTGATGAGGTGTTGTCATGCTGCAAAATCACTTTTCCCTGTCTTGTCACCGAATGTGGGCACTTTTCGATCAATGCATGGTTCAAATTGATGAGTTGTTGACGGTAGCGAACGGCATTCACTGTTTAACCTGGTTTCAGAAGCTCATGGTACACCACACCCTTCTGATCCCACCATATTCAAAATGGAGTGATGTAAATTAAGAAAATACATGCCAAAACTAAATTGTGTACATATGCAAAGTTTCTTTAATACACAAACACACACATATATATGTATATGTATATATATACACACAGCATATAGGTCTATTATTTATATTCATTATGTAATTCATCCACCTCATAACAAACCAACAGCAAAAATTATATATATTGTATCTCAAATATGCACGCTTCTTTTCCTCTCAACAATTGTTCATTAATTTAAGACAAAATCCATAAACAGAAGTCTTATTTCTCTCTCTCTGGTAATTTACAGTGCATTACAGAAAACAATCATGTTGCTATTGAAGCAAACAAGAACATTTTTAATCCATTTTTTTGCAAACTGAAAATAATATTGATTTAATAGGGTGCAAGTAATTTCACGAGGCACCATGGCATTCTCTCTTTTACAACTTTTATCATTTAGATTGTTTGGCACCGAAGGCCGACTCCCGCTGCTCCCTAGCTACGGCTCTGAACTTGACGACAGTAAGAAAAGCAGACATTGCGAGCAAAGCGAGTGAGAAAATTTTATAAAATGTATTTTCATTTGCATAAGATTTGAAATAATTGCCCCTCTATGTCATCTGCAGGTGCCCTTCATCATCAATGTTTGCCCCCTTGCCCTTCTTAGAACTGATTTCCATTCAAGGATGGGAGGGAGCCAATGCCCCCTGCCCCACTGTGGTTGCACACACAAATATAGTAACAATATGAAGTGTCTGTGTGATTGCAATGTATCCAAAAATTCTAGTTTCTCGTATTTAAAACATTTAATTTGAGGTCTTTAGTTTACATTTGCCATTTCACATACTCAAGACTCGAAATACATTTAAAAACACAAGTCACACAAATGTTCTGTAATATATTCTAACCTGCAAAAAATTGTTAATTGTGTAAGAATTTCAAACTCAAATCTACCTAATCATCTTCAAGAAATCTTATCTTCCAATAATCTTCCATGTGTGAGATTGCTCTGCAAAGGACAGTAACAAAGTAAACAGATCGAGAGAATTCTGTTTTATTTTTCACACAACATTATTTTCCTTCCTCAATAAAAATAAAAACTCAACTGTGAAAATCTCGTCTCAGGGCATTTATCAATATGTATAAATTCAATAGTATTTGGATTCATAAAAGTTGCAGTTTTTCACGTGTATGGAGAAAAATTCAAGCAGAGTTCATGCATAATCCCCAGAATTCAAGGAATTCCCAGCGAGTAGCCACCCTGAGGTGAAAAGAAGTTTTTGAAAATTAAATGTGCACATTTAATAAGAATAAAAAATTATTCTAAATTCACTTTGAAAACCTCAAAAGTATTTACAATTGTTAAGACTGACTTCAACATCTTACTTTCTATGGACATTATAGTGAAAATTTTCAAAAGAAAAACTGAAATATCAATGTCATGCACATGCGTTGGTATAGACATCAGATACATTTTCAGATGGGGGGGGACAATATTAAAACTAATGGTTTATGTAGTAGTGGTATATAATATGCCCCTCTTGAAGAATTTTTGGTGGTGTAACTTCATGGGCAGCTACCTAATGTTTTCCTGGAGGACGTGGGTGGAGGCTGGAATTTTTTCAGAGGGAGAAAGAATGGGAAATCCCCCTATCCTCCCACAGGATTCGCACCGTGTTTGTAACCATTAATGCAAATTTTGTAACCATTAATGCAAATTACAATGACAAATGAAATTATTTTCTTGAAATATATAATATTAGGCTCATATTTGCTCTCCAGGGGTCTGAGGCCACCTTCCCCTGAACGTCCTTGCTTAATTTGTAACAACAAAGTAAGATTATATTCTCCTTTGATTCGAATCAATTTTTATATACCCAGCTAGGGGTGATGAAGTTAAATCTATTCTTTCCTCAAGATGCCATACTTGTACAATATCATTTCATTTGATTTGAATTTAAAATTTTGGGTGCATCAGCACTAAGGCTATTTTGCACCCGTCACATTATATGGGGTCCACCCCCTTATCGTTACACATAACAACTCTAACGTTGCATAACTAAAATCATAAAATATTAAAATCTTCTGACTTCCGTTAAAAGCTGAGGCTGTAAAGGAGCACTCAGCACAAATAAGGACAAAACACAGGACAACACAAACAAAATTATGCTGGCCATGGGGCCAGTCGCCATAGCCTCATTATTCTGCAGTCCAGGATGTACTACGCGGAAGTGAGGTTGACTATTGGGTGCACTACGTGGAAGGAGCACCCCTTGTACAATATGGTAGCACTTGAATTTTATGCCATATGTTTGTAGTTCTCTATGTTACATGAATAATCATGCCAGATAAATTCCCACTTGAACTTATCCCAGATCCCAGGAATCGAAGCTGAGTCTGGATGATTATCATGTCTCTCGAAACAATGAATGTTTCTCAAAGTAATGCTACATTAGTTGCTATCCCAAAATTTAATTATACTATACTAATTCAAAATAAGATCAAATTGATAATGTTTTATTATTACTGCTGTAAATTAGTATATTTACAATACTTATTTCAAATTATATTTTTTCTTCCAGGTTGCAAGAGTCTTACAGCACTGTGTAAAAGGCAACTTGGATAAGTATATATAATTATTAGAATCAATAGTGGTGTTTGAGTATCAATTGCTGCATAATAAACATATTCCTTATTTCCGCAAGTTACTCATGTAAAAAAAAATATGAAATTAAAGAAAATAAATACTGCAGTAAAGGTTGCAACTTTCAACAACTTTATTTAATTTGCTGTGATGGATAGGTTATTCCCTGTCAAAACCAATGTTTCTTTAGTTATTTTATAGAAATTATGAAATTTTGAATTCCTTCAGAAACCTTTTTCCACCTAATGTATAAATACGTGTTTCTTTCTTACATTAGTTGTAGTAGTTGAAATTGCGTGTGTCTAGTGATTTCTGATGTGACAACATGAATTCCATGCATACATCATGCAGTGATATTACTTATTTACCTCAACTGAAGGAAAGTGAGAAAAGCTAATCACAAGAAAAGCATCTACATTTTAAAATTGACATTTCTTAATTTTAATGTAAGAGGCATGTTTAAATCTGTTTCCCTCACCTTACTGTTACCAAGTACGTCCTAACAGCAATGGATGCAGGGTGCCAGGTTTCATTCTCTCTCACGTTCTTACCATACGAACCTGATATTGACTTCAGTTGTCAATTGCTGACAGACACCATTTTATAAAAATGTTTTCTTGTTGTAATTGCACTGAACATACATTTCCATTATCAGCATTGCTAGGTCATAATTTTGGTGGGTGTGGAAATCTCATATATGTTAGGTAACCAGCCTAAAGACTATTCCCAAAATAAAATCGTAGGTGTCACTACATAAGCCTCACAGTGTGTGCAAAATTGCTGAGTGTAATTGTAAACTGAGTGTGCTGTTTCAATATATTTAGAAAACTTTTGGAATAACTTTATTCAATATTGTTCGAATGTGAAATTAATCAGAAAGCCACTGGAAGTGAATTAAAATGTCTCAGCACTTCTCTGTGTACAATGTTATCAGCACAGATCCAATATTTTGATAATTGGATAATTTAATATTTAGTTACTCTTAATAAAAAAGGTAAAGTGTTCCCCTGTGCATAGCACCATGCCATGAAGGCGTATAGGGGGTGTGGGGGTAACGCCCCACACTTTCTTGATCCAGTCGTGAGTGGGGGTGATGTGATCAGCATCACGTCCCTGACCACCATTACCCCCCAGGGTTTCCCCCAGGTACCCATGTTATTCGACGCTGGGTAGGTGCCGGGGCCGCTTCCACCGTTAGAAAAGTTCCCGGATTTGAACCGGCCGGGGATCGAACCCGGGACCTTGAGCATGGTAGTCAGACGCGTTACCGACTGAGCCACCGCGGCCACCACTCTTAATAATTTTGAAGTATTTACATTATATATCTATGTGTGCATGAATGTTTGAGTGTGTGTGTGTTTCATATTTCTACTGTCAGCAGAAGAATCAATGGAGTGCTCTGGAATTTTGAAAACAGGGATATTATGTATACAATTTTTTTAGTAGTTAATTACCCCACATGTTGCCATATTGTCCTGCCTTTTTTTAGAAATACAAGGCCGAATGGGATTATGGCCATGCCCCTTCCCCTTGGGCATGCCAAAGAAGAGAATGTCCCTATATGGCTTGTTTTCTCTCTCTCTCTCTCTCTCTCTCTCTCTCTCTCTCTCTCTCTCTCTCGCTCTCTCTCTGACACTGGCTCCCTGAAACTTCCCATGGTCCCACAGAATTTACAGCGGCTTAGAAAAAAATTTACTTCAAAATTTTCAATATACCTCCAAGTTATTTCATTTTTTCACAAGTCTGCATGCAGATAATCTATTTAGTTATTCCTCGTGGGATATAGATGAAGTTAAACATAAATTTAATAATAATTAATATATTTGTTAGAAATTATACTATTTATTTTTTTGTTTGGAGATAAATATACTACGTGTATGTAATGAATATTGTTAATATGTGGGAAACTATATTTGTACATACATGTGTGTGTTTGTGTGTGTGTGTATGTATATTCAAATTTGGCACCCTGTCCTATCACCATTCACCCTGTTCTTTTGTGTGCCAACATCTGCCCTGGAGGCTATGCAACCCACAATTAAAATTGCATCATTTGATGCATATCTCACTTGGATGCATTTGCATGCATAAAAGTCTGTAGCCCAGACCAAACGTTTAAATACATCATTATATTTGATGCATTTTTTCTTGATGCACCTTTGTGCATCATTATATTTTATGCATATTAATGCATCATTTGATGCATTTTCTTGGTGCACCTTTTTGCATCATTTGATATGATGCACTTAACATTGGTCTGATCTACAGACTTTATGCATATTTTTTGTTTCAAATGATGCATTTAGTTTTCTGTGTGGTGTGTGAGTGTTTTGTGTGTGGTGTGTGTGTGTGTTTGTGAGATATACAGGGTGCTCGCAAAATCCCCTTACAAACTCCTAGGGCTAGTAGAGGGGACTGAGTAGACAATATTTGGAATGGAAACCCATGTCCGGAAACGTACCGTTTCTGTGCTACAACCATGACAATGTGTCAGATGTACCTGTGTTGGTATGCAACCGGGTAGGCAGTACATGACGTCAGAAGATCACCTGATTGCACGTGACATCTACCCTGCCACAGTATCCTGCCTGGAGCACCATTCACGTGCCTGTTTGTGAATAGGCCAAGGTGGTCCAACCACGTGGACCACACGATCGTCGGATTTAACGCCATTGTACTATTTCTTGTGGGGTCGTATGAAGAGTATGGTGTCCAAGACTCCTGTAGAGACAGAGGGGTTGCTGCACAAGAGATTGACGGGGCACCAGGTGTGATGGAGCGAGTGCACCGGAACATGATTCGTTGGTACAATGTGTGCAACGACGCTGGTGGTCTTCACATCGAGCCACTGTTGTAGTTGAGCAGTCCCGTATGCGACACATCCAATGCAGAAGACAGAAACAAATTGTTGTGTTCCACTGTCGACACAAGTGTTATTGTGATCAATTAATAGTACGTTTATTTTTTGTTCCCTTGACATTGTTTTTCTTGTATGTATGCATTGCTTGCATTATAGAATTATTTTCCTGTACTTTACGGTTATTACAAGCATAAGAAAACAGTTTTTCTTATGGCGTTTCAGGAGAACACACGCTCCTTTCATCAGACATTTATTTTCATTTTGACTAAAGATACAGTTATAACAATGGTTAGTAATTTTTTAAACAAAAAGAATCCGTTATATAATGGATGTTGTCAATGTTACATTGTTGTAATATAGCAACTTAACTGTGAAAAGAAGCAGTCTGTTTTATTTTTATTTCAGATTTTTTTGAAAATTATGAATCCCAAATATCATCAGGTAATTCAAATTGATCATTGTTTTCACAAAGTCTCTTGATGTTTTCTGTTACATTAAATTTTAAAGATGGTGGCTTACTCCATTTGTGAAAAAGAAAACTCCATACTGGATCTATGTTACCATTTTCATTATTTAATTTATTCCAGTGTTCTTCTGCAATGAACGAAGCTTCCCAGACATTCAACTCTGTGTTCTCTTTTTAATCAAATGCTTCTCTTCGATGATATGAGTTGAAAAACCTGTTCTTGGGTTTAGATTTACAATGTCCAAATCATGTTCGTGCCATCTTATTGCCATTTTCCTTGCTGTTTGTCCCACATAATCCTTTGAACATGAACAACTTAGATTATATATTCCTGTGGTTTCCACATCTGGTAGAGAGTTTCTCATTTTGAATTCATTAAATGTACATTCCAAACTTCTTGGTGATTGAAATTAAAACTTCTAAAAATTTTGGCAATTTTATGTGAGAATCCCTTGTGGAATGGAATGCACACAAATTTCTTTTCAACAGATTTTTCATCTTTGTCTGTATTTCTCTTTTCCTTTAGTTTTCTTGCGACTTGTTTTTTGATTTGGTTTATTCTGTTAGTGTGAAAGCCATTTTCTTTTGCTATATTAAAAAGCCTTTCTTCTTCATTTTTGATATCCTTATTATTAGAACATAGTCTTTGTGCTCTCAGGAAAAAATTTAAAAATATGTTATCCATTGTTATACGCGAATGTTCTGAATTGGCATGGAAGTATTTTTCCCCCTCTAATTTTTTCCTATGGACTGCTGTTTGAATTGTTGAGTCAGTTGTCTTAATTTGCAGATCAAGGAAAGAAACTACATTGTTATTCATGGGTTCGCAAGTGAAGTTTATGCGACGATGTGATTCATTTAACAATTTAAATACATCCATGATGATTTTTCTCATTTTTAGCAATAATTAGCACATCATCTACATATCTGATGTAGAGTTTGATATCCGCACCTATCTCATTAACAATTGGAGATTCTATGTAATGAAGGAAAATGCTGGAGATGATTCCGGATACTGGGTTTCCCATTGATAGACCATTACTTTGCTGATAGATTTTGCCATCAAATATAAAGTAATTGTAATTTGCACATACAGTAAACCATCGAACCATTTCCCATGATTCTACTGGGTTAACCTTCATCTCAATAAGCCATCTGTGTAATGCATCTGTGGCACCTTCTATTGGGACACTAGGATATAAATTTTCAACATCAAAACTTGCAATACGATACTCATTATTCCAAACAATATTTTTTAGTTTCTGTTTCACTTCATATGCATTTTTAACACTGAATGGTGTTTGTTGTTCAATTATAGCAAGTCTTTCAACTAAATATTTGGATAGTTGGAATGTAGGATGTGTGAAAGTTGCAATGATGGGTCGTATTGGAGTTCCCGGTGTGTGAGTTTTTGGTAGTCCAAAGGCAATCGGCAGGGTTGAATTTTTGACAATGAGTTTTTTGTTTCTTCATTTCTCTTGGTATCGAGATACTGCTTTCAATTACTTTCTTTACCTCATTTATTATTTTAGTTATAGGGTTTCGAGAGGTTTCTGTGAAATTGTTTACTTTGAAACATTCTTCCATTTTTCTATATAGTCCTTAATTCGGATAAAGACAGGTTTATTTTCCTTGTCCGATTTTATTAAGAAAATGTCGTTTTCTTTCAACCAGATCTTGAAACTATGAACTTTTTTCCCCAACCTTATATGATCTTCCTCCCGTTTTTTTTCACAGTTAAGTTGCTATATTACAACAATATAACATTGACAACATCCATTATATAACGGATTCTTTTTGTTGAAAAAATTACTAACCATTGTTATACCTGTATCTTTAGTCAAAAATGAAAATAAATGTCTGATGAAAGGAGCGTGTGTTCTCCTGAAACGTCACAAAGAAAAACTGTTTTCTTATGCTTGTACAGAGGCTGTTCAGCGTATATTTGACCAAACGCGATTCCTCGCCCCTGCAGTCAGAATGAACTCACCCAACCTTGGTCGGGCATGTTTGTCAGTGTAGTGTGTGAGCTGTAAAAGAGTGGTTGTGTTTTCTCACTGGGCCAAAAATCCCGCCCAAACTGAGCCGCTTTTGGGAGGAGTGCGTTGCATAACTTTCCAAGTGTGTGCATTTTTTCGCTTGGCTGAAAATGCTGCCAAAACAGTTGCTTTTGGGAAGGTTATGTTGTAGCCTTTTATGACGCAAAGTTCAGTGTGTCAATGATCAGGAAGTAGTGTAAGAGCAAGAATTGTGACGTTAGTTTGACTTTATTCAAGAATGTGATCGGCAAATATGAGGATTACATGGCCCCAGCGTTCGGTTCTCCAACAAAGGGGACGAGAACACGTCCGTGCACACAAGCCACCACCAGTATGCAGGTGCAAGGTGCGGTTAACAGTTTCCAAAGACATATTTAGATGATTCGCCATCTGTCTTTGGGTCGGTGGATTCTCTTGCATGGCCATTCTGCGAAGTTCCGCCTACATACTGGTGGTGGCTTGTGTGCACGGACGTGTTCTCGTCCCCTTTGTTGGAGAACCGAAAGCTGGGGCCATGCAATCCTCATACTTGCCGATCACATTCTTGAATAAAGTCAAACTAAAGTCACAATTCTTGCTCTTACACTACTTCCTGATCATTGACACACTGAACTTTGCGTCATAAAAGGCTACAACATAACCTTCCCAAAAGCAACTGTTTTGGCAGCATTTTCGGCCAAGCGAGAAAACGCAAACACTTGAAAAGTTATGCAACACACTCCTCCCAAAAGCGGCTCAGTTTGGGCGGGATTTTTGGCCCAGTGAGAAAACACAACCAATCTTTTACAGCTCACACACTATACTGACAAACATGCCCGACCAAGGTTGGGTGAGTTCATTCTGACAGCAGGGGAGAGGAATCGCGTTTGGTCAAATATACGCTGAACAGCCTCTGTAATAACCGTAAACTACAGGAAAATAATTCTTGACATTGTTACCAAATAAATTTGTTTGTATTATGTACTGAGTCACACGTCATTCAATTCTGTATCTTACGTAACACCTTATTTAACATGGTTGTAATAAATGATTACACTTTATGTTATCAGGTGATCTTCTGACGTCATGTACTGCCTACCCCGTTGCATACCAACACAGGTACATCCGACACATTGTCATGGTTGTAGCATGGAAACGTAACGTTTCCGGACATGGGTTCCTATTCCAAATATTGTCTACTCAGTCCCCTCTACTAGCCCTAGGAGTTTGTAAGGGGAATTTCCGAGCACCCTGTATATAGAGAGAAAGGAGTGCATGTTATGTTACACATATATGTGTATAAATCTATAAATCTTAATACACAACTTGTGACTTGCCGACTTGGGGGGGCTCTGATCACTGAAATAAATGAATGACTCACTCCCTCCCTTTTTTAAAAATAAAAATTACATCTTCTTATAGCAATTTTTAAGCAGCTATTATATTCCTCATGCAAATGAAATGTAACATGAAAAACGTTTAGAAAATGTTTCAAAGTCTCTTTATGTCTTTTGTGTCTGCTCATTTGTTTTTTTAGATAATTAACATTTTTATTGAAAAGTATGTATTTACATTAAGAGGCCAACCTAACAGTTTTATGCAAGCCTCGGTAGCCGAACATGTTGTGTAGTCGACTCAACTCGCTTTGATCCAGAGGTCTCGGGTTCGAGTTCCGGCGAGGACATGGGTGTGTTTTAATGTCCGCAACAGACATGTGATGGGTTGCAAATAACCTTAGTATTGACGTACCCATAAAATAACGAATATTTACAATATTTAACAGTTTTATTTAATTATTTACCTAAATGCTAACACAAATAGTAGGAAAATAAGTTTTACTTTTTTGTTCTTGCTACAATATTTAACTTTTAAATTTAATTTTGCAATAATAAAAAAAATAGCATGCTTAGTCTCTTCTGCCCCATTGTAGATCTCAAATATGTCTTCAGTTGGCGAAGAGCACTGAATGACCTTTCGGCTGTGGCTGTCGTCACTAGCACAGTGTGGAGGACCATCATGAATTTGGCAACTTCAGGCAGAAACTCCTGGAGGGTACTGTCTTCCAAAAGAAACTTCCTTATGTCACGCATAGTAGTTAGAACCAAGCATACCGATATCACCAAGCATGGACATGTGTAAGGAGAGCCTATCGGCATCCAAATCTTGGCGAAAGAATTCTCGCGTTTGCTGAAAGTTTGTTGTGCAACTGTTCACAGCTGAGATGCATTCTTTCTCTACGGCTGTTACTTTTTGTAGTCCTGTAGAGTCATGTCCTTGTTTAACACATAATTTTGCTGTGTTACACACGTCAGTGTATATTGATTTATAATACTATTTTGGAGTGTAGAACTTGTGAGGTTTGGCAGCGTTAGGTTTTTCAAGTCTCTTAGGGATGTGACGTTGCCGGGGCAATTCTGGCTCATCAACGAGGCTGGGTTTGACCTCTGTGCATTTGGCCTCTGCCAGAACTGCTCAAAACCCATTCGCTTTTCTTGAAAGATGTCAGCCAAGTATTTTAGTTTTCATCCCACTTCTGTAGCATCAATGTGTGGAAACTGAATCTTACAGTTTACCTCTTCTATTGGATCCATCACATGGCAGTAGAGGGAGAGAAAGAAAAATGTCTTGAAGTGAAGCATTGTCTCCAGGTATCCAGCACATTTTGATGCTGCACATTTTGATGCTGCGTCAGTAGAATTTTCTTCAGAAAATTTCTCAAAAAAATTAAGAAGGTTTTCATAGTTCCTTAAGGTCTGTTGCATACTGGAGGCTCTCAAAGTCCACCGACGAGGGCAAAGTGGTCGCAGTCCAGTATGGCCAGCCTTCTCATTCACATCAATAATATTCCTAAATATTTGAATTCCTTTAGGGGATTCCCAAACAGTCTTGAAGAAGTTGTTGGCTAAATTTATTATGTCTCTGATAAATATATGATAATTATATACTTAGTATATAGTAATAAGTCATGTGTTTTGCTGTCTCCGGTCATAGTCCCCCCCCCCAAAGTTGATGGTTTGGCGGTCTCAGCCTCCCAAAGTTGATGGTCTAGAACATTTCAAATGTGTATTTAAAGTTAAGATCGTGTGGCACAATTCAGAGTAAACTTTAGAAGAGAAGCAAAATAATACATTAGATCCTCTTAAGCAAAATTATTGGGGGGGCTCTGCCCTCACATCATTAACATTGGGGGGCCTCGAATCCCCCCCAAGCCCCATGGAGTCGGCACCTATGCATGCACAGAATGTAAGTGGCTCTGTTTCCAGAAAGAGGCGCCAATGCCAGGTGGCATTGTGCAATGAAAACAAAACAAGTGACATTTGTTCAATGTGCAACAAATATGTTTGTGGAAAATGTGTTTCTGGTGTAGAAAAGGTACTGAAATGCAAAAAATGTAATATGTGAAAGTTCATGACAGAAACTTATTTCCTTGAAGAAAATGAATATTTATTGTTGTAATTAGTGCATGGAAAATAAAAATCCCTGGGTTTCATGATATTTTTGTATTTTTTTACAAAATATTTTGTTTCATTAGTAATAACATGATTATTGGCAATATCCATTTTGAGAAATGGTCAAATTTTAAATACCAGTCATTTTGACTGGAGGTGGCGCTTCTAGGTAGTAAAATACCCTGGTGCTTCTAGTGTTAATATACAATCGATCTATAATATTTGTATTATTTTAAAAAATAATCAAATTTTGAAAGTAATTTTAAGTGTAATTAAAAAATTTCCAACTTTTCAATAATAAATCAATTTGCAGGGGTGAACGCTTAGCGTTACCATATGGCAATGGGGCATAATTCAAAAAGGGAGAATGAAAATTTTCAAAAAATTATTCAAAATCACTTATTAGTACATAACAACAGATATTAGACTAAAAACAAGAAAAAAATTGACAAAAAATAATTCATGCGTTTAAGGGTTAACACCTATATTGATCTTAGGCAGTGTACCCTTTTCATCTACATCTATGCATTCCTAAGTTTATTATGCACCCTTTGGGGGCTTATATGTATAATGTTTAGCACTAAAGAAGTAAAATCTAAGATACTTTTGTTTTATTTACAGGTCTAGAAGATAACGTTATGATGGTGCAGTATTTGGTTATGTAGCTGGGAAACTTTTACCAATAACCAAAATTACTTCGTAAATCCACATTATACATTTTTTAAAACATGTAAATAATACCATCACTGATTAAACTAATTTTATTAAGTTTAAGCATTTTTATTGTATTAAGAAACTGATAATGATGAGTAAGGTGTGAAGATGAGCACTCTCCACTAGGATGTAAGTATGCATGCTGGGTAAATATTACCCATAAGCAAAATTACTTCCAAATCCAAATTATAATTCTTTTAAAACATTTAAATAATTTATTTTTTGATTAAATTTCATTAATTTTGAACATTTGATTGTTATTACACAATTGATAAAAAAGGAACATGTCTAAATACGAAACTGAAACATATGAGCATGCATGTGGATGAAATTTATCCAGGCAGCATCTCTACGGCCCTGCGAGCAGAACAAACGAATTGTCATATTTGGTTCAAGGTCCTGACAGAAGGATTTGCTGAAAAGATACTGAGAAGGGTGGCATCAGGCACTCATTAGTAAGGATCAAAAATATATTTCTAAATTGTCTCTGTAATTTTTACCCATGTATGCATCCTTATGGGTGAATGATAAGATATTGAAAACTTTTCAAGTCTGCCCTCTTTCCTGCACGCTGCCAAAAGTTAAGCTCCAAGTTACACCCATGCTGATCACCACACAAAAGGGGCCTTAAAACAACATTTCTATTATTTTCATACATTTCTACCGCAGTACATACGAGTGTAAATCATTGAGTGCATAACTAACCAATTACGTAGACGGAGCCAAAACAAAACAGCAGCTAACAAAAATATGGTAATTGGTAATTATCTGTCTGAGTTTGTTTTTAAGTCCACTTTTTGCACAGAAAGGCTAATCAGAACTTTACCTACAGTGGGATCTGAAACACCGTGTGCTGCTATCAGGCATGGAACCTTGACGTGCTTTGATCATAAGCCAATGATGTTACCCTACATCAGTGAGGCACTACTTGTCTCTTATCAGCAGAGGTCTGTAGTTATTTGACGTTACTGTCGGATTAAAAATTAAAGCTATTCAGGTTTGCACTGCAATTAAAAATTAACCAGTAGACCTAAAAAGAATACGAGTTACATCACAATTTAGCTTATTGAAGTCTGTGTTAATTTCATCACGATCGGACCACATATTGTACATTTTTAGATTTCAAAGAGAGTGATCGCTTGCAAAGCTAAAAAAAAGGGCACTTTTTTGATCTCATGATGATAAAAAAATAGAAGGCTTACTAGAAAAAAAAATGGTTAGCATAGATTAACACAGAGTTGATGTGACTCGTTTTTATTTAGGTCTACTGGTTAATTTTTAATTGCAGTCCAAACTAGAGTATCCATGATTTTTAATCCAACAGTAGATACACACCACACACACACACAAATACATATTTGTTTTAGTACTTCGTAAGCAGTCCAAATTTGTATTAGATTTGAATGAATTTTAAAAGAACACATGTTATTTTATTGCAATAGGTCTCTCTAATAAATTGAATAGTGCAAATAATCTATGTTCTGACATGCCTATACTTTAAGAATCAATAATTTTTATTTACATGATCATGATAAACATCAAAGTAAATTAGTAACATCACAAAATAGTGTATACTGACATAATCTTGTACAAACATATATACATATTTGAAAGAGACATATGAAAGTAATAGAATAACAAAATAATGCACTAAGATACTATTCTGTACATGTATACGTATTTAGATGAGAACTCTAAAATTGTACAACACCACACTGAGGAACACCTTTTATTTTTACCAAACATAGTAAAGAACATAATCATAATGCACACTTTATCAAGTATATATTTAAGCATTAAAGAAGACTGACTACATTGGATATAATGCAATAAAATAAGAGAGATGATTTAAATATCATAAGCTATTATACATAACCTATAACCTTCCTCAGTTCTAGCCACGAAAATCAGAAACTTTTTCCAGTCCACCATGAATTCAGTGGACCTTGCAGATTTATGAGTCCAGGAGCAATGAACACACAATGATCAATGTTGCCCAGAGATCTTATTTGAAGACACAAAAGTGGTGCTAGCATGCGGAAGTCTCGCAATACATGGATTATACGTTCAATGTTGATTCGTAAACTGGCAATCTGCTTTGTTTGTTTGCATCTTTCTCATGACAAAGAAGAGTTCTCCAGGACACTGGGAGGATGCACAAGCTGACAGATTTTCTGGTGGAGAATGGTTTCAATGTGTTTAAATCCCCTGCCAGCCATCACAACCATACCATCATGTAACTTCTCTCGGTAACCACAATCTTCAAGCAGTACTGTATCTGTTACTCTACCTCCGTAACCTCTAGAAATGAAGTTTACAAGTTCATCTGGGGTTATTGAAACCAAGTACTTTAACATATTACATTTCTTGTAGTCTGGCCAGGTCAGAGCTTGGCACAGTGCATTTGAAGGTTTCTCTATTTCTATTTCGAAACAACCAATGATACTTTGCACAGAAGTGTATTGTGCCTGGAATGAAACTGGGAGATGCCTATGGACTGATTCTTCTGATGGCCAAATAATCAGCTGTTTCATGTTTGCAGCTACTGCAGGAAGGTGCTTTAGGAATACTTTGTTTGCATGAGATCTGGATATGCTAAAATCATCAGCAAGCAAAGCAAAACTGTCATTTAGTCGATTTTTTTTTTTTTCAGAATTCACATAACAATGTCTTCTGTGGTTAGATATTTCTCAACATGTACCAACTCATTTGCCAAAAGGTTTAGCAAAAATTAACTTTCTTTTGGAATCCCAACTTAAGTCATGCTGAATTCTTTGTACAGAATTCTTGACCTTGCAAGACTGTTTCCTTTGAAGATTTTTCTATCCTCATCCTCGAAGTCAGAGTATGTACAACTCTCTCCTGAAGTGCTCCAAACTGAACATGTGGTACTTTAAGTCACTGTTTGAATCTAAATAATCAGTATCCATGGTGCACATGTCTTGGGGTTTATGTTGAAATTTTATTGGAGATGTTGCTGCAGTAGAATTTGATTCTTTGATTGGTGAATTCTTAGAATCCCTTTGCAAACCTAAGTGTATAGGGGTGCACATAGTTGCCTTCCTCTACACATGTACAATATTTGCTTGAATTCTGGCATCTGGTCATGATCCTCTAAGCTCACTCCCTTCAGGTTCCGAAACTGAGAAAAATAGAGAATTTCAAAATGATAATGACATTTACTTGCAAGGTATGCTAGCTGTGGCGTATTCTGGAAATTTGACTTGGTTTACTGCAACAATCCTTATTTATATTATATATTTATCATATACCAGGTGTACACAAATGAATATCGGAGTTTTACACTTGTATATTTTCTATGCTATACACATTACAAATATGAACCATATATGAAATGAAAGAGTAATTCACCAAGTTTCGATTCTACACATGCGCAAAATTTGTTTCCTAACTCTGCTGCTTGCGGAGCCATTCCTAAAGATGGTGACTCCCGAGCATAAGTCTTTTTGTGTGTTGGAACTTGCGATGTCTAAATCAGTTGTTACAGTTCAACGGGCACATTATGGTTTTCTTTTCTTGTAGTGTTTACAGGGTAAAAATGGCCACCCTACCCTCCATTTATACCAAAGAAGAACAGTGATCAGTAATCTCTCTTTTGTGGTCTGAAGTTGTATCAGGGAGCAGAGTTGCTGCTCAGTGTTGTCGCGAGCAGTGGATGTGAATGGCCATTCTGCTGCTCCTTTGCACTCAACACTTGTCCAACCGTTTTTGAACTTCTAAATCCATTCGAAAAGACTTTATTGTGGTTATCACTTCCCTGATTTTGACCTCTGGCAATCTCATCTCTGCCAGCTGAAGTACTCTTGTCTACGAGTTCTCAATGTTTTTCACGTGTTAAATCATACATCTTGAGGTTCTGATTGCATTGCTCTCTTTCAACTTTATTGTTTCTCTAATTAGGTTGAAGCTCGATTGTGAATGTATTATGCTTTCCACTGCCGTTTTCTCAACTTCGCATCCTCAAAGCTATTCGTCGAACTGGTATTTGTCTGCATTCCGATGCATTTCATACCAGTCCAGTTGTTTACTTGTTTTTTGGAGGTATTGGAGCCCTACTTGCCATCCCATCCATCTTAGCACAGTCTCTGACGAGAGAGAGTTGACTGTGTACTGCCTACATTCTCATTCCACAAGGCCACTCTGTGTTCGTGCAGATGAACTCAGCACTTGTTCTTGATAGCGATCTGCCTGATGCCCCTCCGCTTTCCCGTCTCTCTCTACCTGTGAATTGCAGTGGCGTATGCTGGTTCTAACGAGTGGGTAATCTCAGACCTTTGATCCTCAAACTCCAAAAGTTTCCGTGCAATTTATGTCAAGCTCCATATTGGATTTAGGAATATTGTGTCGGAATTCTATACGTGTAGAATTTCAAATAATAAAACAAGACAGTATTATAAAGCTATAAAAAAACAGCCTGTGAAATATAAAATGAAAGACGTGCACTAGTGAAATAAAAACCCGCAATATTAATTTAAGTGCAAAATTCAACTTACTCCAGGACCCGATTATTTGTGCTGTACCACATCCAAAGCACGCTGTTTATCCAGTTCACGTCAATACGTGTCTGTGCGAAAGATTGCAGCTTAACAAAGGAAGTTACGTGACTTTTGGATTTTTCATGTTTGGCACAAGTGTTGCAAAGATTACAGTATCAGCCACGCGTCCATACATTCTTTTCAGCCCCGAAAAGTAAGCACGGCCAACAAAAAAGCAAAGCTTATACGTCCTGTCAACCATGGTGTTTTGTCATAATTTGCTTGCGAAAATGCCTCACATATTCCCGATTTTTGTCTTTGTGTGTAGAAATAAGTTCAAGCGATGACACTGGACTACCTGTATTAACAATTTGCAACTTCTCCTGAAAAGATCTTGTTCCAAAAGGTTTCACCAGCAAATCTTGTATCACATCCATTACCCTTTAACACAGCACTATCACGACAAACACTAACACCTTAATAAATAATAAACACGAAGCACAGCACGAAGCCAACGACTACACGCATTCAGTTTCAAGCGCCAAACTTCTGTTGTTGTGTTCCTGGCTCAGAATGAAATTCCCTATGAATGATAAAAAAAATCCCTTTCCGAGCTCGAAATGACAGGTTTTTAAAAGTTCGAATCATTGCAGGTCAGAGCCAGAAATTTATTTCGGGATGGGGATCATCCCTTATTAGCAGCCGCCACATAAAGTTGAAACAGTGGGGTTAGAAGTCCTGAAGATGAATCTCAGATTATTACAACGTATTATGCAAAGTGTTTAATCCTGCTAATGTGAAGTAAAATTAATTACCACTATACACTTTTTTAAATTAGGTATTTGTAGGATTTCGTGGAGGGGGGTTTTCAGCCCCCCCCCGAGTCCTCCACCTGGTTACGTGCCTGGTGTTTTTTTTTCGATTTATGTTTAATTCGTTCATCTTCATCACTATTAATCTAAACAGGCGGAATATAGCAACATAAATTAACTAATATATATATATATATATATATATATATATATATATATATATATACATACATATGTATAATTTATTTTTGATGTCTTTCCCTTTAAAAAATATTCAGTTCCGTGAAAGAAGTATTCTCGCTGCTTTTGAAGATTAGAGAGGAGAAACAATCACTATTTTTGTAAATACAAGGATGGGGGGAGTCAGCAAATAGGTTATTTAATTGCTTAAGCTTTGAATTTTAATTCAGTTTGCTTCATCTTCAATATTTAAGCTTTTCACTTTTGATAAATTTATGTTCAAGTAACAGAAATCAGCAAGACAGAAGCAAATGTAAAGTGAAAATTAGCGTAGAATTGGTTTGCCCATGTTATTCAATTTTCCTGTTCTTCGCACTCTACCGGGTATGTTTTCCCTAGTTCAGTGGAGGGAACGGAAAAGGCTCTGAAGGTTGAGAGTCCGACCGGTGGACTCTCACAAGAAGGAGCTTACCCTGGGCACGGAATCACCGCGCCTGAGAGGAGGTGTTTCCTCCCCTCTTTCCTTTCTCCTCCCTCCTCGCCAAGGGTTGTAAGGAAAGCGGGAGGAATGACGTCATGATGAGATTCCCTGAAGTCATTCCACCGGCTGGAAAAAGGTTCCCGGACATTCGGCGGCAAACGATTGGAAGTATTCGCGCGCTGGAAGCAAGGAAATGTATGAATCGAAATTGGTTTGGAAGAATTTTGCGAAGAAATGTATATATATATATATATATATATATATATATATATATATATATATTTAGGAAAAAAGAAATACAGCCGGGTCATCTGCGATTACCTAGATGACCCAGAGTATACGCCGCTGGTGAATTGCCTGTCTCATATCCACTCTCCCAAAGGCAGGGGAATCTACAGTTTTTCGAGTTTCGACCACAATACCCCAATTTTACTGTTTTTTTGTAAGGATGAGTCCATATCAATTGAGTCAATGGGTTCTGCCCTGTTGTTAACTTGCACAGTTACAGCACTGCTTTACATTCTGCTTGTTCCATCTACATGTTAGAACTCTGCAATATTAAAGCTGTTGTACTTTGATGAATTTCACACTTTGCAGAGAGTCATCGTTTATTCGGATTCCTTCAGGGAACTCTAGAGTCTGGAACCACTCTCTTCCGGACACCCTACAGTAAAGTAAATTTTTTGACGATTAGCACCCTTCTCTGTCAGTGTGGACACCAAAGGAAACGAAGCAGCTGTTGGTGCTGCCAAAGTCTACCGATGGAGACAGCGAAGTGCTATCCACCTTATACGAGGGCTGCTGGAAAAGTTTCTGCAATCAATATGAAAAAAGACATGTGAAATTCTGGGAATGGCTTTATTGTTTTTCAAAGTATTCACCCTTAGATCGATACACTTTTACATACGCTCAAACCAATTTTAATTTTGATTGATTTAGTTTATTTTACTTCGCGTTTTGTGCCTCTTGGCTAATTTGCGAAGATGAGGATGAAATTGATGAACGGACATTCACAAACAACCAAGCCTGAGTGGGATTCGAACCTGAAACCCTTGGCATTGGAGCGCGACAAAAATTTTGAAAGCATTTTTTCCACTCTGAAGCTGATACCTCAGAAACCACTGTTCGGAATGTGTCGACAGCTGCTTCAGGCGACACAAATCGCTCACCACGCATCTTATTTTTCATGTGTGGGAACAAAAACAAAAATATTAGGTCATAAATCAGGTGAATACAGACAATGAGTCATGAATTCGACATTTTTACTGAACAAAAAATCAACAGTTTGGTGTGCTGAGTGGGCGTTGTCGTGGTGAAGAATAATGCGACGATTTGGATTTGTTTTACGCAATTTATTGATGACCTCTGACAAACAAATTGTTGTATACCACTCAGCATTTACAGTCCTTTGATCTTCTAAAGCTATTGTTGCCACATGTCCAGTATAACCGAAGAAACAAGCAATCATTTGCTTGTCAGCACTCCTCCAACGAACAACTTTCAACTTTTGTTGGTTTCGGTTCACTTTGAAATACCCAAACAGTGGATTGCTGTTTAGTTTCGGGTTTGTATGAAAAGATTCAAGTTTTGTCCCCTGTAACGATGTAGTACACCAAATTTGACTTGCCTTGGTTGAATTTTTTTAGCATTTCTTACCATTAATTTACACGAGCCTGCTTTTGAGCTTCAGTCAGGTTGTGTGGGATCCAACGGCTTGGAAGTTTCTGTACATTCAGATGACCATGCAAAATCATATGTATTGCTTTCATGTGAATGTTCAAGGATGCCTGAATCTCACGGTATGTCACATGCTGATCTCTCTTAATAATTTCGCGCACAGCATCAACATTACTGGCAACAACAGATGTGGATGGACGACCTTCACCAAATTCATCACTGAGAAATGTGCGACCATGCTGGAATTCGGAAAACAAATTGTACACAGTCCTATTGGATGGTGCTTCATCCTCAAAAGCCAAATGAAGTCGCTCGATGCATTGTTTCGGTGTTAAACTACATTTGAAATCATAAAAAATCATTGCCCGAAAGTGTTCACGAGAAATTTCCATTTCTCACACGAAACTACTACTTCAAACTGCTGTGAAAAATATACAAATAGGCTTAAATAAACAATCAAAGATAAGTTAAACATAAAAAAGGTATATTCTTCCAATTTTTATATTAGCAGAACACTAGCGCCACTGTTGGTGGTAGTTTGCAGAAACTTTTCCAGCAGCCCTCGTATACATCAGGGACTTTCAGAATGTGTTGAGTTCTTTCCTCCTTCAGATTTTGCATGATAAGGTAATGGAGAACAAGCTCCACACTGTCACACCCATCACTGGTACATTTTGATCCTCACACAGTTCCTCCGGCAGAGAAAGAATAATACTAAATCGGCTTCTCATTGGACATGGCCGTCTGATCCATACTCATTTGCTGCAACAGCTGGACCCTTCGCTCTTCAATGTATTTAATGTTATTTTAAATGTTCGGCATATTATGAAATGTGTAGGTTTTAATGTCTTCAAAAAAGTTTCATCTGCATCACCCAGAACAACTTTTACCATAGTTTACCTAAATACATACAAGTATAACAGTAAAAATATGCATCAACTAACAAGCAAGACCCAGTAATATGGGACTGGACACAAAGAGAGCATCTTAACCAGGCTAAAACCGTTGAACCACCGGCACCACACAGTTTGTTTCATGTAGTACGCTTAACATTGGAGGGCAGAATCAAAAACTTTTCAAACCAATAAAACTAGCATCCACGACTATTTTGATAAATATTACATTTGAAAAATTATATTAAAAAAATACCTGTTACCTCAGGTTCTGGGAGGTTAACAAAATTACCATTAACTCGTACATGTTCATAAACCTGAAAATTTTGGTGGCTGGGGCTTGCTCATAGACATTTATATTTCCTTATAGACTTCAAAGATTTAAAAACGTTCATGTTACAACATACCAGCATAAAAGATTCCACTAAATTTTTCACTTTAATGCAGGGTGGCCCCAATTTCAGCTACCGCAATAAGTCACAATCACGCTACGTTTGTCGGTTGTGAGGAGTACACCATGTCCTTAACCATTCCCACAAGACAAAATCGTATGCACCCCCAACTTATCAGTGAGCACGAAATATCACTTAGTAGTCACGAAATATCACTATCACCGAACTCATTCGATCAATGTTTCCTCATTCCGTCATTAGTGCCATGTGTAATGTATAAGGTAACTTGCGCACCACCCTGTACCTCTACAATTTTAATTTTATGCTCTATTATACCTTCATACATTGAAATGTAACACATTTCAGCTACTGATACAATATATGGCTCCGTAAGAACCTTCTGATAAGGTCTTGTAGCAGAAAGTATTTTACAGAATATTCATGACAAAGCCTATTTAGTCCCTCTTATTGATCCTTAGATATCTCTTTTTCCCCAAGGCATACGGTTCTGGCATTCTGGCTTTAAGTTACCCTGAAGTACGAACAACACCCCAAGATCATTTCTGTAGTAATTACTTCCGGGTTCGATCCTAATTCCACCCCACTCAATCCATAGAAGGGTTCCACTGAATGTCTAAAATTTTCTTCACGTCTTCTTAAAGGAATTGGAACTGCAGATTTGTGTCCTGTAAGTCACAGGGGATAAGGTCCAGCACTATCAGATTGTTTGAACACCATTTCTGAAGCTCTAAGCTGCCCTTATTGAGTAACTGTGTCAATTGATGATACAACTCAATTGCATCTTCCATAGAATTAGCTCCTGTTAGAAAGTCATCCATGTACTCATGACTAAGCTCCTTGTGGCAAGAGGATAACTCTCTTTCATAATTCGCTAACTGTTTAAGCACTCTTGTAGTGAGAAAACCTGCAGGCTTAGTGTCATAAGTGAGTGTATTTAATCGGAATTCCCTGATTGGTTGTTCAGGGGTTTCTCTGCACAAAATCAACTGAAAATCTCCATCTTCATAAGCTACCTCCACCTGACGATACGAAAGTGAGAAATTAAAGCAACCGGCTGACAAAGGGATTGGATCAAAATAGGAAATAAGTCTGGTTGTTGCTTCTCACCGTTGATAAGCACATCATTTATGGAAAGTCCACTACCTAAAGTCCACTACCTATCTTGCAAGATGCATGAAACTACTATCAATTTGATCGAACTGCTGCTTTCATTTGAATACAATGATCTGGGATATATTAAGATGTGAAGGGAGCACTTTGAGGGCCTCATCTTCTGCTATGAGTGTCAAGTGTTGTAAGGTGAGATATTCTTCCATAAATGCCTGATACTGTTGTTGCTTTAATGGATCTTTAGGGGTCCCGGGTTCCATACTTGGTGGAGACACACAGTGGTTCGGATTCCACTTTAAACTATAGGTCTAGTCCCGATTAGCCCTACTGTGCATAAAGTGGACTTAAAACACCAACTCAAGCAATTTAATGAATCCTTTTGTAATTTTTGTTCTTGTGATAACAAACAAGTTCTTGCTCTCTCTTTCGATTACCCTAAGTCCTCCCAATCACTTTTTAATTACTGATTTATGGTATTTTCTTCAACCGACATGTGAAGAGAGGTGAATGAACGATTTGAAGTTTTGTTGCTTTTCTCCTCCACAAATAACCCAGCCTAAGCGAGTTTGAATAACAATTGGTTCTCCTTCTCTTTCTTCCCGTTTTTCTCTCATTAGCAGTGACGCAAATACATCACACCCGAAAAGGAGGTCAGGAGGTGAATGCTACCCCTTGTATGAAATGTGGGGTCAACGTGGTCAAGTCCGCGTAAGTGACTCCAGCTCCCTGTGTTTTGAATAGTCATATGTGGCAGAGGTGAAGTTGTGTAGGAGTGTTTACCAGCTCAGGATGCAATAGTGACATCAACAGAAGAATGTGACTTCCCAACATTAACAGAAGAAATGCCTATTACTGACACAAACCCGCTTTCCTTTCAGCCCTAACATTTGAACTGCATTTGCTAAAATGAAGGAAACCTGGCTACAACTATCTAATAATAACTATAAGGCTGACATTAGTTATCTTTATGTTTGCAATTGTGGTTGGAAGTAACACTTCAGTGCTTGATTGTGAAACAACCTTCTTTACAATAGTTATTTTTAATTCCCATTTTTCAAATTATTTATTTCACATTAAATACATGCCAGAACACAAAAGACTACACAAACTCTGGAAATTTGGAAATTGGATACATGCCCCTATCTCCTAATTGACACAAAAAATAATGATCCTGTCTCATAGTAGGAACGTGTAAATACAATTCACCAAAATTTACCGAACACTTAAATAATAAAGGGGCAGCAATGAAAGAAGGAAAGCTTTGTGGTTGGAATACATTTTCCGAAATTTCCGCATTTCCTTCCAAAATAAGCTTTCATTAAATGGCAAGTTAAATGATTTGATTGAGACATTTAATGTCAAAACTCCATTTTTTATCTAAATAGAAAAAGAAATACATGATGAGTACCTGCATAGGAAGGTATAGTAGGTACAAAGGAAATAGGAAGGTATAGTACGTACTTTTACTTCAAGATCATGATAATGTTTCATAAATATAAGCCCTTAGCCATGTGAACAAAAGAAACGAGTGGTAAACCAATGTTTAATCATTTACTGATTGGAAGTATTGAAGTATAATGTAAACATAAAAAGAGCTGATTAATGGAAACCTGCATGTTACTCAACTTATGAATCATTCACAAAATGTATTATTAATCTAAAATAAATAAGAGTTGTAAACTTACGAGTTCATTTTTTTTATGTTTCTTGATCTGAAGATATACAATTCTTAAGACATCATTATGAAGGTGTAATTAGATTCTATCCCTTATTCTAGATGGCCGATGTCCCCAAAACTAATTAAAAGTCTTTTTTCTAGGAAACTAGTATCTACATGCTGAAGTATCAATGAGGACAGCCAGAGAACTAGGGGTTTCATGCTTAAGATGGTATAGTGGCTGTTGATCCTGGAGTGGCCCCCCCAAAACAAGGTAAGTTGCAATCTGATGAAAGGACCTCTCGGTTAGGTGAAAGAACAAACGGATTCTGACACAAACTTCTTAACACCACATTCAAAACTAAAATCCCATTTTTCTAACTATTTATTGCACATTAAATACATGCCAGAACAAAAAAAAGGCTACACAAGTATCAAACCTTGAATATGTTGAATACATTGGATTCCGATAAAATAATTTATTAAATGTTGAATAGAAAATAGGCTTTTAAGCTGTATGCATTTCTGAATGTCGTCTAAGATCCTGCTTCCGTGCAAATGACTTTCTACATGTTGAACACACATAGGGCCTCTCTCCAGTATGAATTCTAAAATGTGTTCCAAGATGTTCCTTCGATGCAAATGATTTGTTGCATGTTGAACACACATAGGGCTTCTCTCCAGTATGAATTCTCAAATGTTTTTCAAGAACTACCTTCCAAGCAAAGGATTTGTTGCATATTGAACACACATAGGGCTTCTCTCCACTATGAATTCTAAAATGTTTTCCAAGATATACCTTTGATGCAAATGATTTGTTGCATGTTGAACACACATAGGGCTTCTCTCCAGCATGAAATCTCAAATGTCTTTCAAGAACTTCCTTCCATGCAAATGATTTGTTGCATGTTGAACACACATAGGGCTTCTCTCCACTATGAATTCTAAAATGTTGTTTAAGATCTGCCTTCCGTGTAAACGATTTGTTGCATGTCGGACACACATAGGGTTTATCTCCAGTATGAATTACAGAATGTCGTCTGAGAACTTTTTTCTGTGTAAATGATTTGTTACATGTTGAACACACATAGGGTTTACCTTCAGTATGAATTATTAAATGGTTTTTAAGACTTCCCTTCCGTGTAAATGATTTGTTACATGTTGAACACACATAGGGCTTCTCTCCAGTATGAATTATTATATGATTTTCAAGATGGTCTTTCCGTGTAAATGATATGTTGCATGTTGAGCACATATAGGGTTTCTCTCCATTATGAATTCTTATATGTTTCCTAAGATCTGACTTCTGTGTAAATGCATTATTACACACAGAACATAAAAAGGACTTGCCTCCAGTATCAGATCTGGAATTATTTCTAAGATCTTCCTTGCTTGCAACATTATGTTTTTTCCAATGCTTTCCAAAACTTTGTTTCAATGCTAGAGGATTGATACGGGTTGAACACAAAAAAGACTTTTCACCACTCTGAACTCCTGTATATTCCATGAGACATTCAGTCTCCTTAAATGATTCCTTGCACATTGAGCACTCAAAACATTTTGTTCCAGTATGATTTTGTAGGTGAACCGCAAGTTCACATTTATCATCAAACAAATTGCTTCCACCATTTAAAATGGCAAAACCTTCCGAGTTTGAAGATTTTGTAGATTTTCCTTCCCTTGTAGATTCTAGATTAGTTCCACTTTTCTTTGTCGCTGAGCAGAATATTGTCGCTAGTGTCGAGCTGCAAGAAAGAAATACTATTGGAAGTGATTTTGGGTGTGAAGTTTTGAGTTGTAACATAATGAGTCTGTCGAAGATATGAATGTGTAGCATTATATATATATCTATATATATATATATATATATATATATATATATATATATATATATATATATATATATATATATATATACACACATACATACATACATACATACATAGGTTGATTTTTTAATACTGGCAACACTGCTGTAGCAATGAAATGAAACAAAGCTGGGCAATGTTGTGTATACCACAAGTAAGTCAAATGCCTACCTTCCCTCAGAGCAAATGAACTCACCCTTCCGACTCCACTGTGCGAGCGCAGTGACAACAGGAACGGAGCAGTTGTGCATGAGTGCTCGCGTTAGCAGTACACCGTTACAATGTTTTCAAAGCAAGAGCAGAGGAGTTGGTTAAAAATTCAATGTGCTAGAGGTCTCAATGCATGAGAGTGTCGCAAAGGACTGCAAGAGGCTTGTGGTGCATCTGCATTACCTTACCGAACAGTAGCAAGGTGGGTAAGTGTCTTCAGAGAAGGGCGCGAAAATGTGTCAGACATGCCTCGGTCTGGTCATCCACCATTAAGTGGTGAAGACGTGCAAACTGTGTCCCCGTTAGTGTAGACGGATTCGTGTGTTAGCCCAAGATACAGGACTGGCACCTTCTACTTGTGCTTCACATCCTCAAGGACTGTCTGAGAATGTGAGAAATTGCATCAAGATGGATTCCACATGATTTAACGGAAATGCAGGAATGGCTACAACATGACGGTGCTCGTACTCACTTGCAGCGCTATGAGTGCGAAGGAAAGGCCTTCTTACGGCATATCATTACAATTGATGAGACCTGGGCCAAATGTTACGAACCAAAGCTGAAACGCCAATCGAACGAATGGCATCATCATGGGTCACCGCAAACAACAACACTTCGACCAACCCCCACCAATGTGAAAGTGATGTGATTCTTGCCTACGATTGGGATGGTCGCATACCGTTCCCCCAAGGCAGAGTACTATTGTTCATTTTTGCAAAACAATCTGCAGTTAGCTCTGAGAAGAAAACGACGACACTTCATGCAAAACCCACCCTTCATTCTATACGACAATGCAAGATCGCATGCAGCAGAAGCTGTATCTGATTTGTTCAATCGATGGGGCTGGGAAGTTCTCTACCACCCTCATACTCTCCAGATTTAAGTCCCTGTGACTTCGACCTATTCCTGAAGATGAAAGAACAACTTCGTGGAATTCGCTTCCGAACAGTTCAAGAAGTTATTCAGGCAATAGATTGCTCTCTACTAACCTTTCAGAGATCACGCAGTGCCAACAGTATCCAAAGGCTTCCGCGTCGCGGGGAACACATTGTACGCAACAGTGGTGGTTACATCGAAGATCTGTAAAACTTTGAACCTGGTATGTATGTTATGTATCTTGAAAATAAATAGTTGCCACTACTTAAAATCAACCTATGTATTTAGACACACACCAGAGATAACCTAGAAGGAGACATATGTTATTAACCCTTAAGTAGGCAAGTGGGGGTACATTTTGACCCCCAGGTAGATATTTTTATTATGTCCAGACACTTGTGGGCTGGTCAAACTGGTAGCTTACTAGTACTTTCATAAAACAGTCTGTTTCAAATGTCAATATCACTTCCTTCAATATGTGAGTAAAGGAAGCAAGGTGAAACTGTTCCAAAGTTGCTCAGGGTCAAATTTACCCCTGTGCGCCTGGTAACTTGTGAGATTTTTTGTTTTTAATATATATTTTTTTATTTTTTTAAATTAAAAGAAATTGGATTGTGCCACTATTGAAACACATTGTATAAGGCATTCCACATCTAGAGTACCCCATTATGCTTCGCAAGGTGAAGCACCCGAAAGATGATGGAAATATCCTAAGCCTCCTGCTTTTCCTAGGTCTGTTTGAGATTGATTTCTTATTACTAAGTTATTTTATGTTGCTTTTCTGTCACGATTGGCTAATTGTGACAATCAGGAGGAGTGATGATATTATGAAATGAATTAAGCGACACTCACAAAGAACAATCATCCCCAAACAGGGATTCGAACCCAGGACCCCTGGTATCATGGCATGTGTGGTAACCACTTTACCACAAAGTTCCACTCCTAGGCCTAACTGAATTGAAATTGGTTTATTTTCGGAATCTTGCACACACAGCATAGTGCTACAAGTACAGACTTTTACAAGGAAGTTATGTTTTCTTTGGGGGGAATATAAACCCCGTCCCCCTTAGCCCAGTAAAAAGAATTTAAAAGGCACGAAAAGATGGCAAAAAGAAGGCTGGCTTCTAAAAACATGTATAGCATCCAACCCCTTTCGAAAGTCCTTGGTATGCCACTCTATATAGAGTTTGGTAGAGCCTTTGGTTTTAAGCTTGCTTTATGCACAGGAAGGCTAATCAGGACTGAGGACTTGCAGTTTAAAGTGAAATCTGAACAACTTGTACCTCAACCTTGCATCAAACCTGGGACCTCTCGATTAAAAGGATAAACTTTACCACCACGCTATCCATCAAAGAAAGAAAACTTAAAACTATCCCAGAACTTCTCAAGACACAGACTTGTTCCATTTGGAACAAAAAAGGGAGGAGAAAGAGCTCTCCAACATTCTGATAGGGGAAAAAGTGATAATCTAAATTTACATTTCTTAACATTTTTTTTTCTCAAAAATGGGACGAGGCCCCAATGGTTTTTTTTTTCATTTCCATGTATTAGTACATACATTCAGCTACAAAATGGCATACTTCGTTTATTTCTTGCTTGATGCAGTTTTGATATAAGCTTAATTCTACAGTTGTGGATTTTGCAACTTTTAAGTATTCAAAGGGTTATATCTGCTAACAGCATCATTATCCAAGTGATGTGCTATATCAGGTAGTTAGTTTGTCCTAATAGTGAACTTCAATGCCCAGTAAATAATTTTTTTGGGTACTGTTGCTTAACCAAGATATTAAGGGCCAAAAACAGGAACAAAAGGCATTTTGGACCCTCTTTGTTGCTACATAACAATGAAAAGCAAAATAATTGAATATATATAAGCAAACAGTCTTATATTAACAGTATATCAAATCAAAAGTTTGGGAAGTTGTTGCTTTCCAAAGAAATGGCACTCCGAACTTAGTTGAGTCTCACTTTTCATAAAAATGGAGTGTATGACCTTCAACTTCAACATTTTCTACAGGGGAGGGAAAATTATTTCAGGGTCTCAAATATGCACAACATTCATTTATCATTACCTACTTCAACATATAAAAGAAATAAGCCAAACAAAAAATACATCTATCTCACTTTGTTCCAATTTCAAAATAACTGTTCTTAACAACATATATTTATGTCATATAAATTCTTAATGTGTGTTAACGTAATTTATGACAGCTGAATTAAAAGAATGGTCTAGCCTAAAATCCTATGAATCACTGAATATCATTGAACTTGCGATGAGTACTGCACAAGAGAAAAATCAAGCAAACTGAGCAGAAGCACTTCTTGGGAAATGCATAAATACTTGCAGTGATTTAACATAATCTTACATTACATTATTACAACAGTTTGCACTTGGTAAATAACAAGAAAAATAGATACAGGAGAGGGTAGGACTTGAACCTACGATGTTTCATTCTTGATGAAAAACTACAACAGGATGACTAACAAAACTGGTCTGTGAGATTACTAAGGAGAAACATATTTATCTGAGTGGAAACAAACTTGTGGCAGAGTTCTGAACCATTTTTCACCACAGATCAAGGAAAAGTTGCAATTTACAGAATCGTGCAAGATATCTTTACTGATATCTCACATACAATTGTAAGAAATTTGCCTCCTTGCATTCAAATGTGGACAATTCATTCCAGGTGGGGGAGATCCTGTTCAGTGTTTCAAACTGCACACATTTTTGTGCTCATTTTTTTATGTTTGTAAAACAGGTAATATATGGCAAGGGGACTGATAGACTGAGATTATTTGGTAGCATTCATAATGGGACTGAATAATTCTACACCAGCCAGTCAGAACTAATGCACATGGAATAATATTGTATTGAGCATGGAAATAAAAATAATAATAATAAAAAAAAACCCTCCAAATTTTGAAGAAATTGGTGGCAGTCATATATAGCTACCAAACAATCACAACCTGTCATTCTCTATATTAATGTACATAGCCAATGTATTATCTTCCATTTAGAATAAGATTTAATGCTTTCAAGCATGGTGTAGCTACTATGGGAAACGAGTGGCTTATTGTAACTGGGAAATGAATTAGGCTATGCCAAATATGCCTACATGAGAGATTTTCAAATAACATATATAAGCATTTCAACATATGGATGACATAACTACAGGGTGGGCCAGAAGTAACTAGGCATTGGAAATTTGCTGTAGTTTTTGTAATATTTAAGCAATCTGAATGAAACTTTCTGTACATATACACTATGGAATAGGATTACATACGTGCATACAAATTTCACAATATGATGATGTTTTGTTATATTTTCAGTAAGATGACTAACCACTTGACCACTCAGGGGCGAGCGTAGATCGTGGCAAGCTAGGAGGCATGGAATTCAGTAACTGCTGTGCAACCGAGCCTGTGGTCATAAGACAGTTCTTGTCTCTGACTGGATAGTTGCATTTCTACCCTTCACTGTATGTCACAACCTCTGCACAGCAATCACTGAATCCCATGCCTCGTAGCATGCCACAATCTGCGCTCGCTCCTGGACAGTCAAGTGGATAGTCATCTTACTGAAAAGATAACAAAACATCACTGTATTGTGAAATTCATATGCACAAACGTAATCCTATTCCACAATGCAAGTGTGCAGAAAGTATCATTCAGATTGCAGAAACTACAGCAAATTTCCAATGCCTAGTTACTTCCCGACCAAACTGTACAACTACAAAGAGTTCTTAATTTCATGATGGCAAGATTTCTCATGAAACAATCTGCTCACGAAATAAGTTTTCTTGTGTTGTATTAATTAAAAGCAAATTTGCTGCTGATTAAAACACAGTTTGACATGTTTAGAACATAAATAACATTGCTATATCTATATAGATATATTTGGAACAAAAGTAAAGTTTTGCAAACACTAACCTTGAGTTGTAGCTACAGAACATTAGCTTACAAGTTAATATAAGTATCATTTCCAAGGTTGCTGTTGACAAAATCGAGGTGTTTGCAGTACAAGCTGAAATGGAATGCTGAATCTCTGCACAATTTTGTTTATACTTGCTATAACTTAGTAGCAGTTGACACTTGTCTTTAATCTTACAATCTTGGAAAACAACTTAGGGCCAGTGACAAAGTGTATCCCCCAGAATATAATGTGGAATACTTTCAAACAACTGGTCATGCAGGACAGAGCTTACACCAAATACAGAAGTGACATAAAGAAAGGTGACCCTAGCACATCCAGCTTTGAAAATTATAGAAACCTGAGGAACCGCTGCAATCAGGAGGTAAGAAAAGCAAAGTGCTGATTCGCATACGAATTGCTCAACCACCAAAATAAACCAGACGTTCTCTGGAAAAAGTTGAAAATTCTAGGAGTTGGGAAACAGAAAAAGTACGACTACAGACCTAACTTTGCGCCAGATGTACTGAATGACCATTTTTGTGACCTCCCGACGATTGAAAATAATTTTCAACGTCAAACTATTCGGAACATTACAACGCACTCCACAAATGCTTAAAAATGTTGCTTTTCCTGGATTTCACCGGAACATGTTAGAAAATCTTTACTCAAGATAAAATCGTCGGCCGTAGGAGTAGATGAAGTTTCCATTCTCATGATCGAAAAAATCCTCCACCACGTCCTTATTCCCATCACGGACATATTTAATTTCTCCTTGCTTTCTGGCACATTTCCGTCACTTTGGAAACTTGCCCAGTTATACCCTATACCTAAAACAAGCAACAAAAACAATTTAAACAATTTTAGACCAATCAGCATCCTCCCAGCTCTGTCTAAGGCTCTAGAACATCTTATTCGTGGTCAAACCTGTGACTTCTTAGCACGAAATAACCTAATAGACCACTTTCAATCTAGGTTCCGTAGCAACCACAGCACATGCACAGCTTTTGTCAACGTAACCGACGACATCAGGTTAGCTATGGACGATCGACATCAGGTTAGCTATGGACAATAGCTAACATGTTGCCTACCCCTAACAATATTTTGTCCTTTCTCGCATATTAAGAACAATTATATGTTGTTTTTTTTTTACACATAACATTAATATTAATTTGTATTATTCTTAACCATATGACACCAAGCACAATTGTGTCAATTAATTTGTGTATCCTTGTGTATTTGTTTTCATTCTTTTTATTATTATTATTATTTTTTTTTTTTTTTTTTAGTGTGTAGACGAGCCTTTGTTCTCAATTTTGTATTTGTTCTTTTTGTGTCTTCTTTATGTTTCTCTCTTTCTTCTTTGTTTGTTATTGTACAAACATTTAGTAGGTAGAATGTATTTAGTATGTATATATATATCCATCGGAGTTAGGTGGTAGAACAGCCGCAGGCTGAACCTCGCCCTTTAATAAAGGAAAATTGAAATTGAAATTGAAATTGAAAACTTACAATCGTTGTTCTTCTCGATTTTACCAAAGCTTTCCAAACCATTAACCACGATATTTTACTCACAAAACTGTCATCACTATTCAGCTTCTTGAACTCTACGGTAAACTGGTTCCATTCCTATCTGCAAGGACGTCGTGTCGTCAACCCATATCGAAGATCATCCTGGAAAAACATCCCCTGCGGTGTTCCTGAAGGCACCGTACTGGGACCCCTCCGGTTTACACTGTCTATAAACGACTCCTCGTCGGTGGTTACCTTCCTGGCAGATTGGGGATTGCCTTAATCCCGATCCCTGGGTGAGAACTGATGCTTCCAACTGTCTAGTCGGAGCAAAGAGCGGTGTGTTGCTAAATTCGGATCTCCATACCCTGGAGTTGCGAATGTGGTGGCATGTTGCAAACCAAATGAATCAAACAAAAACAACAGAAAAAGTTTATATGTAAAAATAGTCATAAAGCAACCATATTTTGTTCATAAATAAAGGAGACGTGAAATCCATGCTTCATTGATTAATTGCTACATGGAAAAATTCATGCCTCTGCCCATACACAAGAAGCACTTCTGAATATGACTAAATATTCAAGTTGAGGAAATTTTGAGGAAGCATGATCAAAGTATTGTGGTACTCGGTTTCATAAATTTGAAAATACTTCATGCACTCACCTTCCTGTCTCTCCAGATGGACATTCATCTTCAATTGTGAGTTCACTCTCCACATCTTCATGCTCTACGTTAACACTGTCACTCTCATCACTTTTGCATGCAACACCACCAAACTGTGCAACATCATCACTCGTATCCAAATATTTACTATCATCTTGTAAAAATTCATTCATCCCAGGACCAGAGTTCAAGTATATGTGAAAGGAGCTACCAGCAACATCCACTGGCTCTTCAACTTTTATTTGTTCCTTGTTTGGTTCAGATTTAATAACTGATGCTCGCTGCCAAGTGTTTTCAGTTGATTCTTCATTTGGTTCTCTCTTGATTGAACAACTTACAAACTCAGGCTCTACCCTCAGTAAGTTGGACAAAGAGAGATCCTGAAACTCCATCTGTGATGATGAGGATAAGGCACTTGCTATCTGAAAAGACATTTTACACACAAACATCAGATGGTGAGTAAAAATACAAGATATGTGTGTGTGTGTGTGTGTGCATGTAGGCCATCTCTCTACTACTACTGTAACATATGTAGTATGAATGAATCAATGATTTGGTGTTTTAAGTCCATTTTATGCACAGAAAGGCAAATCGGGACTGGACCTACAGTTTAAAGTGGAATCCTAACCACTATGTGCCTCCACCGGGTATCGAACCAGGGACTCCTTGATTACAAGGCGACAACGCTACCACTGTATGTGTAGTATGAAAATGTAAAATAATGATGCTGCACAAAATAAAAGTAAATGAGTTGATTTTCTGCAAGATATTGTCCTGCTGCGGCCAGTTAATGAAATTATGCCATTTTATAATATTTCAAGTAGGCATCACTACCATAAGTTACAAGGTGTTAGAGTACATTCACCACGAAATAAACTGTTGCATATGACATGATTCAAATCCGGGAACTTTTCTAACGTTGGAAGAGGCCCCGGCACCCACCCAGCATCGAATGATATGGGTACCTGGGGGGAAACCTGGGGGGTAAAGGCGGTCAGGGGCATGATGCTGATCACATCACCCCCACTCACGACCGGATCAAGAAAGTGTGGGGCGTTACCCCCACACCCCTATATGCCTTCATGGCATGGTGCTAAGCACAGGGGAGCACTTTACCTTTATATGACATGATTTGTATAGTGAGTGAACTCAAAAATTTTAAAGGCAATTCTGAAACTAACTCTAAGTTGCATGCCAAGGATATCAAACTGCTCCTCGAATTTTCAGGAAAAAAATTCTCACAAAAGGTTAATGGATTTTAAAATACCAGAAGATTCTGGGGGTAAGGAAAGAACATTTGTACAGTTGGAGGCATTAGGATGTATTTGAAGACTGTATAACAATGGTACCATAAAATATTTTCTTCTTGTAATTTTTGCATAATTTCACCACTTGTCACTTTTATGTTAAGACATAATGAAACTGAATAATTTTCAAGGAAGCCTATCTGCCTAATCTAAGAACAAGCACCAACAAAAGTGGTTGAAAGTACTTTCTGTTTGTTCCCCAGACAGTGGTGAGAGAAAAACTTCTTGTGGCAAAAATTTCGAAGTAATGTGCAGGTGGGAGTTTGGTGTTCGTAGTTGTTGGGAGTCTACCATTAGTTTTAAGAGGGAAATATTTTTTCCTAGGTAACAAAAGCTAATCGACAGAATGTACTCAAGGTTGTTCAACTACCTTATGTGATACAGCATGAAAATATTTTAGTAAAACTGATAGAACCCAAGTAATCAGAATCGTTAGGTCAACTAGAGCTTTTATGTGCAAAAGTTGGCAAATTGAAATTGGCTTTATGTTAGGCCAACAGTTGTTGCCAAAGCTTGCTCAACTATGAAAAAAACGAGTCAAAATCAGCTTTAGAAAATATTTCGGTCACAGCACATGCTGAAAATCTAATATTTTGTTAATGAAAACAGAAGCTAATTCTAACTTGTGACCCTCCATACACCCTTGAGAAACTTGAAAATCTTTAGTGGATTGGGAATATTATCATTCATATAAATATTTGTTGATGTTTGTAGCTGGTGGAGATGTGTTACAAGTGAGTAATAAACGATTTTATTACTAGTTATGACATCACGCACCACATGATTGATGTCATAGACTTACCTGTGACGCATTTGATTCTCACTCATCGCAAGAAAGAGACACTTTCATGTTCTAACGGAAAAGCAGAATGCATTGTTAGGTTAGGCTTGTTAAGTATGATTCTCTTAGCATAAATAACACAAGCCCCTAAAAATTTCAGTCTATTTATAATAAGAGAACTAACCTAAAGCAAAGAAGACTCTTTGTAGTGACGTCATAAAAAGATTGACTACATAGAAATTTTCAGCGAAAAATGGAGGCTTCGCCAGGACTCGAACCTGCTGTTTTACCTGCATGGAATCCGTCTCTGCCCGTGCTACCGCAATGGGATCTGTTGACTTTGAAACACAGTAGACTTCGACGTTGCCTGGTTCCTCCAGGCATAGATATGTTAATTATTGAAGATTAGGTACACACAGGAGATGTACTACGTAGAATTTTTTTGGGAAAAATGAAGGCTTCACCAGGACTTGAACCCGGGTCTCTGGCATACACGGGTTCGAGTACTGGTCGAGCCTGCATTTTTCGCTTAAATTTTTTTGCAGTACATCTCCTGAGTGTGCCTAATCTTCAATAAATAAAAAGATGGAGTTTATCTTCTGTGCGAGGAAGGTTAGATACCCGGTGGAGGCCCATAATGGTTCGGATCCCACTTTAAACTGTAGGACCAGTCCCAATTAGTCTTACTGTGCATAAAGTGGACTTAAAATCAATCAACCGTGCGATGATCTTCCACTATTTTAGTGCAACCACAGGGAAAAAGACTTGCACAGAACTGCACTGTGCTCGCAGGTGTGGGGAAGGGCAGGGGGGAGGAGCCTTCTGCGCAGTCTGAGTCAGTGTTGCCAGGCCTATTGATTTCTTGGGAGATTTCCTTAATAAACTGTTTCTATAGAACCACCAAGAGCATCTCATCTTATTGGGGCATGGAGGGGACAGGTAGAGCCCCAATGGCCATGGAACTCCACTCAACTATCAAAAGTGCTGTTTGAACTGTGAAATTACGCCAAGCGTTACTCAATTGTGACAGGATATAATAATAATAATAATTAGTAGTAGTATTAGTATTTTATTATTCTCCGCAGAACTTCAGCTGCTGTGCAGAGGCAGGTATCCCTTTTCCTTTGGTCATGCTGATAAAGTGTGTAGGGGTTTAAACTCAAGTGTTGTGTTTTACCATTTAAGTGTATAGTTGTTACCTCTCGCACCTTACTATCAGGCTAACCATGAGCAGCGAGTATGCCAATAGTCAGGATGAATGAGCTACATCACCCAGATTAGATACCACATACGAAGGGCATGATACGAGAAATTTGTCACCCAATGTTTTGCTTCTCATTTTTCTAAAAAAACAACATGGAGAACAATTGTGTTCTTGTAAAACAATTGTGACATCCTTCATCAGTATATAAACATATAACGTGTTAGAAGCATGTGTGAAAGTTCGGCCACCCTATCCCTCGTTTCTATCCAGCCCTCTGGACTGCTCACTGCCTTAATCCCTTAATCTCTCCTTTCACCTCACCCTGGGTGCCAAACGAGCAGATTATATTTGCGCCGGAATTACGAAAGGGGGGTTTCACATAGAATTTATATTTTTATGTCCCTGGTTCGTTTACACATATACAGCAAGTGAATATACAACTAATCCAATATAGTTATATATATACATATTTTACACAGCGTTTCCATGTGTGTCTTGCATACACCAAATTAACAAATCTCTAAATCAATATAATTGCGCACCTATGGCATAACCATCGGCACTTCCTTTAACACAGAGTTAGTATAACTATCTCTGTGGGCTTACCCTCAGCTTAAATGATATTCCGTTTCTTACAAATGCGTTTCCTTGCGCCTTCACTCTTTCTTTTGGGCATCAATTAATCAATACGGAAATATCCACATAATCAAAACTTTTTCTAAAAGGGGACTTGGGACAGCTACAGGGGCTGGCTTAACCAGATGCTACATTATTATATCCAGTTTAGCCACCGTAAGTGGACTAAACTTGAGGAGACGTTCCTCTTTCGTCGATCAATGGGGAAACACTGTTTTGTTGCTAAAGCCCACTGGCCTTTTTTATAGCCGGGGTAAACGTCCGTGGACGTGGACCTCGTAGCATTGGAAAATTCCACTGCAACAGTCTTTTGAAAGACAGCCAGCTCCCCCCACCGAGGAGGTAAAAACAGGGGAATCGACTTCTGACCGAGTCCTTGGCTTCGACTCCTGACCAAGTCCTTGGCTTCGACTCCTGACCGAGTCCTTGGCATCGACTCTCAACTGAGTCCTTGGTTCGACTCTCAACCGAGTCCTTGGTTCTACTCTCAAACCTAAATCCGCAAGCAATGTGTCTTTCTGTTTACAACTTGGAGACACGCAAATAAATAAACAGTGTTATGAAAATGAAGAAAATGGGGTAAGTTACATACAAATGAAAACTAAAATTAAAAAATACAAATTACAAATAAAAGATCGACGGTCGGATATTATGACAGCTGGGATTGCTGGCTAGGCGGCTAGACGGTAGTCTTCCTAACCCTCATTAGGAGTTGTCGCATGGCTCCCCTTGGCTGTTTTCTGTCCCTCCACCTCACAGCAAAAGCTGGTGGTTTATGGCTGGACAACTGGCCTGGTTCACCTTTCACAATCGGACAATACTTCCCATTCTTTGCTCTGAAAGTATCTTCTTTAATCCTTCCAGACATTAAACATGGACCTGAGTGTTCCGTTTCAAGTTCACCATTAACGCCACGCAATCTTCCAGATATAGTGTGCTCTTTCAGCCACACCTTGTCTCCAATGTGAAATTTACATGGCTTACCTTTGATCTCGTTTTCTTCATCCGGGAACACCTGATGTAAGGCTGGGCTCGTTTTCTCATATTTCAGTCTCACTTCTTTCTTCGTTTTGCTGGAAACTGTACAGGGAACGCAACTTCTGACGTAGCGAGATATATATATCTCATGTCATTCCAAGCCACAAATATTTCTCCTTGATTTTCGACAAAGTTTTCTGCTTCCCATTGAGTCCTGCAAATTCAGAATGTGACGTCAATATTTGAGATTTCAAACTCAACGGGACCCATATCTTGGCTGTTCCCTTAGAATATTGCTTGCAGTCTATCCTCCTGCACAAAACTCCCTCCTCATCCAAAAACTACTGATTGGCCAACTTAGCAGCTTTCTCCTTATACTTCCTACTCCCAGAGAAATGCTTTCCCTTCAGTTGATTCATTATATGAGATAACAAACTGTCTCTCATTTTCTCTGAAACAAGCATTGAAGTTTTTTGTAGCCTCTCAGAAACCAGTAACTCATCCTTTTCATTGTCCTCTAAAGCAAAAGGCAACAATGATAATGAATGGTTCTTCTTGTATGTAGAAATGGAATTTTTTTGAGGAAATTTATTTTCCCTTACTATTCCCTTTCTCTGTTTCCTCTTTAGCTCATTCGAGATTTTCAAGGAGCATAATGCACCAGCGTTTGCAGTCTTCTGAACTTCAAGTCCTTGGGAATTGACTAATTGGCTCGTATCCTCATTCGTAGACTTCCCGCTATTCTCTTGTGCATGTGTGTTGCATCCATCCAGACACGAGTGATCTGACGAGTTATTCCTTTCCTGTACCACGTTATTTCTCTGCATAACTGTAACAGCAAATTCTCGTTTACATGCAAGCTTCGAGAACGTGTAAATCACGTCGCTATCCTTGAACAACCAACCGTTCTCCTCAATGTGCAAAATTATCCCACTCTGCCTTAAAAAGTCCCTTCCAACGATTATGTCACGGAAACAATTCTCAAGGATGATAAATTTATGCTTAAATTTCATGTTATTAATACATACAGTAGCATACATCTCGCCCTTTGATGTAACGCTGCCCACAGCTAATGAAATGTTCCATTTTCTCATCTTCATGAATTTATTTCCATCCCTTTCTAACAACTTGGCTGTCTCCAAACTTAGCGTAGAAGCTGAAGCTCCCGTATCTGCAAATAATACAAAGTGTTTGTTGTTAATTTTACATTGAATGAGAGGTTCGAGGTCTTGCTGAAAACAGCCTTTGTTTCTGTGTTTTCTCCCGGCGGGCAACAGAAAGTTTATTTGGGGACGCTGCTGACCTACCTTTCCAGGGGATTGGCTCCTTTTATTGGCCTGTTGACATTCCTGAAGTTTATGGCCCTCACAACGGCAGCCCCAACAAATTATCTTTGCAGAATTTTTATTGGCCCCCGCTTGTCCAAAAGTTGCCTCAAAAGAGGGTCTCTTTTGCCCTACGGTCGCATCACCGCCAATGCCCCTTCTAAGAAACGCAGTTGTTTCACAGCCCTTGATCCTTTATCCTAAACCTGGATTGAGAGAGCATAAGGGTAGCTGGTTACTCTCGGTTCCCCCTTCGCTTATCATCGCGGACAAGGCTAAATGTTTTATCAGTGTTCTTCGTGGTGTGTTCTCTTCAGTGTTGCAAACTTCAGAAAAAGATAATTCCGTCTCACCGGCGAGCGGTGAAAAATAAAGCCTTTCTGAATACAACCTCCTCTGAACAATGGCTGCTTCAGATTCCAATTCCTTGAAAGTATGAAATTGCATCCCATACAAATGCCTTTTGAAACTAGGGTGTGCATTAGATAGAATATGTTCGATGACTTCACATTCGTCTGTCTTTTTTTGCCTCATAGAAAAGAGTTTTCTCATTCGACGAATATACAATACTAGAGATCCTTCGCTCATTTGGAAGCGATTCTGAATCAATCGGTCAATTTCATTCTTAAAATCTACAGAATAATATTCTTCTAAAAAGCATTTTCAAAGCTCTTGAAATCTTCAAATGGGCGTGAAAATCTAAACCAATCCCCTGCAGCCCTCCTTAGCGAAAACGGAAGAATCTTCCCAAACAATGACTTCCCCGAAATGTCCATGACATCTTTATAATTCCACAACTCCTGCAAATAATCATGCAGCGAAATCTTGTCATCGCTCAATGTGAAGACTGGAATTGGTAAATTTGACTTATCGAGAATTTTCTGAACTTTCTTCTCCTCTTCTTTAGCACTCTGCTGTTCAGTGCGCGATAAAGCAAGATTATTTAATTCCCTAATAATTTCCTATTGAGATTTATCACTTATATCCTGATTACCGTATAGCTGTCCAAACAAATCTCTATCAATTTGTACTGCCATTTTTTTCTACTTTACTTTTTTCACTTCGTAATAACATTCACTTCTGTACGATCTTCGTTGTAAAAATTAAAAAATCTATCCGTCCGTCAGTCTGTCTATCTTTCAAACCCATAGACCTGATGACATTTTATACAACAAGATATATCCTGGACAATAGAAAGTTCGGCCCCCCTATCCCTCGTTTCTATCCAGCCCTCTGGACTGCTCACTGCCATAATCCCTTAATCTCTCCTTTCACCTCACCCTGGGTGCCAAACGAGCAGATTATATTTGTGCCGGAATTACGAAAGGGGGGTTTCACATAGAATTTATATTTTTATGTCCCTGGTTCGTTTACACATATACAGCAAGTGAATATACAACTAATCCAATATAGTTATATATATACATATTTTACACAGCGTTTCCATGTGTGTCTTGCATACACCAAATTAACAAATCTCTAAATCAATATAATTGCGCACCTATGGCATAACCATCGGCACTTCCTTTAACACAGAGTTAGCATAACTATCTCTGTGGGCCTACCCTCAGCTTAAATGATATTCCGTTTCTTACAAATGCGTTTCCTTACGCCTTCACTCTTTCTTTTGAGCATCAATTAATCAATACGGAAATATCCACATAATCATTTTTTTTTCTAAAAGGGGACTTGGGACAGCTACAGGGGCTGGCTTAACCAGATGCTACATTATTATATCCAGTTTAGCCACCATAAGTGGACTAAACTTGAGGAGACGTTCCTCTTTTGTCGATCAATGGGGAAACACTGTTTTGTTGCTAAAGCCCACTGGCCTTTTCTATAGCCGGGGTAAACGTCCGTGGACGTGGACCCCGTAGCGTTGGAAAATTCCACTGCAACAGTCTTTTGAAAGACAGCCAGCTCCTCCAACTGGGGAGGTAAAAACAGGGGAATCTAATATCCAGCAAAGCACAATCCAATAAGCATATACACTTACATGCAATAATAACATAAAAGCACACTCCTGGAAACATATTACTTAACCCTACACCTTGTAGCTGGCCAGCAATTAATTAACATATTACCAAAATCAGTAATGATCAATCCGACCGTTACACATGTTATGTAAATTTAGTAATTACCTGTATCCTTTATGTTCCTACTACATTAGTTTCTTCTCTCTTGCAGTGAAATTATGGCCTTTTTTTCCTAACACACACAAACAGTGGTGTGCCCAAGAGAGGAGGGGGTCATGATCCCCATTCCTTTTTGACTGGTATTACTAAAAAATTAATGTAAAAAATCAGGAAAAGATGTAAAACTGACTGACTACTAAAGGAAGCCTACTATGATAATCCTCAGCACCATGCTCCAGACACCTGACGGTACTTAGAAGTACCAAAATGAAATTTGCACCTAATTTGGATAATATCCTAAGAAAAGCTATATCTTTTGCACATATTACATACAGAATTTGCACAAATCAACAAAAAATAATGAAACACTTTCCATGCTTTGATGACTAAATATAAATTCAAATATTCAGAAAATGTTTTTCTCGTGAAATTGCTACCCATCAGCGTGTATCACTGCCTGCCACATGCTGCTGGATGTAAGAAAACAAAAGCAAGCAACACTGCCATCTATGGACCAATAGAGAACATACATAAGCATTGTATGTAGGAGTACCATCAGTATTTAAACAATGGTGTGGCCAGAGAGCTATTTTAAAAATATTGGTGCTTTAAAGTATCGTTAGTAGACAAAGGGTTAATTTCGATTTCATCATGGTACAGTCATGTTCGAAAAATCTGTCGCATGGAATTTTTCTAAGTCCAACGTCTTACGAAATTATGTTGGTAGCTCTGAAACAAGGAAGTATTGTGAAATACACGATCCTCCAATCAGACTGAAGTGCGATTCGGAGGAGCAGGAGGCGTGACTCACGGTCTTGTCCACAGGAAGTTCAACCAATGCAGCATTTTCAAACAAGAGATAACGTCCCCATTGGTTAAATATTGTTTCAATAACGCGAATCAGCAGAAAGATTGCGCAAAAGTTTCCTTTGTTGCTTTAATTGCGTGTAATCGTTTCAAATTAGTATTAAATTGTCCCAATTATAGTTCACGAACTTAATATATGCATTCATGTATGTGTTTGACAATCATACATCACTCATTAGAACAATTTTCACATTGTTTTCACTATGTGAGCTGACATTTCATTTACATTTATGATAAAATAGTAATTTGGGTGTAATAACAGTTTTCATTAATTGATTTAGAGATGTATTTTTATTTGTTGAGTTAATGATTATGATAATTCATTGTTTTTCGCGAAAAGAAGGAACCACAGCTGAAAGAAAATACACAAATTGCATTATTGAGGTCAAGAGTTCGTTTAACATCACTTTTTGCACACATAGGCTGATCATGACTCGGGATACATTTAAATTGGAATGTGAAACATTATGCGACCTGACTGGAACTTGGAAAAGACACACTGGTTACAAGACATTACCACTATGATCTGGTGAACGCTTATAATAATGAGGGGTTGTGTGAGAGGGAGAGGGGTGACGGAAAGTAGGGTATTGAATTTTATATTTATACACATACAAGCATAAGAAAATATTTATTTTGATGCATGTGTGGGGGGAGGGGAGAAAGAGAGGAACAGAAATATATTGGGAGAGAGAGGACGAAGAGGTGATTATTTTAGTTGTAGAAAATGTTTTATTTGACATTCAGTAATAAAAACAGTCAATAATGACTATCTTATGAATACCATATTTAATGTAAATTTATTCTAGAAATGGGGGCAGGGAGCTGTTTGTTGAAGTTCAGTGCAGGATAAGAAGGGGTTCTGGGTCGTAGATCCGGTGGAGACACACAGTGGTTCGTATCTCACTTTAAACTGTAGGTCCAGGCCCGATTAGTCTATCTGTGCATAAAATAGACATGGACTTAGAATTCAGTAGGAAAATAACGTCGATCTAGTATTTTGGATTTTAGATGCGTTTAGACCACTAAATTACCAATCTGATAATAAGAAACCTGTCCTCATCTTTTCATTTTGAAAGAGAGAGAGAGAGAGAGAGTTAATTGTATAATCTTTCGTTGTTAATTGCAAAGAAGACTAATTCAAATAGCAACAATAAGGAAGGAATAAAGCTTACGAAAAGTTTTTGCCACCATGGGGATTTGAACCTACGACCATTAGAGTGACAACCCAGTGCGATAACCACTACCCCACTAGTTTGTTTCTTCATACAGCATGATTATAAGGGAAGGCCAATTCGTTCAATGTGAATTAGAAATATAATCTCCACCCGCTTCTTTATAAACAACACACCCGAACGCTCTTTTCTAGCATATTAAAGAAAGGTGGTATAAATGTCACAAAACATTTAAGCAAAATCTACTATATTTATACTTCAAAGTCGTTTTACATGGACTGCTGGAAAAGAATCGATCTGCCAATCAGAGTGGCATTCGTTTCCGAAAAGGAAGAGGCGTGACTCACAATCGTCTCCACAGGTGGAAGAACAAATAGGTTGTTACCAAATGTTGGCATAACATTGCTATTGGATAAATATTGTTTTACTATCGCGAATCAGCAGAAAAATGGGATAAAGGTCTATATTTTTGCTTTAATGATGTCGCAAATATTACTAATAACATCGGTTACAATGAGTATTTAATTAACTATATCTATTATATCAAATGAAATAGTTTTAACGTTGTTTTCACTATGTGAAATAGTATTGTGTATATTTATTGACAGAGAATATCAAATTACGTCAAATAGATTTTCACTAAATTATTTACAAATCTTTTTTTTTGCATGATTATTAAATTAGTGTTGCCAAGTTTGACACCAAAGGTATAATTGCAATGGAAATAAATGCAAAGTATTGATGAAAAAGCGTCGATATTTTACTACCACAATTTACACGAAATCCAATATTAGTGATACATTGTATTAAAGCCAGTCCCCGTGATGGAGTGGTTAGCACATCGTGCTGCACCCCCAGGAGTCCCGGATTGGAATTCCTGTCTGGGTACGGATGTTTGTGAGTGTCATTCATCAATCTCATCATATCATCACTCATACCCATCTTCGCAAATTTGCCAAAAGTGGCACAAAAAGAGGAATAAAATAAAGCAAATCAATCATTGTATTATGGATTCCACAGGATTACTGCTTATTGAATTTTTACACCGGAATACAGAGAGACACAAAGCAGAGCTTTCGTCCTTTACGAAATTAATTGCAGCCATTCTGCCGCAATAAATATTATTAACATCACTTCTTCTTGCACATATACACAGAAAATCAAACACGCACAAAATATAAAATTCATTAAAAGTAGTCTTGAGCAAAAAACATTATTAGGATTAATTCTTTTTACACTAATTCACAGAAATACAGGCATGCCCACAGCAAGGTTTCCATTCAAAACTCATTGAAGCTAGTCTTGCGCATTAAACATTATCAGGATTAATTCTTGTTAGCTACATTCTTTCACAGATATACAGGTTTGCGCAAAGCAAGGTTTCCATCTATTTCAAAACTCATTGAAGATAGTCTTGCGCAATAAACATTATTATGATCATTTCTTACTGTACTTTGCACGAGAAATTCTAACGTGCGAAAAAGCATGTTCCGCTTCGTTGTGAAAATTCACGAAGCCTAATCGTACACAACACAATTCATGATGCTTAGTTGTTGTTGCAATTGTTAAATAGATATACAAACGTGACATTGGATAGCTTTCTTCTTTTCGTAGCTCTTAGAAGGAATAAATTTTGAACGAACATTATTATGCCTACTTCTTATTGAAATTACGAGAATAAATGTTTACGTGCACAAAATATAGTTTTCCAAAATAGCTTGTCTTGCAAATTATTTGAGTTTTTGATAATGACCCAAAGTTTGTTTACTTCATATTTATCCATGGCTCTAAAGAATGTGGCCAGTATCTGCCTTCTGGTCATTGTTTTTATTTAAAATAGGGCTTATGAGAAAAACTATCAAATGCGTATCTATTATAAGTCTTATGTACTCTTACGGCGGGCGCTATACAGGGGATGAGGGAAGCAGGAAGCGGGGAATAAGCAGCTGACCAACCAGACAACAGCGTTGGCGCCGAGAGGGGAGAAGATGCTGCCACACCTCGTTTTGCAGCCTGCTGCGTTTCTTATAGCTCTGGACTGATCGCTTCACCGCTCCCCACTTCCCTTGCCAGCATGTAGAGCACCCGCCATAAGACTGGACAAGAGCTATGGTTTGAAGTTCTATGAAGATATTTCCCGGCACAGTAAAAATAACATAGCTTATATTCCTTTAGATAAATGCATTTGAAATGGAATAATCATCAATTGTGTTAATTTATTTTTGAAACTTCAACAAGATTTGTGCTAGTGATATTAATTTACTCTTAAAGTTGAACCAGGTGTTAGTAAATTTCAAAAATGATTAAGATAAATATGAACTGAGTACAAACTATTCGTCCCTTGAAAATTGTGGTTACAACAATTTACAACGAATTCTTTTAGACGATTAAATCTTATTTTCAAGGGGACTTTATCTACTTTTTAGCTATTAATTCCGTGTTATGTAATAAGATTAATTTGATGTACTTGTATGTGATATCAAAGTCTGTGGGTCATGACCTTTGAATTATTGGTGGAAACTTGGTGCATAACTCACCAATAGATATATATTTTTCCAGGTTATCTAGGAAATTGTTTTCCCTGTCTCCTTGCTTTCAACGCCCATGACTGAGTATAACATTGTAGATAAACACTTTTTTCAATTGACAGGCGAGTAATAAATGTAGGCGAGTGGAATACTAATTAGCGGCATAAAATTCACGTTTAAATAATAAAGCCATAATAAGTTGAACTACATAATCTTTTATTACATAAATAGTCCTTGTTTAAAAATAAATTGAAATAAATGAAAATGATATTGTGCTATTGATTTGTTTTCTTATCTTGAAAATAATGCAAGATGATACTAGAAATTTAATGGCCGCACCAATTTCCTTCATTTGCTTCAACTTCGTCCATTCGTCTTCTGATCGAGCGGATACAGGCTTTTAGGTATCGTCTACTTTCCACAACTTCTAGCCATGTACTCTCAACTAAGCTCCAGAGTTGCTGTTGGTTACGAATTCGTCTTTCATTTAGAGTGTTGTTCATTACCCTCTGCACCTCTGCCCATACGTTTTCAATTGGGTTGAAATCAGGGCTCTTGGGCACCCAGGGTGTAAATTCAATGTCTGCGTTTGCGTCAGCGAATCTCTGTACGCGAGTCGCGACATGGATGGAGCACATATCCTGTAGGTAAAAGAAAAGTAGATTTGAAGAAAACACATAAATACACAATACAGCATGTGTGATCACTACTAAATTATAGATTTTCTTTTTGTAATGATAGCCAATAATAAACGTGATGTGATGTATTGTAAAATTTCATGACACTGCAGTATTGAACTACTACTCCAACAGCCTACATGTGCTAAAGTAAAGTCCTCCCCTGACGACTGAGCTACCGTGGCTCACCTGCATGTGGTACAGCTGCAATGTGCATTAGAGGGTTTGGTATTATCGCAATAGAAACAATGATCTCGACGACGAAAATTCACAAATAAGAATAAGTTTTGGGGTTTGTTAATTTGGTGTTTTAAATCCATTTTATGCACAGTAATGTTAATCGGGACTAGACCTACAGTTTAAAGTATGATCTGAGCCACTATATGCCTCCTCCTGGAATCAAACCCGATACTCCTTGATTACAAGACCACGACGTCACCACTGCGCCACCGGGGAGGCCCTAAATAAGAATGAGTCGCAAGGTATCAGTACTACCTAATCTGGCATGCAATCTCGAATAAACACATTCTACTCTACGTAACCATTACCTCCAATGATAACATTTTGTAAAAAATAAAGACATTAGGAGAGTAAGTGTTAAATGTTAGCTATGTTGGATAGTCTATATTTCAAATGTGATATATCTTAGGAATTTATCTGTTGCATTTGATAGTTAATTCTCTGTTCTATTTGATAGTTATGGGGTACTGCATGTAACAAAGAATGAAAATAGAATAAAATAGGACGACTTCATTGAATAGCTGCTAAGAGAAAGTTTTCTCTGTACACACTGAATTTACAAAGAATCGGAGACGACGTGGCACTTCATTCTGTCTTTTTACTCTACATCTTGTGTTGTTTTAAGGGATGGAATTCTGGTGATTCGAAGCAGATGATATCTGCTTAGTGGTGTGTTTATTTCAATGAGTGATCACACTGTAGAAAAATTACAGAATAAAAATAGTAATGGACAATATTGACCTACTATTATTTTTGCCATTAGGTGTAGGCTTAGATATAGCTGCAATACTGCCATAACATTGGTGGTCACATCTAATACTCAACAGTATCTCGCCGACCATCATGGCTGAGTGATTGACACTTCGCGCTACGACGCCAAGGATCCTGGGTTCGATACCCGATGGAGGTACATTGCACACTTCGGATCCCACTTTAAGGTGTAGGTCCAGTCCCGATTAGCCTTACTGTGCATAAAGTGGACTTAAAACACCAACTCAATCAATCAATCATGATATGAAAACCACATATATGTTGTATATGTGTATAACATTATGTAATGAAGATAGACCACTATTATTGAACGTTACAGATGCAAGACATTGATACTAATCTGCAAGGGAAGCAACATTACTTCTTTGTACTTACATGTTGTTGTCATAACAAGCAAAGGAAAAATAAACCAAGTCATTGGCACATTTTCGTATTTGAAGTAGTGGCTAAAGCATACATGCATTTTCCCTTCATTTTCAACATCACATCCCCTAAATTTCATTCCGCACCCCCTCAGCACCCCTAGATTGTTAATCCTGGCACCGCCGCTGCCTGTAAGATAACTTGCAGACTTCTAGTCAGACATTCCGTGCCTCGGTTCTGCACGTTTCCCTGTAGTGAGTGTTACACCATTTGATTTCAAAAGGATATATTGAAATGTTACACCACTACGAAACCTACCAACTAAATAATAATTTACCTCGAATTAAAAGACTAATGATCATGCTACCTTCTCACGGTCAAAATACCGCGACCATTCAACAAACGTCATTGGGCAGGTCATACTTCTTACTCTTGCTTTCTGATTCGGCTTTTCTCTGGGTGTCAGTGGGCGTTAAACTTTATATTGGGATTTCTGACTCTGCAGATAAAAGCAGGTAGTAGACGTTATATGTGTTGGAGGCACAACCTTTCCAGCGAAGCTGCTAGTTTTGTGTTCTGTCTTGGTCAGCGTTATGTAAACATAAATCATTTTGATCGTTGTGACTAACACAAAATATTAAGGTAAAATAAAATAATGAAGCTACAAAAAATGCATTACTTCGCTTGAACTACAAGGGTCGTTCAAGGTTGACCGAGACTTTTATTTCTGCAGAGGAAATAGGTAGCAGAAGAAACACCAAACTATGTCAGTTTTTCAAAGTATTCACCGTGCACGCCGAGGCACCGTTGCCATCATTCTGGCAGCTCCCGAATTCCTTTGGCATAGAAAGAACTTGGTTGTTGTCGTAGCCACTGGAGGACATCGCTCCGCAGTGCTTCGTCTGTCGTGAATTTCTTCCCTCCCAGATGGTCTTTAAGGGGTGCAAAGAAATGATAATCACTGGGGGCTAAATCCAGACTGTAGGGGGGATGGGGCAGAACTTCCCAGCGCATGTCGGCCAGAGTTGTTGTTGTCACATTGGCCGTTGCATTTCCAGACAACCTCCCAGGTCTTTTCTTGTGAATGGACTTTCGTACAGCACCACTCAACAATGTGGAGTAATACTGGGCATTAATCGTGCTCCCTTTGTCCAGAAAATCCACATGGATAACGCCCTTCATGTCCCAGAAGACACTTGCCATGATCTTTCCAGCGGACGGCTGCGTTTTGCTTTTCTTGGGGGCGGGGAACCTTTATGCCGCCACTCCATGCTGCGTCTTTTGGTCTCTGGGGTTGAATTGTGCAACCATGTTTCATCACACGTGATGATGGATTGCAACAATTCATCACCTTCTGCTCGAAACCGATTCAGAAGCTGTTCACAGACCGTCCTGCATGTCCACTTCTGATCGAATGTCAGCTGGCGGGAAACCACCTTGCACAGATTTTGCGGAAGCGTAAGTGGTCGTGAATGATTGTCTCAACACTCCCGACACTGATATTCACCTCGGCAGCAATATCCCGCACTGTTACTTGCCGGTTCTCAAGAATCATTTGCTCAACACGTGCGATATTCACTGGTGTGACTGCAGTTGGGCGAATGTGTCCATGCGCTTCATTTGTCACCAGCTCCCGTCCTTCGCGAAACTGCTCACACCATTCATACACTCTTGTCTGCGACATCGTTTGTTCACCATACTGTGCTTGCAATCGTCTGAAAATCTCAGCTGGTTTCACTTTCTCCTTAACGAGAAATTTGATTTCACACCGCTGCTCCTTAACGAGAAATTTGATTTCACACCGCTGCTCCACAGCCACAGACACACTGCTTGCCATCATGTTCGCTGCAACTGCTGCGCATGCGCGAAATACGTCATGCCGGGCACTAGTTACTCGCGAAGGAATACATTACGTCACCCGAACATTTCATCATGATCCGGCTATTCATCAATTTTTTACGTACGAAAATCCCGGTCAACCTTGAACGACCCTTGTACAATAACTATCGAATAGCTTGGCAGAACATGAAAAAAATATTTCCCTATTGATGCACAGAAACGTGAATCTGCTCTGTGAGAAATTGAACAAACATTCACTTTAATAACTATTTCCTTTCAAGTACTTGTATTATTAATCTAAAGTAAAATGCCATACCTGCTAAACTTTGAGTATACCCTCTGGATATAATATACGTGCTGATGGAATCAACATATCTTGTAGGATGGTTACATATTGTGCAGCATTCAGGTTTTCATCTATTTTCCACAATGCACCCCCTCCTCGGGAAGAAATCCATCCATATGCATGGACAGAGAAACGTCCACTTCGCGACCGATGTGCAATGAAATGTGGGTCGAATCTACTGTCCTTAAGGCGGTAAACACGTATTGGGCCGCTCGAAGAGTTCTGAAACACTTTTTCATCAGTAAATATTACTTCATGCCATGGATAAGTTCTATACAGAGAAATGAACACGAGCCTATCAATTTTTTGATCCTCCGTCAAATGTTCCTTCACGGCTGCACGGCGAGAGACAATTCCTACCTCTTTCAATCGCCTACGAGCTGTGAGAGACTTACCAGGGAAACCAGTAGCAGCCACAAGTTCACTCGATGAGGAAAATGGCCTTCTCCTGGCATAGTCGCGCAGTGCCATGTCTTGTTGTGGAGTGGAAATTTTGGGTCGACCAGATCCTTCCTTGCGTTTGACCGTTCCTGTTTCCTGGTAATACCGCCACCATCTCTGGGCAGTGCGAGCATGAACACCATACCGCGATCCTGCAACAGCTGCAGACACCCCACCTTCCTCAATGAGTCCAATCACTTTGCTCTGTAAGTTCTCACCGGCCTGTTCCATGACTGTATTTCCGAATCTGGCGTACATGACCCTTTATATACATTTCTGGTCTGTCGTCTGCTCGGCTGAAATTACTACTCAATCAAAAACAATGTTCATTTAGCAAGCACAACAGTTGAAATGCGAACGTTTCCGATGTTGTTTCAGAACAGATAGAACTCTTAATAGCCCCGACTAGTTCGCTACACTTCTTAACACTCGTTGTAGTGCAGGTATATCGTGGGGCCAGGCTGGTCCAAGGAAATTACGTTGAATTGCAGTACTCAATTTCATAAGATTCAACAAATGCCTGTCGGCTGCTTTAAACATTCATTTGATAAGTTAGCACATGCCATGTGACCATACACCACACGGTGCACCACTCTAGAACGTAGTGCAAATACACTGCCCTCCAGAAATTAAGCAACAACAAGAAAATGTGAGGTAAAAGAGAAAACAGTTGGAGAAAAGAGAAGAAGAGTGGTGGGCATGCTGAAAGAAAGCAACGAATGCGTTAGGGAAAACAGGTGAGTCATAAAGTGGGACACTTGTTTCTTTCGTTACAAATAAAATATGTACACCCTCCGGCCTTGTGTTTGATTCTATTGGATGATCACCATTTGTTGCTTAATTTATGGAAAGCAGTGTATAAAGAAAGGTGGTATGAATGTCACAAAACATTAATTAATTATAATAATTAAAGCAAAATGTACTATATTTACGTCAAAGTCGATTTACATGGAGAGGCTACAGCTTCGAAATTGAGTTTGTGGTTGTGACTGTAATTGTAGGATACCCCATAGGTATTGAAAGTCAAGGCTCTAGTGTGCACTAGATTGGTTCATTTGTGGTGACATGCTCAGGAATTTATAAAGAGGTAGGTGGATATAAAAGGGTGTTAGTGCTTCTTTATTTTTTAAACAGTGAACTCATATTTTAATATCAGCTACGTTACGAAGGGTTACGGATGTCCCCTACATCTCTCTGTCCATCTCATTATCTCACTTGGGAACGAATTAGTATTGCAGCAGTCATACTGAAAAAAATCACACGTGACAATGACGAAAAATTAGATTTACCGAAGGAATAGTTTTAATATTTTATAACCCAAGGCGCGACAGCCCTTGAAGGGCTTATCTCGATCTCCCGACTGCCAATCTCACTCCCACAATCCTACCTAGAGGTGTGGACATCTTCAACTGGTAACGAGGTGACGTGGATCAGCACGTCGAACCCTCAGCCATTATAGAAGATATCTGAAACCGGGTTACTCCAGTCACTCGTAGCTCCCCAATTTCCTCATGATGGTGGGTTGCCACCGGTCCTATACACAGGCCGAGAAGCCAGGTGGACTCAAACCCATGCCATGCCGTCCCTCAGTCAGAGTTCAAAGTATAGCACCTTAGACCGCACCGCCACAAAGGACAGTTTTCATATTTGGTTTCTTATAAATGTCGACAATACATTAATTTTTTTATGCACCAAAAAATAGTGAAACAAATAGCCGGTTCTGCAAGAGATTTGATCTTCAATCAACTAGGCCGTTATTTTTAACAATTTCCCACTTTCTCACTCAAAAAGCTTCGTTAAACGTTTGTCGTAAGAGTCGTTAGCAATCTGGTAAATCGTATTAACATATCTGCTGTCTATCACAAATTTATTTTACAACCTGGAGTAGATTATGAGGTCTGCAATTTAGAACTAGACTTTTCTGGTAAGTACTTCTCTACCGTCTACAATAATAAATCAATCAAGGTCAACATATCTCATATTTTGTAAAAGCTAAGTGTCATTGTTGCATGTTACAAATGATTTCTCATTCCACCGTTAGTTCCAGATTTCGAAACAGCCACCGCGTATTTGCATTCTGGTAACCAGCGTGAAATGTGTTTCCCACATTTTGCAAGGTCACGTGAACCCTTGTCAGTTGTATTGGATGCCTGTGAAAATGTTACTTCATACGTCATGGCGCTGTGGTGGATTTCATCCCTTCCCCTTTTACCTTGAACGGTAGTAATCCTTGACTGGGCACGACGAAACAATCACATAAATCGCATGCCATATGTATTATTTCGAGCTCCTAGGTTTTGGAAAGTAAAATAACGAAAAAGTATGTAACATAAATTCATAATAGTTGGCTTCTTTGAGTATTATTTCATGTCACTTTTTTACTTACTCCTCTGAAATTTTTGTCTACTGTTTTCAGTAGATGAGCCACATCACAACCTCAATTTTCGATAGATTGATTGATTTGGTATTTTAAGTCCAGTTTATGCACAGTAAGGATAACCGGGACTGGGCCTACAGTTTAAAGTGGGATCCGAACCATGTGACGGTCCTGTGGATCCTCACAATATAATTAATTATATGTTTATTGAAATTATTAATTTCATATTATACAAATCACTTTATATTAACGGTTCAAAAAAAATGTATAATTATTACTTTGTACAACGTTAATTATATTTTATGTTATTCATTGCACTATACGTTGTATAAACGAGATATTTGGAATTCTAACGTTGCTATAGCAACGAGAATCAATAGTCATTATGTGATAGTGTGTCATATAAGTACTAGTGAACTGCATATTGCTCAGTTATTTCACTAATATATAGACCCATAGAAGTTGTATCTTCACCTTCGCGTTTTAGTTTCAAATATTTACGAACGAAATATAATCGTGCAAATGATTGAATTGTGAACGTCACAGTATAATTGGTGGTCCAGTATTGTGGAACGTTATCAGCATGATCTTGAGTGATGTGTTTTGCGTGTTAACTTACACCATTTTTCTCGTGAATCTAGTTTGTACATAAAGTTATATTATGTACGCATCAAGTAATCCTTATAATCTGAGGTCCAAAACAAGTCTTACAGCTAGATCTATCAATTGTGGTGATGAACCTGATGAATCACAAAATAAGAATGGTGCCATGAATATGGTGAAGTGCTGCAAAGATCCCGATAAGGAAAGGTTGGTAGCTTGTGAAAATTGTGGCCATTGGTATCATTTACAATGTTTGGGTTTGTCCGATAAGCATTGGGAGTTATACCAGTTAAATGAAAATTATTTCTGTACAGATTGTGATCCATCTTATGATCCGTTCAGTATTGAAGCTTTTGTGCAATGGAAAAGAAGTCAAGAAAATGTTCAAGAAATTGACATTCGTCCTTCTGTGTTGGCAGAGATGTCAACGGGGCAAAGTAATGTTCCTTTTCAAATGTTTGATCTGCTGGCAGAGTTAAGAAAAATCAGCGAGTCACAATAGATGGAATTTACAAAAATTACGGAAACTCAAGATTCTATGAAGCAAACTCAAGATTCTATGAGGCAAACTCAAGAGTCTCAACAGCTTGAGTTTACAAAAATGAGGCAAACTCAAGAGTCTCAACAGCTTGAGTTTACAAAAATGAGGCAAACTCAAGAGTTTCATCAGCTTGAGTTTACAAAAATCAGGGAATCTCAACAGGAAATTCAAAATTCACAGCAACTACTCAAGCTTGACTTCCACGAATTGAGTACATCGTTACAAAAGGAATCAGCTGAAGTTGCCGAGTCCTGCAAATTAGCAACACGTTCATTACATCAGGAAATGGAAAGAGAAGTGCAAGGACTAACAGAAAAAATCGAGGAAGTCAACACTACTTGTACAGAGAATTCTCATAAACTTGCTGGGTTGAATGATCAGATTACAGAATGCCAGAACAATGTTTCAGGGTTGTCTCGGCAAGTTCAAAGACTTGAAGTCGTTGTGAGCAAGGATGAAATAACTAAGCGCGTGGAAGCATGTGAGGAAAATATTACTAAGTTAACATCTAATATTTCGACTAATGTTGAATCAAGTAATCCTGTACAAGTTTACAGTTCTCATGTGAATAGTAACTGTCAACCTGGTATTCCTGCACGGAACCTAACCTCTCCTAAATCATCTGATTCTTCAGCGTGTGATGTGTCTGATGATGAACACAATCGCATTGCTTCACAAAGACACAAACGTTCTAGAAATAATCGAGTGAGAACTAGTAATACTAACAAGTTATGTCAATCAAACCGTTCTTTATATTCTGATGGTTCTGGTCAGGAAAGAAAGAGGCAAGTAAACCAAAAGTCAGCAAATCCGCAGAATCATCGATGTGACTATCCTGACAATTGTATGCGTTCGCTTACTCAAGAACCTCGACGGTTGGTAAGATTGAATGAACTTACTGTTCTTCCTAAATATTCTGGAGATCCTGAAAAATCAAGCCCACGTAAGTTTATTAAAACTTTAACGTCCTACTTAGACTTACTGCAAGTTCCTGACATGCAAAGGCTTGAATGTATTACTAATTGTTTTCAAGGACCTGCAGAAGGTTGGTATAATACTCATGTTGATTCGTTTACATCGTACAAACAGTTTGTTGACGAATTTCTGAATCACTACACGTCTTATTCGTAAACTCAGGCTCAATTATCTGAACTTAGAAGTCGTAAATATGATCCTAAATCGACGAGTAGTATGGAAGTTTTTGCTATTCGTACGCATTCAGCATATTATAATTTAGTTGATCGTCCGAATGATGCAGAAGTTATTGATATTTTAATCAATCAGTTGCCCACATCTATTGCACAAACAATATTAGCTGCTAGATTAGTTAAAATGGATGATGTAATTGCTTTACTAAAGAGGTTGGATTTAGTGAATTCAAGATCAAACAAGAGTTTTAATGTTCATGATAATGTACGTGAAAAAAATTTCCGACATGCTGGGAATAATTCTAAAAGTTTTACCGACAATAATAGTGCAAGGGCAAAACTGAGAGTTCAAAGTGTTGCTAAAAGTTCATCGTTTGTGAACGATGATGAACCTAATGGAAATCAAGGTTTAAGACGTAACGTAAGACCTAATGATAGTGTTCATTTTGTTTCTTCTAGCGATGAAAATAAAAGAATTAAGATTCCACGTACAGATGTTCCATTTGTTGCTGAAAACCAACAATCAAACTCCAGCCAGAAGACGATGATATTTAATAGAAATAATAATTTTGGGAAACCTAACCTAACAGACCATATAATCGTTACAGACGTAATGGTGCAGGAACTCAAAATTTCCGGCAAAATAGAAGTCCACAAAGCTCACGATACTTCAACAATAATGGCAGATTTATGAGCAACAGTTTCAATGCCAGAAACGAGCAAGAACAACAACAATTTACACTGCGTCCTAACTCTGAGTTCTCTAACAATAATTTCCACTCATTCCAACCATGCAGTGTATGTGCCAATTGCCGATATTCGTCTTCTCAGTTGTCAACGGGAAACAGTTGCAATGCAACTGCAGTGGCGAATACTCCATTAAATGAAAATGCTCCATCTTTCGATCCAAGAGAAACTTCTTGTAAACAGTTCATTTCTTCTGCCCCTGAAGCAACATTAAACGAACGTCGCGGGTGAACGTGGACCAGTTTGCTCGCACCAACATAATGGAGGGTCCGTCTAAATCATGTCGTAGTAATAATATAGGCACAACTTGTCAGTATGCTGTATTAAGTAATTCCGTTTTTATCTGAAGTTGATCATTGTTATCCACTTTCAATATTTTTTCAATTAGATTGGTACGAAGATGAACCTACTTGGATTTTAAATGATACTGGTATACCTACTCCTATTACTGATCAACCTTTGATCACAGGAACAGTTTGCGGTATTACCATACAGTGTGTCATCGACAGTGGAAGCCAGTGTAATTTAGTCAGTTATGAATTATGGTGCAGTATAAAATCAATTATTCCGAGTGCCAAACTGGATACAGTGGATCAACTTAAGTTATTGCCGTTTGCAGGACATCAGAAGTTTTGTGTTGCTGGTCGGAAGATTATAAGTATTTCAATTAACTCGGAAGTGTTTTCTTTGGAGATGTTTGTATTGAAGCAACTGCATGATGAATTAATTCTCGGAATACCATTTTTAAGGCAATACAAAGCTGTACTCGATTTTAGAAGAAACAAAATTAGTTTGATGGCATCTACAGGTTCCGAATTGGTTCAGCCATTTAACTGTAGCAAAAGCACAACTGATAGGGATCGCTGCCAGATGCAGGAAGTTACTATAGTCAAAGAAGCAGAAAATTTACTTGTCGTTTCTCTAGATCAGATCACAACGAAGGTGCGGTCGTGTGAATCACTCAACACGGAGCAGCAGTCTCAGCTTGAGAATCTAATAATAGAATATCATAGGTTGTTTTCTGATCGACCCCGATCTGCATTCGTAGAACCTTATCAAATTGAACTAGACACAAAGGAACCAATCAAGGCACCTATATATCCGGTACCGTTCGCCAAAAGAGCAGCGTTAGAAAGGGAACTAGAGAAATGGAAGGCCTGGGGAATAATTAAAGAGATGTCTTCGCCTTATTTAAACCCAGTACATATCGTTCCAAAATCTAACGGTGAGTGGCGTCCAGTAGTAGATTTTCGTCGCCTAAACCAACATGTAATTTCACCACTTACCCATGTTGAACCTATAAACGAGCTACTTGAACATTTTAAGGGTGCAAGATATTTTTCTTCGATTGATCTCTCCTGTGGATATTTTCAAATACCACTTACACCCGACTCATATAAGTACACAGCTTTTTCGTATCGAGGACGACAGCACGTGTTTTGTTACTTGCCATTTGGTATAAAATCAGCTGTTTCTGTTTTTGTTGAAAGAATGAATAAGGTGTTTGGACCAGAGACTCATTCATTTCTGATGATATATGTGGATGACATTTTAATATTTAGCCCAACAATAGAGAAACATTTTGAACATCTTGATTATGTTCTACAGACATTGCAGAAGACGAACATTTCCATAAAATTTGCCAAATGCAAATTTTTCCAAACGGAAATTAAGTTTTTGGGTCATGTGGTGTCTGGTTCCGAGATTAAGGTCGATCATGATAAAGACTCAGCTATTCTACAGTTTCCTGTTCCTCAAAACAAAAAGTCACTTCGCAAATTTTTAGGACTGGCAAATTGGAGGAATCGTTTTATACAGGGATTTTCAGATATCGCTAGTCCATTATATCATCTTTTACGCAAGAATGTGCCATTTTATTGGACACCTCAGTGTCAAGAAGCTTTCTTGTTATTAAAGAATGCTCTAATTTCAGCACCAGCATTGAGTCAACCCGACTTTGAGTTGAGGTTTTGTGTTTCTGTTGATGCAAGCCAGAAAGGATTGGGTTGTGTACTTTGGCAAGTTGATAATGATGAAATTTGTGTCATACAATACGGCAGTCGTGCTCTTAGGGGATTACATTTAGTACACACGAATTGGAATGTTTAGCTATATTATTTGCTCTGGAGAAATTTGCTATATATCTTAAAGGAACTGATTTCAACTTATATTCAGATCATAAGTCATTATCTTGGCTTAAAACTGCACAATCACTTAATTCTCGTCTTACGAGATGGGCTCTCAAACTGCAGTGTTTTGATTTCACGTTATATCATGTCCCAGGAGTTTCGAATAATATTGCTGATACGTTGAGCAGATTTCCGCCTTGTACTACTTATTCTGCACTTGATGATAAATTATATATCAATCAAGTAATTGTGGAAGATTCATAAGATGATACTTCTTCTATTTGGTTAAAAGCTCAAGGAGCAGATGAAAAATGCAATAATATAATTTCTCACCTGGAAGATAGTACAACTGATAAAAACTTTTCAAAGTATCTTCTTCACAACAAAATTCTTTTTCATAAACCCAATTCAGATGAAATTTGTAAACTTGTAGTGCCACGTGAGCTTATACCTTTGGTATTACACAAAATGCATGATTTAAATGGACATTTTGGTTATCAGAAGGTTTTAGCAGCTTGTAGAAGGGCATATTTTTGGCCGTACATGAGAAAATCAATTAGAAATTACCTGAAAGATTGCTTAGAATGTGCACGAACAAAGATTGTAGGTCGGCCATTGCGGAGAGATGAATATCACGTCGTTTCTCACCAACCTCACGATTTCCTCTCTACTGATTTAATCGGAAAATTACCAAGATTACGTACATATGAATATCTCCTCACAATTGTAGACGTTATGTCAAAGTTTGTTATGATTTATCCGTTAAGAAAAGCGACTGCCAGGGAAATTATCAATCGTTTTGAAGAACATTATTTTAAACATTACCCTGTATGTAATGTATTATTATCAGATTGTGGAAGCCAATTTACATCAAATGAGTGGAAAGCCTACATGGATTCAAGGAAAATTAAGCATATTACTACTACTACATACAATCCGAAATCTAATCCTATTGAGAGGTACAATAAGGAGATTGTTAGGTTACTGCGATTATTCTGCAATGATAATCACACCAGTTGGTATCCAAAAATAAATTCTATTATTCAGTTATTAAATCATTCATGCTCTTCAGTTATCGGATTATCTCCTAGTGAACTTTTCTTACATGAAGATATGAAGGACTCAATATTTGAAGAAATCAGCTGGCCAGAACAAATTAAATCTTTGCCATGGAAACGCAAATTGTTTTTAGCAGAAATCAGGATTAGACAATCTAGAAGAAGTAGAAAGATTAAGAATGCATTGAACTCGATCAAACTTCAAACAGGAGATTTGGTTATGATAAAAAATAGGCAAGTTAGTTCTAAAATTAATAGCCAGATTCATAAATTGTTCAACTTGTATATTGGGCCATTCCTTGTTAAGGAAATTAAGGACAATAATGCAATTCTTTACACAATGAACCAGCAATATTATGACAAAATGAACTTTTCAAATCTTCGAGTGTTTAACTGTTCGGAAGAAAAGAGGAATCAACTCTTGTCTGAAAATTAAATTTATGAGAGTAGAGAGTAGATACTGAAAAATTGAAACCATTCTGTTTATTATTTTGTACAATTGAATGTTCTGTTATGGTCTGATTTGTAATTACCTGTTAGGCACTAATCTGTTTATGTGCACATTGTTGTCGAATGTCGGATAATATTGTGCATTTGTAACTTGGTTTTAGTTATGTTGATAAACATCTGACTGATTTTTCAATGAAAACTCCTCCTTGCTGTTTCCTAGTTTTCATTTTCCCGGAGGAGGGGAATGTTGTGACGGTCCTGTGGATCCTCACAATATAATTAATTATATGTTTATTGAAATTATTAATTTTATATTATACAAATTACTTTATATTAACGGTTCAAAAAAAATGTATAGTTATTACTTTGTACAACGTTAATTATATTTTATGTTATTCATTGCACTATACGTTGTATAAACGAGATATTTGGAATTCTAACGTTGCTATAGCAACGAGAATCAATAGTCATTATGTGATAGTGTGTGTGACAAAAATGGAAATATAAGTACTAGTGAACTGCATATTGCTCAGTTATTTCACTAATATATAGACCCATAGAAGTTGTATCTTCACCTTCGCGTTTTAGTTTCAAATATTTATGAAAGAAATATAATCGTGCAAATGATTGAATTGTGAACGTCACAACCACTTGTGACTCCACCGTGTATTGAACCTGGGCCCTTGATTACAAGGCCTCAATTTTCGAAGCTGTAGCCTCTTTATGTAAAACGACTTCGAAGTATAAATATGATAATATAATATAATATATATGATATAATAGATATAGTTAATTAAATACTCATTGTAACCGATGTTATTAGTAATATTTGCGACATCATTAAAGCAAAAATATAGACCTTTATCCCATTTTTCTGCTGATTCGCGATAGTAAAACAATATTTATCCAATAGCAATGTTATGCCAACATTTGGTAACAACCTATTTGTTCTTCCACCTGTGGAGACGATTGTGAGTCACGCCTCTTCCTTTTCGGAAACGAATGCCACTCTGATTGGCAGATCGATTCTTTTCCAGCAGTCCATGTAAAACGACTTTGAAGTATAAATATAGTAGATTTTGCTTAAATGTTTTGTGACATTTATACCACCTTTCTTTAATATGCTAGAAAAGAGCGTTCGGGTGTGTTGTTTATAAAGAAGCGGGTGGAGATTATATTTCTAATTCACATTGAACGAATTGGCCTTCCCTTATAATCATGCTGTATGAAGAAACAAACTAGTGGGGTAGTGGTTATCGCACTGGGTTGTCACTCTAATGGTCGTAGGTTCAAATCCCCATGGTGGCAAAAACTTTTCGTAAGCTTTATTCCTTCCTTATTGTTGCTATTTGAATTAGTCTTCTTTGCAATTAACAACGAAAGATTATACAATTAACTCTCTCTCTCTCTCTCTCTCTTTCAAAATGAAAAGATGAGGACAGGTTTCTTATTATCAGATTGGTAATTTAGTGGTCTAAACGCATCTAAAATCCAAAATACTAGATCGACGTTATTTTCCTACTGAATTCTAAGTCCATGTCTATTTTATGCACAGATAGACTAATCGGGCCTGGACCTACAGTTTAAAGTGAGATACGAACCACTGTGTGTCTCCACCGGATCTACGACCCAGAACCCCTTCTTATCCTGCACTGAACTTCAACAAACAGCTCCCTGCCCCCATTTCTAGAATAAATTTACATTAAATATGGTATTCATAAGATAGTCATTATTGACTGTTTTTATTACTGAATGTCAAATAAAACATTTTCTACAACTAAAATAATCACCTCTTCGTCCTCTCTCTCCCAATATATTTCTGTTCCTCTCTTTCTCCCCTCCCCCCACACATGCATCAAAATAAATATTTTCTTATGCTTGTATGTGTATAAATATAAAATTCAATACCCTACTTTCCGTCACCCCTCTCCCTCTCACACAACCCCTCATTATTATAAGCGTTCACCAGATCATAGTGGTAATGTCTTGTAACCAGTGTGTCTTTTCCAAGTTCCAGTCAGGTCGCATAATGTTTCACATTCCAATTTAAATGTATCCCGAGTCATGATCAGCCTATGTGTGCAAAAAGTGATGTTAAACAAACTCTTGACCTCAATAATGCAATTTGTGTATTTTCTTTCAGCTGTGGTTCCCTCTTTTCGCGAAAAATAACGAATTAACTTAACCATTAACTCAACAAATAAAAATGCATCTCTAAATCAATTAATGAAAACTGTTATTACACCCAAACCACTATTTTATCATAAATGTAAATGAAATGTCAGCTCACGTACTGAAAACAATATTTAAACTGTTCTAATGAGTGATGCATGATTGCCAAACCCATACATGAATGCATATATTAAGTTCGTGAACTATAATTGGGACAATTTAATACTAATTTGAAACGATTAAACGCAATTATAGCGACAAAGTAAACTTTTGCGCAATCTGTCTGCTGATTCGCGTTATTGAAACAATATTTAACCAATGGGGACGTTATCTCTTGTTTGAAAATGCTGCATTGGTTGAACTTCCTGTGGACAAGACCGTGAGTCACGCCTCCTGCTCCTCCGAATCGAACTTCACTCTGATTGGAGGATCGTGTATTTCACAACACTTCCTCGTTTCAGAGCTACCAACATAATTTCGTAAGACGTAGGACTTAGAAAAATTCATGCGACAGATTTTTCGAACATGACTGTACACAGCCATTTCTTTCATGGTTCGATTTCTATTTATGTCTGTTAACACATACCGTGGAGTTGTAGCGATCACTTACTGGATGTTTGCTTGAGAATAGTTTTTCACTTCCATGTTCTGCTATAGGATTCTGCATCTCGCCATTTGTTTACTGTCGTCTTGGTTACAGATTGCAATTGCCATATAGATCACGTGTGGTGAGAAGGATATTTCATAGTTAAGTTAGGTGAGTTGGGTTTAGTGCTCTTAGCATTCAAATAAAATCTCTAAATGTCTTCATGGTTAGGTCAGGGCCAGGATTGGTGCTCTTAGTGTTACAGTAATTTCCCTAAATGCTCGCAACATCTCACCATGTTGGTGCTGGTCTCAAGCACAACACCTCTTCGAGCCTCATGTCTGCAGTACTCTGCGGAATGTCTTCTTGATGGAAAGTGAGGATATTTGCGTACGGTACCTTTTACAACTTCATTTTGCTGATATATAAGACATTTCACATCTGCAAACAGTGGTAATTACTTTCAGAAAGCTTCAAATTTACTTTCAAAATCAGTTTTCCTATTCTGGAATACTTTCTCTTTCTTCTGTCGGCAAAAATGCTTTCTCAATTGGAAGAACAGAGGCTTGCATAAGGCACTTTTTAGATCTTCTTTTCACCATTAAAATACTCTTTTTTGGAACTCCAAACAGTAGTAATAATTACATTAGTCTATTTCCTATGAATCTTTGAAAAAGTAATTAAACATTCAGAACAGTTACCCACCTGACTCAAAGACAGATCTTTTGTCATGCTTCCCTGCAATTTTGGTTCAACCAATGTACACATGGCTGACGCTTGAAGTCAAATTCTGAGAGACTTTTTTCATATAAGCTGGCAACACTGCCAATCTTACACATTGTTATTATCCCCCCCAAGAGTATGAGTGTATCAACTTTACATTATGGTAGGAATATACAACTGCAAAATACTACATTTTTTTTCCATTGACACTATTGTCGTGGCTACAGCGAAATGCTGAATACGAACTTCTTTTTTTGTAGCTATTTGAAAAATTTTGATTTTGTTCTTCTTCCCCTTACCTTTCATTATTGGGAGGACCAAAGTATAACTTTCACTTCCACTAAAAGCCCTGTTTGCCAAGAAAAAAAAAAGTCATCTCTCTATGACATGGAGTTCTCGAGCTACTTTTCTCTTTCTTTTTTGTACATCACAGCAAGTTTCAAAATTGCACACTTGAAATGTTCCAGTTGAGAGAGGCTGGACACATGTAGGTGACTCCATATACTGAAGGGTAACAGGAGAATTCTGTAGGTTAAGGGTTATTGTTCATGTATGTGTATATTAATATAAAGTTGTTCCTTGGGTATTTATGAAAAAAATAAATTAAAAATGTAGCTTGCAAATTGTTGTATTTCAGAATTGCTTTAATTCTACAGAATTTCTAATAAATTGTGAGCATTGAGCTACTCATATTTTGTTTAACATAAATATCTAACTTGGGTTATCCAATAGATAGCTATTCTTCCACTGAGGTAAAAAGATAAGATGTACCCCTTTTACATTTTAATTAATTGGAGAAACTAGAGAAGTAAGGGAACATACTTTAAATAACTTTTTTCTGAATACCTCCACAATATTTTCCCTGTGAAATAAACGGGCGGTAAATATTTTCCCATCAAGCTGAACATTTTCTTCTTATAATAGTTTTCACTTAAAATAATTCATTTAATCTGGATTCTGTATTCTCAGTTAAAAAGTATGTATCCCACTGTTACATCGATTCAGGAATGAATACACATCACCAGGTTCGGCTCTGTTACACATTTTCAATAGAGGGTAATGACAGATTTTGAAAGAAACTACACCTCCCATTGATTAACTTTTGATAATTACATAGAGAGGAGCAAAATGGCTTTTTCCTATCACTACTTCAACCCTGTGTGTACAAGTGTCTTGTAGAGAGAGTTTTAATTTCAAATATAGCTCTGAATGAAGGACATGAAGAAACCCTGATTTCTTATGTTTAAAAGAAGATTCTTAATTGTTTTCTGATGAACTGTTAAGATTAAAATCAAATTATAAAGATGCATGCCACTTTGTATAGGTATAGTTTGTGCTTTTAAGGCGATTCTCAGCAACATACACAATATACACAACCATACATTTTTGAATCCTTGTCCCTAGGTTCAAAACTTGCAGTACCTGAAGTTCTGTAGATGCTGGTTTAGGCAATAGACACATACTTCTTCAAATTATAGCTTAAAGCCCATTTCCCTTTAGATATACAGGTAATGGACAAAATAATATCAACACCAATGCAATTGCAGAAAACTTGTATTAGTAGGGGTTGGGCCCCCCTTGCCTGAATGACAGCTTGTATCCTACATGGGATAGACAAATAAAGGTCCTGTACAGTGTGAACTGGAATACGTAGCCACTCCTCGCACAAAACAGTCTCAAGTTCCGAAAGTGTCATTGGAGGTGGAAACTGATTACGCACTTTGACCTCCAAAATACCCCACAAAGGCTCAATGATGTTAAGATCGGGGGACTGTGGACACCAGATGAGATGTTCTACCTCATCACTGTGCTCATCAAACCATGCATCAACGCACCTAGCAGTGTGAATAGTGGCATTATCAACTTGGAAGATGGGGCATGCATCGGGAAAAAAATCTGAACCATGGGATGGAGGTGGTCACCCAGGATGGTGCAGTACTTCTCTGTGTTGATTCTCCCACACAGGACGACAAGTGGGCCAACACCATTCCAAGATATAGCCCCCCAAACCATCACAGACCCCCCACCATGTTTCACGGTAGGCACTAAGCAGTCAATGAGTCATTCCATGCCAAATCAACACAGATATGTGCAATTTTTAACCTGACCATCTCCGATTTTCATGAAATTTGGGGAGTTGAAACTATGCATAGAACTTAGTAACTATGAAAATTTTTAGTCTCGTGCATCTTGTAATTGTTAAATTATTCAAGGTCAAAGTTTGCAGAAATTGCCTTTTTTGAGCCCGCTTAGCTATACTAAATGTGCTGTAACTCCGCCACTATTTCGTTTAGGAAGCTCAAATAAAGCTTATTGTACAGGGAATTGAATAAGCTTTCCAGTGATATATGACAAGCCTACCTTTGGATAAAAATATAATTTTGTCACGTGACCTTGGCCTTTGACCTTCAATATCTCAAAACATGTCATCACCAAAAATCGTGAAAAAAATATATTTGGTCCCTCATACCATACCCTAAAACATACCAAAAAATCATTCTGGGACTGCAATGGGATCAGAAGATACAAAATAATATGTGTAACTATGTGACTGATAAAAGCCCCATTACATGAACTATGAAGAGTCAAATGTCCCTTAACACCCCCTACAAAATGTGAAGGAGTTATCCTGGGTATAATTGGTCATGAAAGAAATAGGTTAAGCACAGGGAGATCCCTAGCCGTGTGTGTCAAGCGCAGATCCGGCATATTGTTGACCGCCATATTGAATTCAATGCAAAAATTTCAAAGGAAAGGGGGTTATGTGACATATCAAATCAGGCTAGAATTTCACGAAAAATGAAGTGACGAAGGTATATACAACATATATTTAACCAGCAAGAAGTTATTACTGCATGCTTGTAACCTTTTTCTCCTTTTCGAGGTGTTAAAAACAAAGCATTGGAATGCTCCTAACGTGTTAGGAACTCATGGAGATTACGCTGACATCTTGGGAGAGAAAGAAGTATACGCACCATTGCATATGATTTTAATCAGCTACATTCACCAAATAGTTGAATAGTGAAGTATATTGGGAAAAGTATATCTCAAACAATTACGCGACACTTCCTTTGGAATGAAAAATTCTTCAGTGACGAGGCAAATTTTTATGTTCACGGTGAAGTTAATAAAAATAATATGCAATACCTGTGATTTGCTCAGTCGAATGGTTGTTGCTGGTAAGCTAATTATGTGGTATAATGTATGGCGAACGGAAATGGTTGGTCCATATTCAACAACGGAACCTTAAATGGTGAGGGCTTCTTGGATTTGTAAGTGAAGAGTTTTTTTCACCCTTGCTTATGGGATATGGCACTTTTCGAGAGTTTTGAAACAGGACAGAGTGTGACCACACTATGTAGACATTTTCGCAATTTCTTCATCGTAATTTTCTAGGTAGATTGATGGGCACACGGGGATCTATTAAAAGGCCTGCACATTCCCCAGATCTAACATCTTAGGAGGACTTTTACCTTCAGAAACATTTGAAGAGAATGGTGCATGCACTAAAAGTCCCTGATATTGACCATCTGAGAGAAGGCATAGTTGCTGCTTGCGATGTTGTCGCACATGCTACATTACCAAATGTTCTATGCGAGTGTGAGAGACGTCAACGAGTGTGCTCACAGGAACATTGACAACATTATAATGTGCATATATCGTAAGTGAAAGATATGTGCATAACTTTTTGCTGGCGTAAGATACATTGGAAAATCCTTCGTCACTTCATTTCTCGTGAAATTCTAGCCTCATTTCATATATCACATCACCTCCCTTTCCTTTGAAATTTTTCGTTGAATTCAATATGGCGGTCAACAATATGCCGGACCTGCGCTTGACACACATGGCTAGGGATCTCCCTGTGCCTAACCTATTTCTTTTATGACCAATTATACCCAGGATAACTCCTTTGCATTTTGTAGGGAGTGTTAAGGGACATTTGACTCTTCATATTTCATGTAATGCGGCTTTTATCAGACACATAGTTACACATATTATTTTGTATCTTCTGATCCCATTGCAGTCCCAGAATGATTTATTGTTATGTTTTATAGTATGGAATGAGGGACCAAATATATTTTTTTCATGATTTTTGGTGATGACATGTTTTGAGATATTGAAGGTCAAAAGTCAAGGTCACGTGACAAAATTATATTTTTATCCAAAGGTAGGCTTGTTATATATCACTGGAAAGTTTGTTCAATTCCCTGTACAATAAGCTTTATTTGAGCTTCGTAGGCAAAAAAGTGGCGGAGTTACAGCACATTTAGTATAGCTAAGCGGGCTCAAAAAGGGCAATTTATGTGAACTTTGACCTTGAATAATTTAACAATTACAAGACACACGAAACTAAAAATGTTTATACTTACTAAGTTCCATGCATAGTTTCAATTCCCCAAATTTCATGAAAATCGGAGATGGTCAGGTCTAAGGCTGTGTTGATTTCGCATGGAATGACTCCAATATCAAATGCTTCAGCAGGAGTTCTCCACACATAAACACGTCCTGTGGTCTGAAATAATGTGAAAGACAATTCATCTGACCATATCACATGTTCCCATTGCTGCTGTGTCCAATTCTTGTGCTCTTGGCACCACCTTCTTCGTGTCACTGCATTACGTTGAGTCACCAACGGTTTGGGGATGGCAACTCTGCCATGATAGTTCACAGAATGCAGCTCCCTTTGAATAGTTTTCGTTGATACAGGGTCCTGGAGGTGATTGTTCATCTCTGCGGTTATCTGGGACAGTGTTGTCTTATGCTTTCGAGTCACTATTCGCTTCAACACATGTCGATCCCTGTTGGATAACTTTGTTTTTCGCCCACTATTCTCCTTTGCAGACGTTGTCTTTCCATGTTGTCTGTAGGCTGTCAGAACAGTTGACACTGTGCTCCGTGCTACACCAACAAGTGTAGCTGTTTTTGTCACAGATGCTCCAGCCAGGCGGGCTCCTACCTATAATCATGCCTCTTTAGAAGTCTGAAAGGTCGGACATACCTGCATTTGACGGATAGCTGACTGCTCACATGCAACTCTCACACCAGCTTCTGAAAGACTGATATGTTTGCTTTCATCGCCACTAGATGGTTGAAATCTCTGCTGAGTGTTGTTCCTTTTCCACGACGGCGTATATAGGCCTTTGCAAACCAACGTGTCCATATTATTTTGTCCATTACCTGTATATAGGTTTATTCATATTATATTTACATAAGTTAATTCTTGGCCGTTATTCGCAAAATTACATTTCGGTGTACCCTGTCCCCCCTTCCCGAAGAGAGTGTGTAGACTCGCGTAGCCACTGGCTCCACGAGTAAAAAAAAATATAACCCTCAGTACCAAAAAAGGTGGCTGAAGGTATGTGTGTTGTGTACCCGGTTTCCCACATGAAATAAACTATTGGAATAATGTGAAAAGAGCAAGTTTGTGTATTAAAAGAAAGAAAGAAAGTTAAAGTATCCGCTGATTCACATTATCAAGAAAAGTCTTCGTTTCGGCCCATAGAGAAAAGACACCTCTTTACCTCACCGTATTGCACCAAAACATCTGAGACCCACTGCTCCGCTGCCCTTCCTATTTATAAGTCCCGCTAATAACCTAAACCGTTACTGGAAACTTACCGCTCCCCAACCGCCAAGAACTCGAACGTACAGGAATACATAGACATACACAATTTATAACATAAAAAAGGATGCAGTAATGGTCGCATCATTACAACTTCTAATGCTGAAGAAACAGTTATAGATGGGTGAGAAAATGAAGAATAGGACATGTTGTGGAGGTACCCATAGTATCTCCCGGTATGCAGATATATATATATATAAATTTAAATAAAATTGGAAAACGAATGCTCCTTGAATATAACAGTTTGTTATATCGGAGACACATTAGCTCTGTCTAGTTGGCTGCACTTTTGACACTCTCGGTGCAGTGCAGGTGTATCCAGTGTCAGGGTGGTGTAAGGAAATGACGTTCAACCAACTAGACTGAAAGCGGTGTTCAAGTTCAGAATATTCAGCAAATCTCTGTCTTCTGCTTTAAACGATCATTTGATTAGTTAGCACGCACCACGTGACCATACACCATACATGCACCAGTCCGGAAGATAGTGCAGATGGTGCAGACACAAATTACACTACATGACTCCAAATCAACGAACTAGACAACTCCGTGTTCCATGGGGCAACCATCTAGACGCTTCGGTGCAAAAAGAGTCAAAGCGAGTCAAAAAGTGCAGCCAACTAGACGGAGCTATCAAAATCGGATATTTTGTGTTTTGCATGGTTCGTACTTACCAATTGTGTATTGCGGAACATAGTTCAAGGTGCCATTATGCTTTTTACATGAAAACAAACACAATTTTTCACATAGAGAGTAATTTTCATTATTTTTCTTCGCTTCCTTAACACACAATATGGCAGGCAGAAGTTGACTACTGTAGTGGGTATGCAGTGTTTCCAACCTTCTTCACCGAAAAATACCTACTATCATGTTTGTCACGTGTGCAAATTCAGGGTGGCTACAAACATGCAGAAATAAAATTCCCTGACTTTTCCAGGTTTTCCAGGACAAAATTTACATTTTTCCCTGACAATTACAAACTAAACTAAATCGATGTTTTTGCAAATAGAAATAATAAACTCACACAGATCCACGTATGGTTTTGTTAAGTACCAATATTATCTTCTATGAAATTGACTTAATTTCTCTATTCTCTATGATTTGAATTCAAACTGCAAAATAGTGAATTTGGAAAATTATTACAATTCACAAGCTAGGAAAGGATTACGGAATTTTATCATACGCAGTAAGTTTAAAATAAAATACTTGATTATTTTTAAAGTTACGACTAAATGAGATAAGAGTGAAGAGTGAATGATTAAGAAATGCAATTTGTAATTTATCAGTCTCCTTATGCATTCTCCGTATTATATGTTGATATTTCCACTGAGGTTTGGAACCCTCTGCTTGCAAGAACCATGAGTGCGGACTGCGGACTCATTTTTCAATGCATAAAGCTACTTCTCCCTTCTCTGTAAAGCAAACAACTTAACTCTTGCATATAAGTGAAACAATTGAATCGAACAAAATAAAGTGTCATATTTCCTTACATTGTCAATGGGATTTCTGCTTCAGTACAGTATATCCAAGTGAAGTACTGTGAAACTGACAACATGCAGTTATACCATTATTGCTGACGAAAAGGGTATGTAGGTATTAGAAATTTAACGCAAGGAATTTATAGAATTGCATTGTATAGGTACCTGATTTAGCTAACCACACATTAAAACAGGAACACTCTAATAATAAAAGCTTCTGAAAGTTCATATACGAGGGGCATCCTGAAAAAAGCTCCAATGGTGCCTATACGCAGCACTAGTGGTCGGAGAGCGATACACACACATGCAGGCAGGAAGAAGTGGCATGTAACTGTAATCTGGTACAGTTGCAATGCAGCCGTTTTAGGACAGTTCTAGGTTAAAGATTGCAGCTCTCATACAGTCTCCCACCGACTGCGATGTAGCCTACATTGCACGCTCAGAATTTGGCACAGAGCCACCAGCAATCGTGTGAGGTGTGCAGACCGGACGTCGTGAGTGATAGTATGGTCAGACGATGGTGCAGATAATTCACGGAAGGCCAATCGAATGTGCACAACCCCATACAGCTGAGTACACACGGGCCCTTTGCATCACTTCAGGTGAGAGATCTTGAACCACTCCCTGTACAGCCCTGGCCTTGAATGTACAGACTTTCATCTCCTTGTTTAACTGAAGAGGTTTCTGGCAGGGCAAGGATTTGACAGCTACACTGCGGTAGAGATAGTTCCAGTGTTTGCTGTCAGACACATATACCATGGGCATACAAAATTTAGTTCCATGCTACGACAAATGGCAGAACAACGGTGGTGATTATGCCAAAAATTAGGTTAGGACTCACTGTTACTAATGAAATAAATTACAACTGATATTCATGTTTCATTTATGCCTAATCGGTAGGGACCTTGATATTTTGTTATCTTTTTAAAAAATTGGTTTATTTTCTTATTTTTTTATTTTTTACTATACGGTGTTATTTTTCCCAAAATTCACATTTTCATTTTAGCGCATTTTCTGGCAAATATCTGAAATTATATCTTCATGGTGTTTTTAAACTACTGTTTCAAATTGTAAGTCACATGGCTTACGCCTCTTCGTGAGAGTTTGATATCTTGAAAGATATTTTGGGAAAGTTATTTTCCATACCCCTTTTTTAATTTTAAGGTAAGGATTTTAGATAATGGAATTTTCCCCGTATATACTGAAGGGTGCATAATGACCATAAGTGGCGACGCACCCAAAAAATTAAAATCAATCAATCTCACGTGACATATACAGATATATTATGGCATTATCTTTTTTTGACTTGTTAGTGTTACGTTTCCCAAAATTCACGTTTTTGTTTTAGAACATTTATCTGCCAAATATACCGAAACTTAATACTCCATTGTGCTTTTAAACTATTATTTTAAATTGTAGGTCGCATGGTCTACGTATTTTCGTGACAGTTTGATATGTTGGAACAGATTTTTGAGGAAGTAAAAGTAAAGTGCTCCCCTGCACTTTTCCATGAAGGTGTATAGGGGTGTGGAGTTAGGGCCCCACACTTTCTTGATTGCGGCTGAAGGTAGGGGTGATGTGATCAGCACCACGCTCCTGACTACCTTTTCCCCTCAAAGTTTCCTCAAGGTACCAGCTTCATATGATGCTGGATGGGCGCCGGAGCAGTTTGAATAGGTGGAAAACATCCCGGTTCTCCCCCGCAGGGGATCGACCCCGGGTCTCTCGCATAGTAGTCAGACGCCCTAATGACAGCTCCATTATTACTCGCTCGACAAATGCCGATGGTGCGCACTTAGCTTGGTAATTCGAAACATACATATCTCGTGCGATAAATACGAAGATGTGGCTCCCGTGTGACGGTAGATACGCACTCGATCTCCTGTTAAAACCCTGCCACTTTGCTCTGTGATGCAAATGGTTTTGATAGAAGTTGAAAAAATCGTGGAAAATACATGATTTAATGTGGCTGTCGGAATTATTCCATGTACGTACAACTCTATAGTTTACTCTTGAGTAAAATGTTGGAAAACTTGCATGTTCTATGTACACAAACATGGCCTAGAAAAGACAAGAATGTTGGATTTCATGGAATTTTTCGTTGTTTTAGGACATTTCTTTTAAAAAAAATCACTAAAAACGCCAACAATTCGCATTTTATGCCAAATTCGCATTATTTCGATATTTCGAACGGGCGAAAAATGTGTCCAGACATCACTGCACATTCCTAAACATAACTTCGCAGCAATTACCATTTTTCACGGTTTTGGCGTTTGGGAAAAATCAATGTCCCTACTAATTGGAAATTACTTTCTGTTAAGTTCTCTTGAGAAATGTCCATTCTTTGAAAAGAATACTAAAGTTGACGCCCTCTCCCCCAAAATAGCGGGTGAAGAAGGGGCAAACTCCAGATTTTTATGTTTTTCCATTGAAATTCGGGGGTTGTGGCCCCAAACCCCCATTCCTCGGTCCGGTGTTTTGAATTGTACACGGTTGCATGCTATGATGTTTCAGCTGCAAAACAAAACTTATCCGAAGTAGATTGCTCCCATAGTGCCAGAGTTATAATAATTTTCCTCCAAAGAGTGTTCGAATTTAAAATTCCCGCCGAGAAGCCAGGGCGAGAGAAATTTCTCTTTCTCTCTCTCTCTCTCTCCTCCTGCCATTACTGGTTTCTGACGACGTGGTTGTGTGGCACATAAAAGGGGCCTAAAAGTTGAGGCCGAAACTTACGGACGAGATTTCCTGTTCCCGTGCAGAGTTCCATAACAATATCTTTAAATAAAAAAATAATAATATAAAAAAGTCAATGAAGACGAAATTCCCTGACATTTCCCTGACTTGTTTTGACACCTCAAATTCCCTGACTTTTCCCGGTTTTCCAGGTTTTCCAGGTCTGTCGCCACCCTGAAATTGTACATTATGCACGGGTAGCTGACGGATAGCCCCACGAACCATTCACGGATAGCCCCACCATTCTGATAAGGTTAGGTTAGGTTAGGTTAGGCAAGCATAGTTAAAAAAAAGGGGGTTGGAAATACTGACAGGGGATTATGTCATCAAACGTATGCAGCATCCGGTTCACGTAGCGAAAGCAATGGCAGTTGTGCATCGGTGAGATATTTCTCTTGAAAACTACATGATTTCCTGGTCAAATAGATTCCACGATGAGTAAAAGCCTAGTATAGCACAAACATATTTCTTCACTTTTACAGGAGAAACTACTTACGGAAATTAGTTTCTGTAGCATTGTTGAACTGTCTGAAGGTGTTTACTATCATGTGGGAATCTATTATAGCGGTAATTCATGTTTTTTTTCCTCAAAAATATCTCTCCAACATGCAATTGCAGTTGCTTCGATTTGCTTCCCCGGATGTTCCCTGCATATGATGACGTAACTCCCTGTTAGTGTTTCCAACAATGCCATGTTATTAGTACGACCCCAAAATTTTTAACTATGCTTCCCTAACCTAACCTTACCGTGAATGGTTCGTGGGACTATCCGTGAATGGTTCCTTACCGTAAATGTTTTTTGGGGCTATACATGAATAGTTTGTGAAGCTATTCATGAATGGTTTGTGGGGCTCTCCATGAATGATTCCTGGGGCTATCATGAATGGTTTATGGTGCAACGTGATCACGAACCACAAGTTCAAAACTGGAAAAAATACCAAGTTAGTAACACGGAAGTAGATATTTTTTCTGTTAACAAGGTTGGAAACACTGCATAGCCACTCCAAATCGACAAAACACAAGCACGACGCGTGACGATCACACAAGTTTTTTGCGCCGTATGAAGTAAAAAAATGAAAAAAAGAAATTACTTGTTAATTTGAAAAATGGAAATTATTTTCGTGAAAAAAACATAATGACACCTTAAAAAATGTTCCCTAAAGCAAAATAGGTAAGAATGAGTGTTAAAAATCAAGGAAGAAACGAGTTAGAGGTGTTTGTCCCATACTAGACATTTAATCCACGATGAAAGAAAATTCCTTGACGAACGTTGGAAACCTTAGAGAAACTCATTTCCGTAAGTAGTTTCTTCAGTAAAAATGAAGAAATGTGTCTCCGATATAACAAACTCTTACCAACAAGCACAAACATTGTTTTTAATGTTACGTTTCACAAAGCGTTCAGGCTGATTTGTATCAGACTAACTTAATAGTAGTAACATTCATTGTATTAATTTTTAATGTGAATACATGTTATAACTACAGAGGCTGTTCAGCATATGTTTGACCAAACGTGATTCCTTCCCCCCACGCTCAGAATGAACTTGCCCAACTTTGGTCGGGCACGTATGTCATTGTAGTGTGTCAGCTGTAAAAGAGTGGTTGTGTTTTCTCACTGGGCTGAAAATCCTGCCCAAACTGAGCCACTTTTGGGAGGAGTAACTTTTCCAAGTGTTTTGCATTTTCTCGCTTGGCCGAAAATGCTGCCAAAATTGAGTCACTTTTGGGAGGGTTATGTTGTAGCCATTTATGACGCAAAGTTCAGTGTGTAGTATGTCTATGGTCAATGAGCAGGAAGTAGTGTAAGAGCAAGGATTGTGACGTTAGTTTGACTTTATTCAAGAATGTGATCGGAAAATATAAGGATTTCATGGCCACAGAGTTCGGTTCTCCAACAAAGGGGACGAGAACACAGCCGTGCACACAAGCCACCACCAGTATGCTGGTGCAAGGTGCTGTTAACGGTTTCCAAAGACATATTTAGATGATTCGCCATCTGTCTTTGGGTCGGATGATTCTCTTGCATGGCCATTCTGCAAAGTTTCGCCTGCATACTGTTGGTGGCTTGTGTGCACGGTCGTGTTCTCGTCCCCTTTGTTGGAGAACCGAACGCTGGGACCATGAAATCCTCATACTTGCCGATCACATTCTTGAATAAAGTCAAAGTAACGTCACAATCCTTGCTCTTACACTACTTCCTGATCATTGACACACTGAACTTTGCGTCATAAAGGGCTACAACATAACCCTCCCAAAAGTGACTCAGTTTTGGCAGCATTTTCAGCCAGGCAAGAAAACACAAAACACTTGGAAAAGTTATACAACGTATTCGGTAACAGTTCCGATTGTTTTATGATTTGTCCTAGCACAAAGACTGGTAACACTTTACTATACCTGAGACAGATTCCTTCAAATTTACAGGAGAAAGTACTTACGGAAAGCATTTTCAGAAGCGTTGTAGATGTTCCGGTTATGTTGAAATAAAACAACTTGAAAATTACCTTACGCATTTCTCATGGACAAGATATTCTGTCGACAAGCGACAGTAAATATCGTAGAAGCATGGGAATGAATGTAGAAGTAAATCGGAACCTTAGTAGAATGCATGTAGGGACTTTATTTTAATGCTAAGGGAACCAAACCTAACCTGCCTAACCTAACCACGAAAGCATATATTGAACAAAACCTTAAGTAATCACTAAAACTCCGCAGTATGTGCTAACAGACGTATATCGAAATCGAACCATGTAAAAATTGCAATCATAGCATGATGAAATCGCAATAAAACAACAGGAACTTGGGCCAAGTTTTGCCCGCGATATTGTGTGTTAAGGAAGCGAAAGAAGGAATAACAAAAATTACTCTCTATGTGAAAAATTGTGTTTGTTTTCGTGTAAAAAGCATAATGGCACCTTGAACTATATTCCGCAATACACAATTGGTAAGTACGAACCATGCGAAACACAAAATAACCGATTTTAATGCGACTCCGAAATATGAAAGTGGTGCTGAAAAATTATACACAAGTAAGACCACCTCATTCTCACTATTCAAATGATTATTACTCTACTCTGGAATACATGCTTATATAACTTACAGTTGATAGCTGGCAGTTGAGTATTTTTCAAGGAATGTCGTTCTTCCTATTCATAGGCTTCAATTTCTAGATTTCACTTCTTTAGCGTCTACATAATGTTTGGTAATTGTCGGGTTTATCTCGTTAATATTTGAGTTCTTTTCCATGCGTAGATTAAGCTGTGTGTACATTTGAAATGGCAAACCAAATATTTTCCCCCCTTTCTGAACATAAGAATTGTGATTTGTTGTTGTTTACGTTTGTTCTCGATACAGGAAATGTAGACAGATCATCGCTTGCTATCTTGAGTCAGGGTTTCACTAAATGTCCTCCACCACATCTCAAAATCATAAAATATAGGCAGTGTCTGCTGCCACGTTCTTTTTCTGCTGGAACCTCAAAAAAGATGCGCGTGGCAGTAGACTCGGTCTTCGTTTTATCGTGATTTCATCATGCTATGTATGCAATTACGTCTGTAACACATACTGTAAAGTTGTAGCGATTAGTTTCACAAAAATGTTTTAAGATTAGGTCCCTCAGCATTCTTCTAATAATAAACCTAAATGCTCTCCTAGTTAGGTTAAGTTCTATTAGCATTTAAATAATATCGTTAAATGCTTTCTAAAGAAAGAGGTTCTAAATTACCTGTACATTCATTCCCACTAACCATAAACTTGCATTTCTCTCGTCTTAATCTGTTCTTAAGATTTGTAACATCCTCTTAGCAGACGAATTACGTGGCAGCAGCAAATTTGATGCTTATTCTTACTGCTGACACGTGCGTGGCAGCAGACTCGGCCAAAAAAAAATAAGTGTAGAATCCATCATTAAAGTCTTCTAAGGTGTTTCAATTAATTAATGAATTCAATATCAGTAAAGAAGTTACATGTTAATAAATATATGACCTTTATTTATTTATTTATTTTATTATTTCATTTATTTGGTACAAAAATAATAATTACATTTATTAACATGTAACTTCTTTACTGATATAGACCGTGTTAAAAATGTAGTTCGGCTTAAACATTTTCTACCCGTTAGCATTAAAATCAAGCTGGTGCAAGCACTTGTTTTTCCACACTTCGATTACTGCGATTCTGTCTATTCCGAATTACCAGATGATCTCGCTCAACGTCTTCAACGAGTACAAAACACCTGCGTCCGCTTTATTTTCGATCTGAAATATAGGGACCATTTATCCGTTTTCTTTACAAAGCTAAATTGGCTCAAATTAATTGATCGGCGAAAGGTACACAACCTCACCCTTCTCTATAGGGCAATCAGTTCAAAGGAACCGGCTTATCTCTCGAGCAGATTCTCAATGCTTTCCGAATCACACAGCCTTGACACCAGATCGCGAGGGAGAACTCAACTACTCATCCCCCTTCATAACTCAAATTTTTATTCAAAATCTTTCACCGTTTCTACTTCTCGTCTTTGGAACTCACTGCCCCTCGAAATCCGAAACTCATCTTCAGTATATGTCTTTAAGACGCAATTAAAACATTTTTTATTGGGCACAAATAGTTAGCACATTATATTTTAGTGATAAATTGCATACAGTTAAGCGCAGAACAACACTGAAAATCCTTATTCACCTTAATATTTCAAATCCCTGACTACTGTCATGAATATCTGATTGTGTGTGTGTGTGTGTGTGTGTGTGTGTGTGTTTTGTTGTATGTTCGTGTGTATAGGTTAGGATTTTATTCCCGTATGCATTTTTTTTTCTTATCATTTTTTCTGTAATTTTTTCTTTGTAATTTTATATTTCTCTTTTTATATTTTAAAATTTACCTTTCTATGTAATGGTTTAAATGTTGTTGTAAACATGGTTAAGTGGTAGAAAAGGCTACAAAGCCTTAACTTCGCCATGATAAACAAGACGCAATAAATAAATAAATAAATAAATAAACATAAACATTGGTGAGGTCTTGCCCGGTCCCTCCGGAACTTCCGGTTTAGGCCAGTCCCCGTTGTTGCCAGTGCAGATTCACCGGCATACGAAGTAAGAAATGAGAGCTTGTTTTCATCAGTTGTGCGACGATAGTCAAGAAAGGTATTTGTTAAAGTTCTACTATGAAGGAGTGGACATCTAGAATCCGTCGGACGATCAACTGCAGAACAGATTATTAAAATATGACGTGTCTCATGTACACGCACGACGAACTCAAAACGTAAAAAAGTTTAGATATTATTATTGTAAAGTGAGGGAAATATAATTGTATAAAACTAGTGATATTATTATATTATAAAGTAAAGTAAAGTAAAGCTTTTAAGTGAATATTTGCCAACAAATCTGCAGAAGTAATGACACATAACAAATGCTAAAGTAAATATGCTATATGTGCTTTAAACGTCGCCTTTCCGCCTGAGGGATTTAGGGAAAACCTATGATATGGCATGCCACTTTCACTTGCACGAATATACTTCAAACAACAAGGGAGTTTTCAGACTGAAGCGACAAGCGATATCGAGATTTCGTACAGAACATTGGATCTAAAGCAAACCATTCACCAGCCACGCTTGCGCAAATAACAGGCCGGGGCAACACAATGCACGGTATTGATAAAACGGCCCAGTCCGAGCGACAAGCGACACCTCCAATTTGTCGTGTCGCTTTAATTCGGAAAGTGTTTTTTTTTATTTTTGAATGTTGGTTTCCAAGAAACACGTATCGCTGCAGTCTGAAAGCTTCCTTTCGAACAAATTCATCACGAGAAAATGCACGTGTCGCTTGGACTGAACTGTTGTTTTGTCAGCACCATGCATCGTGTCGCCTCGGTCTGTTGTACTCGTATGCAAGGTGAATTGTTTCCTTTAGAGTAAAGGGGCTCTTGCTTGTCGCTTCGGGGTGTAATCTCCGTGCCACTTAAAAGTGAATCCTCAGTGATCAATGAAATTTTTCGAACCGAAGCGATAAACAAGCTGCACGTATCGCTCAGATTCACAATGGCGTGTATTGTGCCGCCTGAGACTTTATTTCCCATGAGCGGTAAATGCTTATTTATAGACTAAATGGGCCTGTGTCGCTTGTCACTTCGGTACGAACCACTGCTGTCGCGTGTCGCTTCGGTTTGAAACCTCACTAAGAGGCGTGCTTTCACCACAACACAATACGCAGATAAACGATCAACATGCTTAACAAAATGCAAGTCCTACAAATACTCTCCGGGTACCAATCCTTTCTTTGTTCTGCTTGTATCAACAGGTTTCGTCTCTCTACGTCCTTCGGAAACCTACGAAGTGATACTTGACTCAATAAATTTGTTCCCGATAGAACTGTGAAACCATATCCTACACAGTTGACACCCTATTTCCTTGCAAAAGAATCTCCACCTTGCTCTTTCATATTAACGTCCATAGCACCTTAAGCGTAACCGGATGTTCGAGGGGGACCAGACGAGTGCGCATGCTCCGCAGTAGCTCCGCCTTTAACACCGTCTATTGAATTCATTAATTAATTGAAACACCTTAGAAGACTTTAATGATGGATTCTACACTTATTTTTTTTTACAGCAAGCAATGGGGGTTTTCACTGAAAACTTTTCCGCTAGAGGCGCCACCCCTGTTGTGTCCGTAAAGAATTTCGTTCGTCATTTGGTTGCCCTAAGCTTTACATAGGAGTGCGATGGGATTGCTATTCAAACATTATTTTCAACGAAGGTAAGAATTTCTCATGTAAATTGATCACAAAGATGTGTTTAGAAAAGCTTTAAGATTATGTAGCAAGTAATAAGTTTCCGAAAATTACATTTTGCTGAGCCTAAAAATTAATATATGAAAGCGCAACGGCAGGGTAGCTCAGATTGGCTAAATATAGTATGTTTATGAACAGAGAGCACTAAATGTGACGTAATTTTGGTCGTCCTTAGCTGCCATGGATCTATAATAAAAGAAAAATATTTTTACACTAGGCTTTTAAGTTTCCTCTTGTTGCGACTTGCGAGTATGTGTAATTCAGCGGTGGGAGTACGAATCTGAGATGGACATTTTCACTATGACATGAAAAACGTTTTAAATATATTCATTTTACTGATAATGACACAAAACTGAAATGTGCAAAATATCTCGGCGATATTTGTTTTGGTTCTCGAGATACACGATTTCAAACTAGGGATGGCCAAACGGATCCGAAAGTTACGGATCTGGATCCGGATCCAAAAGTTACGGATCTGGATCCGGATTTAAAAGTTACGGATCTGGATCCGGATCCGGGTCCGAAAGTTTCGGATCCGGAACTATCTCAATCCCAGTATAATATTACCACACCTTAAAAGGTATTATGATCTTAGATTACAAAGAAATTTTTCATTAGTTAGTCCTACAAGAATTTTTTTCAAGTGTTGTTCCTAAAATACTTTGGTACGCATCGGCTAACACACTCGTGCACAAAAATAATGTTACTTGTTTAACATAAAATGTCAGAGGTGATTTTGTAAATGCCATTGAAAGGAATATGTATTCATTCGAATGTATTGGAAATGAAAACACACAAAAATGTGAGACATTCCATTCCAGGATGAAACCTTTAACACATATAACAAGATAGAAATGTTATACAAAAATTATACAATTTTTCTACAGTTACAGTTTTACAAATTAAAATAAAACATTATAATATATGCAGTGTTATATAATTACAAGGTGTAAGACTAAGAAGGGAGGTTATCTAAGTGTCCCCCTCCGATTTCCACGAAACTTGGCAGGCGTATAGTGGGGCCCATAGGAAGACATACGTGTTTTGTTTTTTTTGTTTCAGCTAGAAAACGGTTTTAGGGTTAAAACACCCTCAAATGTCAAGATGAGGACAAATTGAAGTGAGGATCTGACCCCTGTGTCCCTCCGATTACCATGAAACTTGGCAGGTGTATAGTGGGGCCCAATGGAAGAAATACTTGTTTTTTGTTTCGGCTAAAAAACGGTTTTAGGAGGCAAAACCCCCTCAAATGTCAAGATGAGGACAAATTGAAATGAGGATCTGACCCCTGTGTCCCCCTCCAATTTCCATGATACTTGGCAGGTGTGTGTATAAACGGGCCCAAAGCAAGAAATACGTGTTTTTTTGTTTCAGTTGAAAAACGGTTTTAGGGGGCAAAACCCCCTCATATGTCATGATGAGGACAAATTGAAGTGAGGATCTGACCCCTGCGTCCCCCTCCGATTTTCATGATACTTGGCAGGTGTGTGTATAAACGGCCAAAGGAAGAAATATGTGTTTTTTTGGTTTCAGCTAAAAAACGGTTTTAGGGTTTAAACTCCCTCAAATGTCAAGATGAGGACAAATTGAAGTGAGGATCTGGCCCCTGTGTCCTTCCGATTTCCATGAAACTTGGCAGGTGTATAGAGGGGCCCAAAGGAAGAAATACGTGTTTTTTTGTTTCAGCTAAAAACTGTTTTAGAGGGCAAAATCTCCTCAAATGTCAAGATGAGGACAAATTGAAGTGGGGATCTGACCCCTGTGTCCCCCTCCGATTTCCATGAAACTTGGCAGGTGCCCAAAGGAAGAAATACGTGCTTTTATGTTTTAGCTAAAAAACTGTTTTAGGGGGCAAAACCCCCTCAAATGTCAAGATGAGGACAAATTGAAATGAAGATCTGACCCCTGTGTCCCCCTCCGATTTCCATGATACTTGGCAGGTGTGTGTATAAACGAGCCCAAATGAAGAAATACGTGTTTCTTTTTGTTTCGGCTAAAAAACTGTTTTAGGGGGGCAACCCCCCCCCCTCAAATGTCAATATGAGGACAAATTTAAGTGGGCATTTGACCTATGTGTCCCCCTCCGATTTCCATGAAACTTGGCAGGTGTATAGTGGGGCCCAAAGGAAGAAATACGTGTTTTTTTTGTTTCAGCTAAAAAACGGTCTTACAGGGCAAAACCTACTCAATTATCAAGATGAGGACAAATTGAAGTGGGGATCTGACCCCTGTGTCCCCCTCCGATTTCCATGAAACTTGCCAGGTGTGTGTATAAACGGCCCCAAATGAAGAACTACATGTTTTTTTTTGTTTCGGCAAAAAATCTGTTCTAGGGGGCAACCTCCCCTCCAATGTCAAGATGAGGACAAATTGAAGTGGGGATCTGACCTTTGTGTTCTCCTCCGATTTCCATGAAACGTGGCAGGTGTATAGAGGGGCCCAAAGGAAGAATTACGTGTTTTTTTTTGTTTCAGCTAAAAACTGTTTTAGGGGGCAAAATCCCCTCAAATGCCAAGATGAGGACAAATTGAAGTGGGGATCTGACCTTTGTGTTCCCCTCCGATTTCCATGAAACGTGGCAGGTGTATAGAGGGGCCTAAAGGAAGAAATACGTGTTTTTTTGTTTCGGCTAAGAAACTGTTTTAGGGGGCAAAACCCGGCTCAAATGTCAAGATGAGGACAAATTGACGTGGGGATCATCTGACCCCTGTGCCCCCTTCCGAGTCCCATGAAATTTGACAGGTGTATAGAGAGGCCCTATGCCCCGTTTCATCCTATGCCATATTTACGTGGTTTCGGGGTCAGATCCCCACTTCAATTTCTCCTCATCTTGACATTTGAGGAGGGGGGGGCTCTATACACCTGCCAAGTTTCATGGAAATCGGAGGGGGAGACTTAGACCTCCCTTGTAAGTGTATTAATTAATTACAAATCGCGCACGCGCACACACACCATATATGTATATATGTGTGTATGTATATTATATATATATATATATATACATATATATATATATATATATGTGTGTGTGTGTGTGTGTGTGTGTGTGTATTAGCAGGTAACAATATGGTATAAGCACATTCTTACTTTCCAAAGAAGCGCATGTGGGATGGCAAAACGGATCCAGATCCGAAAATTCTGGATCCGGATCCGAAAGTTCTGGATCCGGATCCGAAAGTACCGGTTCCGGATCCGGATCTGAAAATTCCGGATCCGCTAGGATCCTACTTCAAACACTGCTGAACTTCACCTCCTACGTCACAGATTTCAAAACGTCCTCTGCACGGACTAGACAGGCCTGACGTCATCCTTTAGAAATGCGTGCAGCAGGGCTTATGCTCGTCGGGCCGTGCAAGCGACAGTCATTTCTTACTCCGTAAAACAAGTATCTTGTTCTAACTTCCAGTGCAAAAATAATGTATGCTCCATTTGTTGGATATGAATTATACCCTAACAGTATAGCAGTATTTACTATAGGCTAATGCAGCCACTCGGTAGAGGGTTTTCATTAGGCTGACTAGGCAATACTGGTAAGGTAACAGTCAATGGCTGAACACGTGAACAGCCTTGTTCATTGCCAATACATAAGCTGGCAAGAAATTATTGTTACAAAAATGTCTTTTCTGGAATTACAATTATTTTCGTCATATTTTCTTCGCAATTTTTAAAATAACAATACGTTTAGACAGGGTGCGAAATCACTGCAGATTGGTGGGGGGAAGCAGCAGACAGTCACACACACACACACATACACCAACACACACACACACACTATATGTATATATATACACACACAACGTATATATAATGCCATTAAATAAGTGTCAATTATTAAATAATGAAATTAAATTATACAATATATTACATCGACAGTCCTTCATTCAAAATGTAATTGCAAATTGAAGATTTTAATGTAGCTACTGCTGATGCTATGAACAATGATTTGCCTAAGGAGGGACGGACAAAAATTAAGAGACATTAAGAGAAGATAATAGTTTCCTGTATAAAATCCACATATAAATGCTAATACGTGTTGTATTAATATATTTGAATGGCTTATTGCAGAAAGGGACCTGAGTCACATTTTTGAGGTATGGGAGTTAATGGTATTTTTTATTTTCCTAGTTACAGACACATCTTTTAGTGCAGAAAGGACGTCAGTCACACGAGACTATAGCCAAGAAAATGCAAAGTAAAAAGTGTACTTTAATGCAGAAAGGTACCTGAGTCACTGACTCGGGTCCTTTTCTGCAATAAACCTAGCCGTATTTATACGTTGTACGAACTGTGTACGCTAATCTGTAATGCAGCTTGGGGCGGTAAAAATACTGTCAAACTTATTGACACCAGTAACATTATTGGTCTCCCAACGTGGTGACCTCATGTCTACAAAAAAAAAAAAATGTGCCATCTGCGAAAATTACCATGTGTTCCTACAAGAATAGGCAGTATTTTCAGATTTCCAAATATCATTACTTTGAATACTGTGTTGAACATAAGGGTACTGTCAAGGTTTCCGAATTCAGTAAAGCTTTCACGTCTTACACCTTCTATCTGTCCAAAGGTGCAAGAATTGTAATTCCTACGCCACGTACGTTCCCAGTTGCACTTATGACGATCAAGCTTGCTAAATTGAAGGACATATGAACTGCCTTGTCGTATGTACAGACGATGTCAAAGGATTTTATGAAGATATTCTTCAGTGGCCCACTACACACGGCAATGAAACAGACTCAGATGTTGAATAACACACGCATGTATGAGCTCGTACATTATTGTACTTCAAACACCGACAATAAAGTCCAGAAAGTGCAATGCACTGTAATTTTTTTCCGAATCTATAATTTTCTGTTGCATATATAACATAACTTAACCTAACCTAGCTTCTGTGGCAACGACAAACGGGCGTTTGTTGGATATTTCTCGTCTTATTTCTCAAAGTTTCCACTTTTATTGCAGAAAGGTACCGGAGTCACAACTTTTTCATCTCTTCTGTGTCTAGCAGCATACTGCAGGCGGGTGCATTGAGGGTTACAAAATTAACTATTCATTATGTTGAAAATTTGAGCTAACAACGGCACATTTCTTTCTTACACTATCAATATTATACGATTTTTCTTGTTTTTCTCAGAATTGTGCAAAAGTGACCTTTCTGCAATAAGCCATTCATTTATATACTTCGCGGTTGCTAACGAAAGCCGATGAAAAATGAAAAGAAATAACAAGTCGGTTTTATTTCTGTGTTCTGGGGAGAGCTGTGTTCAGTGTCCTTAGAGATGAGGCTCTTTGATGTGCGTTCCTTTTGTACGTTTTTGATATTATTCCAGTCAAATATATTCGAATCCCAAATTAATTGCTTATGTTTCTTGTTAAAACAAGAACTCTCCTCCCCGGAAGAGATTGGTGGGGGAAATTTCAGGACAAGATCATTGGTGGGGGAAAAATCCCCCCTGGATTTCGCACCCTGCGTTTAGAACACTAGGGATTACACACCAATTTCTTCAATATAAGAGGGGGAAAAAAGGGCGCGTAGTTTTTAAATTTCCTGCAGTAAACGACAGTTTTCTTCAGTTAATACGTGTATGGCAAATTTATGTATTTATCCTACTTTTACGTCGCTTTTCCGTCATATTGTTTAATGGTTAGTATGTATCTTCTCTAATGTCATATTTCTTCCCACTTTTGGGTAATCGCGACAATGACTACTAGCAGTATTCGAAGTCGGGGTGCAGGAGATACTCCCCCACTCCCACTGCAACAAACACCAATCAGTACAATCTAAGTATCACCCAACCTGCCCACAAGACGAGACGAAACTTTGGTCTGTCCCGTCTCATTACGAAACATTCTCTTTTCCCGTTTCCTTTTACGAGATGAAACGGGAAATGTCTCGTCTCGTGAGCAACACTAACGTTAACAATAGAAGTATCCCCTTAGGCCTACTGTCCCCAAAGGCTCGAACAAATCCCCCTCCTCCACCAAACAACTTCCACTTCAATGAAAGGACATTCACAAAGCAACAGTCATGCCCAGCTCGAGAGTCAAACCTGAAACATGTGAGTTCTTCAGTTAAATTATGAATTTTGTGTATAATAATTACAACGCCAGTTCATTCGTGGTAATTCTGAATCGGCAGTTTGGTTTGCATATACACGTATAAGCAGGATAATATCCAGTTTTAGAAGGCTCGTAGCATTGAAACGAGGAGTCAAACAAACAAAAAAATAATTAAGATAAGTTGTTTTGTCTTTATGATCACTATGCACGACGAAAGTTTGTACGATAAGCCTTTGCATAAGTTGTCAATTCTATCTTTTTCGAGACTTGAGACAAGAAACCTCCGAAATCGAGACGAGACTGTCAACGACGCATTTACAAATAAACACGAGACAGACATTTACAACTCTCAAGGAGAACGAAACCAAGACTGCCATGTCTCGTCTCGATAGGATCCCTAGTGATGAGATTGCGAACCAATTAATTAATGCGTTCGGGGAAAGAGATGAGGCAGCTTTTTTCGCAGTAAAAAATTCAAAATATATTTCAGTATGTGATATAATGTTATATACATTATTCCCTTGTAATAATTACACATAAACTTAGCTTTGAAATGTACTGTGCAACTAATGTAGTCTTCTCAGTGTATTTTCTCTTATCTGCACAAAAATATTTAATCATAATTTGCGTAACAAATGAAACACAGACTGAAATTGCTTTATGGAAAAGAAAGTAAAAATAGGCGTTATAAGTAAAGTGAAGAATGTGAAAATTCTTACTTTGCACTACATGGTTATGGTAAATTTCGATAAATATAAGTTTAAAATATATTTTTGAAAACTTGGTCAGTAACCAATTTTACAAGCAATAGTTTTGTCGTAACTTGATGAAAACACGCACGCCGCAGAACTCTTTCGTTTATCTTTCACGTGAGCAGAAGGGATATTTAATAGAAGAATGACCATTATAAGGCATAGCTTTGCCTTCCATTATTTAACTCTGCACAGATTTGCAAAACTGCTGTACACGTTGGCTCTCTGTGAGCTACCCCCAGTAAACTGGACGCTCGAAGCAGACGACAAACGAGCTCTCTCTGAGTAGTGACGTTTTAACATGGCGGGGCGTGTTTTTCAGCGCAACGCTAGCCTCGAAACTTTGGAAGTCTGGGTTTCCCCTTAAACTGAACACAGAGAAACGCGAAAAATTGCAGGGGTCATTTTCTCAGGGTGTAGTTTTCAAAATTGCTTTTAATAAAATTGAGTGGAAATGTCCATTACAAAGTAAAAATGTATTAAGTGATTAAGCGCATGATATTTATTATTATACACTATACCCTATCCGACAACTTAACCCATATATGGCCACCGCCCTATTTTTGGGACGCTATGGTTTAACATTTTTGAGAAATTACTACTTACAATGTTCGTGAAGCAAGCGTGACGCGCCAGCCTGATCTGCGCATCCCTCATTGAAGCTAGCTACACATTGTAAAGCCCCTATCACACGGAACTAGATTTCTAGTAGGAATGCCAAGTTGGACTTGGACTAGTTGTGTCGCACTGACTCATCTGCTAGTTTTCGCCTCACACGAGACTTTCTAGCGTACTTGTAGGTACACTTTTTTCCCACAAGGCATTGCGCAGAGCAAGAGCAGACAGACACCCAGACAAAAATGGCCGACCAACTCGAGAAGCAACGTCGCAGGAGAATAGCTACTGCTGCTATTTTCCTTACAATTGCTAGAATTAAAAATTTAAAAAGAAAAAGAAAAGAATGGGCTAGAAAGTGGCTTCAAAGAAGAAATTGTAATGAAGGTGTACTCAACATGCTTTTTAATGAACTTGGGTATGTATTCATACATGAGAATCGTCTTTTTTGTGTCAGATATTTAATATACTGGTAGTAATCAAGATTTTTCATTTACTGGTGATTATATCTGTTGTGTAAATTCTCGTTTTTAATTTTTTATGGATAAATTTCTAGCTCATATATTTAATCTCGAATTGTTACGTACTTTCATCCCGAGTGGTTTCTCCGGTTTTTTACACAAATGCCTGTATGTACAAAACTGAGACTTAAAAACACACGGAAATGAAGAATCTAAAAAAACGAACTCACCCCTCAATAAGAACTTAAAAATTAACATTGTTTCAAGCACGTAGGTGTACATAATCACACCCAACTCGTATTAAACGGAGCTCATGTTATGACATAAAATATGTTACCACATAAAGTCACACATTCCTGTGCTATAATCCATATCTACGACAAAAGATGGTATCCTCTGAACTTTCATCCAGAAAGTGAAATATTTTGCATTGTTTTGTGAAGATTATGTAATGGTTCCGATTGTTTTATGATTTTTTTCAAATTCTCGTAGCAGAAAGACTAATTATATAACTATAATTTTGGAATTCATTGTCACACGAAATTTGAACCTTCCTTAAGATAAAGAGCACTGATTCGAAAAAAACGATACAAAGCTGCTGTCCACAAGTGCTTATTATGGTAATTAGCATTACCAATTGCGTACAGACAAGGTTCTTGCTTGTATGCATCGATGAGGCACATAATTTGCCCCCTTGTCCACTTTGGTTTCGCCATACTAGTTAAAAAAACGAAGATTGATACCGCTTCATAAAGACGACAGACTTTAAATGCTTTAAATTTCCTTCCTTGACTCACACGATATCTACACTCTTTGCTCACAGATTACTTCCCATGATCAAAAGTTCGCTCTGATTGGTTGGTTACAACAGCATCAAGCCGAGAAGCTAGTTACAATTAGAACATGACCTATTCCTCAAAACCAGTCAAGCAGTCAGCCAGGCGGCCATGATTTCCAAATAGAAAGTCAGTTGAGCGCCAACTAGGCCATTCCTACTAGAAATCTAGTTCCGTGTGATAGGGGCATAATTCCTTAGTCACCACTTCCCGCTATATCAGGGTTGCTGGGTGTATGATATAAGGGTTGCCAGGGATGTAAGTGCAAAATGTTAGAAAACGTCAGTGAAGTAGAAAAAAACGTTGAATGAAATCCTTTTTTGTTTTGCCCTTAGATGAAACGTTTTCGCCTTCGCACTATATTTCTGGACATGTCACTGATTTATATTTCAGCAATCAATTAAAATTTACGTTGAAGTTTAAAGGAAAATTATTATTAATAATAATATTATTATTAAACACATATTTATACGGTGCCAAAGAACCGGCTTCGATACTTGGTGGAGCATCCGTTATTCGTATAATCGTCTGAAAAATCGTAACGTTAATAATTTAAAAAAATACAATTTCCACATAAGATAACTCTTATTTTCCAGGAATGTATTGTATCTTCCCCCCTCCCCGTAACGGATCTACTCTACAATAACCAGAAAATCTACACACTGATATCACACTTTTCAAGAAGCAGATTTTACGGTTTTCACATAACAAAGTTTAAAATGAATATTTTAAAATAAAAACTACCACGAGTTTCCTCTCTAGCTATGGTCATGTATCCGCTAATTAGTCGATATGTTCAACTTATAGTCTATGAACTTAAATTAAGGTTTACATATCAAATATAGCTACTTCTCCAAGAAGGCGACGACCTACTCCCTCCCACCCTTCCTTGGTGCCGCACTTCTAAAATTTCGAGGCGATATCCACTGTTGAGTACCAGGAGAACAGGAGTGCAAAAGAGATGTACAGTACGGTGCTTCCGAAGTGGTTTTCCACTTGCACAATAGATGGAACTTTCCCTCTTTACACCATAGAATAGTTAGGTTATAGAAGGGGAAGCTATATTTAAACCTCGCTGCGCTTGGAAATTGCAGTTCCGTCGGCGGTCAATAGATGGCGCGGCCGTCTTCTTTTGCTGTTTACAGTACAAATTGGGGGGAGAGCTCTTTCAGTGACAGTCACGCGGGTTCCAAACGTCCTTATTGGTCAGATCTCTTGTATCCCAATGGCAAGGGTACAGCGCCTAGAATAACGTAGTGTGGAAAACGGCATGGTTCTGCGCTCTCTGGCTGGTTCCACTCGAAAATGATCCCCTAGAGGCGCTGGTGTTGACCCCGGTGCTTGGTGTTCGACTGCTTATAATGGAAGTAAATGAGTTTTTTGCTGCAACGTCTGATTCTTTTTCTTGTAACATTTCTTTGTATCAGAAAATTGTTATGATATTTGGTACAGTAGTCGCGAAAATATTAAAGAATATTATGAACCGTCGATCATGACCTGTCCTTGAGTTTTTTTTATTAACAATACGGAAGAAAACATAGGTATGGATTGTAACACGTAACATGACAATTGCTGCGAGAATTAGTATTGTGTATGCATTATCCTGAAAGGTTCATTAATATTGTCATTGTCACAAATATTATTTTTATGGAAATTCGCACAGACAATACTCGTTTATTTTTCAAAGATTGTTTTACATCCACTCGCGTGTTGTCCAACTTACCGCCCATAAATTCGCAAGAGTGAAATATGACACTTTTAGTTTCCCGCTTACTGGAAAAATGTAAACAACGCGTTGGTTGAGTTATATTTGTGCTATTATTAGATGATGATACGATGTTAAACCGGCCAGCAATTGCACTGCCTGTAAATCGTTCATAAATGCTTTCCCATAAAAATTTTTAAAAAAATAATCCAATGAAATAAATAAAAAGTGAATAAATACAACGGTGGACTTATGTTAATTTGCGGTTTATTTTCATGAAGTAGGCTACAAGGTAGACATTTTACAGCCAAGTCACGAGTAAAAATGCACAGTCCTTAACACCAATGTTCTACTTACCAATCGACACGAATGTAAAGCAATTTGTTGATAGAGATGACAAGGTACAGCCTAATCGGCTATTTGAACTCCATGGAATATGAAATAAAATTCTTTCGAATATCTGCATTTCGGGAAAATGACTTCATAATATGTACGCCACGAAACATTTTTTCTCCTTCATGACACTATTTCAATTTTATTAGTATATAAAAATAAACTTGTGTACACAATCCAACGTTTGACGTCCAGCCTCACATGCGATATGTTGATGCTCGTGTTGCGTTGCACATAAAACGTATTTATGTTACTTTTCTCTGTAAATTAATGCCATTTCGTGACTGCAAATCACTCCACAAATATAACTGTTTCCATCAATTCACTTACCGCCTTTCTAGAGAAACAAATCTACACAATATATTCCAAAAACTAACTAAGCCGCATTACTTTCATAACAAAATTAGCACCTGGGTCGATCGCACTGCCATCTACTTGTCATCGTCTCGGAAACCAGTTTCTTGGGTCGTTTTCCACACTGGGCTTTCTTTTTCGCTGGTTCTCTTCGAAGCACCGCTGTTAGGGGTGGGGGGAAGGGATGGGATGGGTGATGCGTCTCCGCTACCGCAAAGTTCTTCGGAATCTTTTACTCGAAAGTAAGGTTGCCTTTCCTATGTAATTGTTAACAGCTTCTTTGAGTGTTTATTTGAAGGCGAAATTGGGAATGTAAAATGTAGGCATTTTCAACTGGCACCTGAATTTTCAAATTCAGTTCTCAAAAAACTATTTTTTTTTAATATTTCAACTTCGCTTGAGAAAAATTCCATTACCACTTTTGAAACAACGAGTACAGTGTGTGGGCCTCCCGGATGGCGCAGTGGTAGCGTCCTCGCCTTGTAATCAACGGGTGGAGGTACAGTGTCTCTCAAAAGTTTTAGGACAACGACATTTTAAACTAGGCAACCCAATTTACACAAGGCGTTGGTGGGTTGCGTGTACAGTTAGGCTCAATTTCAGAGTTGCCACATGCACAATAGATATTTATAAAATACGCGAAAGAAATAAAAACAAGTATTATCCTATGAAATTATTAAAAATATCACTATTATATCGCAAGTGACGAAATTCTTTCTCAAAGGAAAAAAAAACTAGGTTTTCTAGTATTTCATTGCTGATGAGTCTACAGAAAGGAAAAGAGGTGATAGAAAACGAAAGGTGACAAAGAAGAGGAGAAAGAGAAAGCGAAAGGAGAAGAGGAAAAGTAGAGGAGAGAAGAAAGAAAGGATAGACGAGGAGAGGAGATGTCGTGAGGAGAATGTAAGAAGATTCTAGGAGAGATGAGGAAAATGGAGCAAAGAAGACAAAAGAGTAGTGTATATTGATTGTTTCAAAGTAATACTTTGTAGGTATTCTCTTTTTTTACCAATTGAATATCACTTTTTGACATATTTTGACAATTTTTTGTCGATGTTTTAGCGTTTAGCAATGTTTTTAGTACAATTTTCACTGCAAAACATTTTCCCCCACTCATACTTGGTAGGTATATCACGATCTTACGTGATACAACTTAACCTATCCATTTTATTCGTGCTAAACTACACGAGAGCCTTTTTGACCTAGTTTACAGAGTAGGTGGAACCCAACGTTCTGGAACCATCCTTTGACCTACTTTTTATTTTACGACGTTTTACGGACTAAACTAACCTACAATGAGAGAAAAAGGGACAGAAAAAGCTCTGGCATCACTTTTTAAGCTTTTTTTTACCTCCTGCAAATCTTGCTCTTATGCTACCTCGCCTTTTGACCTATTTTTTATTTTACGACGTTTTACGGACTAAACTAACCTACAATGAGAGAAAAGTGGACAGAAGAAGCTTTGGCATCCCTTTTTAAGCTATTTTTTTTTACCTCCTGCAAATGTTTGCTCTTATGCTAACTCGTTCTTTGACCTACACTTTTGAAATGACTTACGACATTTTCCTATAAGTCTGTCTCCTCTTACTGTAACAGGTCCCTCAGTGTAATCTACTACGACCTTGTGCTCTCAGCGTAATCTGCTACGATGTTTTTTTTTTTAAAAAAAAAACTCATGTGTGTGATCTTCTGCGGTGTGTGTGTGTGTGTGTGTGTGTGTGTGTGTGTGTGTGTGTGTGTGTGTGTGTGTGATAATCAAAATTATTATTTTTGTTAAGGCCCTAAAAAAAATAGAAAAAAATTAATATCCCCAGCCATAGAGAGAGTGGGGGGTGTGCGCGTGGTGCCCAACACAAAGTTCTATAATGGTCATGGCTATCAAAGCCATATGCCTCTGTAGAGAGTTTCATGAGTTATTATTATTTTTTTTTATTTGCGCACCGAACTAACTTACATTGTATTTTATATAACCTTGTTGATTTTTTTTTAGTATGTGGCAATTATTTTTTTTTTACGAATTATATTTTAAAACTGCTCTGTGACCCTCTCGTTCTTCACGTCGTGGACGAAGAACTTCTCGGCGACCAGGATGACGCTGCATAGAGTATCCTCGGGCAACGGACTGTTGAACTCGCAGACGGGGCGGACAGATCGAGCTTCCTCCCCAGATCGAATTGAGTCGCGTGACTTTCTACGAACTCCAGGTAAACCTTCGCCGTGGGCCATACAATTGTCGTGACGATCTGTTCCACCGAGTCCGTGGTGCGATATCCAGTGTTGAAGTATTCGCCCCATGCTTTCTTCAAGATTGTTAGCAAAAAATTTCTCTCTCGCACGTCTATGGCGGTCCTCAACCCTTTGAATTGCACCTCGTTGCTATCGGCCAGCTGCACCACGTATTTTTTCTTGGTTAGCGCGAAAAAAATTTTCAGCACGAATTCGACCTTCACGCGCAAGTTCGGGAACCAACCGCTCGTGCAGGTAATCGATCAGGTTAGCCTGATGGTGCTTCTCCATGAGAATGAAAAGCGAATCCGTATCCATGTACATCATGTGCGGTTGCTGGGGTTCGAGGGGAAATTTTCGACCACGTTGCGAGATTTCAATAAGATGGTCCGAGATAGAAAAGTAACCAGAGAAGCACAAGCTGGGGGTTCTTCGAAACGAACGAGCCCCAGGTTTTTCCGTACGGCCTTCGAACGTAGAATTGATTGACGTGCGGGCGAATCTCTTCCGGAATGTCTTTCAAATCGTACATCTGACCATACATGCTATTCATCATCAATTTAGCCGTGTTCTGTTTGGCGTCCATTTCGAGCAGTTTGCCCGGCGGTAAAGTCTTATCGTTTTTAAATTCTTTGATTTTTTTACGCAAGGCCATAATCTTGCGTATGCATGTGGCATTGAGTGTGTCCCGTGAGAAATACACGTGAAGATGAGCTTCCGTGCAGCCGGTGTGGGATTCGTGCCACTCCCAAAGTTCACGTTGAAAGGGGAGAGTCCAGCTGCGACCATGACGCATGAACCCCTAGAAAATTCTATATAAAATAACATACCTGGAAATTATATTCACAGTAGATTTGAATTTTGATTTTTTTTGTATTCCCCCCCAGAAATTCTATATAAAATAACATACCTGAAAATTGTATTTACAGTATAGATTGAATTCTTGAGTTTTTTTTTGTATTCGCACCCAAGAAAATTCTATATAAAATAACATACCTGAAAATTCTATTCACAGTATAGATTGAATTCTTGAGTTTTTTTTTTTGTATTCACCCCCAAGAAATTCTATATAATATAACATACCTGAAAAATTGTATCGCTATATATACTAGACACTTTTTGATTTCTGTGATTTTGGAGAAAGCATAATGGCATCCACCATCAGTTTCAATCGAAAAAATGATAAAACTGAATGTGTTACTTGTGGGAAGCTAATCTCAAGGAACAATTTATCGGTACACAGGGCAAGATGTAGCGAAACAGGTTCGAGAATTAATCGTTCGTTACCTTCTAAGCCTTGTGCTCGATGCGGAAAGATGATCAGCATTGCAAATTTAAGTAAACACCTGAAAATTTGCAAACCATCGACCGAACAAGGAACATTGAAAAGAAAAATCGATGATCCAGGAACCGAAGCTTCTACTTCCAAACAAGTTAAATTATTCGATGAACTCAAACCAATTAGATCTGCATTCAACCGTCATATTCAGGATTTCTCTTTTACTTCGGAACCAGGCCGGGACATTCTTCGTTTCTTGCGTGAAACGAAAACATCCGTGATAAATATTCTAAAAAATAAATTGGAAAATAATTCCATAAAAGTATACGTTGATCTATTTTCCGAATACGAAAAAGTCGATGGTACAACAAGAGTCTTTTATCATCGAACAAAAAACCAGCCTCTTCATTTGGCGGACGTCGATAATTTGGACGAATTTTATTCCGATCTTTCAAATAAACTGGTTAAGAAACACGACGATTTCGAGGCTAAAGGGTCGGGATGGTCTCTGTGTGGTAGTCCTCACACGTTAACCGTTTACGTGAACCGATTCTCGCCTCCTCGCGCTTCCAGCTACGTTCCTCTTCCACCGAACATTCAACACAAGAGGGCTGTGTTAAATATACAGAACAGCGATAACAAGTGTTTTCTCTGGTGTGTGTTGGCGGAACTTCACCCGATTCATTGGTCAAATAATCCAGAACAGGTTTATCATTACAAGCAGCATGAACCTGAACTGGAAAATGCAATGTCTGGCATCGAATACCCGGTGACCATTTCTGATATATCAAAATTCGAAACACGAGCACGAGATGCAGAAGGAAAACACTTAATCATCAACGTGTATTCCTATACGTTGGATAAACATGTCGTGCATCCCGTCAGGATAAGCGATGTCGACGATGATGATGCTCGTGTGATTAATCTTCTTCTAATTTCAAACGACATTGTTCACCATTACTGTCTCATTCGTTCACTATCACGCTTGGTTAGAAGTCAATCAACCAAGTATGCAAACAACATCGAAGTTTGCCCGAGATGCCTAACCACGTTCGACGATCGAAAACAATCCGATTATCGAAAATACACCGGACGTCAGATTGCTACCGATAAACTTGCCGAACATAAAATATATTGCGGCAACAACAGACCGGTTCGAATGTTGATGCCCGAAAAGAACGAAGTGGAAGAATTCAAAATGCACAAGGCGTTGTTGGAACATCCGGCCATCATCGTTGCTGATTTCGAGGCGTTCCTCAAACCACTCTCGTACTGCGATCCGGATCCCGAACTTTCTTCCACCACACCTTACCAACTTCACGAACCAAACAGTTTCGGTTACGTTGTCGTGCGACAGGATAAAATAGACGAACCGTACGTATACCGAGGACCCGATGCAATCGAACGCTTCTTCGAAAAGATGATCGAGGAGGTTGGGAAAATTGGATGCATGCTGCAAACATCGAAACCGATGCTTCCGTTATCTGCTATCGAATTTCAAAATTACTATGACACTGTCAAGTGTCCTGTGTGCGATAACCACTTCACGGACGACAATCGTAAAGTGTTTCACCATTCGCATACGGACGGTCGCTTCATAAGGGGAATCTGCAATGCATGCAACCTCAAAATCCAAAAACCAAAATTCGTCCCCGTATTCTTTCACAATGGTTCTAATTACGACTTTCATCCCTTAATTAGGAAACTCGGATAAGACACTCAAAAAGTAGACATTCTTGCTCAAAACGAAGAACGATACATCTCTATAAGTAAGAAAGTTATGATTCCCGAGACTAAAAATACCATCGAGATGAGGTTTCTGGATTCGTACAGATTTCTATCTGCCAGCCTGGACGCTCTTGCCAGCAAACTTCTAGACGAACAATTCAAAATTACAAAAGCTAGTTTTCCCAACGTAGACATAGAACTCGTTAGACGTAAAGGGATTTATCCTTACGAATATGTTAGTGATGGTTCTAAATTTAACGACGACGCTCTCCCACCTCCAAGAGAATTTTACAGCAGACTCAGAGAGAAAGGAATCACGGACGACGAATACCAACACGCGCAACTCATGTGGGAGAAATTAGAATGTAGGACACTCGGAGACTACCACGACGCATACTTAAAATTAGACGTGACGATACTCGCGGATGTTTTTCAAGCGTTCAGGAAAACGGCAACGAATATTTACAAATTAGATCCAGCGTATTTCTACAGCCTACCGGGATTAGCGTGGTCGGCAATGTTATTCCAGACAAAGGTCAAGCTGGAACTGATATCGGACGTGGACATGTTACTTTTCATCGAGAGGGGGATTCGGGGCGGGATGGTACAATGTGTGCAGAGATATGCAAAAGCCAACAACGTGCACATGAAAGAAGATTATGATTCAAATCGAGCATCGAATTACATCTTCTACGCTGACGTTAATAATCTCTACGGACATGCCATGGTACAGAAACTTCCTTACGGAGGATTCGAATGGGCATCAATAGACGTAGAAAATTTCGACGATAGTGAGTATGGCTTCTTCGCAGAGGTGGATATCGAATTCCCCGACCACTTACACGATCTGTTCAGCGATTTACCACCGGCATCCGAGTTCAAATCTTCGCCTCATTCTAATCAATGTAAGCTTTTGTTGACTCTAGAGGGGAAAAAGAGATACGTTGTTCATTACTCGAATCTCCGATTCTTGATCGGGAAGGGTGTTAAGGTAGCGAATATTAGAAGAGTCCTCAGGTTTAAACATTCCGAGTGGCTCAAACCGTACATTGAAACAAACACGCAACATAGGACGGTTGCCACTTCCGATTTAGACAAAGATTTTTTTAAATTGATGAATAACGCGGTGTATGGCAAGACGATGGAAAACGTGCGGAATCATGTAGACGTGAAATTGGTTTCAGATAAAAATAAATGCATGAAGTGGGTGGCCGATCCTAGATTCAAGTCGAGAAAAATTTACAATGAGAATTTAGCACTTTTCAATCTAGATATAAAATTGATGAAATTCAGAAAACCAATTTACGTTGGCGCAACGGTTCTCGACTTGTCGAAACTTTATATGTTCGAATTTCATTATGACGTGATGAAACCCTTCTTCAATGATAAGTTATCACTTTTGTACACGGACACCGACAGCTTCATTTACAGCATACAAACACCTAACCTATACGAAGACATAAAAAATCCTTCCATGCTCGAGTATTTCGATACTTCTGCGTATCCTCAACCCAACAGATTTGGAATTCCTTCTCGTAACAAAAAAGTCCTAGGTAAACTGAAAGATGAATGTAACGGTGATATTATTGTCGAGTTCGCGGGTTTGCGTTCGAAGATGTATGCCATGAGAACAGAGAGTAGCGTCACGAAGAAAGCAAAAGGTGTGGGCAAGAATACGGTGGAGAACAAACTCACCTTCCACGATTACATCGATTGCCTTTACTCACAATCGACGATACTAAGTATAGAACAAAGAATCCAAAGCGTAGACCACGTGATTACAACAAACAAAGTTAGGAAAGTAGCATTAGATCCGCATGACGATAAAAGATGTATTTTGTCTTGCGGAATCCACACGTTGCCTTGGGGACACTATCGTTTAGAAATTAGTAAAAATTGTAGGCAATGCAATTGAAAAAAAAAACTTAAACTGTCTCACATACACGATAAATAACTAGCAAAGGACAATGAATCTTTTTGGTTTCCGAAAGCAAACAATGGAGACTGTACACCGCACGACGACAGATCATGAATTTCTACCTTCCATGTTAACTAAACTCAATGGTCTGTTGATCATTCACCTCAACAGTATTTGGACAAAATTGGATGATGATGTGGGCAAGATTTTTTACGTCTTCAATAACAATTTACATTTCTACGAAATTCCGATCGAAGGGAAACTTCGGATCACCGTGAATCCGGAGAACGAAGGGCAAAATATTAAAATTTCTAGCGGCAAGAACATTTTTCGAATGAAGCACGACAAGGTGGTTTCTAACATGGCGTACGATGTGTCTGCAGGAGATTGTCTTTACGTGGAACTCCTAGGAGATTACGACAAACTCGTTCCTCTCTTCGTAGAATTACGAATCGTCTATCCTATTATAAATAACCGTTAACAAAAAATGCCTAACGACATTTTCGGCAACACCAAGCGTGTAGACCACGCAGAAGAGATTCTCATGTTGGATGTTCGAGTTAAGAAGTTGAGGAGCGATTTGATCGCTTTGCAGGAGACCTTAAACAAAAGTTTAGAGTCGGAGATCGCTACGCTCCAAACGCAATGTCTCGACCCCATTCTGAAAATCGATTCCGAACTGAAAACGCTCATAAAAAATTATGTCGACGTACCTTCTTACGACAACGTTCAAAATATACAGTTGAGCGTGGATTCGCTTCAAAATGATTTGGCCAAATTACAGCAATTTCAATCGAAAAATGAAGATTTGGAAAAATTGAAACTCGAAATCGAAGAACGAACTTCCGCAATCGAAAAGAATTTCTCTGAACTTCAAACCGTCGTGAACGATATAGATGTGGAACGCTTGCATGTCGTCGTTTCCAAATTACAAGAAGAATTCACCGGCACGTTGGAAGAAATCAAATCCAAGTTACAGACTTTGGAAGATACCATGACGAACCTACCATCGTCGGACGAACTGTAGGTCATCGGTAAAAGCGTCGCGAACATAAAAATTCAATTGGAGGCTTATCAAGATTTCGAACACATTCAAACCACCATCGCTACGCTTCAGGCGTCCTTGGAATTGATCAACGAAGAAATTAAAAATATTCACACTGAAGCAAGAGCGTTGACGAGCATTCAAGACACGTTGAGCACGGTTCAGCAGAAGATCGAATATTTAGAAAATTTGAACGTCGAAACGAACCTCGCTCATTTTCATCACGTACTGGACAACATACAGGGTGACTTGGAATCGTTACGGACGAGCGTGCCTTCGAGCGAAGATTTGGAAAAATTGAAAACGGCGGTGACGGCACTATCCGATTCGAGCGACATCAAAAGTTCATTGAGCGATCTCGAGAGTAGGGTGGACAATCTCCCAACCTCCAAAGAATTGCACGCTTTGAAAAGGAACATATCACGTATGCTGAAACGACTGGAAACGGAAACGGCGAACGTGGAACAGATTCGAGATGAAATTACTTCGCTGGTGTTGACGCTGCCCACTTCGCAGAGCGTCGCCGACCTTCACACGCAGTTTACCGAGATGCGAAGCATCGTGAACGATCTTACCGAGAAGAGCTCGAAATTGAATCAAGTCGAGAATCTTCAGAACATTGTCGTCAACATCAGAGATCAAGTTGGAGTGCTGGAATCCACGCAGGAATCGACGCTGGCCTCTTTCGGTGCCAAGTTGCAAGAACTCAACGAAAACTACAAGCAGTTGAACGTGGAAGTGAAAATCAAACCGTCGTTTTCTGCCGTAACGGATACCATAGTCGAGCATTTGCTGCCCATCGAAAATAAACTCGGACAAGTTCACAGTAATCTGCTCGGCGTCGACACTAAATTCGCCAAATTGTTCACCTTGCAAGCCATCGAAATCAACAGCGTACCCAATAAGCAGAGAATCTCCACGTTCGTCGAAGGTAACAAACTGTACATGTTACATCCTTATCATCCGTACTACAAGTTTCTCCTCGATGGCACGATTCAGGTAAACGGATTTTCATACTGGTCTCACGGCAGAAAAGCTAGCGTTCCCACCATGACCTTGATATCGAATCGTGGCGTCCAGAAAGCAGGAAACATTCCTCTGGCACGTTGGAACGAAACGCGCAACATATATGAAATACACGGAGACGAAGATTTAACCTTTTTTGACGTGAGTGCCGGCGATAAGCTGATCGTTCAAAACACGAGCGAGGTGCCACCCTCTTTGAATCCCATCACGCTGGTGCTTCTCTTCAAACGTAATCTCTAAAAAAAAAAAAATGTCTAGGCAAGCCATCGTCCAAGAATTGCATAAACCTGCACGCCGCAACTACGAACGTTTGGCTGTGGTAACCAAGGACATCGACGATCTCTGGGAAAGTGACCTCGTCGAGATGAGTAGCGGCAATTTGAAAAACGTACATAAATCGAACAAGGGCAACAAGTACCTCCTCACCGTCATAGACACATTTTCCAAATTCGCATGGGCTCTACCTTTGAAAGCCAAAACGGGAACGTGCGTCACGGAAGCATTGACACGTTCTTGGTAATTTGACGTACGCGTCGTATTATTATACTATTAATATTAACTTAATAATACTCAGCGGTGAACGATGAGACTCGGTGAAGTACACAGACTCCTCTCAGGTACAGGGATAGTGTTAGGCAAAGACAATATTCACAGCACAGAGAAAAAAAATCACATTATTGCAGTATATATAAACTGAAAGGTTTTATTCTTTATTCATTGCAATTATAATGCAAATATACTTGAGATGAAAGCGAGGATTTCGTTTTGTCGATGAATTGACTCAACTAAAACGCATAAACTCAATGCGTGGCTATCGGCAAGCCTATGATCACATAGACCTAGCTTGCGCCCCGAACTACCACACCAAGAGATATGCAATGATAACTGAGCCAATATTTGCTCTTTAGCCTTTTATTTCCAAATTAATCTTTAGGCTAGCTTTATTATTTAACGTAGAATGGTTGCAGTATTGTGCATATCATCAATGCATGGCTATCGGCGTACCTATGTTCACATAGGCCTAGCTTGCGCCCCGAACTACCATACCAGGATGTATGCACAACACCGAGGAGTTCTTTTTAAGTTAAAAAGCTTCGACGATCCGTGGCGAAAGTGTGATGATTCTTACGCGATATCCTCGCTTTTATACTATTTTTGAGAACACAGATTAAAGTACAGATGAATCACTCACTATCTACAAAAGGATACTACAACAAAACTGACATCTATACATGTTTAGAAATACAAATTCGTATAGTGAACTCTCGCAAACATGAAGATACATTAAATTACCCATAATGTAGCATAAAATACAATAAACATTAAACAAAAGATATAAATTACTAATAAGGCGCAATATTACATAGAATAACAAGGAGGTTACGCTTTCTTTCACAAAATAAATATATTAGTGACACATTTTCTACTGATGACGTCACACAAAAATATGGATCATATCATCTGCCCCTTCCTTTCGAAAACTAAGTTTCAGGAAGGAAGTTATCTACCTGGAGGAAACTTAGTTTTAAAGTACAAACTCTTTCTTTTTATCCTCCGAAAAACGCACCAGTTTTAGGTTATCCAAGTTAACCTTATCATATAATTCTTTAGTTCTTGGAATTAGCAATGTCACAACATTATTTTCCACTTTGTCCACTAGATAAGGTCCTATCCACAACATAAATAACTTTTGAATGGTCCTATCTAGTGAGGAGCTTAAGGAATGGTTTTTGACCATCACGAAGTCTCCAACTGTCACTGTCTTGGCGTTTCCCTTCTGTTTTAAATCCTTCGACAGCTTCTTCTTCTCCCTGACTTGGGCTAAGAATAATTTGGACTTCCAATCCGGTTGGGCTTCTTCCCGTTCGGGCCAATTGAAATGAGTTAGGATCTCTCTGGGTATAGGATGATTGAAGAATAGTTCAGCAGGTGAATATCCAGTTGTTTCAGAAATAGAATAATTAATTAACCAAACAACTTTTGATATGTATCGCGACCAAGTCTGATGTTCTCGATAACAAAATAAACGAAGTAATCTGACTATCTCTTGATTTGCTCGTTCTACCATGTTCCCCTTTGGATTGTAAGCTGTTGTGCAAACATGATGGATACCACGGCTTTTGGTAAATTCCTTCCACTGCTTCGAGGTAAACTGAGCTCCTCTGTCGCTTAGGGTAAATGTAACGTTTGGATAGTGAGCAAAATATCCTCTCTGAAGCGTGTTTATAATTTCTGTGGTGCTGGCAGTCCGTAAAGCATATGCGGAGACAAAACGTGTACCCACATCAATAAGGCTCAAGATGTACTGGTATCCATTAGACCGAGGAAGCTTCCCAATCAAGTCCAGAGAAAGCATCCCATGAGGTGGCTTGGGACTGATATGAAGGGTCTCCTTGAGTATCCCTAATTTGTCTGGTTTACTCTGGGCACAAATTTCACAATCTCGGATGTACTGTATCACGTCATCCTTCATGCCTTTCCAGAAGTATCGTACTGCAAGTCGCTTCAATGTCTTGGATACTCCAAAATGTCCAGCTTCATCATGAACTACTTTCAAGAGAGGTTGCTTCATTACCACCGGAACACACAGTTTCCAAAGGGACTGATTGTCTGATCCTCTCTTAAATAAAATTCCTTCTTGAATGCGATAGGAACGATGCAATCTGAGGTTAGGTTCCTGAGAATTTAGAGATTGGAGTAAATTTTTGCAGAATTCATCTTCAAATTGTGCCTCTCTCCACTTGTCGACGTCATCTATTTCTCCTCTTTCGGCCCACAGGTAGTTTATTCTGAATGTCTGCTGGCTATGTTCAGGTTGAATCTGGGGTATATCATCAGCAGGATACCGAGATAAAATATCTGCCAGATCGTTTTGGCGACCAGAGACGTATACTATTTTATACTGGTACTGTTGGAGTTTTAGAGACCAGCGAGTCAAACGACTGTTCCAGTTACGGGCGTCTTGTAACCATACCAACCCTTTATGATCACTGTAAATAGTGAAAGGCCTACCTTTCAAATAAACAGCATACTTCTCAACTCCAAAGATTATGGCCAAACATTCTAACTCATGGATGGAGTAATGGCGTTCGTTCTCCTTCAGTTTTCGGCTTGCATACTGAATGACCTTCCTCTCTTCACCATCCATTTGGAAAAGAATACTACTCAATCCTTTCCCAGAAGCATCGCATTGGATACAGAATTCCTGTTCAAAATCAGGCTGTACTAATTCAGCATCTCTTACAAATTCATTCTTCAGTAGCTGGAAACTTTGTTCTTCCTCGTCTCGCCAAATCCAACGTTGATTTTTACCTAACAGCTTGGTGAGCGGTTCAGATTTAGCTGCAAAATTTTCAATGAACTTCCGCCTCCAGTTGGCGAGGCCAAGAAATTTCCGAACATCCTTTCTAGTTTTAGGTTTAGGAAATAACTTAATGGCGGAATTTTTGTCTGGTTGGATTTTGATAGCATCTCCAGAAACAATGTGACCCAAGTAGGTAATTTCCTTTTTGACAAATTCACATTTTCGCAGCTTTACAGTCATCCCCACTTCTTGGAGTCGCTGCAACACTTCGTCCAGATGTTCGAGATGCTTGGAGAGTTCTTTGTCGAAAATCAGCAAGTCATCCATATATTGAGTTAGATACTCTTCGGTTTCAGGACCAAATACAGCATGCATGGCAGCTATGAAAATTGACACAGCACTAGAGATACCAAAAGGCATTCGAGCAAACATCCACTGACGTCCTTTATAGGAGAAGGCAGTACATGGTTGGCAGTCAGTTTTTACAGGGATCTGTAAATATCCAGAAGCCAGATCCAGATTTGTAAAATAACGAGCACCTTTAAATTTTTGGAAGGCATCCGAAATGGGCTCAACTGAATTCCGGGGAACACGTACAATTTTATTCAAATTTCTGAAGTCAATGCATGGGCGTACTGTACCGTCAGGCTTGTCGACTACAATTAAAGTGTTCAAGTAAGGGGAATTACAAGGCATTATAACACCCCATTGTCTCCACTTTTCTAATTCTTTCTCCAGGAGTTTCCTTTTTGCTATAGGTATGGGATATGGAGATCGATACACAGGTTCTGTGGTGGTGAGTTCAATCTCACACTGGAAGTTTTTAATAGTACCTGGTCTCTCGGAAAATACATCTCTATGCTTCAATAAGACTTCTTTCAATTGGCTTCTACCCCTTTCGCATAAAATCTCATTCGCATTGACCTTCTGCAGAATGTCGTCAGGACTAGCCGTCCACTGATCGACATGGGAATCTTCACGGACTTTTCTTACATACGTCCCTGTCGAAGATCCATTATTCACGAGGTCCTGCTCTACCGGAACTCCGTCTACGGTGAGGGATAACTTCTCGCGGTGTAGGTCAATTCCTGCTTCATATTTCCTGAGGAATGGGTAGCCCAAAATAAAGTCAGCTTCGAGACCTCTCAAGACAAACATGTCCTCCAATAAATTTCTTCCAGCAATCTCCAGATATACTTGTCTACATCCCACAACTCTAGTTTTGTTTCTCCCAGTGAAATCAGTCAGCCTAACATCTGGACATGTTTGTAACTGCAATGACGGCAGCTTCTCTTTAATCTTCTTCCAAATGGCGTAGCTCATGAGATTACATTCGCTGCCAGTGTCCAGAACACAAATAAACTCGACGCCTGTTACAGTTGCCTTAATTAATGGAACCCTGGGTAAATTTTCCTTTCTAACTGCCTGTTGTAGTGCTCTATCAAAACTTTGTTCTCCTTCATTGAGAGTCAGCACAACAAAAATATGATTGTCTTCACTATTTATAACGCTGTCATCTGTTCCCAGAGAAGTCCAAGATTTTAGCCCAACCGTGATCGGGAACGAAGAATTCACGTTGGGCGAGTGGCTAAATCCGACTGCATACCACTCGGATTAGCACTAGTCGATGGTGCCCAACAAAAGTCTCTTGTCATGTCGACGCTTTGACGTTGCTCGTTCGTCAAACGTGAAGCAGAAGGTTCAAACGGAGGCGCCGTCGCTCTGAAGTTACTGGGTTCAGAGGCGTTATGTGTAGAGTCACGGGAATATTCTTCTGGATCAGATCTGGAACGACGCGGCCCACGTGCGTAGTTGTTCCTGCCATCCCTTCTCGGAGGATTACGCCGTCTGTTGTAATTGGAATATCCATTCCTCTGGTTCTGCATAACTTGTCTGACTCTGGGTTGTTGGTTTCCAATTCTATTTTGTCTGGGAGCATTTCCCTGGCCTGCACCTTCCCTATTCCACACAGGCTTCCAACTGTCCTGTTCCTCAAGCACCTCGAACCTTTTCAGAAAGTCGGCTAGCTGCCGTACAGTTTGAGGAGAATTAGCTAGACTCAGACTGCGAGCTCTATATGAAAGCTGGGAGATGATTAAATTCACAATCTCAGGTTCTATGTAACGGGCAGACAGATTGCGGTAGGCTGAGTAAATAGACCAGGCATATTCCTCCATGCTCATACCGGACTGCTTTAAGTATCGGCGAGATCTCACTGCTGTCAGCTGCCTCTCTTTGGCCTCTTCTGAAGCATATTGTTTGCGAAAACGACGGCAGAAATCAGAATAGGACTTGAACTCTAACTGGTTTGCTCGAAACCAATGCTCAGCCTGGCCCTTGAAAAGCCGAGGAATAATTTCCAATCGGTATTCGTATGGAATCTGCATTAAATCAAAATTAATATTAAGTTCTTTTAAGTATTGCTCAGCATTCTGGGCTTCCAGGTCTCCCTTGAACTTCGACAAGGAATTAACGTCTGCCATCCTTGGAGTTCCAGTCATTGCTGATCGCTGAGTTCTTGGCGGCGTCTCATCTGGCCCGCTCCTTGAATTTCCATGCCTTCGTGTTCGCTTCCTGATTTTTGCTTGATACTGAGAGTCAGAGCTGGTGCTGGAAGAGGAGGAACTGCGATCTTTCTTCCTTTCTAGACGTTTCCTCTTCGTCCTTTCTTCATAAAGACTGTGCCGGGACCTGCGAGATTCACGGTCTCTGTAACCTCTGTCATCGCCCGAAAGACTAAAGGTAGGTGGAATAGCAGACGGCACTTCATTAGCTCTTGAATCAGCAGTAACTCGTGGGCGACAGACTTGTTTGTCTTCTCTAGTTCTCTCTCCACCTGTTCTGTCCATCGCTTCATTTAGTTCAATGTCAATGGTTGGCAATGTTGCACTCTCAGCAACTGCAGACGGATGACCAGCTGTTCGAGATCCAGTTTCTGTTTCCGTTTGCCGGGAAACGTGCATGGTCTCTAACTGATTCGTAAGTTGTTCTACTTGAGTTTTTATTTCCTCAACGTCCTTCCTTCTTTGAGACATAACTACTGAAATCTGACTAATATTTTCTTGGACCTCAGCCCGGAACTGTATTTTGTCAGTCTCGGCCTCGGCCAACATCTGTTCTATTGTCAGCTGTTTTTCAATAATCCTATTGCACTCTCCAGTGAATCTCGAGTTAATATCCTCCACCTCGATGCGAACACTTTCCGTGGCTGTATTAACATCGGCTGCCAAGCTACGCCGGAAGTCATCAAAGTCTATCTCTCTAGCCTGCCGGATTTCTTCAGAGAATCGCGCCCTAGTTTCCTCGTTCTCAGACTTCAGTTGTTGAATCTCACAGGCCATCTCGCCTATTTCAGCTCTTAATACTTTTATAGATTCATCGTGCTCCTTACCGATATCATCCTTTAGCAAAGCACATTGTCTGAGGATATCTTCCTTTAATATGTCAGATTGTCTGCAGATATCAGCCTTCAGTGCTTCAGACTGTTTTGACATATCAGCCTGCAATGTTTCAGACTGTTTGCAGATATCAGCTTTCAAGCTGGTAATGGAATCAGCTTGCTGTTTAATATCAGCTTTCAGTGCTTCAGACTGTCTGCACATATCAGCCTGCAATGTTTCAGACTGTTTGCAGATATCAGCTTTCAGTGCTTCAGACTGTTTTGACATATCAGCCTGCAATGTTTCAGACTGTTTACTAATATCATTGCTAATATCAGCCTGTAATTTTCCCATACTTTCGACTTGTTGTTTGCTAATTTTTTCAATCATTGCTTTTAATTCTTTGAACATATTTAATGGATCAGATGAACTATCCGTAGACAATAATTCACAATCTTTGCAAACCAAATCGGTAGACTCGTGGCTTTCAGTTCGAATATCTAGGCCACAACATTCAAAATGTAGAAGCTTTGTACATTTCTTGCACACAAATGTGGTTTTATCTTTATCAATGTCCCGACAACAATCGGGAACATTAAGTCCTGAACTCGAAGTGAGATTTTTATTTGCGTTACGCAAATGCTTCTTGTCCATATCGAAACAAAATAACTCTGTGCTTTTCAATAAATATGAAAGTTCAGTGCTCTTGCACAATTAATCTCAACTCTAAACAATTGTCTTGCCCTTGTACACTACAAAATCGAGCCAACACGTTGAGCTGCCACTTGACACGTTCTTGGTAATTTGACGTACGCGTCGTATTATTATACTATTAATATTAACTTAATAATACTCAGCGGTGAACGATGAGACTCGGTGAAGTACACAGACTCCTCTCAGGTACAGGGATAGTGTTAGGCAAAGACAATATTCACAGCACAGAGAAAAAAAATCACATTATTGCAGTATATATAAACTGAAAGGTTTTATTCTTTATTCATTGCAATTATAATGCAAATATACTTGAGATGAAAGCGAGGATTTCGTTTTGTCGATGAATTGACTCAACTAAAACGCATAAACTCAATGCGTGGCTATCGGCAAGCCTATGATCACATAGACCTAGCTTGCGCCCCGAACTACCACACCAAGAGATATGCAATGATAACTGAGCCAATATTTGCTCTTTAGCCTTTTATTTCCAAATTAATCTTTAGGCTAGCTTTATTATTTAACGTAGAATGGTTGCAGTATTGTGCATATCATCAATGCATGGCTATCGGCGTACCTATGTTCACATAGGCCTAGCTTGCGCCCCGAACTACCATACCAGGATGTATGCACAACACCGAGGAGTTCTTTTTAAGTTAAAAAGCTTCGACGATCCGTGGCGAAAGTGTGATGATTCTTACGCGATATCCTCGCTTTTATACTATTTTTGAGAACACAGATTAAAGAACAGATGAATCACTCACTATCTACAAAAGGATACAACAACAAAACTGACATCTATACATGTTTAGAAATACAAATTCGTATAGTGAACTCTCGCAAACATGAAGATACATTAAATTACCCATAATGTAGCATAAAATACAATAAACATTAAACAAAAGATATAAATTACTAATAAGGCGCAATATTACATAGAATAACAAGGAGGTTACGCTTTCTTTCACAAAATAAATATATTAGTGACACATTTTCTACTGATGACGTCACACAAAAATATGGATCATATCAGCATTCAAGACTATTTTTCGCGAAAGCGGCGACAGACGACCACGGTTTTTGCACACGGACAACGGTAAAGAATTTTACAATGCCGTATTCCAAAAGTTTATTCAAAAACATGACATTCGACATTATTCGACCTTCAGTCACATCAAAGCCAGCATCGTGGAAAGATTTAATCGAACCTTGAAAACACACATGTGGAAACGATTCACGCTTCGGGGAAATTACAAATGGGTCGACATCCTGCCGGAACTCGTCGAAACCTATAATGATACGGTACACAGAACGATAGGCATGAAGCCAGCTGACGTTACGAAATCTGACGAGCAGCATTTAATTTCGACAGTTTACTGTCCAAAGTACACTCCCACGACTACCAAGAAATCAAAATTCAAAATTGGAGACCAGGTGAGAATCAGCAAATTCAAACGCACCTTCGAGAAGGGATTCACAAAAAATTGGAGCACGGAACTTTTTACGGTGGTTCGAGTTTTACCCGGAAACCGACACACGTATATAATAAAAGATAGTAGCGGCGAGATTTTGAAAGGAAGATTTTACGAAGAGGAACTCTCTAAAACGAAACACCCCGACACGTACCTCATCGAGAAAGTATTGCGTAGGAAAGGTGACAAACTGTTTGTCAAATGGCTGGGACTTCCGGAAAAGAGTTGGATCGACGATAACAAAGTGATCTTGTGAGTACGTGGAACGTGGTGAAGCGTCTACCTGATCCGGAAAGTCAAACGAGAAAAAAAAAGAACGGTGAGTTGCTTCCCGACAGCATCCGCTGTCTGATCGTAGGTCCTTCGGGGTGTGGGAAAAGGACACTGCTCGTGGACAATTTTCTCCTCGCACCGAACTGGTTAGATTGGAAGAACAGGCACCTGTACGTGTTCTCGAAAAGTTTGGAGCAATCCAAATACCAGCAACTGATGAAACTGTACGATGGTCTGGACATTGCAACGTTCGCCTCGGAAATAAAACCACTCGACGATTGTCGTGAAAATTCAGTCGTTGTGTTCGACGACGCCATCCTGGAAAATCAAAATGAAATTCGCAACTTTTTCACGCAAGGTCGTCACAAAGGAATGGATTGCTTCTACCTAGCTCAAACGTTTTCCAAAATTCCAAAACAGTTAGTACGCGACAACGCTAATTTCATATGTTTGTTTCGTCAAGATCACACCAACCTCAAGCACGCGTACGATGACTACGTAGGCGGAGACATGAACTACAATCAATTTTCGGAACGCTGCTGCTCTACTTGCTGGAACGGTGACGATTTCGGATTCGCGACGATCGACATGACGAGGAAACCCAACGACGGAAAATACAGAAACAAAATCAACGACTTTCTAAACTTTGCAACGTTGTGAGAAACGACGTATATAAATAAACGTTATGACGAAACGAAAAATCGAGGACGAAAATCTCAAGCTTCGCGATTACCTCGCGAAACGCTTCAAAGGTTGGAAATCCGAGAATCGCGGATTCTACGAAGAGAAGAAACGTCAGGATCAACCTGTGATCGACGCCATCAGCGGTCTAGGTAAAGAAATTAAAAGTGTCACGGAACAAAATAAAAATTTGATCAACGAACTCGTACCGCTCGCAGCTAAAAGTTACGCTGTACCCACGCCCATTTCGAGCATTCCTTCGACACCGTTCGAACTGAAGGATGCACCGGCACGACGTCGAGCCATAGGTAGCACGTCATCGTCTTCGGATAAAATCGATTTGGGACCTTTGGCACGAGACTACCTGAGTACGGGGAAATTCGACAAGGATGAAGTGTTCGGATTGTATCCCAGCATGGAAACCAACGAAGGCGGTGGTGTGGTGTGGAAGATTGGGAAATCGAAGGTGACCTTCGAAGGCAACGACATTAAAGTTAATTTAGGCGAGAAGGATAGTTGGACCAGGTATCCGGGTACGGTGGGACTGTGGGAACTCGTTGCCAAAAAGCAGCCGAAAGATTACACCGACGAAGATTACCAGAGTTACAAGGAAATTTTGATCATGACGGATGCCTTGTACCAAAACAACGATGCCTCGCAGAATAGGGTGAAATCGAGCAGCGGCGAGAAGTACAGGAATCTCATCAAACCGATTTGGAACCAGGTCAAAACAGGCAGCGGCGTCAAACGCTACAACACGTTACCCAAAGAATTCGTTTGGGTGGACGACGTGAGGAAGCTCGTGGACCGATTGTTGGTGATAGCCGGCGAAGAGAATGCAGGCAACCGTAATTTCTACAACGAGAAGGTTGGCATCGTGGACATGATCAGCACGAAACTTTCCAACTTCATCGTGAACGACGACAAGGGCATAGGTTACCTGATCAAAATCATTAACACGCTGCCTCCGAGATTCTGGAACGTGGCCGAAGGAAAAGGACTCGTGAACGACATCATCAACAAGTTACCTTTCGAGATGCATTTACCTGGCTACCAGTACTGCGGACCGGGTACCAAACTCGAGAAAAGATTGGAGAGAGGAGACAAGGGTGTGAATCCGTTGGACGCCGCATGCAAAGATCACGACATCGCTTACAACACCACGCAGACGGATCTGGATGCACGTCACAAAGCAGACAGAAAGTTAGAGCACGCAGCTTTCGAAAGGTTCGTGAGCAGAGACGCATTGCTGGGTGAACGGGTCGCCGCACTGGGTACCACCATCGCCATGAACACGAAACAAAAATTGGGGTGGGGTATATAAATAACATAGAGTAAAAAATAATAATAATAACAACATGTCTCGTATAACTGATTTGCCGCCCGAGCTACTATGTAAAATATTTAAACACGGAGTAAACGGCGATTGTGAGGATGTAGGGAAACTTGTAATCATAGCAAGAACGACGTCGGAATTTCGTACCCCTTGTGAAATGGTTCTCAAGGACCATCTTCGGGAGATCAGCGGCCTGAGGTGCGGTGATCTCAACATTCTGCTTTCGGCTGCAGGGGAAAAATTAAACGGTAGGTTAGATGAATTGCACGAGGCAAGGCAGGGAAGAAGACGGTACACCGATGATTGGCGCAAGTCTAAGCAGGAGACGGAAGAAATCATCACGCACATCATCGCGTTTTCGGAAGCACGGACTTTCTTCCTCTGTTAAAAAAAATAATAATATATATACGTGTCAAAAAAAAACTTGATATATAAATAACACACATCGTAAAAAAAATAATCTTCGGTATATATAAATAACACACATCGTGAAAAAAAACAATTAAATTTCTCTCTAACACTCTGAAATTTTTTTTTGATATGACAACTGAAAAAATGAGTGATCTCCAAGCATTAAAACAAATGCTAAATTTGTCAGTCGAGTATGTAAAAATTCAGGAATTGGAAGTCGACAAACCTTACACGATAACTTCCGGTTCAATCGTTTCTACCCAGTATGGTCCCAAGGTACGCCTGTTGCTCAACGCACAATACAGTCTATTTTTACCAGATCGATACGCTAACATGTTATCCGACGAGAAGCTATCTATTTTAATCGAGAACAAAACTCGAATCGTGTACAAGGGGACAAAGGAACTTCTTGGCAAGAAAACGAAGCACGTAATAGAATTTGTGTAACGACTGCGAGGCCGTGAAAAAAAATCTCAGAACATTTATATATAAATAACATACCGTAAAAAACTACACGAGAAAAATCTCAGAATATATATATAAATAACATACCGTAAAAATAACACATAGAGCATCAACATGAAGCCCAAGGGTGTCGTGTACCAGATACCATACTCCAATCTTAAAAATCTAGGTGCCCTCGATGGGTTACTCACCAAGAAACAACGCGAGAAGAAACGTTCTTGCTTGAGCAAAGGACACGGAATGAAATTACTTCTCAGCACACCTCAATTGAGACGCTTGCAGCGTTCGCGGAAACAGCAAAAGGTCGGAGGTTTCATATTCAGCATCCCGGCCATCCTGGCAGCATTGGGGGCCGTTGGAAGTTTGGCTGGCGGAAGTGCCGCCATCGCGAAAACCGTCATCGACTCGAAGAAGAACAAAGCGGAATTGGAAGAACAGAAACGTCACAACCTGGCCATGGAGAAGAAAGGGGGGAAGGGCGTGATGAAAAAGTTTAAAAAAAGAAACAACAGCACTCACCAACCGAGACATTGAATCTCTGATCGAACCGTTACAAATCAAACACTTCAGAGGAGTTTTCATGTCCGACTCGTTACCTTCAAGCGTTAAAAGAAGAGAATGCGGAGTAGTCAACTTGGACGGTCAAGAAAATCCAGGCACGCATTGGATATGTTACCACAAAAATAATGATAAAGCATTCGTTTTCGATTCTTTCGGAGGTGTTCCACCTACAAATTTAATTCATTATCTGAAAACGAACAAAACCTCTATATACTACAACGACGAACGTATTCAAAATTTCGGAGACGTGAACTGCGGTCATCTCTGCCTCTCCGTGCTCGCGTTTCTCTCTAAAATAAATAACCCTACGATCGAAGATTTCCAGAAAGCATTGTGGAACCTCAAACAGCATCACTAGGATGGGCGTGTTCCATCTCACGAGCGAATCTTCAATCTTGAAACTCACGCTGCACGACGACATCGTCTATCCTAAATCCGTGGCTCTGCGTGCATTCTACAGCATGTACCTCATACCTAACGTCACGCAGCACAACAACAAAATTAGCGTCGGAAGCGAACACATCGTCGTCACGCCAGGCCAATACAATCTTTCCACTTTGCAAGCTCAATTACCCAAAGGCACATACCTTTCTCAAAATTCGGTCACGCACAGAGTGGAAATCCTATCCGCGACGGAGACCGTGGACCTGGGCACCATGGGAGAACTTTTAGGTTTCGAGAACAACCACCCAAAACTCGAAGCTGGCATCAAGCACGTAGCAACCAACATTCCTAAATTCTTGGCCATAGAGACTCTGAACGTACACTGCAACGTGGCGGAAGGCATGATCACGAAATCTTCGGACGGATTGTTAGGAAGTCACAAGCAGACGGGAATTATAGCCACGTTCAAACCAAGTTCCGAGTTCATGGAACCGATCATCTACACGCCCTCTTCACCGATCTATTTTCCAGTATGTCGCAACCGCATAGACGACATAGAGTTGGTGGTGACGAACGAGAAAGGAGAGGTGGTGGATTTCGCAGGTGCAACGACGACGGCCATCGTGGAGATCAACGTATAATAAATAACACGCATAGTGAAAATGGAGCAAATCGAAAGTTACGAATTACAATCTTTCTCTCCCAACCGTCGCACGTTCGCCAATCTCAACGAAGCGAACAGGGAGATCGAATACGATGTGGACGTAGGCGACGGGTTTATTCATCCTCACAGAGCGGACCTCTACCTTCAATTCGACGTGGTGAAGAAAGAAAGCGGAGACGCGTTTCCGCCCAATGCAAATTTGATACTCGTGGACAACTTCGTGCCTCACCTGTTCTCGCAGGTGGAGGTGAGAAAACACAACACCGTCATAGACAGAATAGACTATCCAGGCATCACGTCGACGGCAGTGGGAACATTGAAATTATCCAAAACGGACGCAGCGTACTATCAGGCGGGAGGATTCGAAGCGGGAACCAAAATATCGACGAGAAGTCACACGGCGCTCTTTCCCATGCGTCTGCTTCCGGGATTCTTCTCCGACTACAAGGAGATCATGTGGAAGGGAGGACTGAGGGTCACGTTTCGAAGAGCGGCCAACGACAACGACGAACTGATGCGATACGCTACTTTGGGTCCGGACGGCACCACGCCGCTGCCCAACACTTTACCCGAAGCAGCGAAATGCGCCATCCGGAGCATGGAATTGAGAATGCCGGTGGTGGAATACGAAACGAACTACGCCCTCAAGTACAAAGCGGAGATCTTGAAAAGTCCGCAGGTGCCGATTCACTTTCACGGTTACCAGTGCGTGCAGAAGATGGCGTCGGGAAGTCACATGGAATTCGACGTGACGACGCAGTTCAACAACATACAGTTCGACATGCCAGATTTCGTCGTGGTGCTCTTTCAGACCGGACGCAATAACGATCAGGAAAAAGATTCCAGCAAGTTCGACGACTACAAGATCAAGAACGTTTATCTGAAGAACGGTAGGAACGAAGTGTTCCCGCGCGAAAATTACAACCTCGACATGACCAAAAACGATTACCTCAAACTTTACGAAGCTTACACGGCTTACAAACGCGTGACCGAGGGAAGCGTGGGCGTGTACTACGCGCCCAGCGAATTCAAAACACGCAGGCCGATGTTCGTCATTAACACATCTAAGAGAAAACAGGTGGTGGTCAACGATCGAACCAACATCAAGGTCGTGTGCGAGTTCCACGACGCGCTGCCTGCCGATACTCTGTGCAGCGTCATCCTGATTGCAGAGAAGTTTTTTGTGTATGATGTCAAAAATGAAAGAGTGACCGAACAGTTTTAAGTACAAGAAAAAAAATCACATAATTCTCAAAAAATTATACTGACCGTAGGTTCAAATATTAGATTAACCTGCAACGCAATGTTTAGGATGTACTGCGAGGAACACCTTCTTACATTTGTGAGAATAATCTGGAATAAAAAAATAATAATAAAAAAAATTAATTTTAATGCATTTATAATAAATCACACTTGAACGCACAAAGGAACTTCCCCTTTGGCCCTGCGTGTGCCCCATATTCACCCCGTAGGGCGCGGCAGGGAGTTAGTCCCGCTAAAAATCCCAAACCTCCACCTGTTTTTTTTTGTTTTTTTTTTTGCATTTGAAAATAAACACTATTGTTCTAATATCTTGGCTATATTAAATTAGAACTTCTGTTACATGAATTGTTTTTTTTGTTTTTTCATACATACATACATACATGCCATTTACTACATTTGAAGCTACTTTCTAGATGATAGTGGCCCCATCGGAGCGTGTGAATCCCACATTTCAGAACGCACCTCTTGTCGTCGCGTGCGTCCAGGGTAACCTTTCTCACCTGGTTGGTTGTCAACACATGGTCGACGCTCTGGATGCGCTGCTCCACTCCTGCAATTGACGTCCTAGTTTGAAGGGTTTTGACGTAATCCTCGAACTTGAGGTACTCTTGGACGACCTGCCTGTCCACACCCTTAGCCTTTTTCGTGATGGATTCTTCTGCCCGAATAGCATAGGTTTTGGCGCAAAGACCGACATCCTCGAGAGTTACATCACCGTTCTCCTCGTCTTTGAGTTTGCCGGGCACCATCTTGTTGCGAGCCGGGATGCCGTATGGGTTCGGCTGGGGATAGCCCGAGGTGTCGAAGAGGTTAACCAAAGATGGAACTGTGGCCATATCCTCGTACGCGTCGGCTGTGTGAACCTGGTATATTAAACTGTCCGTGTCTATGTAGAGAAGCGAGATGTTGTGGTCGTAGTGTGCACGTAATATGTCGTAGTACGTCTCGAACATGTGTAGCTTGCTCAGATCCAGAACCGCGGCTCCAACGTAGATTGGTTTGTTGAGCTTCACCTCGTTCTTCCTCATATGCACCAGAGCCAGTTGCTCATTGTAAATGGTCCTCGATTTGAATAACGGGTTTGCTACGAGCCTGCGACATTGTGCTTTGTTTGATATTAGCCTCACATCTACACGATTTCGCACATTCTCCATAGTTTTCCCAAACACCGCATTGTTCATTAACTTGAAGAAATCGCGATCGAAATCAGAAGTGGCGACTGTGCGATGTTTGGTGTTGAGCTCGATGTATGGCCTCAACCATGGAGAATGCTCGAACATCAAAACTCGATGTACTGTGCGGACGGTAACCCCCTGCTTCATCAACCACCGGAGGTTTTGGTAGTGTAGGACATAACGCTCTTTGGGCACAAAGTCCATGACGAGCTTTGCTTGGTTCGAGCCGGGCGGGCATTTGAATTCCGGGACTGGCGGAAGATCGCAGAACAAATCCTGCACCTTCTCGGAGAACTCGAGGTCCACCGCGGCAAAAAATCCGCGTTCCGAATCGTCGAAACCTTCAACGTCCAAGTTGGAGGGATCGGCCCACTCGAAGCCTCTAAAGGGGAGTGGCTGCATCATGGAGTGTCCGTAGAGGTTGTTGACGTCCGTGTGCATGATGTAGCTGGACGGTTGCGAAGGGTCGTAACCGGTGGCCATGTGGTGATTGTTGGCGCGTGCGTATCGCTGCGACACCTGGACCATTCCACCCCGCACGGCACGTTCTACAAACAGCATCATGTCCACGTCCGAAAGAAGCTCAAGCCTGATTTTCGTAAGAAGAAGCATGGCCGACCAGGCCAGTCCGGGAAGACTGTAGAAGTATGCAGGGTCCAGCTTGTAGATGGTCTTCGCAGTTGCACGAAACGCCTGGAACACGTCGGCGAGGAGCGTCACATCAAGTTTGAGGTACGCATCGTGGTAGTCCCCGAGATTTTGGCAATCCAGCTCGCGCCACATGGACTGAGCATGGTTATAGTCATCCTCAGATATGTCCGAGCCTCGCAGCTTGCTATAGAAGTTTGCTCGAGGAGGTAGCGACGTCTCCGCGAACTTGGTAGGGTCCGTGACGTATTCGTAGGGATAGACCCCCTTACGCCTGAAGAGACCGGCGTCCAAGTTCGGAAAGTTTCCGGAGGTAATGAGCATTTGCTCGTCGCTAAGCTTCCCTGCGAGAGCATCGAGGCTTGCTGGGAGGAACCTCAGGGAGTCGAGGAAGCGAAGCTCGACGGTAGAGCGTGATCCTGGGATCGACACTCGTTTGCTCACACTGATGTAACGCTCCTCGTTCTGGGCGAGGACGTTGATTCCCTCGTTGTCGTATCCAAGATGCTTGATCAGGTGGTGAAAGTCGTACCCCGAGCCGTTGTGAAAAAACACAGGGATGAAGCGCGGGTCCCGGGCCATGAGGTTGCAATCGTTGCACCAAGGACCAACGTACCTACCGTTAAAGTGATCGTGGTGTTGGACTTTACGGTTGTTGGCGGTGTACTCCTCGACGCAGACGGGGCAAGCGATGGCCTCGTCGTGTCTACGTTGGTCGTCGGGGGACAGTGGGAGCATAGGCTTGGGGGCCAACAGTACTTTCTCTATCTCGATGGCCTCGACAACCATCCTCTCGAGGAAGTGTTTGGCTGCGTCGGGACCACGGTACACGTAGGGCTCGGGGGCGATGTGCTGGTCACGTCGCACCACAACGTATGCGAAACTGGATGCCTCGTGGAGTTGGTAAGGGGTGGTGGAGGAAACTTCGGGATCGGGATCGCAAGTGGACAGGGGTTTGAGGAAGGCCTCGAAGTCCGCGATGATGATAGCGGGGTGCTCTACCATGGCACCGTGCATGTGGAAACGCTCCACGGTGCCAGGTTTGGGTAAGACTGCCACCCCCGGCTCGTTGGCATTGCAATAAAGTTTGTGGCGAGCGAGCTTCTCGACAGCAATGTTGGAGCCTCTGATGCGCTGGTAATCCTGCTGTTCTCGATTATCAAAAATTGACAAGCACCTGCGACAAACTTCTATGTGGGTTTTGTCTTTGCTCCGTTGGCTCGAAACAAGCCGAGAGAGCGAGCGAATGAGGGTGTAATGGTGATGGGTCTCGTCCTTGATGAGCAGAAGGTGAATTTCTCGAGCATCATCGTCGTCTACGTCGCTCACCCGGATGGGGTACACCACATTTTTGTCAGTGAGGCCATAAACGTTGATGGCCAACTGAGGGTTGTGTGTACGAGCCTCAAACTTTCGAATGTCCGAAAGCGCCACCGGGTAGTCGATCCCAGCCATCGCATCTTCCAGTTCCGACTCGTAGGGTAGGTAGTGGTTAACTCGGTGTGGTTGGTTTTTTGGCTCAACTGGGTGCAAAGCTGCAAGCACCGACCATACGAAGCACTTGGCGTCACCGTTCTGAATGTTCAGGACGGCCTTCTTTGCCGCAATGGTAGGTGGTAAGGGGGCATAGCTGGAGGCGGAGAGAGGCACGAACTTACAAAGTTTGATGCACAGTTCGTGAGGATCGCCACACAGCGAACCCCCCGAGCCCTTAGCTTGATGTTCTTGTTTCGCCACCAGCTCCTCGGCAAACTTGTTGTAGATGACCTCTAGGTTTTCGACATCCGCCAGATGCAGCGTCTTCGCCTTGGTGTTGTGGCAGAAGCTGTAAATTTCATCAGACGGCTTCTTGTACTGGCAACGTAGCGATGCGTAGAATTTAGTGGAGGAGTGCGTAGCCAGTGCATTACAAAGAATAGAAACTATTTCTGATCGCTTCTCCTCTAAAAAGCTACGAACGTCGCATAAGCCCTCCGAAGTGAGGACAAAATCCTCTAACAAACGCTCGAAAGCAGAGTGGTTCGCTTTCGCCACAAGCTTGACACGTTTGACGGATGGTGGCGAATCGGCTTCCGCTTTCCTCTTGGTCGAGCTGGTCGACGGTTGTGGAACAGGTGCTCCGACGACGACTTTGCATGATGTTATATGCTTTTTTAAATTATTAATGGTAATATGTTTACCGCACTTGGGACATGATTTTTTAGCGGTCACACGCTTACCAGGTACGCAGGTACGACAGTGCCTTTGGAAATTTTTAGTTGAAACGTCAGTTTCACAAGTGGGACAAATTTTTACCGATTGCATCTTGTTGAAAAAAATAATATTTGTGGGGTATGTTATTTTATATATATAGTATAATGCCACAAAATAAATGCTGTGCAATAAAAAAATCTTCGATGGCTAATTCGCTATAATGAAAATATTTGTGGGGTATGTTATTTTATATATATATATAGTAGAGTGCCACAAAAAATGTTGTGCAATAAAAAAACCTTGGAAGGCTAATTCGCGATGGTGCTGGGTTTGGCGTGTGCTATTTATGTATATGCTACTTCTTGCTTCTTAATCAATCCTGTAAATAATTGAAAAAAAATAATTAAGCTTGTGTATAGAAAACACAAAAATATTATGTGTACATAATTCTACCAAACAAACTTTTTTTTTTTTTCCTAACCCTCAGTCCTCTTGGCGTATGAAGTATAAATCATAATTTCAGAAAACAGAGTTATTTTAAGGTCGTCATTTTTTAAAATTAAACTATAAGCTTTGTTTATGTTTATAGTATTAGTCGAGCAATAGCAGATAGAGCAAGAATCGTTTTCCTACAACCCATAGTTTATGAATTACAAAACATCTTAGAAATTACATCTTGAAATTTTAATCGAAATAACTCGAAAACAGCAGACACTAGTCATCATCCCTCCAATAGGTTGTAGAGTACTTCTAATTTTGTATCGAATGCTGTTAAAATTTTCGAATTGGAATAAAAACTAAGCCGGCAAATCAAGTTTCTCAAAAAAATAAAAAATTGTCTGTATTTCCGAAACTTGAGGGGGTGGAATCGATTTTATTTGCTAGTCGAATAGTTCTCGTCGAATCCTATCCAACAAACCTAAAATCATCATCCTAGCTCAATTAGGAGCCGAGAAAATCAATATCTTGGAAAACGTCTTAAGATTTTTGTCTTAAGAAAATTTTCTTGACAGACCGGAAGTAACATCTTGAGATACCGGAAGTCGACTTTCTTAAAGATTAAGATATTTGTCTTAAGACGTTTTCCAAGACATTGATTTTCTCGGCTCCTATGGGACCTAGAACCATGTAACTTTGATCTATGTATATGCCAGTACTTGCCCGACCCTGTGGCCGAGTGGTTAGTACATCGCGCTGCGACGCCAAAGGTCCCGGGTTCGAATCCCGGTCGGGTATGGTTGTTTGTGAATGTCCATTTTCATCCATTTCATCACTCATCCCCAATCTTCGCAAATTAGCCAAAAGGTACAAAACGCGAAGTAAAATAAACTAAATTAATCATTAAGTTCCGTGTTGCAATCATAAAATTAAATTTTAATTAATTTTTTTTCCTATCCATCTCTCAAATCTATATAGCCTGTTCATATTTGGCATGTCGGCCATTTTGTTTACGTAGCAAAAAAAAATCTCAAGCCATATTTTTTTGCGAATGCTCGTTGTAGCCATAAGTATAATTGGATATAATTGCCGGATTTTATTTAATTTTAGGTTTAAAATCAATAAGCGTGCATAAAAAAACTAAATATTTTAAATACCTAACCTAACCTAACCTAACCTAACCTAACCAATGAGATTCGAATAACTATGTACTTCCACTAGCCTTTGCGATAGTGTAGCGATAGCCTTGTAATCAAGAGTTCGATACCCGCACAAGTGGTTCTTGAAATTGTAGGTCCAGTCCCGATTAGTCTTACTGTGCATAAAATGGACTTAAAACATCAAATCAATCAGTACTTCCACTAGCCTCTGTGATGGCGCAGCGATAGCCTTGTAATCAAGGGTTTGATACCCGTACAAGTGGTTCTTGAAATTGTAGGTCCAGTCCTGATTAGCCTTACTGTGCATAAAATAGACTTAAAACATCAAATCAATCAGTACTTCCACTAGTCTCTGCGATGGCGCAGCGATAGCCTTGTAATCAAGAGTTCGATACCCGCATAAGTGGTTCTTGAAACTGTAGATCCAGTCCCGATTAGTCTTACTGTGCATAAAAAAAACTTAAAACATCAAATCAATCAGTACTTCCACTAGATATCAAAAACACGCAACTCTCCTCCATTTTTTCTTGCCTTCCTCTAACTATTTAACACATTTATTTTTTTTGAAATATGCCCCGCACACATATTTCCTACCTACCAACAACGGCACACAGAAGAAAAAAAAAATTCCAGCTACCAAAATGTATGCTTCAAATATATAAAAGCAGAGAGACATGAAACACCTTCTATATTCTTTTTTTTGCATGTTTTGTGTGTATATTTTCTTCCACAAAAGCAATACCATACTTATAACTCAAAGCCAACTCATGCAAGCTAAGAAACAAAGTTACTTACTTTTGAAAAATCCTGCGGAAATGCTCATTCACTGACGTTCAAAATGAAATAGAACTTTCTACACTAGCGCTTTAAGTTTTTACGGTTTTCTAATGAGGTCAAAAGTGTTAGCCAACGCAACGTGGACCAATAGAAATCCGAGACAATCTTCTCTAGAACATTCTTCCCCCACATTTCAGCCACGTCATTTTGCGAGTTCGAAAATTCACAAGTTAATGCATCGCATCACATCACTGCTACCAATGTTGTTAACTGACGTCACTATTGAAAAAAACAAACAAGGAAGTATAACTTCCGTCGCCCCAAGGCCTACCTATTTGTTGAATTTGTGTCATTGGTTTAACGTTGATAGCACACGCAGAGAGAGAGGGAACAAAATTGTCGTTACAAGCGCGCGCGCGTGTGTGTGTGTGGCACATCGTTCCCCAAATGAGGTTTGTAAAGGTCACGATATACAAACATTTGGCCCCGGACTTGGAAAATTACGAAAAGATGCATTCATCCTTCGAGGATGAGAGAGAGTACATTATTTACTCATCACGCTGTGTCAGCGCAACAAATAAAAGCGCGGAACGTGGAGAAAAAATGAGTTTTTGAGGTATTTTTGAACCCCAAATGAGGTTTACAAAGGTCACGATATACAAACATTTGACCGGGACTTGGAAAATTACGATAAGGTGCATTCATCCTTCAAGAATGAGAGAGAGTACATTATTTGCTCATCACGCTGTGTCAGCGCAACGAATAAAAGCGCGGAACGTGGAGAGAAAGTGGTCACAATACAAGCGCGCGTGTGTGTGTGGCACATCGTTCCCCAAATGAGGTTTGCAAAGGTCACGATATACAAACATTTCGTCCCCGACTTGGAAAATTACGATAAGGTGCATTCATCCTTCAAGAATGAGAGAGTACATTATTTACTCATCACGCTGTGTCAGCGCAACGAATAAAAGCGCGGAACGTGGAGAGAAAATAAGGTTTTGAGGTTTTGATGAAATTTTCGTAGGTTTTGCAACACTGCGGCTCACTTCAGTGAATTGAAGTGAGTTTTTTGATGTTTTGGTGCTGTTTTCTTCGCTGCAAACATCATAATCGCAATAAATGAGGCGTAGAACGTCGTGAGAAAGTGAGTTTTTTCGATCCTCACTTAATGTTGCAGAGTCCGGGCACTACCCCTACTAATATGATTCACAATACTAAAATTAAAATAAATATGTGGGAACAATAGAAATCAAAATATGTTGTAGCTAGTGACTGCGCAATAGAAAAGATGGAGGGGTAAATCATATTTTCCCGGGGCAATCATGTTTATTATTCCGTTACATACGACACAAAAATGCATATTTTGGCTAAAAGAGCATTCATTCATTTATTTATTTTTGTCGTTATACTGGGGGCAGATAAGAGAGAGAGAGAGAGAGAGAGAGAGAGAAATTCTCCTGCCCCCCCCCCTTGTAGTGTGGTCACTGTCTATAGCTATGCTGGAGAAGATTGCACCAATTAATACCTTATTAAATAAAACAGATACTTTTAAAACTTTTAATCAAATTATTTGTGAACTATGTTTAAATTTAGAGAGAGCACATACCTATTTAATTTAATTTGGATGAGTTAACTTCTGAAGCCTGCCATTTCCGAGCTTTCTTCCGGTGTAACTGCACTGCCCTTTGAGCCCTAGCTGCTGCGTTCAGGTGGCGGAACGAGCAGAATACTAATTAAAACAAATATGTGACAAATATATATATAAAAAACAACGTGTTGAAGCTACTGACGGCGCCAAAGAAAAGACAGAAGAGAAACGTGGAGAGTGCAGTGATATTTTACGGGAAGTCAGTGGCGTACGCAAGGGGGGGTTACCGGGTTTAACCCCCCCCCTTGAGCTCTTGAAATATTATGGAAAATGCTGTAGAAAAAAATAAAAATGGCTAATTTATCACAGTCAAAGATCTGCGACAGTAATAATAATAATAATAATAATAATAATAATAATAATAATAATAATAATAATTTGGATTATTATTCCCATGCAGCATGAAGAAAAACACAACATTCCAAACACAATCTAAGCGGCCGCAAAGTTCAATTTTGCAATTTTCTTTTGCAAAAAGTCGCGCAGTGACTCTTGCGAGAATTATGAAAATTCCTTGCTTCGTCCTTATTGCAAACGTTCTTCCCGGTACTGATTTCACATCCCCTTGTGAACTCTCAAGTGATGCTGAGTCTACATCCACATCATTAAATAATGTCGAAGAAGTCTTTTGTGAATCACCTAGAAGGGATAAATGTGTTGGAATGTCTATAAACGTACTTTACAACGAAAACATAGACTCAGTGGAATTTAGCAACATGTATTCTCGCGCTTCATCATCACCCTGGGTGAGTTCCATAGGTAAAGGTAATGTAAATTCCCCCGTGTATATAGCACCGTGCCATGAAGTCACACATGGTGGTGTGGTGGGCCCCAAAGATTCTTGATCTCTAACTATTTTGCAGGTGATGTGATCAGCACCATGCTCCGGCAGCCTTCATCCCCCAAGGTTGCTCTCAGATACCCATAGGCTGGGTGCGGAGACAAGGCTGGATAAATTCCAACCAATTCCGGGAATCGAACCCGGATATCCCACGAAGTTGTCAGACTAGACCAGCGCGGCTCCTTGGATGAGTTTCATATTTCGATTATTTCAATAAATTTAATATATTTGCTTGTTTTTATGGATTTTCTTCACACTTAAAATGTCTCACTTATCATATACAAATAACCGTTGACTAGACAATTATTTTGAAACAAAAGAATTGTAATTTTGTTTTATTTCTTTCATAAATAGCAGCTGCATTAGTAGTAATTAAACTAATTAATTAATTATAAGAATTATTAATTAATTTATTATTATTATTAATTAATTAAAGTATAATAAAACAATGGTAATGTGAATTTGTAGAAAGTTTTCGAGATAACACCCCCCTTGATGAAATCCTGCGTACGCTGGGAAGTAGTCACGTTTATTACACCCTTACATTTACATACAATATTAAAATGTTCTGCTTTTAGATCTCGCACAATGCCTTTTTCACAAAAATGGGCAATCCCGCATTTTTTATAACAATCTTGTCTTTTCGTTTACTTACGCAATTACCGACTGAAAAGGCTGTGATATTTTAGATTTCTTCCGTTAGTTTTCTGATAATAGTTTTCACAACTTTCCATAGCATTTAGGCATGAATTCAGTTGACAAGAACAAAATAATCTTATTTTAAAACATAGAGCAAAAAGAAATCCAACGCGCTTAAGTTAAAACTCCCTTACATTGGAAGCCTGGAGAGAACAAAACAGGGGTTCCTTCGTAACACGATTTCTTGAAAACCATTTTACACATTTGAATCAACTTTGTGATAAATTGATTAGAAAGGATGAATCTTAACAGTAAAAGTTGTAACTTTTCCCCTGTTACTATATTTTAGAAGATATTCGTTGTCAAATATCTCAATATTTGCATAAGGAACCAGCCTTTTCCGCGCCGAGCTTCTCGATGATGACATGTATCCACGGACAACTGCGCATACGATCTGCGCCGCCGAACGAGCACCCCCTGAGGCTTTGCGACTTTTTCCATCAAAGAGCTCGGTCATGCACAGCTGATCGCGGACAATTTTGTTTCGTCTGCAATGAAATACAGAATGAGATGTTTCGATACTCTTTTTCACGTATGATCTTAATGCACGGATGTGTTAAGTGTAAAATGTGGATGACATCGCATACAATTAATGACCGTGCTGTGCCATCTGGAAACAGCAGTAAAACTCTTGCACGGTTGACAAAGATATGAAGAATAAGTGAAGTTCTGTTGCTGCGTAAAGGCAAGTATCCATTCTATTCTTGATATAAAAATAATTATTGTATTTGTTGAATGAAAATCACAGTTATGAGTTTATTAAAACCGTATGCACCATTCATGAGCAAGGATGTCTTCGATCTAATCTAATTTAAATTGTTGGGTAATCATAATTGTTGTGAACATGCGAAATTGTGCAAAGACGCACAATCTAATAAAACGGTGCCTAGTGGTGAAAAAGTTTAGTTTGGTACACAAAAGTTAATCAGGTCTGGATGTTGTGTTACTCACAGACCTCATTTCGGTACTATTATGTTACCCTCATTTCTATTATTGCTCGACACAAAAATACTCCAAGCAGAAAGTAACCACAAAAAAATACAACTTGTGCTTATGTGTGTCTGTATTTTGCTTCTTTTCTATTTTAAGCCACTTTTCTGCATTTTTAGCCTAATTTTGTTATTCCACTATATTACTTGTATTACGTACTTTGAATCTCCACCTGTATTTAAGAATGATTTTCATTATTGTTACTGTGTTTTTCCAATTCCATTGTTATAATGATACACATTATTTTCTACTTGAATCGAATTCCGTACCTCACTATAAGCACATGTTGAACATGTTTCATTATTATTTAACTCGTTTTTACGTGCAGATCGATTTTTCAACACGTTTCTGTAGGCTTACATCAGTAGGTTAGGGTTTCTGCCCTTAGCGTTATAATTATACTCCTATGTGCATACACATACAGTATTACTAATTTTACATTTTAAGTAGGTTTGGATACTTTAACATTTCCACATGTTCCTTGATGTGCTACACAAATATAGAACATTTCTCATACATCAGTGATTTGTGGCAGAGTAGCCTGCACAAGCTACTTTTCACAACAATTCCTCATGAATTAATGCATTCTTCATATTTAAAATGTACAAATTAGTTTCTCGGTGAGAGTTTAGTATATCGGAGACACATTTAAATCAAATATTTTGTTTCGAATGGTTCGTACTTACCAATTGTGTATTGCGGAACATAGTTCAAGGTGCCATTATGCTTTTTGCACGAAAAGAAAAAAACATATTTTCACATGCAGAGTACTTCTTTTGATTCATTTCTTCACTTTCGTAACACACAATGTGGCAGGCTGAGGTTGACTACCGTAGTGGGTATACAGTGTTTCCAACCTTCTTCACTGAAAAATACCTACTGTCATGTTTGTCACTTGTGCAAATTGTACATTATGCACGGGTAGCTGACGGATAGCCCCACGAACCATTTCCTATAAGGTTAGGTTTGGTTAGGTTAGGCAAGCATAGTTTAAAAAAAAAGGATTGGAAACACTGACAGGGCTTACATTATCAAATGTACACAGCATCCGGTTGTCGTAGGGCAAGCAAATGAAAGCAATGGCAATTGGGCGTCGGTGAGATATTTCTCTTGAAAAATACATGATTTCTTGCTCAAATATATCCCATGATGAAAGAAAATACCTTGACGAACGTTGTAAACCTTGGAAAAACTCATTTCCGTAAGTAGTTTCTTCTGTAAAATTGAAGAAATGTGTCTCCGATATACTAAACTGTTACCAGTTTCCCTAAATTTGCTTTCAGTATTCTAAATGTATTTCTTATCTTTCTGTACAACTTGCAAATTTCATTACACAATCTGAACCATTATCATGTTGGCTAGTGTATTACTTCAGATAGTTATGCATATATTTTTCATTCTAATTCGTTTCATTTTTCTTTCAGCGTTTCAGATTAAGCATTCCCAGAACTCCAATTGAAAGAGGATGGGGAAGTAACACATGGCTTGTGTTTGTGTACGGCTGGTATTGGAGAGATCTCATCTTGCTGCAATCATCTTCATGCTTGAACCTGGTGTACAATAAAGGGATAATTTATCATGCATTGAAAAAGAAAATGCATTCCAATAAGTATCATGGACTTCGTTGCTTCCGTGCAGAAGAAAAGAAGGCTGGACATGACAAGTGATACCGAAATATCAGTCTCTTGTAAACATTCCGAAACCTACAAAAGACTAGTGAGATGTATTTCTTCAAAATTACATTATTCAAGTTAGGCACCTGGCCAAAATTTATTGATCAAAAGTGCTTTAATATGCCAGGTTGCACTCAAACTACCTGTATTTGTGCTAAGAGTTGGAAAATAAATGTACAGTTATATTTTGTGGTGAAGCAGGAAGTTCAAAGTGATTTCAGTACAAATTAGGGATGAACACTGTATCAAACAACTGGTAGTTTCACCATCTGTTTTACTATTTTTTTAAGCTACTGAGACCAAGTTCTTCCTTTTTCCTGAAGTTTGTAACTAAGGTATAACCCATGAGAGAGTAATGAGAAAATTATATGAACACAGTCAAAGGTCTTACTACTAATGTCTACACGTCTGTTATTCCTAAACAAAAATTGTCCTTGCATAGGCGCAATACTAGATGGAATGGTTAATAGTATTTGCTGATGCTGTGGGAAGGGAGTATACGGAATAAAGTGCCCATAGTTTGAGAAACTTTACTGTGAATGAGATTTGCTCTGTATAATCATCTTGCTGAATTAAAGACAATGGTCTCATCAAGTTGAAACTAGACTATCCCTATTACTTTCAGGTACAAACACAAATTTACAGAGAAGGAAATGTTCATATGTAGGATTCTGGGGGATGTTGAAATGTGTACTTTACTAAAAGACCAGACATTCTTCAAGAATGTCTTGCTGCCTGAATTATGTGCTTGGTGGTTTATCAGGCATTCCAAATCAAACATGCATAGATATTGTCTTGTCAGCAAGGGTGCTGTGACACTAACATTAATAAGTATAGTGCTCGTTCTTGTTATATATGTGATTGATTAGTTTGGTTTATATTACTTCGCTTTTCTGTCACATTTGGCTAATTGCAAAGGTGAGGATGAATGGTAATGAGGCCGCGTCCGAATCGGCAGCAGATGTCACCTAGAGCACCGTTCCATCCGGGGACTCAGCCAACCTCCGTTGTCCGAATTCGCGGCAGACGTGGAGTCTGAGGGGAGAGCAGAGAGGCGCGACAGATGCACGCTTGAACTTGCTGTGACGCTGCGCTTGGCAGCCATATTCTAACTTTCACTTTGTACAGACAACATTTACTGATTAGACTATGTAAAACTCAGTGATACTTTAACATTTTATCGATAATACTGAATGTAGAAAACTTATAAATGATGAAATAGCATGTTACATTTTTAATATGAGTAGTAACTAGGTGGAAATCATTGTGATGTTTGTTTGGCGTCTGCCTTCTGCTTCCGTGTGGTGCGCCTGCGCCCCAGAGCGCGGTGGGTGAAGTTCGGGCTGACACCTGGCGGGAAAAGTGACAACCATACTACAAGGGGACATGCAGATTCGGACGACTTGGGCGTGACTTCGACGGCACGCGAGAACAACGGGAGAGAACGGTACGGAGCGCTTGCCAATCCGGACACGGCCTGAGATTAAATTGCTGAAGGGACACTCAAAAAAGAGCACCAATGCCTTGACTGGGATTCAAACCCGACAACCCTGGCATTATAGCTTGCTGTGCTAACCACTCCGCCACTAAGACTGGCTGTAATACATGTGAGTTTACGTAGCTTTCGGTAATGTAGAAAATTAGAGCATCTACTTAATGCAGCATGTGCTCCAGTTTTGTTCTGGGATTTCAAGTGGAATGATGTGAATTTATTCAGTTGCTATGTTTATCACAAGAATGTTCTTGAGTTAACATGTTCACTTTAGCTGATGATGTTTTAAAAATGAAAACTGGTTTTAAAATTAAGTTTGTTGCTGCAATCATTCAATCAATTTTTCAGCAGTGCTATTGATACATAAGATTTTTTATGTGACCATCACATTCATTGAAACAAAATAAAATAAATACAATTGATACCTGTCTACCCACAAAAATAAACTAAAGTGCAGAACCGTGCATAACTAAAACAGTAAATTTTTCAAAAAAAATTCTTTTCTACTTAGTTTATTACATACAATAAAAGTGTTTGCTAAAGTAGAAATTTTGTTTGGGTATTTTCATCCTTCATTTGAAGTATGTTTGGTACCCTTGACCCTCTGTACCTGTGAAATGTTTTGCTGTGAACATTTTTAGTTGTTTTTAGCTCTCTGAAACATGTTTTTGTGAAGTAAAGTACATTTGATACCTTAACGTGTTACTTTACTGTGAAGGAGCACAGACCAAAGACTTCCCAGCAGTGAATATAGCACCCAACAAGACATTCCACAACTATGTTAGGGGCCTTAGGTTTGGAGCTTATAGAAAGTTCCATGTTTTTTCATTATTTTAGTGTGCATACAAGCATTTTTTACTAATAAAAAGCAGCAAAAGTATTCGGTGATGGTAGGTTTCTTCTTGTGCTGGCCATAATTTGGGTTCAAATATCTGTTATTTGTGTTTTCTGCATGCAATAATCAATTATATATTACGTAAAGCATCAAAATTTGTTGATTAAAAAGGAAAACATTAACTCTCGAAGGGGTACAGTGGTTAAAAGTACATTTCTTCTTATTTTCTGGTGACAATGGTTTCTGTAACAAAGCTACCTTCATTCATTTGTTGGAACTTGAAAGGACAAATTATGTGGACTGTTCCTTTCAATTATAGGAAATGTTTCTATTTGTGCTTGAAAGTGTTTTCAATTTCTTTTCAAACATACAAGAATTCACAAGAAAAGAATATTTCAAAGCTTCCTGCAACCCTTTGGCTGACATCCTATGGGTGCGGATGAAAATCTGCTTGGATGTCTTTGTGCTGCTGGCATAAGAAGCGAGGCATTCGTGAATGGCTTTTCTGAAAGATCTCTGGTGGTGATTGTTGTGTGTATCAAAAGGAAGGAAATGTACTTTACAATTAAGGTGGTGACATTTATCATAGATGAGCTTGACATACATGGTCACCCATTCTTTCGATAGCTCTGATAAGAGTCCTGGTCGTGCCTGCATTTTTTGTTTAAAATTTTACTTGGTGAACCATCGTCTATCTGAAATGAAATTTCATCCTAACTTGGCTAGCAAAAGTTAATTCTGTCACCATTTCCCTCCCCCTGATACTTTATCAGTTAGCCTTGTTTACACTGCCACCCTTCAGTCTTAATGGTTGTGGAAAGCACCATAGAAGCTGAAGGGCTTTTATTTGGTTGTAAACAACTAAACGTAACATATTCATGTGGTCTACTGAGAGGAAATAAAGGTTCTTGAGTTTATATACTTGAAATTTAATTTGCATGAGGTGAATTGGTCACACAATGAATGCTGTATTCAGCAAAAACCTAATGCCACAGAAACAGCACAACAATCACCCATGTTGATATCCCAAGAAAACCAATTACCACCCATGTTGTTTTATGTTATACATTTTACCTCAAACAGGAAGTTCCATGGTTCCGAAAACTTTTCCATCTGTTCATAAAATGTGCCACTACTGTATTCTGAAAAATATTTTTCTTGTATGTACGCATTGCTTGCATTGTAGAATTATTTCTCTTGTAGTCTACAGTCATTACAAGCATGAAAACACAGTTTTCATTGTGACGTTTCAGCAGATCATATGCTCCCTTAATCAGACTTTTATTTTTATTTACATTTATTCAAAAATAAATGTCTGATGAAGGGAGCATTCGTGTAACTGGTTCAGTTATTGCAGGATTCAACAAATCAGAACTGAGAAGCAATTAAGCTAAACCTGCTGTACCTTTTTTTCATTGTAGGCAGCACCTTGGTCAATATTTTAAAAAGCAATACAGCAGAGCCACTCTTCGTTACACACACACAAGTAAACCTTGCCATTGACTGTCATGCTGGGAGCATATTTAAATATATTTTACAGAAAAAAATAACTTACATTAGTGTGCATTAGGTACCAATCACACTGCCAACCTCAACTTTCATTAGAGCAGTTATACTCTCAAGTAAAATTACAGATATTTTTACCAAATCAATATATCTATAAATAGTCTGTAATTTGCTGCAAAATTTTGCAATTATATTATTTTTGTGAACCTATATAAATTAATAGTCCTCCTCCGTGCCATCTAAGGCAGCTGCGGGACAGTATGGGTTCGATCCCAAGTTCAGTCTCCAGGAATTTTTGGCTGGTGGCAATCCACCATCATGAGGAAATTGGGGAGCTCCGAATGAGTAAGCGTAATCCGGTCGCGAAGACCTACTGCAACGGCTGGGGATATGTCAGGCTGACCCCCCCGACTATTCCAATCCTGGTTGAAGATCTCCACACTTAGTGGTTATGAAGGAAAGCATAGGAGGGAGGCCGGTAGGTAAGCCAAGGCCCTTCATGGGCTGTTACGCACAGGACTATTATTTTTATATAAATTAATAAATCCTACTTTTCTATAATAGTACTTTATTTTTATACACAAATATTTCATATGGAGAGACATACACACTTTCCAGAGAGGAAAAAAATTACAATTAGAAATATTTATGCATATGGGTTGATCTGTGAATGACCAAACTGCACCATACACAATAGTATATTTAGAGAATAGATTAGTTTGAATTCATTGCATGGGTTTAGCAATTCCACTGTTGTGAAAACAACATTTGTAGCTATTCATTGACAAACAAAAAATTGTTAAAGCACAACACACTTGAAAAATTTTGTTTGTTTATCACTGACAAATTGGGCAGGTATTGTTGATATCAGGATACTATATTTTCTGTGAACAAACAAACCTATCCAATCACCTGCTCGACTTGTTTTCTGAAATTTGCCAGTTTCCTAGTGTATTGCAGATAGATAGTCATATATACACGACATTTGACCACTTGTCTACTATTCAGGATGCTGAACAACTCCCATGTGCACTCAACACAGGGAAACCGCCATTAAAATGGTTAACTTGCTGGGACCACTATAAAACTGCACTCTCTCTTCACTCTCATTGAAAGTCTTCAGTAAAATTTGCTTTTTGACACTTGAAATACGTTGCAAGTTCCTGTAATCTGACATCACAGTGTCAATATGTTCCAGGGTCATGTCTGTCTGCCATGCAGTATATTCAAATCCTAAAAAATAAAGAGTATAAATATTACATTTATCACAAAGAGAAAAATGAAAGAAAAATATATATGGTTGGGGTGGACCAATGTGATATGCTCACGTTGGCTGCTACTAATGCTTAACCGTTATGGCTGTCCCATTCGTAACAAACTGTGATTATAAAAATATATGTCGTACACATATATGGAAAAACGTTTAACCTGCACTGTGTCATGCATTTGGCTCTGACTATGGGATGTGCATAGGTTTGGGTCTCCTGGGGGAAGTATAACAAATTTTCCCGAGATTTCAGCCTGTGTATGGAACCCATGGCCACCAACCATCGTGAGGAAATTGGGAGCTAAGAAAGAGTAGCGTAACCTGGTCATGGAAACCCACGACAATGATCAGGAGTTCGTCACGACCCGTCATGCCATGGGAAAAAGAAACTTTCCCACTTATCTCTGGATTTTTCATTTTTGTTTACACAGGATTATTAAAAAAAAAAAAAAAGAAACACACACACCAGCTTGATAACAGCAGCATGTGAAATGCTAGCATGGTTTTACAGCAATAATGTCCTATGAATAGTATTCTGGTTTTGTTAGCAAAAAAAGTCAATTCACTCAATACATTACAGAGGTAAGGAAATTCTAAATCTAATGAACTACATTTCAATATGATGAAAATAACAACTTAGTTTGTTACATTTATTGTTATTTTTCCCTACAAAATTCATACATGCTTTTCGTAGTTTGGATTTCATACATTTATAACGGATATTAGAAACTATTACTAGTATATGTAGAAATACTGTGTGTGTGAAAACACTCCCGTCAATGGTTGCATGGATCCCTATTGTGCTCCACTGAAATGTGAGCTTTATAACAAGTCAACAATGGATATATTTCACATAATGGCTGAACAGACTTTCTGCACTCTTCCACGAAGGTACACTGGGAGTCAAAGTGATTAGTGTTGCCAAACTACAGAAGCATGTGAAAATAAACAAGTGGATCACTACCGTAATCCTCACAACCGTGTTAAAAAATTGATTTTTTCAAAGATTTACTGGAACATTTATGGCATATGTGTGTCATTATATGTACTAGAACAACAATTGTGGTCTTCTAAATCCATGAAACTTGACATTATAATATATATATATCAAATATTGGCATATTGGTTCTGTTTAACTGTGGTTACATGCGCAGTAAATACAAATTGGATGATATTGTTAAGGCAAGGAGAATTTATGTGTGCATCAAGTTCATGTGAACGTAAAATCTTAAGATTGAATATAACTTAAGGACCTCAAAAGGGAAGTTACTGCCACAGAGCCATTTTCTAAATACTTTCTAAAATAATGTCATGCATTTCATCTCCGATATTGTAAATCAGCAAGAAATTTGTTATTTAGAAGCAGATTTTTTTAGCAGCAAAGTATTGTGAGTATTGTCAGTTACAAACACAGCAAATCTCAATCAGTGGTTATTCACTAACTTGTTATGTAGCTACATTAACCATCCAACTTTCATGTTAGTTCAGTCTCATAGTCATAGAAGAGAGGAGTTCTCAGTATCTTCCAGTCAACCATGTTCTTAACTGCTTAGAATAAGTTCAGACATTGACGTTACCTTATCTCTTGTTTATTTTGTTTCAGTTTTTAAAGTCTAGTGAATACTGGTGTCATGATTTATGTAATACATTTAATTGTAACAGCTAGAGGTCTTTAGTTTGAGATTGAGTTTTGTTCTAAGTCCACTTTTATGCACAGATAGACTAATTGGGACTGGACCTACAGTTTAAAGTGGAATCTGGAACACTATATGCCTCCAACCAGGTATCGAGCCTGGGATGCTTTCATTACAAGGTGACTGCATTACCGCTATGCCATCGGGGAGGCTGCTATGGGTTTTTAGTGATGATGACATGGAAGGTTTTGTTAATACAAGGTATATGTGTCAGACACAGAGGAATAAGTTGACGTTCTAAAATGTTTTGTTTGCTACATATTTTTAAAAATGCAGATTTTATTAGTACTTACATTACTGATGCGTACTATATCTTTGTGTATATATTAATTTTGTTGGCCTCTGCCATTGTCAGTATTGGATCAATGGTTATAAATAGGTGGAACTCCTCTAAATGTAAATTTTACCACATATCAATGAAAAATAGAATGCCTACATTCGCTTCCATGTGTGGTAAATAAGTTTTTTCTACATTTTTTTTGCAAAAATAACATTTCATAAATTTTGGAAATCATGAATAAATGTGCTAAAAAAGACACTCACCCTCTCCACTGTATTCTGCCCTTCTTGGGAGAAAGTCTTGCTTGATGCAATTCCTGCCTCTGGCCTGGGAAATGGTAATTCTGCAATCCCTTGCCACTGCCAACTAGTAGCTACATGTTGCAAAGAAGCAAATATAAACATCACTAAAACATGCTAAACATGTTCGAATTTAGTTCTACAGTATCAGTACTCAGTAGTAAGTGTGTATACATGTGCATTTTACATCCATTCCATTATTTCAAAATTTCTTTATACATTTTGTAATTCTGATCAACACGAAAAGTGTTCTTGTAGTTAAACATAATTCAGGTTAGCTGCTAGTGTTCTATTTCTCAATTATGACCTTTAAAATGCTTCTGTATTTTCAATGTAATTTTGTTGCGCCGCTTTTCTACCATATGGATCAATCGCGACAATAACTGCGAACTTATGACATAAATATGATGAGACAATCATATATTAACGCCTTACCCCATGAGCATTAAAGTGCTTTTATATTATTTTTTACAAGAAAAGGTGAAAGGTAATGTTTTCCGTGGATATAGCACCGTGTCATTATGGCAACTTAGAAAAACATTGGAAAAACCTATTGTATTTTTTAAATATATTTTTATTTACACCTTGTACTGCAATACAATATACATTGACAAATATGTCTTCAACAAAGTCAAGCATGTGTACGCGGAAACCAATATTTCCTTAAGAAATCTAAAAAAATGCATAACAACAGCATATTTATATCGCTGATTACTGTTATTTTAATGTGCAAGTTTATAATAATAATAATACAAATCGTAACATACTTACCCTAAGATGGCCCGGAATGTAAGTATTCTCTTGCATCTCACATTATCCTTGTCTGAGGTACCAAAAGCAAACATAAATATACATCCATCTTCGACAATTATGGCAAACGACTCGACCGAACGATTGATCTTGGTTGGGTATGAGCTACCGAGTGCTAGCGAACGGAACGAACTGGAGAGCCAGCGAACGAGTGAGTTTCAATAATACGGTATATTCGATGTCGTTCGTCTTGCAACTGACTTCAGCCACCAACTCGTCAGCTAGCTACCGTAACGAGTTTCAATAATAAGCTCCCAGAGTCGAATTTTAAAGAAAATCTGAAGAATGATAGATTTCATCAGGCACTAGCTCAACATGCAATAGTTTAAGTGATAATTTCTGACAAACAAGAAACCTTATTGAATGAGTATTGGGATAACTATTGGGATAGTAATACGTGTATCCGCTCCTTTTTAACAATGTAAGCTCGAAGACAATCTGTATTCCATTTGTTTATATTGGCAACTTGGTCAACCGGAGGTTATTATAAGGAACTATTTCATAGATGTTCATGTAACCATTATAAAATTACAAATAAAATATATTCACATGGTTAGATATACTAACAACGAAGAAATAAATTCAGAGTTAAATTTCAAATGCATGTGCATAGAGTAATTCTAGAAGTAGAGAGCTATATCAAAGTATTGAACTTATTTTTGCAGGATAACGTTTACAATATTGACGCGACAGAATAATTAAGAACTGTTGCTGCAAGGGTAACAAAGGGCGTAGTGTATTGGTTAGAGTTCTTGAAAGCATTGATTGCGGTCCCAGGTTCGATCCTCCATACTAGGTGTTATTTTTTTCTATTTTTAATTCAATTCTATTATACAAGAGTACAGTAACATTATTTCTAATAGCAGTGTATAGTGGCTACATTGTTCTGCATATGGTATTTATAAAAAGAAAACAAATAAATGAATTGACACACGTTCAAAGGGATATTTTCATGTATACGATCGTGAATTATGATACTCTAACGATAATTGTGTACTGCTTCAAAGACATTGACAAATATTAATGAAATAACTATTTATATTTGTGGCAATTCAGGACATACTAATTTTACCCCTTTTCCCACTCGAGTTCAATGCAAGGAAACCTCCGCAAATATAGAATGAAAAGTTTTCATCATGTGCAATTCTCCATTAAATGTTTTCGCCGAGTCGTACTACCTTCGATTTCTTTGTTACAAACAAGTATTATTTGCACATTACATGCAGGAGGAGAGTTGCATCTACATTTCACATTGGTCAGCTCCTTCTACTTACTTTCAGGAGCGAAAGCTTGTAGGGTAGTGTTTACCGTTCAGGACTGTCAATCTCATGGTCGTAGGTTCAAACCCTTCCGGTGGCAGAAAATTTTCGTAAGTTTTAGACCTATCCCATTGTGTTCATTGTCCGCGCCATGTGAAACGGAATGATTCAGTTTGGAATTAACGATGGGGGGAGGGGAAATATTAAATTACAAAATCTCCATTTCAACGAACCGAGAAGTGGACAAAAATTGGATAATTCTTATAAATATTCAAATTACATTCATGTTTTTAGTGGTATAATCGCAGGTAAAATCAAAGATCTTACATGGAAGATTTTATCTTGCTCTGAACTAAGTCAAAAGGCATTTCGCACCAATCTAATACATTCTCCAATCCATTTCAAAATGTTATTGAATGTTTCATGTCGATAATTTGACCAATGCATCAATTCTTGACGCTGAGACGATATTTTCTGCAACTACCTCTTCTCTTCAGTCCCTTCTGTTCTTCTCTTCTCCTTCTCCTTCTCCTTCTTCTTCCTCCTTCTGCTCTGCTTTTATCTCATATCGCCTTCCCTACTTTACTCGCATCTTATCTCTATCCCACTCATCTCCACTTCTTGTATCTCCTTTCCTGTCTTAGATTTCCGACTCCACTGCAATCGTCTTTTCCTTCTTCTCTTTTCTCTCCTTTACTCTACTCTCCACTCCCCTCTTCTCGTCTCCTCTTCTCTCATCTCGTTTTCCTTCTCTTTTGTCTTCTTTGCTCCATTTTCCTCATCTCTCCTAGAATCTTCTTACATTCTCCTCACGACATCTCCTCTCCTCGTCTATCCTTTCTTTCTTCTCTCCTCTACTTTTCCTCTTCTCCTTTCGCTTTCTCTTTCTCCTCTTCTTTGTCACCTTTCGTTTTCTATCACCTCTTTTCCTTTCTGTAGACTCATCAGCAATGAAATACTAGAAAACCTAGTTTTTTTTCCTTTGAGAAAGAATTTCGTCACTTGCGATATAATAGTGATATTTTTAATAATTTCATACGATAATACTTGTTTTTATTTCTTTTATATTTTATAAATATCTATTGTGCATGTGGCAACCCTGAAATTGAGCCTAACTGTACACGCAACCCACCAATGCCTTGTGTAAATTGGGTTGCCTAGTTTAAAATGTCGTTGTCCTAAAACTTTTGAGAGACACTGTACAAGTGGTTCGGATTCTTCCATGAATCGTTGCACTTGGATACAAAACTCATAGCGCTGTTGTTTATCGTTTGGTTTCAATTGATGGATGCAAGAGCTGCAATTTATAGGGCTTCATACACAGTCTCTTACGTAGCGTTCTCCAAACTGTCGTCCATGGTATTTGTAGCTCGCGGGATGCTCGACGAACAGACTTTTTCGGACTTCTTTCAAATGACTCTCTCAAAATAATAATAATAATAATAATAATAATAATAATATATCTTTATTGAGTGGGCAAGGTTCAGCGTATGCTGTTCTCCCACCTAACTCTTGTCAGAATACAGTCTACAGTTACAAAAGGTATATATATATCCAATAAGAAAAAAAGAAACAAAGCTAAAAATAATAATAATAACAGTAAATAAGTAAGAAAGATGAAAGAAAAACGTATGGACAATTTGAAATCAAATAAGTACTGTAAAGATACAATTAATGAGTACATAAAATTCTAAATACAATCACGTAAATGCATATTTGTTAATCTTAGATGCTGCAAAAACAGAAATATTTGACATGAAGTAATATCAAATTCTTACATTGACATTAATACATTGTGGGATGTATTTTTATTCGTGTGTGCTTCTAGATTCAAACTGTTTACTTAGTAGATAGTTCTTTGCTGTGGATTTAAGAGCATGCAGTGTTGATTGGTTAGTTATTGTTATGAGTAATTTATTCTAGGTTGAAACTGCATTTACTGAGAATGATGAATTGAAGGAGGCGGTACTGTAATGACATGTAAAAAGTTTGTTATGGCCTCACGTGAAGTGTGAATGTATTTGAGTGCCTATTTTAAGTTTTCTAAATAGATAATCTGGTTTACTTACTTTCAAAATTTTGTTTATGAAGGTGATATAGTGCAGATGCCTTCTTCTGTCCATTGTTAATATTTTCGTTGTGTTCAAATGAGGCAGGGGCCTCCCCGATGGCGCAGTGGTAGCGTCGTAGCCTTGTAATCAAGGGGTCCCAGGTTCGATACCCGGTGGAGGCACAAGTGGTTCGGATCCCACTTTAAACTATAGGTACAGTCCCGATTAGCCTTACTGTGCATAAAGTGGACTTAAAACACCAAATCAATCAATCAAATCAAATGAGGCAGGATATGTTCATATTTTCTTATGTTCAATGCAAATCGTATACAAGAATTTTGCATCACCTGAATTTTCCTTTTATCTCTGACTGAGACCCCAGGACCATAAACTACATCACAGTAATCAAAGAGTGACCACAATAAAAGCTCAACGAGCTTCAGTTTAACTTTTTCTGTTAGATAATTTTGAGACCTATATAAATTTCTGAGAATGTAGAATGATTTTCTACACAGTCCATTGATGTGTTCTGTCCAAGTAAGAGAACTATCAATCACCAAACCCAGGTTTTTAGATGTTGTTTTATGCGGTATGCACGTCCCACGTATCTTCAAGACTATATCATTATACCTGTCAATCGTAATTGTTTGTCTGTTCCCCAGTAACATGTATGCAAGGGTCGTTGAAGGTTGACCGGGACTTTTATTTCTGCAGAGGAAATAGGTAGCAGAAGAAACACCAAACTATGTCAGTTTTTCAAAGTATTCTCCATGTGCACCGAGGCACCGTTGCCATCATTCTGGCAGCTCCCGAATTCCTTTGGCATAGAAAGAACTTGGTTGTTGTCGTAGCCACTGGAGGACATCGCTCCGCAGTGCTTCATCTGTCGTGAATTTCTTCCCTCCCAGATGGTCTTTAAGGGGTGCAAACAAATGATAATCACTGGGGGCTAAATCCAGACTGTAGGGGGGATGGGGCAGAACTTCCCAGCGCATGTCGGCCAGAGTTGTTGTTGTCACATTGGCCGTGTGAGGGCGGGCATTGTCATGGAGAAGAATGACATTTCCAGACATCATCCCAGGTCTTTTCTTGCGAATGGACTTTCGTACAGCACCACTCAACAATGTGGAGTAATACTGGGCATTAATCGTGCTCCCTTTGTGCAGAAAATCCACATGGATAACGCCCTTCATTTCCCAGAAGACACTTGCCATGATCTTTCCAGCGGACGGCTGCGTTTTGCTTTCCTTGAGGGGGGGGGGGGGACCTTTATGCCGCCACTCCATGCTGCGTCTTCTGGTCTCTGTGGTTGAATTGTGCAACCATGTTTCATCACACGTGATGATGGATTGCAACAATTCATCACCTTCTGCTCGAAACCGATTCAGAAGCTGTTCACAGACCGTCCTGCATGTCCACTTCTGATCGAATGTCAGCTGGCGGGAAACCACCTTGCACAGATTTTGCAGAAACGTAAGTGGTCGTGAATGATTGTCTCAACACTCCCGACACTGATATTCACCTCGGCAGCAATATCCCGCACTGTTACTCGCCGGTTCTCAAGAATCATTTGCTCAACACGTGCGATATTCACAGGTGTGACTGCAGTCGGGCGAATGTGTCCATGCGCTTCATTTGTCACCAGCTCCCGTCCTTCGCGAAACTGCTCACACCATTCATACACTCTTGTCCGTGACATCGTTTGTTCACCATACTGTGCTTGCAATCGTCTGAAAATCTCAGCTGGTTTCACTTTCTCCTTAACGAGAAATTTGATTATACACCGCTGCTCCACAGCCACAGACACACTGCTTGCCGCTATGTTCGCTGCAACTGCTGCACATGCGCGAAATACGTCATGCCGGGTGCTAGTTACTCGCAAAGGAATACATTACGTCACCCGCACGTTTCATCATGATCGAGCTATTCATCGATTTTTTACGTACGAAAATCCCGGTCGACCTTGAACGACCCTTGTAAAATCAGTGCATTGGAATCACACTCGGTGGAAATTCTTTTTAATTCATCGTTGAGGACTATAACATCACGTCTAACTGGCGTGGGAGGTAGGTATATCTGTGTGTCATCAGCATAGAAATGATATGTACATGTTTGTCATATGTCAATGGTCTCCTCACTCACTGAAGGATGGCCACTCCTTTTGTTAGGACACAGGCAACCAGTAGTCACAAATTTATCATAGCAGGCATAAATAGACTTCCTGCTTGGTGCTTCTTTCTTGTACCTTGTCCTAAACTTCCGTTGCACATCTGTAACACTCTTGTTTTTATCGAACTCCAACACACAGAAAGCAAGCTCTGCACCAGAAGTCGACATGTTTACAACAATAGTGATTAAATACAATGTCAACTTGTATAGTTTTATCTCCAAAGTAATATGTCATTGAACAAATAAAAGCAGCAGCATAATCTCCAAATGGCTTACATCCAAGAGGCTTGCCCATGGCTTCGATGAGTACATGACCATCAATGAGAAAACAAGTCTTCATGTCAGAAAGATTATTTCGGCACTGAAATAGTTCGAATTTTATCAATCAAAACAGCATCAGTTCTGCTTTATTTGATGAATTCATCTCTCCTTCAGAGTTTGCCAAGGAGAGTGGGATTGGTGATATTTCATGTTTATCACTTCCACTGTTCTATCTCCAGTCATTGTATAAAAATACATTGAAAAAAAAAATCCATTTGTCTTAATAGTCTTTTGCTTCTGCTTAATTACATTTCTTGCTATGTAGATATTTGCAAATGCTTTGGAACAAATTTTGGGAAGTGCGTTATGAAATTGTACTTTTTTATCCACTAATCTTTCTGCCACTATATGCAAATTTAACCTGATTAAATTTGAGCTAGATGAGCTTCTTCTGAGATCAATATTCTGACTTAAAAATAGCACTAAAAATTTTTTTCGTCCATACCTTCCATTTGATATTTGGATGACCTTGAGATTTGATCTTGTTAGGCCACTATATGACCTTGAAATAACCTTCAAGGTTAAAATTTTTAGTGGCACCCATTCTAATATTTCTGTCAGACCTATGATTGATTGATTTGGAATGGATGCCTATTAATAACATTCCATGAAGTTATTTTATTTTTAAATACCTTTTTGCTTCATAACCTGATTAAATTTGAGCTAGATGAGCTACTTCTGAGATCAATATTCCAACTTCAAAATAGCACCAAACAGTTTGTCTCATTCACATTTTTCAATTGATGTAATCCACGACTATATTGCATGACATTGAGATTTGACCTTTTTGGGTCACAATATCTCCTTGAAATAACCTTTAAGGTCAATATTTTTAGTGGTATCCACCCTTGTATTTCTTTCAGACCTATGACTTATTGATTTATTGTTATTAAGATTCCATGCTGGTGAAAGTTTGTTTAAAGCTTTTATGATTCTTGGCTGCTTTACTATAAACCTGTGCTTTTAAAGTAAAATTAGTCACAACTAGGGCTGAGCCGATACTTCTCTTTCATTTTTAAGGACTCTGTGAAAGACCAAAATGCCGTGAGACACTTTCGCAGAGTATTATTATCCTGGAAATTATGCAAAATTTGAGTTTTTTCAAATTTTCACAATTTTTAGAGATTAGATTTTATGTAAAATAGATATATTTATTTCATCCATGAAAGATTTCTTTGCTCTTGCATACTCTGTGATATCAGACATGTCAATTTGTGTTTACAATATCATAAATATTAAAATATAATAATTCAATGAAATGCAATATTTGGAGACAGTGATATATAGTAAAATACAGTGATGTATAGTATAATGTGAAGGAATACTGCAAGGAAAATGTTACCAATTTGTGTTTTTAATACCTTGATATTACAATTCAATAATACAATGCAGGTTTACAGTGGATAATAATTAAATACCATGGAATGGAACATACGTAATGTAATGAAACGCTGCAATTAGAAATGTCATCTTATACCTGTTATCGCACCATGGTTGGAGAAACTGCTCTGGTGTAGTTTGTGTGAATGCACTAAATTGATTAATGAATCGTTTGTTTGTATTTGTATGCTGCATCTTGTTCATTGTTTGAGCAGTGTGTCCATTTCAATAGACAATATTAAACTTTACACATTAGTATAATATAGTATAAACTACATTATAGTATAATGTAGTTTATATTGCACAATACCTATTTCATTTTTATTTTTAATGGGACCTGAGTTGGTGAAAGTTGTGAAAGAAATTACTTAAGAAATATAAAATTATATTATTGCATGCTTAGATGTTCATCAATTGAGTAAAAGCAATGTACCAGTAAGTATTTGTATAGTTCTTTCTTGAGAGCATTTCAGGTTTCGATTGTTTCCATGTGGATTGGAAGGTTGAAATTTAATTCGCCCAATAATCCTATCTGTATGATTAGCAACAAACATAATAATAAAAGTAGATTGCAAAGTGTGATACATACCTGAGATTGCATTTTGAAGTAGCATACTAATTATAAATAATGTAATTGAAAGGGTGTTAATTGTATCTCGTATTTAAAAAATGTAGCATAATTTTTGTGGAAAATTCTGAAAATGAATTGAACTGTTTTTTCAACTGAAAAAATGTATTTGCCAGTGAGAAGGAGCACATCTGGATTTCAGCATGTGACACCGTTGCTCACGTATGCTAGGCATTGGAGTACACCTGATACACTTGATTTCCCTCTACAAAATTGGTGTTGAAAAGTGTCGATAATTTTGTTTTTGTTAAGAAATAGTGTGATTTGATTGTACATATATTTCCTTATACATAGAAGAAAGTGTTACTTAATTTATTTTCAGTATTGAAAAAAAAAATCTTGGAGACTGTCCCTTCGCACTACTATTTAAGCTTCTTGTGATCAAAATTCAGTTCTCAAAATATTGAAGGAGATTCAGAATGAGGTATTATAGTGTTTGCTTGTAGTGTATCCCAAAGAAATGAATACAATTGAATCCGAATATGTTTTCATTATTTAATGATATATATAACAGATGAAAGTAGATATAAAGTTTCCTGGCTAAAGAATAAATGAACAACAAAGATACCTCTCCTGCTCTCGAAAATCATATTGTTATACTCGTAAGCCTGGAACACTTGAACTGCCAATGCAAATACCATAATATGTATGCAGAAACAGGTGTGAGTGATTGAAGAATAAAAGCTCTTCATCTGAATGCAAGGCTGACATACACACTCATAAACTCAAGCCACTAGTCACCACTGATCTACATGATCTTCAAATGTAATAGGAGGACAATTTGAAAAACTTGTGTTTACCTGAGTGGAAGATTCTCAATTTTCTTTATTCATATAATTCTCTTATATGTACTTATATAGTTTAATTGTGACGATATGGATGAAAGATGGGTAAATGCAATTGGTGAAGTGATAAACATTTGTTGTAGTGGTTTTGTGTAATGCAGCTTGAAGCCAAGAGGTTCTATGTGTGTATCTTGGTTAAGGCATTTTGTCATTCATACTCATCATCAGAAATAACCTAGACATGCAGAAAAGCAGAGTATAATCGAAATGGATACAGAATTCAAAGAGAAATACCAGGAAGGTTCATAAATTTGTATCATTTTGCAGAACAGAACCCATGGTCCTCCAAACAGGTGTTAAATGTGTAGTATAATGGAGTGGGTACTGGTCATCATCTGGTCAAACCCGTGGGCTTAACAATCGATATGAGGATGTTTGAGGAGACACTTGTTTGTGTGCCACTGCTGATAAGGGGTGAATACTACAGCTGTAGTGAAGAAAATCTATATAGTGCACCCTACTGAAAAAAAAAATTCCAACTCTTTTAGTCCGAAAACAACAGTCTTATCTATAAGCCAAGGTGTGCATGAGCAGTTACCACCATTACTAAAATCCTACTCCAAGCACCCTGGAAGCACGGCTGATAATTAGCAACAGAAGAGTTGTATGTGTCATTTGCTAGCTGCACCAGCTTGGTCATCAGGTGACTTTGAATGATAAGCCGTGACCTCATGTCAAGCTCAACAACGTGTCGCCCTTCCTTTATAAGTTGCTCCACATACCACATCAACACATTTTGGTGGAGACTTGTGACAAATTATGACAAGTGAGTCTTTTGTGATATCCAAAGAGTGGAAACCAGTGGATGTGGTTCAAATGGTGGTTTAAATATGGAATTTTGTATGTTAGAACTTCAAAGGTCCTCACTACTGGAAGTTTTTACCACATGGTTCAGAATTCAGGGGGAACCCATATGTAAACCAGCTGCAGCAAGTGTAAAATGTTCTGCTCTAGATTTATCCTGCAATGGTGAACCGATAGATAGTCCTCATAAGTGTGACAATGTCCCATGCTAAAGGGCATGCTTGGTCTGAAAGAAAATTCAGGACTTTGATAGCCTGGAAATACTACCACACCCATTTTTCATTGAAAACTGCTGCATGGTGTTCCTAAGAAATTTCATTGGAGGTTGAACATTGGAGAAGTATTGCAGGCTCCAGTGCACTGTAATTTCCAGAAGAGTCAACTGTACTCTTTATGTGGTGCACGAATGAACATGGTAACCATAGATTTATAATTCACCCTAGAAATTCTGCCAAGCCAGAACTTTTGTGATCTAGTATGCGTGAGAATCGTAATATAACCTAAGCTGAAACACTGAAACTAAAATATTGTTTGCATGCGTATTTAAGACATAAGACATAGTGATGACTCAGGAATGTCTTCATTGGTAGAAATAATCTATAGGGAGGGAATTTCGAATTCTTTATTAATGTCTAATGATATTCTGAACTCTACCACCTTTTTTATGAATCCAAAGTTATTATCTAGGATGGTTGAAATTTTCACAGCTGTCTCACACATTGTCATTTGCTGCAAAGGGTAGACTATCGACTGCACCACATCTGTAATGTCATTCTAAATGATTGACATATTCTTCTAGAATGTGCCAATTTTAATTTTCTCAGTTAACTTTCAGTTAACATATTTATCATGTTTATCATCCATGTTGGGAGATGATGGCAGTGCTTTAACAAATGTTTTTAGCTTGATGAGAACAATGGGTAACGTTTCAATGTCTCTGAGGAAGTTTCTAGTGTGTTCTTTCTTTTATAATATGTTTGTATGTCCTGTGGAGGTTCCTTTACAACCTAAGCATTTAACCTTCCTCAAGGTGCTTTTTGCACCCCTATTTTAATGCTCATGTAAAAATTTAAGTAAGGGGATTTCCCCCCTAATTCATTGAAGGTTGTAAAATAGCCATATATGCCAATACATTCAAAAAAAATCTTCTTCATTCATTCATTTTTTGAGGAAGTTGTCTATCTTAAATCAACACAGGGGATTAAGGTGCAGTAGTGAGTACATTCTCATATCTAGAAAATATGGGCTTCACGCAGATATTACATGGAAGATTCTGTTCATTTTATTCTTTAAACATGTTCTAAAAGAAATGAGTGGTTATTTAATACAGTTGACTAATAAAACTTATTCTTTAACTAGGATATATTTAAGCAGTGTAAGTTTTTCCACACTTAACATCTCTTTGAGTCCTGTCTTCATGAATTAAGCTTTCCTTTATGTAAATAGAACCAATTTCAGTTATTATTATTGGATGAGTTAATTGTTACTTAAATAATGAGTTTGATTGTTGTAGATAATGGTACTATGGAGACAACAGACAAACACAAATACCTGTCCCTAAGGATGAAAAATGATTTCAACAAAATTATCAGTTTCCTTGGCTTTCATTGTACAATGAGGACAAGAAGGATGGCTCTAAAGAAGACAATCGATAATGCCATTGGAACAATCACATGGCTTCTTGAAGGTTAGTTTTATGTGTGTTAAGCACTTTGCATACCTAGCAAAGTGAAAAGCTTGTAATTTGAACATATCTACTTCTAAAGCAATTTTCCTATGTTCAGGAACTCCCTTTGTAAAGTGTGTATACAAATTTGTTGAAGAAAACCAACAGTGGTGGTGCCTAATGGTGTCCTTAGTTATTAACTTGGTCCAGTTTCAAGCTGTTGCTAACCGCAGTAATGCAGCAGATAGCTTTGAGTGCAGATGTGTTTAGTGCCCACCGTGATTTTCAGTTACCCTACTTGGAAGTAACTGAAAGGGAAGAGAAACGAGTATGTGTGAAAACTTTCAGAGACATACGGCATGTTACGTGGAGGATATGGCGAGGAATGTTTCAGTTACGAACAGTGTTACAAATGGTACAGACATTTCAGATCAGGTTGAATCTCCATCGAGAACGATGAATGAGAAGATCCCATGTTAAAGCGATGTTGACATGGGCGTCCGGGGGTTCCATGCCCCCCTGGAAAATGAATGTGTACCTAAAAATTATATATTTCACACATAGTTTCATTTCAATCACAGTAATTTATGTTAATTATTATAAATTCGTTGAAGAAATAGTGTTTTTTGAGAGGGCATCACTATTTTGGAGGAAAATATGTGTCCTTTACCCCTCCCTGGGAAAAATCCTGCAGACGTCCATGGATGTTGATCATGTTCTTCGACTGGAAGGGGATCGGAGTTTGTGCTAGATGGTTCCACTCTGAACGCAGCATTCTTCTTCAACGTCATGCAACGATTTCAAGAAAAAAGTGCAGTGCAATAGGCCACAGATGTGGTTGATCAAGTCCTGAATGGTTTGTCACATTAATGCTTGTGCTCATTCCTCACTCGTTGTTCAGGAGTTTTTGGCAAGGTATCAGACACCAGTTGTCCCTCAATCGGCCTACTCCATTGATTTGGCACCAACCTCTTCCCAAAGTTGAAATCAACCCTCTACAGGTCATTCCAAAACTGGAGTTCCAGCAGGCATTCCACGATTGAAAGAAATGCTGGAAGCAGTGTGTGCACAGTGGAGGGGAGTACTTTGAAGGGTACAGATCGAAATAGCTGGTGAATATTACCATTTTCTCAATTTTCTAAAAGTTCGGTTTCTTCTTGAAGAGCTTCTATAAGAACAGATAAAACTAAAGACAAAAGAAATTAAAAACAAGACAGTAAACACTTAGTGACTGAGTATATTGTTATGATCAGTCAGCGATTTTGCTACCTGCTAGTATCAAGAGTGCTAACAGGTCCCAGGTTTGAGTGTCAGTCTGGGCATGCATGCTCCTTTGCTAGTGTCCATCCATGTGCTTTATCTAATCACCATTCTTTCTCATTATCATTATTAGATTTAAGAGCTACAATATGTAGTAAAAAAATTCAGAACAAATGTCACAACATAAATATACACTCACAATCGCACATACTAACACATATTGTGTAGAAATATTTCTATCATATTGAGATGTAAGAGGGGATATCAAAAAGTAAGTGAGTAATTTTATTACAGCCAAATGGAAATGTATTCACAAGAACTGAAATGCAGTATACATTTTGAAGGTTGAACATTACTCTACTTTTCCACATAACATCCATTCACATTTATACATTTGTCCCACAGTGGCACCAATTTTTCAATGGCCATGCAGTAGAAATCGTTCGGCTGGATGCGTAACCAACTATGCTCGCCTGTCACAACTTCTGTGTCACAGTTGAAGTGTTTACCGGCAAGGTGTTCTTTCAGTAGGCCAAACAGGTGAAAGTCTGACGGGGCCAGGTCTGGATGATTGAGGATTTCCCAATGCCAGGAATTGACTTTTTGCATCACTGATGCAGCCACATGGAGACGAGCATTGTCATGGAGATTGATGACCTCCTCCAGAGATTTTGTTGGATGTTGATGATGCAGAGCAGATCATAGACAACCCTGTGTTGTACAATATACAGCAGCATTTACAGTTGCTCATTTTACCCCGAAATCAGCATGAATGACACCCTGGCTGTCCCAGAAAATAGCAAGCAAAACGTTTCCTGAATTTTTTGTGTTTGGGCGAGTTTGTGTGTTTTCGTACCATACTCTGTCACTTTCATTCAGGTGTGTAATGAAAATCCCAAGATTCAACCCCGGTAACAATGTGGTGGAGGAATGCATTTCCAGCCTTATGGTACTGGAGCAAATGCTCAAGACTGTATCCCATATGGTCCTCCATATGCTGTGGTGTGAGCTGTCTGGGGACCCATCTCACACACACTTTGCGATACCCAAGTTCATCATGAATGATGGAGTATGAACTGCCATATGAAATGCCAACTGCCTGCATGTGCTGTTGTTTGGATAGTTGACTGCCGGTTCTTCTGAATCAATGCCTCCACAGCGTCAATGTTGCTCTGTGTGTGGGATGTGTGAGGCCATCCAGAATGGGGTTTATCGAAGACATTTACATGCTCTGCGTTGAACTTTGCACACCAGTTACAGACATATGTGAATGTCATGCATGTGTCACCATATACTGCACACAACTCACGATAGATTTCAGGTGGTTTCTGTCCCTTTCACCACAGAAACCGAGTCACACTCTGCAGCTCAACTGTGTCAAATGTCTCAAGCGTAGCTGCCATTTTGAAACAACTGCATCACGGGGTGCACGAGGTGCACACACCTTCCATCTCGTGGAAAGGTGGCGAAATACATGTACTTCCAAATTGTAACCAATCTTAAGGCACCCCTTATAAAAGTTGACCCGCCCTCGCTGGCGAGAAAAGGGTGGCAAGATAAGCTAACGTCTTTTCTGGGGAACGGTGATGTGCGCTGCAGAGAAGACAGTCCGAGTCAAGCATTGATACGGTTAGGACCCATATCACGTTGGTTATTGGTTTCGCGGGCAAAGAACAAGCTGTGAGTGAACTAATGGCCATGATCTCAGCTGGAAAGAGATATAAAGTCTATAGAATAAACGGTGAGTGAACTATCGGTCTGTGCAGTATCTCTACCAGAACATGTTACTAAAGAAGAGAGGCTACATGTTTATTCTGAACCAACGGCAGGAGGATTAGAAGATCGAAGACGTCGAACTCGGTGTCAGCAAGAGTTGTTAGTAGTTATCAATAGTTAAATTTTGATTATTACCTAACACTTGGTTTTGGGCTGTAAGCATATGGATTGTAAGCATATGTAGCAAATAAGTAACATATGAATTATCAATATCTTATCAATGTTGATGATTTTCTGGTGTTTTGACAATTTTTTTAACTATATATATATATATATTTTTATTTTTTTACAAAATAATTAAGCAAACTTTCAGTATTTGACATTAATCACAATTTCGAGGGGACAACTCATGAGAGATTTTGACTGTATCAAAATAGTTGTAAATTGTGCACAATTTCTTCCCTTATCTAACCCACATATCTTGAAGGGCACTGTGGAAACAGTAATCTAGATGCAATAAAATGTCTTTCAAAAGCAAAATGTCTTCTGGTTTCAAAACTTATTATTTACACACTTCTCATGCTTCTCTCTTCAGTTCACTGAATTCCACATTTTCTTTTCCTTTGGAAAACTATGTATTGGGTTCTACAACTAAAATGTTGGGGTGTCTTTGCTCCTCTCTGGGATCCAAAATGTTTGTGAAAAATGGACAATAAAACTAGTCACTTCCTCCATCAGAGGGTAGCATTTAGCATTTAGCATTTAGGCACACTCTCACTGGTTGCTACTGATCACTATTAAAAACCAGTGGCACATAGTGCTGTGAAAAGAACAGGTCAGCTGTGGAAACTAGAGTGTATTTCCTTGTTTCTAGAACTGCAACTAAACCATAAACAAAACTTGATATTCTAGCATACTTTCCTAAAGTATATACAAGGAATCAATTGAAACATTACACCGAGAAAAGCGGTTATTTCATCATAACAACTGGAAATTAAGAGAATACAAGAAACATTTGCATACAACAGGATAAAAAGTTCTTATTACGATGATTACAAAGATTTTACACTAGTCGTGTTTCTCTGATTTTATAGTTTGTGATTTTCAACATCAAGAAATAAATTATTCAATTGTACTTTCTGATAATGCTCAACATAACTAATCAATTTTCATGAATTATTTTCCCTCAAACTGAATCTCTTACACTTTCTTTATGAGATAAATGGTTGAAATGAGTTAATGGACACATATCAATCACATACAGATTTAATTTTTTTATCTTACAATATATTTAATTTGTCCTTAATGACATGATACAATACACGGGAAAATTTTCTCTTTTATAATTACCAAGACAATACATTAACTGTAACCACTTACATTTAAAAGAAATGTAAACTACTTGATTGGCGATTACATTTTATTTTAGGTTTCCTGTTCTATTTCTGTATTAATTCAAATTTTACAGGGGTAGATCTTTCGGTAAGACATCCAAAAGGCAACCTCATTTCTATGTATTACACCCCAGTAACTGCTATTTGCAGACCAACAAGCGTCTGGCACCTAGACCCATGATGAAGACCATCCTTTGTGCAGTTATGTTGTCCTGTGTTTGTTCCCTTGTATGCTGAGTGCATCTTTACAATCTCAGCTTTAAAATTAGGTTAGGAGATTTTTGTCTTCTGAAATATTGTAGTTTAGTTCTTGTTAAGGAATAAATAGATATTAAGATATTGATTATATTTTTAGGTTATGAGGTATTGAGTATATATTTAGACATTGAGTAAAAAAGTTCTGACCAAACATATTTATTTTCTTTTTAGAGGCCTATCCTCAATTATGTTTAGTTAAGGAGCTTATTCCAATATTCCATAATTGGTAAAACAGCCTACATGCTGATCTACCCATAATATAAAATTCATTGGCCTCCCAAAGAGAAGAAGGAGAAATTTCTGTGCATCAGATCAGGGCCCGAGCAAGAAGTTATTTGCCACAACACAGACAATCAGTGCACTTAGAGAGACATGATAGCTTAACAGATGCTCTACTTCAACTGTACCAAGAGTGGAAAAACAAACTGTTATGGTAAGTGATTGACTTTATTTTCTCCTTTCTATTTTCTCCCTGCCTTCACCTAAGTACATTCACTTTTTCTTGCCCCTGTATCTTCTCACTCTGTTCTCTCTATCTCCCTCTTCCCTTTGATGGATTATCATCCTTTAAAATTCCTCACTTCTCTTTGAAGAAGTTCATTCTTTCTATCTCCCTTCTCTTCTTTCGTAAGCAATTTCCTTCTGTTCCTTCTGCTTAGAGAACTTGCTTCTTTTTGTCTCCTTTTAACGCCTTGGAATTAGTTAATCTCTTTCTCTTATCTTATGACAACATGCTTCTAATTACTCTCCCTTATGTAATAAGCCTTTTCAGAGGGCGAGTGTATTTAGTAGTCGACTTTCCATGTTGTCAACGAAGTTCCAAGCGAGTGTATCCATCAGAGGGTAGCATTTAGCATTTAGCATTTAGGCACACTCTCACTGGTTGCTACTGATCACTATTAAAAACCAGTGGCACATAGTGCTGTGAAAAGAACAGGTCAGCTGTGGAAACTAGAGTGTATTTCCTTGTTTCTAGAACTGCAACTAAACCATAAACAAAACTTGATATTCTAGCATACTTTCCTAAAGTATATACAAGGAATCAATTGAAACATTACACCAAGAAAAGCGGTTATTTCATCATAACAACTGGAAATTAAGAGAATACAAGAAACATTTGCATACAACAGGATAAAAAGTTCTTATTACGATGATTACAAAGATTTTACACTAGTCGTGTTTCTCTGATTTTATAGTTTGTGATTTTCAACATCAAGAAATAAATTATTCAATTGTACTTTCTGATAATGCTCAACATAACTAATCAATTTTCATGAATTATTTTCCCTCAAACTGAATCTCTTACACTTTCTTTATGAGATAAATGGTTGAAATGAGTTAATGGACACATATCAATCACATACAGATTTAATTTTTTTTATCTTACAATATATTTAATTTGTCCTTAATGACATGATACAATACACGGGAAAATTTTCTCTTTTATAATTACCAAGACAATACATTAACTGTAACCACTTACATTTAAAAGAAATGTAAACTACTTGATTGGCGATTACATTTTATTTTAGGTTTCCTGTTCTATTTCTGTATTAATTCAAATTTTACAGGGGTAGATCTTTCGGTAAGACATCCAAAAGGCAACCTCATTTCTATGTATTACACCCCAGTAACTGCTATTTGCAGACCAACAAGCGTCTGGCACCTTGACCCATGATGAAGACCATCCTTTGTGCAGTTATGTTGTCCTGTGTTTGTTCCCTTGTATGCTGAGTGCATCTTTACAATCTCAGCTTTAAAATGAGGTTAGGAGATTTTTGTCTTCTGAAATAGTGTAGTTTAGTTCTTGTTAAGTAATAAATAGATATTAAGATATTGATTATATTTTTAGGTTATGAGGTATTGAGTATATATTTAGACATTGAGTAAAAAAGTTCTGACCAAACATATTTATTTTCTTTTTAGAGGCCTATCCTCAATTATGTTTAGTTAAGGAGCTTATTCCAATATTCCATAATTGGTAAAACAGCCTACATGCTGATCTACCCATAATATAAAATTCATTGGCCTCCCAAAGAGAAGAAGGAGAAATTTCTGTGCATCAGATCAGGGCCCGAGCAAGAAGTTATTTGCCACAACACAGACAATCAGTGCACTTAGAGAGACATGATAGCTTAACAGAAGCTCTACTTCAACTGTACCAAGAGTGGAAAAACAAACTGTTATGGTAAGTGATTGACTTTATTTTCTCCTTTCTATTTTCTCCCTGCCTTCACCTAAGTACATTCACTTTTTCTTGCCCCTGTATCTTCTCACTCTGTTCTCTCTATCTCCCTCTTCCCTTTGATGGATTATCATCCTTTAAAATTCCTCACTTCTCTTTGAAGAAGTTCATTCTTTCTATCTCCCTTCTCTTCTTTCGTAAGCAATTTCCTTCTGTTCCTTCTGCTTAGAGAACTTGCTTCTTTTTGTCTCCTTTTAACGCCTTGGAATTAGTTAATCTCTTTCTCTTATCTTATGACAACATGCTTCTAATTACTCTCCCTTATGTAATAAGCCTTTTCAGAGGGCGAGTGTATTTAGTAGTCGACTTTCCATGTTGTCAACGAAGTTCCAAGCGAGTGTACCTTCATTTATTTTATCAAATTATTACGCATCGTCTTCATTGCAAATTGCGAAAATTGCCAAAAAAGGTATATCCTCCTAATGCTTGTTCCTCTCTATCTACCTCTCAATTTCATTTATCTCTATCCTTCTCCTTAGTGAATTTACAGTCCATTATGTTCATCCCTCCTTCTTGGAGGGCACTTTACTTTATATCAGCTTTCATTCTCTCATAAATACATGTTTCTTCATATCTTCTTATCTTCCTTTTGATTCCTTTTACTTCCATCGATTCTCCTTCTTAAACTTTACTTCTGCTGTCTCTTCTTATCTTTTTGAAGTAAATGCCACTTATTTCCGTATTTTTCAATTCAATTCAATTCAATGGTCTTTATTCTTGGGCGAGGTTCAGTAAGTGCTGATCTACCACCTAACCCGACAATGAAAAATGTAGCAAAGTACCTAGGTACATTATTATACATGAAGATTGTAAGACACTACATAAGTAAAATAACATAAAAGAAACTATAAAGAAAAAACTACTACTACACAAAGAAAATCACAAAAAGAAAACAGATGACAAAATATATACAGTGCGTGTGTGCTAATAAATGAAAAGATAATAATATACATGTATTAACTTAGTTTCGGTCCAGTTTTTTCACTAATTCACAGGAAACAGTTTTTAATCATATGTGGTCTTACTTTGCTTCTGATCATCAATCAGTGAATCATATGCGGGCCTTCGAAACTGTTTGTAGTTCAGTTGCTTTATTTCGTTCGGAAGTGCATTCCAGATTTTAGGTGCCATGTAACTGAATGAAGACTGCGAAACAGAAGTTCTGCAGCGAGGTATATGGAGATTAGCGGCGCTCCTGGTGGAGTATGAGTGCGTTTAACTCCTGGCTTTAAGCTTTACACTCAGATAGTCCGGTATGTTTTTATTTATAACATTGCAAGTAATGCAGGTCATGTGCAGTTCTCTCCGTCTTGCCATGTTGAGGATTTTGTGCTGATTAAGCACAGGGAGAACGTGTTCATGATTTTTAAATCTGTAGACATACCTCATGCACACATTTTGGACTTTCTGAATTTTGCCTGAGAGCCTTTTTGTGATTCTTGGCCCGTAAACAACATCGCAATAATCGAAAAGAGGATATATTAAAGATTGGACCAAATTTAATTTAATTTTGGGTGAAAGAAAGTCAACAAGCGTGTAGAGGCTCTTTAGCACTGAATATCCTTTACCGCACTGTTTCAGTACATGTTCAGACCAGTCTAATTTTTGATCCATGGTCAAGCCCAAATTTCGTACTGTTTGGGAGAATGTTGCGTTCTTCGTTTCAATTAATATTTTGCATTCGCTGAGATTTATTTGTTTCACGAGATTATTGTTTCCGATAATAGTAAATGTAGATTTATTTAAATTTAGAACTAAGCCATTTGATTCACACCAGTTACTTATATTTTTCAAGTCCTGATTTAATAGTGCCATCGCATTTTGTAAATTAAATATATCTGTCGATATGTATACAATTGCGTGTCATCGGCATAACAGTGCACATTACAATATTTCACTGACGTAATCAAGTCGGCAGCTGCTAACGTGAATAACAAAGGACCCAGGATTGAACCCTGAGGGATGCCAGCATCCACTAGCAGAGGCGACGACAGTTTATCTGTTAATACACGCTGTTGCCTTCCATGGAGATACGTCTCGAACCATTTGAGTGTTATTGGAGAGAATTTGTAATATTGTAGCTTTGCAAGAAGTAGTTTATGTGGTAGCGTGTCAAAAGTTTTGCTGACGTCAAGTAAAACTAACATTGTTACATGGGATTTGTCCATTGCATGGAAAATATCGTCGGTCACTTTCAGGAGAGCAGTTTGCGTGCTATAGTGAGGACGAAAACCGGATTGTTGCGGAGGAAGAATGTTATAGTCACCAATGTACTTATGAACTTGATCGTTTACTATTTTCTCAATGATTTTTGAGAGTACCGGCAAAATACTAATGGGGCGAATGTCATTTACAGAGCTCGGGTTCTGTTTCTTAGGTATGGGAATGACCTTTGCCTCCTTCCAAGAATGCGGGAAACAGCCTGTGAGGAGGGAATAATTAATTATATGCGTTAATGGCGGAAGGATTTGGGGAAGTGAGAGTTTTATCATTTTTACAGATATGCCATCAACTCCGGCCGTGTTTGATCGGATTTTGTACACGAATTTTCTGACAACGGATTCATCCACTTCACGGAAACTGAAATCAGCCGCACTCTCACTGAAACAGCCAGTGTAATAACGCTCATACTGCTGAGAAACTTTCTCTTGGTTTATTTTCAAGTCGCGGCATACGTTCACAAAGTGATTATTTAGGACATTAGCATCATTTAATGTGGGAGGAAGTTCCCCGATTTTGTTTTTACCACTATACCCCCAATTCCGCATATGTTGCCATATGTGCTTCGAATCATTGGACGAATTTATGATATGTTCAAAATACGCTTTTTTCTCTTGTCTTACGACCGATGTTGCGAAATTACGTAATCTCTTGTATTCGGTCCAATGTTGAGAATTATTTGTCCGCTTAAATTTCAGTAGCTCGTTATCTCTTAATTTCATGATTAACTTAACATCTTCTGTTATCCAGGGTGCTTTTCTCTTAGTTGCGGGAACGGTTTTCAATGGAGCATGTTTATCAAACACCGCATTCAATTTTTCGGTGAAGAAACGCACTTTATCTTCAATGTTTGCAAATTCCATTAACGTATTCATGTATAATGCGCACTTTTTCCAAAATTTTTGCCCCTAAAAACTGTGGTGCGTATTATGCAAGGAATAATTCAAACAGCCAACACAAAACCGTGCAGGGTCATTCCATGATTTTGGGACACTTGCATTGATTTTTCATGTTTACGGAACCCTATCATGTTATATATTGTTGTAAAGCTTGAATCCTGCAGTTTCTGAATATGGAAACAGTATTGCATACAAGATAACGACACTAATGTGAAATGCGGTTGAAATAAGTTCATCAAAAAATGAAGAACCGTTCTGATTTTTATGGTACTTTGGATGAAAGAAAACATAGGAAAAAGATAATGAAAATTAAAATGTATTACTGGCCGAATAATATGACATTCATGTAGTGTGTAAATTCCTTAATGGAAGAAATCTTGTGCTGCTAATTGCTATTTTTAAGGTCCTGAATGTGCCTTGTATAAATGTTACATTAGTCACGGAAAGAGAAAGTATATATTTTGAAAAAGAAGGAATGAGCAATTGAATAGGTGTGACGTCATTCACTCTTGATCAGCATAGCAACAGATTTACAACCTACAACTAAGAAAGCCATTTCTTGAAACTGGATTGTACTGCACATTATATACGAGATATAATTTTTTGTCACTTTTACCCAACCAAAACCAGAGTGCGCATTATACACTCACACACACTATACACGCGTAAATACGCTATATCCCTCTTTCTCCTATCATCTCTCCTTCTCCTTTGAGGACTTGCCTCCTCATATCTCCCTCCCTTTACCTTGGAAAAATTGCCTCCTTCTATATCCTTCCTTTCTACTAGAAGGAAATTTTCCTTGTTTTACCCTCCCATTCTACATGGAACACTTGCCTGGGTTCACTTGTTCCTATGTTCCTCCAACATCATTTGATGACTTGCTTGTTGCTATCTTCCTCTGTACATTTTTTCGTCTCCTCTTACCTGAATTTTTTTCCTCCTCTCTCTCTCTCCCTCTTTCTCTCTGTCTCACTTATTTCTCTGCAGGATTGCCATCTACTATTTTCTCCACCCTTATTAATGATTAACAGATTTGATTTTATTTTTCGGTCTTCTACTTAGATGATTGCCTCCTCTAATCATCTTCCTTTGTCATTGGAGAATTTGCATCCTTTCTTTTCATTCAAATAAGTTTATATTTATCCTCATTTGCTTCTTTTAATTTAGACTACTTACATCCTCTTCATATTTCCCTTCCTTTGCCTTTGAGAATGTTTCTCCCTACCCTCTTCTTCTTCTCCTACTTGTAGAATATCATCTCTCCACCTGTGTTTCTTCCTTCCTAGAATGAACTACTCCACCTTTTCGCCAACCCTTTTTCTTGGAGCACTTATATCCTGCTATCTCATTCCCTTCTATTTCAGGAAAGAAATTCACCAAGTTGAAGAGGCCATTTAGGAGGAAATGAGTCCTCTATGGAGAACGGAAGGTGAGTGATGGAAAGGAATTCACAAATGAAAGACTGAAGATTTTGAACATTGAGTCCTCCTCTATTTAACAATGGAAAGTAGTAGGAAAGTAATCCATTAAGTGGATGAAAGGGGACTGGAAGCACTTAGTCCTCAAAGGGGAAATGACGGTGGTAGAAGAAGAAGAAGAGATAAGAGGAGAGATAAGAAAATCAGAGTCAGCCATGAAGAATGGCAGGTGAGTGATAGAATACAATCCATTATATGGAAAAAGGGAGAGAGAAAGAACTGGGTCTTCATCATCATCTTCCACTTGTAATCCCATACCTCATCTCATCTCTCTCCCTTCACCTTGGAGAACTCAACATTTCCTGTCTCCTCTTTTTCCTCTTAGTAGATCCCAATCTTCCTATCTTCTTCCATTCTCCTTGAATTATTCGGTTCTTCCTATATCCTTTCCTTGTTGAAAGTGGAATAAACTCCTTCTATCTTCCCTCTCCTTGGTCATTTAAGTTCTTGATATAACCCTTCCTTAATATGCTGGTTTTACTTCCTTCTATCACTCTTCATTCTCCATGGAGAACTCAGGTTTCCTGTACAGTCATGTTCAAAAAATCTGTCGCATGGATTTTTTCTAAGTCCAACGTCTTACGAAATTATGTTGGTAGCTCTGAAACAAGGAAGTGTTGTGAAACAGAGGCGAAGATATAGTACAAGCAATGCAAGCACTGCTTGCGTTATTTGAATATCATTTAATGTACTAAATGTTTTAGCCTTATTTAGTTTCCATCACACTCGATTTCGCGAAAAATTACGGCCGCAAACTCCCTCAGCAGCTCTGTAGCAAGCACCAGGCTCAATGCTTGCGGCCGCTCTTCGGGAGAATAACGCACCCGAAGGAGTCACATGGCGAAGCGTGAAATTTGGGTGGAAACAGTCCACAATGCTTCTACAAAAAGCTCTGCTTCCTCCGCTTGCGTGATTCCCGAAAATACCCGAGCTAAACCGAAAGCAGAAAGATATATTGCCACCAAAAACTAGTAACGAATATTTGTGTTCATGAATACGTAAACAAGATCGCGAATATAATAATAATATTCTTAATCATAAAATAACTAAAAGAAGTTATTATCACTGTTCTAAATTCCATATATATCATATTATAATACAATTTTTTTTTTAGATTCTCGCGAAATTTAAAACCCTTAAAAAATTGACATTGGGATTTGGGGCGGGTAGTATCATGAGTCGAGATGGCAAAGGGCGAGCGTTTGTATTTCCAGGAAGTGGAATGTGCACCCCCGTGAATATTCGACTGACCTTGGTCTACACCCTGCTTCCAGCTCGGTCCAGCTCAAATTACGTCAGAAGTGTTGATCGCTACTAGTGTTTGCAACTGCCAAATTATTTAGACAGTAATTCAAGTGAGTTGTTTATCCAATTTTACAACTACATTCAATAAATAGAACTTGGGTGGGGGGGGGGGGATAAAGATATCTGAAAAAGAACTTTCTACTGATATTTATACACAGCACAGAAGTAAATCGTATACATTGTGCACATTGTGAACAGAAGAACATGTTTTAAGTTTTATTGTTGTTGTTGAGTTCGTGTTTTAAGTCCACTTTATGCACAATAAGGCTAATCGGGACTGGACCTACAGTTTAAAGTGGGCACTAATAAATAAATAAGAAATTCCGTACACCTTTAGTCGTATGCGGAAAGTTCGCATATGCAAGACGTTTACTACCATATCAATAACGTTACCTGGAATTTTGAAAGTAAATCTGACGTTTGCGGATCATATGGTTTATTTTTAGTACCGTCAATTTATTATAATATTTTGTCAAATCCAGCGAACGGGCCAAAGAGGCTATAACCCTCGAACCACCCCCTCCTTTCGGCATGCCATTGTACTACTTGTTTTGTTGCACTGAAAACTTGCTTGCCTTCTTCGTAAGACTACGCTTCGCTACTGTTGTGAAATATACGATCCTCCAATCAGAGTGAAGTTCGATTCGGAGGAGCAGGAGGCATGACTCACGGTCTTGTCCACAGGAAGTTAACCAATGCAGCATTTCCAAATATGAGATAACATCCCCATTGGTTAAATATTGTTTCAATAATGTGAATCGGCAGAAAGATTGCGCAAAAGTTTACTTTGTCGTTTTAATGCTTTTAATCGTTTCAAATTAGTATTAAATTGTCCCAATTATAGTTCATGAGCTTAATATAATGTATTCATGTATGTGTTTGACAATCATATATCACTCATTAGAACAATTTGCACATTGTTTTCACTACGTGAGATGACATTTCATTTACATTTACGATAAAATAGTGGTTTGGGTGTAATAACAGTTTTCATTAATTAATTTAGAGATGCATTTTATTTGTTGAGTTAATGATTAGGTTAATTCGTTATTTCTCATGAAAAGAGGGAACTACAGCTGAAAGAAAATACACAACTTGTATTATTGAGGTCAAGAGTTCGTTTTAACATCACTTTTTGCACACATAGGCTAATCACGACTCGGGATACATTTAAATTGGAATCTGAAACATTATGCGACCTGACTGGAACTCGGAAAAGGACACACTGATTACAAGACGTCGATACATTACCACTTGGTCTGGCGAACGCCAATAAGAATGAGGGGTTGTGGAAGTGGGAGAGGGGTGACGGAAAGTAGAAAATAAATAGTATTTTTTGCTGAATTTAATGTTATATTTATACACATACAAACCTAAGAAAATATTTATTTTGATACATGTGTGGGGGGGAGGGGGGAGAGGGGGGAAGAGAGAGGGAGAGAAAGATATTGGGAGAGATGGGACGAAGAGGTGATTGTGGAAAATGTTTTATTTTACGTTCAGTAATAAAAACAATCAAATCAATGATGATTATCTTATAAATACCATATTTAATGTAAATTTGTTTTAAAAATGGAGGCGGGGAGCTGTTTCTTTTACGTTCAGTGCAGGATAACAAGTGGAGACACATAGTGGTTCGTATCTCACTTTAAACTGTAGGTCCAGGCCCCATTAGCCTATCTGTGTATAACGTGGATTTAGAATTCAGTAGAAAATAACGTCGATCTAGTATTTTGGATTTTAGATACGTTGAGACCACTAAAATTTCCAATTATTATAATAAGAAACCTGTCCTCATATTACCATTTTGAAAGAGAGAGAGTTAATTGTATAATCTTTCGTTGTTAGTTTCAAAGAGGGCTAATTCAAATAGTAACAATGGGAACGAATAAAGCTTATGAAAAGTTTTTGCCACCATTCGGATTTGAACCTACGACCATTAGAGTGACAACCCAGTGCGATAACCACTACCCCACGAGTTCGTTCCTTCTTTCAGCATGATTATGAGTTAAGACCAATTCGTTCAATATGCATTAGAAATATAATCCCCACCCGCCTCTTTATAAACAACACACCCAAACGCTCCTTTGTAGCAAATGAAATAAAGGTGGTATGAATGTCACAAAACATTTAAGCAAAATCTACTATATTTACGACGCAATCATTTTACATGAAGAGGCTACAGCTTCGAGAATTGAGGTTGTGGTTTGACTGTAATTGTAGGATACCCCATATCGATAAGCCAAGGCTCTAGTGTGCACTGGATTGGTTCATTTGTAGTGACGTGCTTAGGAATTTGTAAAGAGGTATGTGAATATAAAAATGTGTTAATGCTAATTTTTTAAACAGTGAACTCATAATTTAATATCTCTCTGTCCATCTCATTCTGCTACTTAGGAACTAATTAGTATTGCAGGAGTCATACTGAAAAGAAATCTCACGTGACAATGACGAGAAATTAGAATTACGGAAGGAATAGTTTTCATATTTTAAAACCTCGATGGGCCATGGGCTATCTCCCGACTGTCAGTCTCCCTTCCACAATCCTACCTAGAGTTATCTTCAACTGGCAATGAGGTGACGTTGGTCAGCACGTCGAACCCTCAGCCGTTATAGAAGATATCTGAGACCAGGTTACACCAGTCACTCGTAGGTCCTCAATTTCCTCACGATGGTGAGTTGCCACTGGTCCTATACAGATAACAGGCCGAGAACCCAGGACGACTCGAATCCATGCCGTCCCGCTGCAGTCGGAATCCAAAGCACGGAGTCTTAGACCGCACCGTTACAGAGGAGGAGAGTTTTCATATTTTGTTTCTTATAAATGTTGACAATACATTAAATATATTACGCACCAAAAATTGGTGTCAAAAAATAGCCGGTTCTATAAGGGGATTCGAACCTTCGATCTTCACTCAACTAGGCCGCTATTTTTAACAATTTCCCATTTTCTCACTCAATAATCTTCGTTGAACGTTTGTCTTAAGATTCGTTAGCAATCTTGTAAACCTTATTAACCTATCTGCTGTCTATCACAAATGTATTTTACAACCTGGAGTACATTTTGATGTCTGCAATTTAGAACTTGACTTTCGTGGTAAGTAATTCTCTACCGTCTACTATAATAAATAAATCAAAGTCTACACATCTCATATTTTGTAAAAGCGAAATGTCATTGTTAAATGTTAGAAACTATTTCTTATTGCACCGTTAGTTCCAGATTTAGCCACAGCATTCTGGAAACCAGCGTGAAACGTGTTTCCCACACTTCAAGGTCAGGTGAACCCTTATCAGTTGCATTCGATGCCTGTGAACATGTTACTTCATACGTCATGGTACTGTGGTGGATTTCTTCCCCTTCCCCTTCTACCTTGAACGGAAGTTATTCCCGACTGGGCACGACGAATCAATCACAGAAAATCAGACTGTCTAGTAAATCGCATGCCATGTATTATTTTGAGCTCTAGGTTTTGGAAAGTGAAATAAAAAAAAGTATGTAACATTAATTCATAATGGTTGACTTCTTTGGGTATTATTTCATGACTCTTTTCTACTTACTCCAATGAAACTTTTGTCTACTGTTTTCAGTAGATCAATAGGTGTTTTGAAACATCTACTGTGTTCAGATTTTCAAAAAGATATAAATACAAAAGAATAATAAGGGGGTATGAAATTAATATTTGCAGCCAAAATATTAAACTTAACATATTAAACACTATACTGAATAAATTAATTTCACTTGCAGATTCTCTACTGTACTGGTTTCAGTAGATCAATAGGTGTTTTGAAACATCTATGTTAAGATTTTTTAAATTTGAATTACAATTTGTGTGCCTGAAAACTTAGGGTATTTTACACCCGTCACACTATACGAGGTCCAGCCCCTTATCATGACAAAAATAAAAGCGTGTCTGAAAACTTAAATATCCTTACCTGGGTTAAAAGCTGAGCCTGTAAAGCAACAGACAGTCAGCACAAACAAGGACAACACACACGCAGTCCTACAAAGATTAAACTAACAGTAGGTCCAGTCACCAGAGCCTCGTTAGTCTGCAAAATGCAGTTCAGGGTGTACTACATGGAAGTGAGGTTGGTTTAAATTTTAAATAGATATAAAAACAAATTGTTGGTGAGTTGGAATAAAAAGTTATATTTACAGCTAACATGCTGAGCTAAACACACTACAAGGGTGTAAGGGATGACCTTCCACAAAGTATGTACACCCAATTATTGCTTCCACGTAGTACACTCTGGACTTCAGTTTGCAGAAGAAAGAGGTTCTGGCGACTGGCCCCATGGCCAGTATAATTTTCTGTGTTGTCCTGTGTTTGGTCCTTGTGGGTGCTGAGTGCCTCTTTACAGCCTCAGCGTTTAACCGAATTCAGAATATTTTAATATTTTAATTACAACACGATGTTACAGTTATGTTATTTTAGTTCTGGTAAGGGGCTGGACCCCGTATAAAGTGACAGGTGCAAAATAGCCTAAGTGCTGACGCACCCAAAATTTTGAATTCAAATTGAAATTCAAACACACTACATGCAATATTACATGTAGTACTGAAGAGAATACTTCACTTGTAGTTCCTCAACTGTATTTACACATTAGGCCTACTGAAAGTGTTCATTGATTTTGAGTAGATTTCCGAGAGATACAGTAGAGTACTACAATTGATAACAGTAGAGTACTACAATTGATAACAATAGATTCTGTCTACTGTAAACAGTAGAAATTACGTAGGTTTATAACTACGATGAGAATGAAACAGAGGTAAAAACAATGATAATGAAATGCAGAAGCGACCTGGAGCAAACAGGAACGTAGAATGTCTGGCAGCGAGACGCAAGAGTTGATCAAGCGATTGTAGCATCAAATTTAGCTTAGAGCTCATAATTGATATTTCTACATGAGCTCAACATACAAGTTACATACAATGAGAGAATTGAATTGAGTTTACATCTCACGTGATATGAGTCGAAACTATTGTTGCACATTGAACTGTGAAGTGAATCAATATTCAATTCGATTAACTAGTGAATGGTGATGTGCTGAGATTTTGTAACGAGATGTGCCAAATGGCTGACAGTATAATAACTTATGGGCACATTGATTTAATAAAATTGAACAACCTTTTTTTTTTTTGCATGAAATTTTATTACTTGAATCTACATCACTTCATTGCAAAGGCTACAAGGCATTTTATTGGTTGTAAAATTCTGTGTTCGATTCACCGTTCGGTTAACTCTGCGATTTTTATTTCTTAGTAAACCGAAAAATTATTTATTGCATTTTACTTATTACGAAAATTCGTATATTATTGGCTTTGCGAAATGTAGAGAATATATTGTTTTTCATGCTTTTTACAAGAATACAACTATGCATGGTGAACAAAAAATAATGTAATATAAATACTATTCACAAAAGGATGTCAATAGTATTTATTTGTTTTGTTTCTTGATAATTTTCCCTAAAATAAAAATGTATAACTTTCGCTGTACATGACATTTCGTCGAATATGACACATGGATCATTTTTATGCAAATCCTAGTAAAATGATGAGAAATTCAAAAACATATTCTGAAAAATTATTTTCAAAAATAATATTGAAAAATCATTAGAAAGGAGTGTTATTTTTTTAAAAAATATATATAACATTTTTATTTCTTTCAATTATTAATAGAATACAATACTTAGTTACTATATATAATAATAATAGGGGTAATCGAACAGAAGTCAAACTTATAATCTTCGGCGTGTAATACTGATAGTCTATCACCGAACCACTTTACCGTCATAAAATAAATTGAAGTTTTTTTTTCTCGGAAATTTCTGGCTAGTGCACGCTGGAACCTTGCCATACAAATATCTACCCTACCACTAAAAGAAGCCACGTCACAACCTCAATTCTCGAAGCTGTAGCCTCTCCATGTAAAATGATTGCATCATAAATATAGTAGATTTTGCTTAAATGTTTTGTGACATTCATACCACCTTTAATTCATTTGCTACAAAGCAGCGTTTGGGTGTGTTGTTTATAAAGAGGCGGGTGGGGATTATATTTTTAATGCATATTGAACGAATTGGTCTTAACTCATAATCATGCCGCAAGAAGGAACGAACTCGTGGGATAGTGGTTATCGCACTGGGTTGTCACTCTAATGGTCGTAGGTTCAAATCCGAATGGTGGCAAAAACTTTTCGTAAGCTTTATTCGTTCCCATTGTTACTATTTGAATTAGTCTTCTTTGAAACTAACAACGAAAGATTATACAATTAACTCTCTCTCTTTCAAAATGGTAATATGAGGACAGGTTTCTTATTATAATAATTGGAAATTTTAGTGGTCTCAACGCATCTAAAATCCAAAATACTAGATCGACGTTATTTTCTACTGAATTCTAAATCCACGTTATACACAGATAGGCTAATGGGGCCTGGACCTACAGTTTAAAGTGAGATACGAACCACTATGTGTCTCCACTTGTTATCCTGCACTGAACGTAAAAGAAACAGCTCCCCGCCTCCATTTTTAAAACAAATTTACATTAAATATGGTATTTATAAGATAATCATCATTGATTTGATTGTTTTTATTACTGAACGTAAAATAGAACATTTTCCACAATCACCTCTTCGTCCCATCTCTCCCAATATCTTTCTCTCCCTCTCTTTTCCCCTTTCTCCACCCTCCCCCCCACACATGTATCAAAATAAATATTTTCTTAGGTTTGTATGTGTATAAATATAACATTAAATACAGCAAAAAATACTATTTATTTTCTACTTTCCGTCACCCCTCTCCCACTTCCACAACCCCTCATTCTTATTGGCGTTCGCCAGACCAAGTGGTAATGTATCGACGTCTTGTATTCGATGTGTCCTTTTCCGAGTTCCAGACAGGTCGCATAATGTTTCAGATTCCAATTTAAATGTATCCCGAGTCGTGATTAGCCTATGTGTGCAAAAAGTGATGTTAAAACGAACTCTTGACCTCAATAATACAAGTTGTGAATTTTCTTTCAGCTGTAGTTCCCTCTTTTCGTGAGAAATAACGAATTAACCTAATCATTAACTCAACAAATAAAATGCATCTCTAAATTAATTAATGAAAACTGTTATTACACCCAAACCACTATTTTATCGTAAATGTAAATGAAATGTCATCTCACGTAGTGAAAACAATGTGCAAATTGTTCTAATGAGTGATATATGATTGTCAAACACATACATGAATACATTATATTAAGCTCATGAACTATAATTGGGACAATTTAATACTAATTTGAAACGATTAAAAGCATTAAAACGACAAAGTAAACTTTTGCGCAATCTTTCTGCCGATTCGCATTATTGAAACAATATTTAACCAATTGGGGACGTTATCTCATATTTGGAAATGCTGCATTGGTTGAACTTCCTGTGGACAAGACCGTGAGTCACGCCTCCTGCTCCTCCGAATCGAACTTCACTCTGATTGGAGGATCGTATATTTCACAACACTTCCTTGTTTCAGAGCTACCAACATAATTTCGTAAGACGTTGGACTTAGAAAAAATCCATGTGACAGATTTTTTGAACATGACTGTACACATCCATTGTCCCTTTTTTATTCTTCCTATCTCATTCATACTCCTGGTATAACAAAGTTAATTATCTCCTCTTCCACTATGATTGGTGGATTTACTTCAGTTCATCTCTCCCTTTCTTTTTACAGGGCTAGATTTTCCCTATTTTGCCCTTTGCTTTCTATAAAGGAATCGCTTCCTATCCTCTTCCATTCTCCTCCTTGGAGGACTAAGTTTTTTCTATCTCCTCTCTTTCACTGCATGCATTTCCTCCATTTCCTTCCTCTCACTTTACTCACTCCACTCACTCCTCGTCTCACTTCATTCACTTTTCCTGCCACTCTACATGGAGGACACAATTCTTCCTGTCTCTCCTCTTCCAATTGGGGATTTTCTGTCTTCTATGACAAATCATTGTCACTTCTCAATTGAGTGGGTTTCAATTCTTCCATTTATTTCCATTCTCAATGAAACATTGGTTAACCTCTTCCTATCTCCCCTCTTGCACCTTGTGTATTCTGTTCTTCCTTGTATCTCTCATTCCCAATGGTAGATGACACAGTTCTTCTGTAAGTATTTTCTTCCACTTGGGGGAAATCCACCAAGAGATAATGGGGAGATAGCAAAAACTGAATTCTCAAACTACATCAAGACAGAGACATTAAGAATAAACCTGTCAAGGAGAAGGAGAAGATAAGAGAGGGAACGAATCAGAAGAACTGAGTCCTCCATGGACAATGGAACAGCAGAGGAGAAGAATACATCAAGAGGAGCATGGGAGATGGGAAAATCGAATCCTCGATGGACAGTGAAAGCTGTGAGGTTTAACGGAAACTGCCAAGTAGTAGAGGCCAGGTTGAAATAACTGAGTCATCCATGGAGAATGGAAAATGAGATGAATAAAGTAGTGTACCAAGCAGAAGAGAGGAGATAGAAGGAACTTATTTCTCCATAGAGAATGTAAGGTAAGAGGACAAGAATTTAGCAAGTTGAAGAGGAGAGACAGGAAGAACTAATCCTCGAAACAGAAAGAAAAGTAATAGAAGAGAAGAAATCAATCAAGTGGAAAAGGGGATATAGGAAAAACTGAGTCCTACATATAGAATTGAAGGTGAGATGAGGAAAGGAAATCACTAAGCAGAAGAAAGGAAATAGAAATTACTGAGGCCTCCATGCAGAATTGAAAATGAGAGATGGAAAGGAATCCACTAGAGAGATATGTGAGATAGGAAGAACTGAGTCCTAGAAAGTTGAAGCTGGGAGGTAAATTGGATTTCACCAAGTGAAAGAATTGACTTGAGTTAGGTCTTGTTAGCATAGATAGGAAGAACGGAGTCCTTCATGGAGAATAGAAAGTAAGGGGAGGAGAAAATAAAACAACCAAGCAGTAGACGGAACTGTGTAACACATTGAGAACGGAAAATGAGGAGGATGGATGAAATTCATGAGGTTGAAGTGGAGAGATAGGAGGGACTGTGTCCTTGAAGCATAATGGAAGTGAATGGAAATGAATCCACCATTTCCATCTATTACATTCCATTCTCCACGTAAGACAGAGTCTTCTATCTCATACCATTATACTTCAAGGACAAAATCCCCCTATGGGGATATAGGAAGAACCAAGTCCCCATAGAGATTGGAAGGTTACAGTATAAAATAAATCCACTAAGTAGAGAAGATAAAAAACGAGCCAAGTATTGCATGGAGAAAGGAATGTGATATGAGCAAATGAATCGACCAAGTAGAAGGGATGGGGGTATAAGACGAATTGAGTCCCTTCTTGTAAATGGACCTTAGAGAATGAATGAGATCCACATAGTTGGAGAATAGCCTTTTGTTTACCAGCTATCTATAAATAGATACCTCTAGGTATGCCTCTTGTTTACCAGCTATATATATATATATAGATACCTCGACAAGGTCTTAGTTTTTACATCATAATGTCGCTATTTTTCGCTGGAATGGCGATTTTCTTCTTTTATATTATTGTTAACACATATACTGCCGTGGTGGCTCAGTCGGTAACACGTCTGGCTACAATGCTCAAGGTCCCGGGTTTGATCCCCGGCCGGTTCAAATCCGGGAACTTTTCTAGCATTGGAAGTGGCTCCGGCGCCCACCCAGCGTCTAATGACATGCGTACCTGGCGGAAACTCTGGGGGGTAAAGGCGGTCAGGGTCGTAATGCTGATCACATCACCCCCACTCACGACCGGATCAAGAAAGTGTGGGGCATTACCCCCACACCCCCTATACGCCTTCATGGCATGGTGCTAAGCACAGGAGAGCACTTTACCGTTACCTTTACATATACTGCACAGTAAATACTTTTTCCCCCATAAAAGGAGGGGAAATCCCAGGTAAATGGCAGCTTCCTTTGAAACTGAGTCAGTGGCGCATAGACATGTTTTTTGGGTCTACAAGTTTTATTATTCATATGATAATAATGCAATTATTTTCTTGTTCCAAATATGCCTGCGATCATTTCCATGTGCATTTTTTCAATGTCCTGTACATTGTTGTCCAGGAGCGGAGGGGGAAGGGACATTTTTTTTCAGAAATTTTGGAATTTTCCAGTTCCTCCCCTCCTCCCGCATCCACATATACACTCAATGTGCATAAATTGTATGTAGCCCGAATCTACGGTTCATTCTGCGAATAACAGTCCTTGATTCATCCGTCTAGGATAATTAGCCTCCAATATACAGACGTTTCAAGGTAAATCTGCAATCCGAGGCTTGAGTCAGTGGTACACAGACATGTCGTTTGGAGGGGCTACAAGTCATGTTCTATTGCTCATATGATAATAGTGCAATTTTTTTCTTGTTTCAAACATGCCTGCGATCATTTCCATGTGTATTTTGACAATGTCCTGTACTTTGTTGAGCAGGGGTGGAGGGGCATTTGTCTTCCGAAATTTTGGAATATTCCGGTTCCTCCCCTCCTCCCACATCCATATATACACTTAATGTGCATAAATTTTATGTAGTCCGATTTTATGGTCTATTCCACGTATAACGGCACTTGATTCGTCCGTCTAGGGCAATTAGCTTCAAACCTACAGTCGTTTCAAGGTAACTGCGCATTTTCCTGAATGGCTCATATCGTTTTGGGGGTGCAAGTTGTGTTCTATTGTTCATATCATAATAGTGCAATTATTTTCTTGTTCCAAACATGCCAGCGATCATTTCCATGTGTATTTTGACAATGTCCCATACTTTATTGTCCAGGGGTGGAGGGGCATTTTTCTGAGATTTTGAAATTTTTCTGTTCCTCCCCTCCCCCGCATCCATGTATACACTTAATGTACATAAATTGTATGTAGTCCGAATGTATGGTTCATTCTGCGTATAACGATATATCATTCATCTGTCTAGGGCAATTAGCCTCCAATTTATAGTCATCTAAATTAAACCTTGCATTTTGCTTAAAATTGGCCCGGTAGCAAGGAGCTTACCTGGCAAAATGAGCTTGGTAAACAAAAGATGCACAGCGCACCTAGCAGCGCACCTAACGGCAGCCAGAGAACTACGAACAAAAGACGCACGCCAAGCAACAGCGCAGCAAGTTCCAACGAGGATGGTGGCAGTGGTCACTGAAATTAATCGAAAAAGAAGAAAAAACAGCTTCGCGGATAAAAGTGAGTACTAGTTTCTCTGTATTTTAAAAGGATAGAGTTAGTAAAAACTTAGTCCTTCATACCCATTTGAATGTTAGTGGAGGAAAGATATCCACCATGTGGAAGAGGGGAGATAGAAGGAACTGAATCCTCCATGGAGAATAAAATAATGGAAATCTAGGAAATGGAAGAAGGAGAAATAGGAAGAAAAGACTCCCCCAAACAGAAGGGAAGAAAAAAGGAAAAGGTGAAGCAGGGAACATTAGAAGAACTTAATGCTTTAATTAGAAGAGGGATAGAACACAGGAGGAAATGATTTCACGAAGGACAGAAATTGTAAAAACGGTAGAATGAAGTACTGCAAAAAAAAAGTGGAGAGATGAAATGAAGTAAATCCACCAAGGATAGTGGAAGGAGAGACAGGAAAAGGAGAACGAATGAGATAGGAAGAAGTAGATTGACCATGGACACTGAAAGGATATAGAAGTAGCTGAATACTCCTTAGTAAACAAAAGGTGATATAAGGACGTGAATTTAACACTAGAAAGAGGGAGATATATATATGAGGAGATGAAATTCAACAAGGGAAGAGAGAAGCGAGAGGGAAATCGCAAGAAATAAACCACCAATGGCAAGGGAAGACATATGAAGTACTGTGTTATTAAAGGACAATGGAAGAAGAAAGAAGTAAATGATTGAAGTGATTCCACAATGAACAATGCATGAGGAAAACTGATTCCTTGCAGAAGAAGGAAGGGGGATAGAAAGTTCCACAAGGGACTAGGGAAGGATATAGGAAGAACTGAGTCAACCAAGGATAACAGAAGAAAAGATGAGGAAAGAATTCCACTATAAAGAAGAGGCGTAAATAGGTGGAATGATACTCTCCTAGGAGACATGGGATTTAATAAATCAACCATGGAAAGTGGAAGGAGAGATGAAAACTGAGTGGTCCTGGAAGAAGGAAGGTGATAGGAGGAATTAAATTCATGAAGGACGAAGAACACAATATCTGCATGGAATTGAGTAGGAGGGAGGGAAAGTTAGGAAGAACTTAGTCCTCTGAGAAGAATGAAAGGGATGGAAGGAAGTAAATCTTCCAAATAAAATAGGAGAGAATATATAATATGTCATCTCAAGAGAAGATAGGAAATAGGTTGAAGTAAATCAGCCAAGGACAATACAAGGCTATAGGATGAACTGTGACCTGCGAAGAGATTTAATGGAGACAGGAGAAATTAAATCCACAAAGTGAAAGGAATACAGATAGGTAGAACTGAGACCTTCAATGTGACGATTAGGTGGTAGGAGGATTGATTCCATGAAATGGATGGGGAAGATACAAAGAACTGAGTCCTCCAAAAAGAATGGAGTGAAATAAGAAGCAGATGATTAATCAAGAAAAAAGGAAGGCTATATTAAGGACTGAATTCACCAAGGGGACTGGAAGAAGATAGGAGGAAGGAAGTCAACCAAGGGGTAGAGGAGAGAGAGAAAGAACTGAGTAGTCGATGAACTGTGGAAGGGGAGAAGAGGAAAGGGATGCTGCAAGTTGAACAGGGGTGATAGGATCTAACAAGTTTTAATCCCCCAAGGATAATAGCATGAGAGCATGAAATAAATGAACGATAGATAAAGGTTGGATATATGAATAACTTAGTACTCCATGGAGAATGAACAGTGAAAGGAGGAATGGAATCCAACAAATGAAAGAGGAAAGATGGAAATATCTTAGTCCCTCTAGGAAAACGGGAGTAGGTAGATGGGAGGGAATTCACCACAGGAAAGAAAGGATACAGGAAGAACTGAGTCCCCCAAAGTGAAGGAAGGGAGAGTAGGAAATAAATCCACCAAAGGCATGGGGAAGTTATAGAAAAGACTGGTTCCTCCAAGGGTACTGAAGCAAGTGAATATAGCACTGGAAAACATGGATAAAAATAGAATTGAGGCCAACAAGGAGAACGGAGGGAGATAGCATGATATAAATCACTAAGGATATGGGATTAACATAGGAAAATCTGAGTCCTACAAAGAGAATGGAAGATACAAGGGTAAGGAAATCCACCAGGAGGACAACAATAAATTGAAAGATCCGAGTCCTCGAAGGAGATGGAAGGGAATCCACAAGGGAAAAGAGTGGAACTGAATCTTCCAAAGTTATAGAAAGATGATAAGATAAATGTAATGATAATGGTGAACGGTGGTAAAATGAATTGAGTCCTGCAAGAAGAAAGGTGAGATATGGAAGGAATTAATTATGGAATGGATAAGGGAGTGAGAGAGAACTGATACCTCCAAGTAAGTGATATGTGATAAAAAGAACTTGATCAAAGAAAGGGGAAAGAGGTAGAAAGAACTGAGCTCTTCAAGGAGAAGGGAAGGAGATAGGAAAACCTTTGTCTTCCAAGTGGTTGGTAAATGAAAGATAGGCAGAGTAAATGTATTTTTGCTAGATAGTATTTTGTGTCAGTTTTGGTATTGATGAGGATCAGTAATGATGAGCGATGAAGGGGCACTCATAAAGAACATACAACCCCCGGCTCTGAATCGAACATAGAAACTTCCATGGCAATCTTAAATCTATCACTTAATTTGCTCATCCAGGGAATTGTTGATGGAAAGAAGTGAGTTCACTGATGGAGGAGATTTTGATTAAGGTTATTATTTATCTATTTCAGTTGTTGTACTGAGTTCTTCAATGAGAATGGTAGGAGATTGGAGGAAGAGTATCCTATTATAGGGGAGATAGGAAGAACTGAGACGAGAAACAGAGGAACAGAAGGAAATAAATCCACAAAGGAGAATGGAGGAAAAGAGGAGAAAGCAAATCCACTAAAAAAGAGGAAAGGGAAAAATAACAAAGGGAGAGAGAGTATAGGAAATTTCTTACCTCAACAAGTTCTTCTCCCATCTTGACTCAGTGATGGAGGGTAACTGTGTAGTTACTCCAAGATCTGATGCACTGTGTTTCTTCCACTTCTTCTTGCCATGTAAATGGGTTCTCTAGAACAAAGTAAGAAATGATGTAAGCGCATGATAGGAAGCACAAATCAAATCATACTGGTGATGTTCATGTAGAATACATTGTTATTAATATGCATTAAGTTCAGTTTCAATTTATTTGGCTCTGAAATTTTCAGAACCTTCTTGGGTGAAATGGATTCTCAGTGAGGACAATTTTGAGTGATTTCTATTCATTTTTAAACTTTATGTATATTCCACAATCTTATATGTGCATAAAATTTACTTGGAACAGTCATTATAAAACTACATATATTTCTAACATCTGAAGAACATGCAAAAACAGGGAATTTCTGTCTTCATAGGCCAGATTGCACCAAACCTCTCCTCCATCATTGAGAGTACTGACAGCATTCCAAATATGAAGCCTCAAGTTCGAACAAGTTCCAAGTTACTATCATGTTCTGATTCATTTGTATGTTTTTACCTTTACGAATGGTGAATTGAGAAGCATCCATTAATACATTAGTTCATTTTCATTTAACATTTGTAGAGGTGGGTCTTGTTCATTAGTTATGTATAATGTAAGAGTAGTTTTATTAACTTTTACACCACACAAATTGATTGTAGAGAAAAATAAAGGGATATTTTACAACAAATCGTAAGTAGATTTTCCAGTTTTCTTTTATCATTTAACTTTCAAAGGAGGATTTGGGGTATGATATAAATTTTCTCATTGTATTTTTTGTTTTACGAAGCATTTACACTAGAAGATTATTCATCCTTCCATGAAAAGTCATGCAACTGCATTGTAATGGAAACCGTCCAGTGCACTATGTATGTTCTGCTATTTATAGCAAACAAATATTATGCGATTTAATAGTATATGCTATAATATAAATTTATAGTCAAGGAGTTCGATACACAAAGGAGGCACATGGCACAGTGGTTTGGATACCACTTTAAACTATAGGTACTGTCCCAATTAGCATTTCTGTGCATAAAGCAGACTTAAGACAAAAATTAATTAATCAATATAATATAAATATAACATTAAACATTAAAATTTTCTGGAGTCAATTCAATTCTCATACAAATTATTCTACTAGGATTGCATTATATACTTTTACTTTAAAACATCCATCTCCAGAGTATTCAATACACATGCTGCTCAAAACTTTAAATGATCAAGTGTTGTCTGCATTCCACTGCTGATTGCATTTTAGGGCCCCTTCATTACAATTAGGTTATGTTCATTCTGACTTCTAAGCGATAGAACACTGATGATTTCATGTCATTGATCTCATGAATAATCTCTGGGAATTGTGTAACCTTAGTACTCATAGTACCCAACCACAACAATGAAACTTGCTACTTAAGTACAAGTAACAATTAGCTTCTCTGATCAACAGTAACATTTAACTGATATTAAGTTAAGTCAGTGCCATTGTTAGGATTGTGCAATCTGTGACGTCACAAAGTTCTTTCCACTTACAGAATATTTACTTAATATAATTGAATGTCTTATTCACATTCATTTCTCATGCAAAAGTGATCACATTAATATAGAAGAATGAAAAGAAAAGGAATATTAGCAATATAGCTCCATTTGTATATTTACCACAGAAGAAGGAAACCAAAATTTCAAACGCAAGCTTACTGTGAAAAGAAATGTCTGCCATAACACAGTTGAATCACTTGTTTGAGGCACAGCATTAAACAAATACCTATTGTAAAACATATTATTCGAGAGAGTACAGGCTCCATTGTGATTCCTTGTGATGATACTGTAAGGGTACTCCAATGCCGCACTTTTGAATTATATGAATTAGCTAAATTGAAATATGACAAGAAGAGGGTAAACCATGGCAGGAATTTGATTGATTTAATGTTTGTTATTTAAGATAACTTTTCTGACACATTTGACTAATCACAATGATGAGGATGAGTAATGACATGATGATATTGACACTCATGGTGACCCCAGGGCAGAACACTCAAGTAGCCCCTCTGACCAGTTTATGCTATTATAGTGACTGGATCTATGAATACAAAAAAATGCAATTTCAGCATATGGGGTTCTAACCAAATATAATTATCTTGATTATGATTAAAGATGTGCTCATTTATTTATTTTCTTTTGTTATAAATTTTAGAGACTAATAACAAAGAGTACCCACAGTAGGAATTCTATGCCAGTGTCTCTGAACCACCAGGCCATAGTCCAGTAGCAAAATGTTATACCGAACCATGAGAGTTTCTCCTGAAGTTAGCAAATTTCAGCCCAAGCTGGCAACCACCTGGAAAGATAACCTTTCATTCGGTGTTCACCATCGATAGGAGGAAACCCTTTCTGGTCAGTGCTGTTGAGAAAACAAAGCTACTGAAAGGGGACTGTCATCTATCCAGACTTTGAAAATAAATTTTAATTTTGAGGTTTTTTGGACTTTTAATCTCTCTATTAAATCTTTATGTACCTATGTCTCAATGTCTATACATTATGAAAAATAGAATGTTTTATTACTTCCTAGATGTCTAAGAGTCAGGATGGTAGAGCGATTTGCAAGCCAAGATAGCATCCATGAATGATGACTTTTCACTTGGCTTTGAGTTGTACTGTGATAACAGAAAATGGTGGTGAGTGATGAAACAATCAAATCCGGGACACGCGTGGCTTCCTGCCTCCAAAGTTGGAAGTTATAATCGGGCACCATGGTCAATTTAGTCTGTGCAGTAATTTTTATTAACAAACATATTGAAATAGTATTATTCTGATTAATTGGAATTTTTCGGTGTCTGCAAATGGAACATGCAAATGAAAATCAGCACTTACCAACTTTGCTTAGTGATATTGGCCAGAGGAAACTAAAAGATTCCATTTGATCCAGTCTTTGTCATCCAATAAAATTTTAAAAAATCAGAAAGCCGATTAGATGTAAAATTGATGTGATCAGACCATCGAACTTTTAAAAAAGTTAATTTACTGGGCCATAGGCTCATGAAAGTTGAGAATCACTGCTCTATGCTAATAGTAAGTGTGTGTGCAAAACGACTAATAAAATAGATAGCTACTGTGAAATACAATGCATTCTCCACTCATAAACAAATTAAGATTAATAATGGCAATCCACACTTATACTGCATAAATTGGTTTTTATATTTTCAATTTGAAATCAATCTCTCTTCTAATGTGAGAGTGGCAGTAAGGTACATAAAAAAGCCTTGAACGCATAATGATAACTGAAAATGAATGTGTCAAAATGAGATCAGCAAGCTCTTTCATATAATTCATGTCCTTTGAAAGAACATCTAACTGATAATAAGGTAGGTAGCCATAAGTTCGCCACTGTCCCAAAGTTCGCCACCCCACAGATTCTATGTTTAGCCGAAAAATGGCAGAAGCTACTTCATGCCAGGTGCAGGGTGCCTTGGAAACTATGTTCAACACTCAAGGTCGATTTCCGTTACTGCGTGCTTGCTTGGAGATAGATGTCATATTCTGTTAGTAGTGGTTGCTGACTAGTGCTGATATAACATTTGCTCCTTAAGTATCCGTTTAATACAACAGAATAACTTTTGCATTTAGAGAGTGTAATATATCATTTCAAAGCCTATGTTGTGAACTTTCTAGGGGTATTGTTGAAATTAAATGTATCATTGTTATGTCCTAGTTTCTGATGTGTTTAATAACAGCAGCATGTGTTCTTAAGTTTGCCACTGTATTGTGCCTTATGGAGAATTTAAGAACTGATGTTATGACAATGAAACTTGTTTTTTAAATAGAGTAAGACTTAGAATTCATTAGTTTTGCATACATATTTTCAAATTTGAGGGCCACCAAAACTTAAAGGATGTACAACATGTAAGATCGACTCCCAAAAATAGACTCCCGAGGAGGAACCATCCACCAATTAACAGATACGCTGTGCAAATTCAGAAAAGTTTGTTCTCCAGTCCATCAGATCCTAGTCCTTCCTGTTCCCAGACACTTGGTTACCCAACAGCCACATCGACCCCCAAAATGTGTAAGACCTAAAAACACAACCCGTCCTCATCCAAAAAAGGATCCTGGAGCAGGCAAATCTACAGATAGCTGGTATTGTTTCCTTTGCAAAGAAGATTGTGTCCTAGATATGAGATTCTGCAGTTTAAGTCATCGTCATGTTCATGAAGAATGTGTAGGATTAACGAAAAATGATAAATGTGTTTTCGTTTGTCAAGAGTGCTCAAATTGATACTTCATTCTCAGTGTGAAGTGAAATTGTCTTGGACTAAAATTGTGCTTGTTTTTAATTTCTTTTCAATTTAATGTTTAACTCTCTCAGTTACAATCTGTACTGATTTTATGCATGAATATTGTATAATTAATATTGCCTTTGTTTAGTATAAAAATAAATTATATCGACTCTAGACTCTCTCCTGTTATTAAAATAGTAATTGAGTTTACCACTTGTACACAAGTGGCGAAGTTAGGAAACTCGTGTATCCTAACTTTGTCAGTTGCAACCCCCTCTTCTCTTGGTCATTGTTCGAGAAAGGGAACCGTTTTTCTTCTCACAAATTTATATGTTGTTCTATTGAACATTAACATTGCAAAAGTTTTTTTATATTTTGAAAAAAATATTTCTTCATGATTTTCAAAACAAATTTGCTTAAGGTGCCGAACTTAGGGAGACTTGCCTTATTTGTGATTGAAATAATGGCCTGCGAATGTTCTAGCATTTTTCAAGGTTCTCCAAAAAGCTCAGTGTCTGTTCATCATGAAAAGAAGAATGTTGTATTACTTCTGGATGTGTACAACAGCTTCCATTCCATTCAAACGTTTGTCCAGTTGTAACCAATTTTTTTCTATCACTGGGTAAAATATTGATACCGCGAATCAGTTCTCTTGATTGGTAAGCCTTTGAGCCTACCAGCGCTTGTCAAAATGCTTCTTTAATTTCTTGATCTTTTGTCAGAATATTCACTTGAAATTCCCCACTTGGCACAAATTTTTATCACTTGATCAAGTGAATCAAATCGAAGCTCAGACTTTTCTAAGAAGAGAGCGTTTCCTAAGAGATTACATGCAGCTATAATATCAAGAGATTCTGCTTGTGTGCCTTATAAATTATATTTACCTCTTCTGAAACTTTACATTGAACTCTTCTGAAACTTTACATTGAACTGTAGGTAATAAAATTTAACTGAAAAATTCTATTTAACCCTTAAGGGAAATAGCCTCACTTCTTTCATTTGTCTTCCTGCTTGTTAAAGTATACAAGATAAAACCGTAGCATATCTGCTCAGTTAAGAAATATTAACCCTGGCAGACCTTGCCAAGCTCCTGCTCAGAAATGTGTAGGATAAGCTTTTTACAGGAAATGGTAAGAACACTGGCCCTTGGGGTAGAGGTGACGAGAGGCCAAGCAAGGGTTTAAATAGGTGCGCATGAGATCGACATGAGGTCTTTTTACTTGGAATCATCGGAGAAGCAGGAGCTACTGGTCTATTTTCTAAACCGAACAGGGTAAGCTAGTCTACACCCCTTATCTGCCATTTGCATTGCTCACTTCAGTCTAAACCGAATCATGAGTTTATTTTAATGTTAATTTAGATAATTGTACCTGGCCCGTTCAGGGCTGTCTCTACCATCAATAATAATAAGCAGGAGGGACAAGTTACATCCCTATTTAAGATCCCCGCATTCATGTTGGAATGTTACGTGGTGAGATGCGTGGGCTTTTCATACATTTTACGGAAATGTGATGAAAAATTAGAGCTACGTGGTGGATTGATGCGGGCCTTTTCATTTTTTTTAAAAAAATGAGAAGCGTCCTAGTTTAATTTTCTTAAACGGACATCGAAATTGCATTGGGCTTGTGGAATTTTCAGTTATTTCACTCGAAATAAATGAAAATTGAAATTTGTTAGTGACATGTCAGAATGTTTTTTTCTCTGCGAATCTTTATGTTTGGGGCAAGCTGCATGTTAATGTTATTGTTATTGTAATTTTAATGTTAATGGTGGTTAATGTCGATACTCTGCTTTAATTCAGAGTCCTTTAATAACAAAAAGGCTAATCACCTGCTGCATTAAAGCACATTACAATGCGGAAGAAACGAAAATAGAATGTTTCCTTCGGTAGCCACAGACAATGAGGCAACAGCTCTTCACCTTAGCTGCATTGTGGTTCTCCGCGTCGGTGCGATGTGGCATAAGGTACGTCCGTCATTCCGCATGCCGGAAGGTTCGATGTCGGACATTAGAGAGTCATATTCCGCCCAGAATTTGGCCAGCCTGGGCACATCTACCAACGAGCCCTTGTCATTCCGCTCCTAGTAATGCCGTGGTTCGCTTGAACCCGGTACCTTTGGTCAGACCTTGATGGCTATGAAATAACTACCACCTGGGAAATTTTCATCAATTCCCAGGATTTTATCTAAATTTTGAAAGTGGCATTTGATTTTGATGACCCTTGTCCTTGCAGTAGTCTCTTGAAATACGATTTGGTATTTTATTTACGTGAATTTGATGCGTGACTTATGATAGTTGTGCTATAAATGATATGTCTCAATGTGTGTGTACTTAGTGGGTCACAGCAGAGAGTATTGCTGAAGTAAATTGTGTTTCTTAATTAATTAAAGTCCTTTAACGTTTCATATTTATTTTCATTCATAAACAGACCGTAACTTGTTAATGATCTGAAAAGTAATGCCAGTTGTGTTTATGTGTTTAAAGTTTAAACTGTTAAAGATTATCGCAAGGAGGATATTTACTTTTATCACGTATAGTTTTGAAATGCACAAGGTTCAGTGGTCGACTCCATCGTAATTAAAATGACTGAAATCTCCTTGCCTCGAAGATGGGAGCCTTGGTACTAATAATTGTAGTGCAAATTGATAAGGAGATAGTCGAGAGAATACATGAGTCAGTCGCAGTGCATTTTTATTTTACCTTATTTAAGGAATATTTTTTTTTTACTAAAGTAAAGTTAATATGCGAAAAAACGAAACACTAGGAATAGAGTAGCAATTATATGTCCGCTACTATACGCTGGCATAAGTAGTCAGAGTGACGCTACCATTCGGTTAGAGTATGACCCGCTCGTTGATTCAATGTTCTAGCTAAGGAATAATAGTAGGTGTTTTTAGTTGTATATGCAGAAATACTGGTAGTGAAATATAAAAGAGTGCGCAAGTGTTTATATATGTGTTTTAAGGAATAGAGGAGCAATGATATCCGCTACTAAATGTAGTAATGTGATGCTTCCTTCCATTAGTTTTAAGGTTAATTATGTCTTCCCCTACGAATTAATTGTGTACACAGAGGTACCTGTAGTAAGAGGAATGACACTGTCATTGTAGCGCAATGACAAAAGAATGACTTAGTCTGCATGACTGTTAGTTTGTTAAAACACCATAGTTAGGCGTAAGCCAACTTGTAATGAAAAGTAGAACGAGATGTAAGCGGTATTCAAGGTGTGGAGTATTTCACATATTAACGAGATTTTTTTTTGTTATTATCCATATATTGTCTCTCTCAGCTATTTATTAAAGGATAGCTTAATATTCCTCCTTTTGCATTTTCTAGCTTTGAATTTTAAATACCTTAAACTTCATGTGTATTATTATATATATTTTCAATTTTAAAAGATATATATCACACTTTTGCTTCAAGTTACGGCATTCCTTAATGTTTAAATAAACACCTTAGCGTTATTCAACAGATTTTATGTGGTTACTTAATCGCATCGCAAATCACTAAATTACTGAACAGCGATAATAGTTAAAAAGGTTGTTTAAATTAAGGTAAAACTGGTGTCATTTTTTCATTAAATATCAATGAAGTTTTGTGAATAGTATAATCAATCAAGCAGAATCTTGTTAGCCCTGCACTTAGGGATAATCATGTTTACATTATGTCACTTACGATAGGTTTAAACACGCAAGTTCTATCTCTGCATCGAAAGCACGATTGCTGATTCATTCAGTGTTTTCTTTTCGTTCCTTCGAACTCAGGATATGTGCAGTTGCAAGACTCAAGTCAAAGATTTTCATTCCATGTATGGCGCCAGATTTCCATGCTCGAAGCACTAGAATTTGTCTATCTAAATACCGCAGAGCTATGTCAACGTATCATATTACGCAGTCAAGGGCATCCGGTATCGAAGCTGGTGATGTGAATTGTCGTGTAACTAGCCTTTGACTCCTCGCAGAATGTACTGATTCGGACCCATAATCCCACATCGAGATACTCGGAATGAACATTTTGTACCGGCGAGATTCTTGCAGCATATTGAACTTTAAACTCACGTGACTTTCCTTTCATAGCCAGGCATCTTCGTGCTTTTAGAATGAAAAATAATTACTTATGGAATTACAGATTCTTTCAATGCCCACCTTAACTAAATTGTATAATAAAGAATACTTTCATTTATATATTTTAGCTTTCCCACATGTCATGAAATCTAATTGAATGCTCCCGTAAGCAAGGACACATTTAAAAGCAAGCCACATTTCAGTCAGCCTCACAGATTCGAACAGCAATCTCTTGGATTTAATTCACAATGTTTCTAAAAAACTCCAATTTTTATTAATAATTTTCATATTTTATCCTTATTTAACTTTCCCTTCCTTTATTTTATTTTATTACAATGCTAAGAAATTGTCTTAACTGCTTATTATGTTACACATCAGGATTTTGTTGCAGTAACACGTCAGAAAATGCAGAGCAATACAGTTAATGATTTTATCACATTGTTTTGTCGTTTAAGCAACTTTAACCAAAGTTTGATCATTATACATCATTAAGTCGAAAGGACATTAGTTTGGGGTTTATTTACATTTTCCATTGATATTTTATATCAAGTTACACCTTTCTGGCATGCCATATTTAATGGATTGGGTTGGTTACATGATGTGACACAAAGGGGCTTCATATTTTATGGCATACACATATTTATCCATCAATATTTAATCCCAGTTATTTTAGTTTTTTTTGTCCCTATATTGATCATATGCCAACAAAGGGCATTTAGTGCCATGTCATAACTTCAGTTTTATTTTGCACATAATTTTTTATTTTGGGAGAAGCCAAGGGTTATATAATTTAGTCAATATATGTTTATTAATTTTCAAGAAGTCATATTTTCATTTTAATAGTGTTCCAGGGTTAAGGCATCAAAGTACATTTTCCGCCTTTTATTTTATTTAGCCTTCATTCCAATTTTGTTTTATAATTTATATCACTTATTTGGCAGTTTAGTTTATTTTAGTTTATTTTACTTTACTCATGATTTTCACTTGCCTATAAACTGACGAGTACTTTACAAATTTTTTATATATATTTTAAATATTCACTGACTGAGAGCAATGTAGTCTTTCCAATGTCCTATCTGTTTCGTACCATGTTCGGAAATTCTACGAGTTCCAAGAATTGCAAAAGTAGTCCAGCGACTCTTTTTGAGGCCGGAAGAAGAACGCCTCATTCCTGACGGCTTTGGAGCTCAACAGCCTCCTTTGGATTCCAGCAATGTATGTCTCTCTCTTCTCAGTGTTGGCATAAGATGTGTGCCGGAAAAATGAAATGGTGTGTGCTTTGAACTTTCGGAGTCCTATCATAAATCCTCCCCCCCACCCAATTGTAAACGGTTTTCCATGAAGGCGCATGTTCACCTCACACTGCTGCCAATCATCTGTAAATCTCTGCTGTGGTCACACCCTCTCTCCATAGAAACCAACTTGTCCAACACTGACCATTATAGTCGCTTTCCATGTTGTCCAATAGTCCGCTGATAATGATGTACAGAACGTGCTGCTGTGTGAACACCGGGAATCCTTTTTGGGCACTGCTGCCTGCAATCTGTAGACTAGACTCGTAGCTTTTCGAATGGTGGGCCATGGGACCTGAGGAAAAAAAAATAAGGTGTAAATCATTATAGTAGCCCCTCGTATTTTATGGTCACACTGTATTAGAAACTCTACAACCCATTAAGACTGTACTGCATTATTAGCCTTTCTTGGAAAAAGAAATGCTCCCAATAAAGATCTTCGAGTTCCTAATTCTTTGGTCATGATGATCCATACCTTCTAATGCCATCCAAAATTCCTTTCAACATCTTCCTAAAATTCCTCAAGGATTGTCAACATTTGGTAAATTTATAAAGAATATTTGCCTCAAGCTCACTCCTTTTGAAAATGATAGATACAATGCAATACATCATGACTTAATTTATTGATTTTCTTTACTTAGCATTGCATTTTTTGCCAATTTCGGTTTATCATGACATTGAGGATGAATGGTAGTAAGATGAATGGATGTAGGGACAATTACAAAAACACATGAACAGAACCCAACACAAGTCCACAGAGGATTTTATTGTTTGTAAGTCCAGATGCCAGAACTCTTCCTAGTCTGTAAAATGTCATCCATGGTGTACTATGTGGAAGAGAAGTTGACATTGGATGTCTACAGAAACGGCCACCCCTTAGTCTTCCTTGTCATGGATATGAATTTGACATGGCTGGTCTGGGGCTGAAAAGAGGGCAGTGGCAATTTGCCTAATGAGGGCGCCCCAAGAAATCGCTGATTGCTCTATCATTAAAGTAAAGGCTGAATTGACTCATACATTTATTTATATAGGGTCTATTAAAATTAGACATATGAAATTCAAGAGATTGTTTGTTTCCAACAAAGAACAGGATCATAGCACCATGTGTTGATGTGTTTTGGAATAATTTCAGTAAGTTTTCAATTCATGAAAAAGCAATTCTTTTCCGTGACGTGTAAGCAGAGTGGGATTTGTATGGGTGATTTCTTACTCTCATTACTGCAGCCCCCTCATAGATTGTAAATCTTTGTCCTTTGGGGCAGAGGTACTACCATGAATTTTTGTCTTTTGGGGGAGGGGAGTACCAGGATAAACGTACCACTAATAATAATAATAATAATAGTGACATTATTATTATTATCATCATCATTAGTATAGTAGTAGTATCAAATACGTTATTATCCTTGTAAATTATGCAAACAGGAGGTAGAAGTCGGTGCTAAAGCATTTGTGTTGGAACAAACGATTTGAAATATTTCTTCAAAACATTCAATTTCACATTAACTCATAATGGAAAACAAGCACAAAACTTATTTTTGAATGACAGAAAATACACGATAAATGCATTTTGAATATAATTATGACATTGTAACTTTCATGTACAACATATGTTCTACACATATGCAACATAGAGCAAGGTAAGATAAAAAAATGCAACCTGTTAACACTAAATTCTGTACGTCTGCAAAGTTTATTTAATACATACGTAAACAACATATATTATTTAAACACATTACATAATCAATTCATCCACCTCATAATAAACCAAAAGCAAAAATGAAATAAATTGCCTTTCAAATGTGCAGGCTCCTTTTCCTCCAAACAATTGTTCATGCATTTAAGACAAAATCAATGAAGAAAAGTCCTACTTCTCTCTCTGGTAATTTGCAATGAATTACATAAAACAACCATGTTGAGAGAGAAGGGAGGAAGAAAACTTTGAGATCCAATTTTTTTGAAAAGGAAAACAATAATGTTTTAGAATAGAAGGCAAATAATTTCACGGGGTACCATGACGATCTTTCTTTTACAACTTTTTAAATTTATATCGTTCGGCGCCCAGGGTCGACACCCGCCTCCCCCTAGCTATGGCTCTGATCTTAATGAGAGTAAGTAGATATTATGAGTGAAGTGAGCAAAAAAAAATAAAAAAATATGGAATGCATTTTTATTTGCAAAATAATTAAATCAGCAGGGCAGGGGGCAATTGCCCCTCTGTGCCTCCTCGCAGTTACCTTAGCAGTCAATATTTTACTGTCCAAGGTTTGGGGGGAGGGGGGTTTCATGCCCTCCTGTGGTTGTGCCACACCTACTGGAAATTATTATTTCCTTAAATACCACACTGCTTACAGGAAGTTCTTGTGACTTTGCTAATATTAAAACAAATAGTAAAATATAGTAAAATAAAAAACAATCCACATGAACATAATTCCACATATAAAGCGGATTTTATGTTACCACTATACTCGACCCTCGCTTATTTCTGACCTGCAAGGGTAATTTAAAAAGGAAATCTAATGAAGGCGCCATGGGATGAGCAGGGGAGGGAGCGGATTCCCCTAGCTGAATTTTGGAAACTTTTTTGCTGTATATGCATGCTATTTTTAGATTATTACTAATCCTTTTGAGTCATTGTTTCTGTTCAGTAGATGCCAGGCACTTAGTCCTACTTTGTTTAAGTACAGGGGAGGCTCAAGATAAAATTTTTACCCAATTTGCCTATTTACATTGTAGTACTTACAGAAACATCAGATCAATTATTGTTGGTTCCACATATTTAATTATCGTGAACTTACTGTCATATTTATCATAACTGAAATATAAAATCTTGAATGTTAGATAAACAGAGGGACACTCCTGTTTTGCGCCCCCTCCACAGAGTGGGTGGACCAGTCTCTCGGACCTTAAGCTGCCCCTGTGTAAGTCTATGAGGAAACTGCAAGGAAAATGTTTATTCACCACTTCTAAATCTGTAACCGATTGTGAACAGTAGGAATAAAAAGATGCTGAATATGTGTTTTTGGAAAGGCACCAAGACGAGAGGGCACACCAGGATTATGTCCAGTGTCCCGGTAGGCCAGTCCGGCTCTGGTATCTGAAATGATTTAATCAAAACTTCTTTGTATGAAAGGATCAAAGTAATTTTCCAAATTATATAAAAAAAGTAATAACCTTGTTTTACAATCCTCTCTCTCTCTCTCTCTCTCTCTCTCTGTGACAACTGCAGGCCCGTAGCCAGAATTGGTCTCCAGGGGGGGCTCATAGTTATCAGTGGGGGCTTATAAACAAAGTTCTTTTTTCTAAAGTTTAACAGTATTAAATTAAGGTAAATTATATGTGTCGGGTCATTAAGTTAATGTAAAATATAAAATTTAGAGATACTGAAAGAACTAGTATTTGTATATCTTCTAAAACATCTATTGACACTATCTTTTAATGCACACTCCATACTATTTTTCATGATACAATTACTTATATCATACAAGTAAAAATGAACAATATTCACTTCAAACATAGTGCCTATCGTACATTCCACCCCAGCCGATGCAATAAAACTTCCCTTAATACCCAAAACTTGGGATCTGTTGATATTTGATGCAGATGTGGAAGGAATGTGGATGATAATGTCAGTGTCACAGATTTCTGTCAAACAAGAGGCTACAACAGGGGCTGGGAAGGTACAAATAAAGAAGCTCCCCTCTGGAAGACATTTCTAAAGTCTAGAACTGGGATTCCCAAACTTTTTCGTTTCACGGTGCCTTCAGTATTTCAAGATTTTTTTCCGCGAAGCCCAAGTCAGAATGTCGGCCTATCTAACATTTGCAACGCTCAGTTAGTGTGGTTGGGTTGCTTGCCTTACGTTAAAAAATAAACACACGTTACAAATTCAGAAACATCATATATGTAAAAAATACTAAATAAGCACATATTTAGAAAAATCATATAATTTCTGTGAAAATATTGGAATATTTCGCTGCTCCCCTGCAAGCTAGCCACAGATCCCCAGGGCAGTGCAGGGCACACTTTGGGAACCACTGATCTAGAGTATCTTCTAAATACTTGCTCCTACTTAGACTTCGGCTCATAAAGAAGATTGAACGAATATAAAAGCTGCTGTTCATGTTCTGTGAATTTATCTTTCACCAAAGTTGTGAGCCAAATAATATCTGCTGTCAACATTTTCACTCTTCGCCTCAAACAAATTAGAATGCAAAATAGTTTTACCTAATGTCAAGGGGGCTGGCGGCAGTGCCAGAGGATACTGGCAGCCCTGCCGCTATGGGCCTGATACATAGAGGAGTAGAGTTGGAAGAATGCAGTTTGTGAATTCAAAACCTGCATCTCCCTTGAGAGAAGATTGTGTGTTCCAGATTACCATTACTTCTACAGTCAGGACAAATTTAAGCAAATTATTCTTAATTAATGATCAGTTTTACATATTTTGGTCTTGTGCCCATTACCAGCAGCAGAAATGTCAGAGTAGTAAAATTACATTATGGTATTATGTTCATCATATTCAGTGTATATTATTATGAGACTTACTAAAAACGACTCACTTCATATGCCATTGTTGTAACGTTTATCCTTAGGAAGTAATTGTTTGTGTTACCATGGCTATGAGAGTGATTATACTTGATCTTTGTTCTCAAAGTGATCTATCTGTTGTGCTGCACTCCTCACCATTACTGATTGAAACTCTTATTATGTACACACAATTAATGTGGAACAGGTGATCAGTGAACATTAGTTACTAATACTTTCACCTCAGGACTGGTAGCAAAATCTACTCTCATTTCGTCAATGAAGTCAGAAATAGGAGAGGAATACGAATGTGTTGTTCTAATCACATTGTGATATCTCGTGTGTTACCACTGTCAAGTGTCCATGTTTTAGAAAATGCCTACTGTCTAGCTTCTACAGCTCTACAGACTTAGATCAAAATGACAAAGGAAGGAAATATGCATGTAAGATAATGACACATTTCATTGAATAGAAAATGTCCTTTTCAGCATTAATTTCTTGTCACCATATGCCTTCTTAGTCAGATTGTTTGCCACTAGTATTAACTTATTCCCAAAAGTTCATGTTCTAAGTCAAAGGGCTACTATAAATGATTCATTCAAAACATTGTATTTTCCAAAGTATTGCGCATACATGAAAATATCTGTAAACTCACCAAGTCGATTTCCGCCCGTACATTTTGTAGCAATCCCCTGTCAATGGTCATCAAAAAAGCATTGATGTATTCCCTGAGCTCTACGAGTATTCTTGGCAGTGGTGGTACATAAACAAATGCTCTGTTTACATGGTGGTTCTTTTCTGTACTCTCTTCTGAAATCGAATGCATCATTTATAGTAGCCCTGTATTTGAAAATATTCATCCCTATTCTGTCAGACGGGAGAACTGGTCACTTTTTGAAGGCTTGTCCACACCATAATTCAAAGAAAACCAAGCAAATCTGGAATACCCCATTATGCTTGAAAAGTGCTTGTATCTGATGTTTCAAAATGTCTTCAAAAGAATTGCCATGATGATAAAAAAAAGCACGTTCGTTATTTGGAGTAACAATATTAAAATGATGGAAATATCCTAAACATACTTTTCCTAAGCCTATTTCAGATTGATTGTCTGATATTGGGTTATTTTACGTCACCTTTCTGTCACTTTTTACTAATCATGGCAAAGAGGGTGAGTGATGATATTATGAAATTTGATGATTTGACACTCACAAAGAACAATCAATCATCCCCAGACTGGAATTTGAAACCAGGACCCCTGGCGTCGTGGATTGCTGTGGTAACGACTCCATCACGAAGGTCCGCTCTTAGGCCTACCTGAATTGAAATTTGTTTATTCTGGGAATCTCAAGTTATGTATAACAAGAAAGTTATGTTTTATTTGGTACAATAATACAGAATCGTTTACAAACAAACTCTTATTGCAATATAGGCATCCCCAATGGCGCAGTGGTAGCGTCATTGCCTTGTAATCAAGGGGTCCCGGGTTCGATTCCTGGTGGAGGCACATAGTGGTTCGGATCCCACTTTAAATTGTAGGTCCAGTCCCGATTAGCCTTACTGTGCATAAAGTGGACTTAAAACAACAAATCAATCAATCAAATCAATCAATCTTATTGCAATATAGACTGTGGTGTGCATAAAAGGGGGTGGTGGTGGAGAGGATAACTCCCCCTTTCACCCAGTAAAAAGAATCTTAAGGGCAGGAAAATGTGGTGGGAAATAGACGGCTGCCTACTAAAAAATGTATAGCCCTCTCCCCTTTCAGAAGTCCTTGGTATCCCACTGTATATAGAGCTTTGTTTTAAGTCCACTTTATTCACAGGAAAGCTAATCAGGACTGGTGACCTCAACCTTGCATCAAACCCGGGACCCCTTGATTACAAGGATGCGACGTTACCACTATGCTATCCATCAAAGAAAGAAAAACGAAAACTGTCCCACAACTTGCCAAGACATGGGCTGTTCCATTTGGAACAAAGAAAAGTATTAGAAAAGTTGTTTCCACTTTCTCATAGGGGAGGAAGTGGGATAATTTACATTGACATTTCCTAATATGGAACTAGGCTCCAAAGATTTTTTCATTTCCTGGGGTTAGTACATATATTCACCTACAAGTTGGCATACTTATTGTATTTTTACCTTGATGCTGTTTTGAGATAGGCCTAATTCTAAAGATGCGGATTTCGCAATTCTTGAGTATTCAAAGGGTTATATCTGCTAACAGCATCAACAACCCAGTAATGTGCTATATCAGGTAGCTTGTCCTAATAGTGAGCTTCAATGACCGGTAAACAAATCTTTGGGGTAGTGTTGCTTAACCAAGATATTAAGGGCTGAAAACAGGAAAGAACTCCATTTTGGATTCTCTTTCTTACGGCATAACAATGGAAAGCAACAATGTCCCATCAAAAAAATTGAATGTACATAAGCAACCAGTCTTTTATTAAGAGTTTATCAAAACAGAATTTTGGGATGTTGTTAATTTCCAAAGATACAGCACTCCGAACGTACCCATGTTTCACTTTTCATGAAAAATGGGTGTCTGACCTTGAACTTTGACATTTTCTACAGGGGAGCGGAAAATTTTTAAAGGTCTCAAAATTACACAATATTCATTTCTATTGACCTACTTCAACATACAAAAAAAAAAAAAAAAAGATTGCCAATCAAAAAATACAACTATCCAAATATCCCTTTTTTGTTCGAATTTCAAAATAATGGCTCCTAATACTATAGCATATCCAAAACCCATTGTGTAGGAGGGGCATCATATGTATACCAGCCAAGGGGGAAGAATTCACAGAGCAGAGACTTTCCCCTAAAAAAAAAAAAATACTTGGAAAATGAACATCTCAGAATGACTCTTCTAGGTAGCACTATAAAGAGCTGTTCAAAATCCCCAACCAAGTTCATACTAGTGAGACAGAACATCCATTTGGCATTTGAACCCAAGACTTTCTGGGGACAACACATTTGATGTGATTTGATTTTTGTTATGTAGCATCGTTTTCTTGTCACCCTTGGCAAAACATGACAATGAGGATGACATATGAGTGCTCATACAGCACAACATGGTTTCAGATATGTTACGGATACATAACTCGTGAAAGATTGTAACATTGCAGCAACATTGCGAAACATTACTGTGATGTTTCAGGTGTTTCAGCAATGTAAAAATGTCCGTGAATCTAACATAACATTCGCAATGTTACAGAAACATATCAGTGCAACATTACAGAAACGTGTCAATGTAACATTGCAGAAACATGTCAGTGTAACATTACAAATACATTTGTGATCACAAAGGTTTTGTGATATTTCAGCTACATTACAGTGATATAATTTTACATTACCATTATATTGAATGGAATCAGTACTGTATTCACGAGTGAAATATTTAACGAGGCCTATTGGGGTTAATCCCCTTTATTCCAATATTTATTTGTAAATCATTTCCTGAAAATAAAATTCACAATATTTGATACCTAATTAGGAATGATATTTAATTATATTTATTTTACCTCTCCTCAAATGACCATGTATCTCAATTGCTACAATTATTCTCGAGGGGGAAAAAGTGCATAAAAGTACGAAATACACATTCATTCACACCAGACAACAGTTACAAGTAAAAAAAAGAAAAATACTCGTATTCTCCACCAAATCCTAAACTACCTTCAAATGTGTGTAAAATTTTACATGCAATAATAAGCTCTCCGTGGTTTGTTTCACCCTTTCACAAAGAAGATGGGATTAGAGTGATGTGATCAGCATAATGCTCCCGTCCCTTCTACTAATAGATGAGAGGCTGGAAGCATTTTAGTGTTGTATGAAATTCATTCATGATTCTATGAGTCACGGTCATCTGAAAATTCTACTCTAATATCTCTGTATGAATGAAAATATTTTTCCTGGACAGAATACATGTTCCACATGTATGGTTTTCAACCTATATGGTGTTCAAACTTTCAAAATTACACAGCAATATTCCAAATTAATTTCAAACATCTCAAATTGAGCACATGTCTTCAAATATAATTTTAGGATACTAAAATTTACTATGTGTCATTCTCACCTTTTACGTATCTCAAATAAAAATTCAAAATGAATGTAATAATATCCTATATACTTACATAATTGGAGAAATGTAGATACACTTTGACCACAAAATAAATTCAGTAAATGAACCAGTAACCACAACTGGGAAATAAATATCAATTCACAAGTGCAAAGTGGAGAAAAGCTAAATTTAGCAATTTTAGGCAGTAACAATACGCATAATATAATTGAATAATAACTAACAATTTATAAATCAATGAAAAGTTTTGACATTCTCTATAATATTAAATGTGCAGTGTGTATCAGAGGTTGTGGTTACTAGTTAGAAAAACTAATTCTCTTAATGCTACTTGTGAGCAATTTCCATTGAATTATTACTTCAAAGATATAATTATATGTTCTCATTTATATTTCACCTATGTTTGACTTTCAACGTTGTTATGGTGGTTAGGATGGGTTGGTCAGTTTCAGAATACACTGAGAAATTGAATTAAGCTCCTTGTAATGAAGGGATTTCTGGTTCGATACTCTGGTAGAGGCACATTGCAGTGATACGGATCCCATTTTGAATTGTACTGTACGTCCAGTCCCGATAAGCCTATTTGTGCATAAAGTGGACTTAAAACATCAATTCAAAGAACCAAATAAATATAAATAAGCATACTTTGATACATTTCTTTACACCAGCGAGTGATTAGACACTATCCATGTCACCATTGAACTCTAAAAATTGGACATGCATCACTTCAAAGAAAAATTATTATACGTAAAAATAATAATTTTTCATAAAACATATTCTTTATTTCTCTAAATTTGTCAAAATACAATTGCTTCTGTTCTGTTAAGAAGTATTTCATTGCAGGTTCTCCACTATAACGTCGTGTTGAGGTGAAGTAACATTCAATTTTTTCCTGAAAGGAAATAATGTCATAATATCAATTCTGGTCAGAATTTTCATTTAAAAAACAATATTTTGCACAAATAAAATGAACATCTTAGCCTTGAAGAAAATTGCAATGCAACATCAAGAATTTACATTCTTCATGTCAGCACCTTACAGTTTTTTATATAAAAGTAACCTTGGAGAATGCCGTAAAACCAATTCAATTTTGGCAAGAAAAATTGCTTTTACTTCATATTATTTGCTCAAAACTAGCATAAAGATTTTTAGTGAATGCTCAATATGTCATGTAACATCCAAATCGTTAATATTAGTGAAAATCAGTGTTTCCATCTACTTTTTTAGAAAATTCCATGGCATTCCACAGAAAAAAATGTCATGTTTCATCTTTCTTTTAGCATGTCAAGTTAAATACAACATCTGAAACTTGTGCAATCGTGCAGCATCATAATTACATTTTAACCTTTTATTATATTTTTGTCAGTAATCCATAATTCAACCTACCTAATTACGAAGAAATGATGATTGAATGGATTTTTAGCATAAAAACAACTAAATGTTACCAATTTTTTACCTCTTGAAACTTAATAACAACAATTGAACCACAAATGACCTAAATCTAGTATATTAAACTTGTATTGTTTCATAGTTTTGAATTACTGTAACTTGAAATCCAAATTTTGTCCAAAAATGATCATTCTTGCGAAATAAACTAATCTTAAATCAGCCATAAAATACTCAATTACTGCTAAATCTGCATAGAAACTAACTGTTGGAGTCATAAACATCATAGCCTTGAAGAAAATTGCAAAGCAACATCAAGAATTTACATTCTTCATGTCAGTACCATTCAGTTTTCTTATAAAGGTAACATCGGAGAATGCCGTAAAACCGATTCAATTTTGGTAAGAAAAATTGCTTTTACTTCATATTATTTGCTCAGAACTAGCAAAAAGATTTTTAGTGAATGCTCAATATGTCATGTAACATCCAAATCGTTAATATTAGTGAAAATCAGTGTTTCCATCTACTTTTTTAGAAAATTCCACGGCATTCCACAGAAAAAAATGTCATGTTTCATCTTTCTTTTAGCATGTCAAGTTAAATACAACATCTGCAACTTGTGCAATCGTGCAGCATCATAATTACATTTTAACCTTTTTATTTTATTTTTGTCAATAATCTATAATTCTACCTACCTAATTACGAAAAAAATATGAATATAGTATATGGAGGGCATCACAAGCCTCATGAGAAACAAAACTATACAAGACTACATGAGAGAGAGAGAGAGAGAGAGAGAGAGAGAGAGAGAGAGAGAGAGAGAGAAGAGATGTTTAACATAAGTGAGTAACCTAACAAGTGATTAAGAGAAAAATATAATTAGGAATTTAGTTTTGTCACACAAAAAATTACCCATGTGGTGATTGATGGCTGGAAATATTGGAAAAGCTAGCTTTGCACATTATCTACCTAACCTGATAAGCAGTATTAAAAAATGAAAGTATTTACCCATGTGGTGATTGATGACTGAAAATATAGGAAAAACTAGCTTTGCATATTATCTACCTAACCTGATAAGCAGCATGAAAAAATAAAAGTATACAACAAAATCTCTTCTGATTTTACATGTATTTCATAACAAAAATTTCTCACATTATAGTGGATAATGAGACAGGTCAAAATACTTATATAAACACTAGCTTGATAGCCTGGCATAGCTAGTCATTTTTTTATAATATACACTGTCTAGTCATGGCACTGTGACACTAATAGTAGTCATGGCATACTGTCACTTTCAGAGGGCTGGTTTTTTTTTTTTAAAAAGCCAGTATCATGTTTGTTTTGTTTATAATTGCACTTCATTGCAAACAGAATTTTGATTATGACTGCTATGTTCATTTGAGCTATTATTAAAGGTTTTTTCATAGGATAATTTTATTCTTGATAGCTTGTGGAACCAATCGAGAGCTGATCTAACTAGTATGACCGTTACTGTGGTGCTGCCGTAGACTTACATTACATAACAATGTCACAGAACAAATTAGTTGATTCGTAATTTGTATTAGATAGAGGCTCTGAACATAACAACTTACGTGGTATTCTACGCCTCTTCACTACGCACAGGGAAGTGAGAAACAACATTTTTTAAAAAAGAAGAGGACAAATTTTGTGCAAAATTTAAGGGGGGAGGGGGTCATATACCGTAAACGAAAACTATATAGCTATTTTTAACAGTAAAAACATGCAGGGAAATACATTGCGTCTCGAACATTCACTTTTTCACTACACACAACACAGGCAACTTATTTCTCACGATTATAGTTTCATGAGGTGGAGAAGTTCAGTGCTTCTTTACGTCCACATATTTTAATTAAACAAACAAAACAAAATACTTCTTTAAACACTGGCTTGAACTGCCTCGTTTCCACTCACTTTTGCACACAAGTTACACAACACAGATTAAATATATAGCATGCATAAGTATAACACAATTAAACACATTTTGGCATTAGTAATATTCAACTTACCACTCAATAACCAACATTATTCTTCATAAGATGTGCACGACCCTTGGTTAGCATTGAAGGTAACAACATGGCCACCACAGAAAATGTCCCGGATGGCTGCCACGCATGCATGATGACTGAATCCAATGTTGCGGAAATGTCTCTGAAACATTTCTCAGAGATGTAAGAAAAATGAGACGTTGCAGAAACTAGACAATGAAACTATAACATTGCAATGTTTCAGAAACAAAACTGTGACTTCATGTGATGCTTTCTGTAACGTCAATGTGAAACCAGAATGTTAGAAACATAAATGAAAGATTGTAATATTTCTGAAATAAGTCTGAAACTTTGTGTGCTGTATGGGTGATAATATGATGAAATTGATGAAGGGAAATTCATAAAGAACACATATGCCCAGACTGTGATTCTAACCTGATACTCCTGGTGTTGTAGGATGATATGCTAATCACTCTGCCATGAAAGTTGTCTGAAGACAAACAAACAATGACAACAAAAAAGCAAAGCTTTTTCATAACCCAAAAGGTGAATGCTTTGAAATTTATTTGAGCGCTACTAAATAAATTCAGAATAACTTTCTTTATTAACTGTATTTTACTAAATAAAGCCATTTTACTTTCTTATTTTGAGCTATGCTTAGGTCCTAATATTTATTATCGGCAAGAGCTCAAAACCTGATTTTCTGCTACAGTGAAATACTCTAGCTTAGTTAGTTTAGGTCTGGACTATATCTGTCAGCAAGGTGGCATTACATATACAACCAATTGTACATAATAGAATTTAAATGCCGCAGAATCTGTTTTTCCGAGAAGGAGATATTTAGAAAGGAGACTTAACTGGGAGTGGAGCTAAATACTAATTTACACAGAAATGCTAAGAACCTATAGTTTAAAGTTTGACCCGAATCACTATTTGCCTCCACCAGGTATTGAACCTGGGACTGCTTGATTACAAGGTGAATACATTATCACTACAACACCACTCTAATAATTAACATAAATTGCTTTTACTAAAATGAAATTATGTGTGTGAAATATCTGTAGCATGTTCTGAAAATTTGGTCTTGTTTACCGCAACAATTCACATTTATTGTAAATGTTTATTATATATTAATTAGATATAATAGAAATGAAGCAGCAATGCATGCATGCAAGTAAAACCCAGCATGACATTTTTCCAATTGGTTCCGATAGTCAATATGAGTTTTTAGATACTCTATCGGAACCGATTGGTCAATGACAAGATAATTGACTACATGAATAGAAAGTAGTGAAGCCATATTGCTTGAATTAGTATAAATTCTGGGGAAAGTTACTGCAACTACACATTTGCAGAACAATACTCATGAATGAGAAAAATGAGAAAAAAGAACACAATGCTCCTAGACAAGAAGGTTCACATTGAATTAGAGTTAGAGAAGAAGTGAGTCTTGGTTTCTATTTGGAAAACACTTCCCAATATTTTGGAGATGTGCAGTTACATTTGCATTTATTAGTTTACCTTGTTTTCCCACCAAATTGGGTTAAAAGTATTGACACATTGAAATAACAATTAGATTAAATCAATAAAGGAACTATTACAAAAACCACAGAGGATTATATTGCTTGTACATTCAGGCCTCAGTGTCTCATTAGTCTGCAAAATACAGTTTCCAGGTGTTCAACATGAATGAGAGATTGACACTTGAAAACTTTCTGAAAATATGTCCATTACCACATCAAAGGTTATAGTGAATCATAAATAAATTCATGTACTGTTAATTGTTTATAGAATATGTACAGAAGAACAGTAACAGGAAGAAATTAGTATGAGACACACAATTGGTTTCCCATGTTATGTGATGGTGACAGTGAATCTGAATGACTTGGATTAGGGTTTTCCTTGCTTAAGTAAAATAAAATAAAATTAAATACAATTAGAATAAAACTTGAGTGATACTGTACTTAGTTCATTTCATATAAACATAAATGATATCAGAAATCCATGCCAACTTTAAAGAGAAACCAAGTTAAAGTTTATGTGATTTTTCACTCAAGCAAATATATTTTGTCACATTATCAATTTCAGGACAATAAAACAACCATATTCAATGTTTAATTGATGATTAATTGAGAGAAGCAATATAATGCACTATGTTGTGCCTGGCTTCTCATAGTAAAATTTTAATAATTGAATTATTAAATGACCCATTCTTGCAGGAGATACTCAAGATAAAATTTTCACCTGAGAAAGGTAGATTCTGGAGGAACTTTCCATGTTCTCCCATGACCATGTTTGTTATTTTGAGGATTAGTGATGAAATATAATAGTCTCATTTCTTTTAAAAAAAAAATAGTTAACCTCTTGACTACCACTATGTAGTCAAGCCTGCATGCTCTCCTACCACTACGTATGGCTCATATGTAGCTGGTACTATTGGCTGAATAGAAAATATTCTTGCATGGTAATGGCCAAGAAAACGTACGAATACCTCCGGTTGGGAAGGACCGAAGTCTATGTGTTGGTGTGACATCATTTGAGCAAGTGACTATCGCAAGCAATGATCACAGCACGCTCGTTATGCCATCTGTTGATAATAGTACATAACCCTGCTATTGAGGAGACCTGTGTTTTTTAGGCATTACTTAGGTATTTTATTAGTTTGCCGTTTTTTAGCAGGAAAATATGGAGGAGGATAATAGTTTGTCGGATTATGTTCTTAAAGAAGAGGAGAGTGACTGTAGGGACTCTGAATATTCAGATATATCCGATGTGCTAGACCGGTGAACCGGAAGACAACACAATGTTCATGTTAGCCACACACTGTATTCAATTCTTCAATATTTTTTTTTGTTTCTTTGTTTTTCAACACCCCTTTACATGTGTCTGATGGGGGACTGAATAATGTTAATTCTGGGGTGATCTTTCTCGTAGTACACGCTATTATCAACCTCACTTCCACATAGTACACCCTGGACTGCATTTTGCAGACTAACGAGGCTCTGGCGACTGGCACTATGGCCAGTAAAATTTTGTCTGTGTTGTCCTGTTTTTTGTCTTTGTGTGTGCTGAGTGCCCATTTTTAGCCTCAGTTTTTACCGAAAGTCAAAATATTTTAATGTTTTAGTAACACGACATTGCAATTATGCTATTTTATATATGGAAATAGGCTAGACCTCATATAATGTGACAGATGCAAAATAGCCTAAGTGCTGACGCACACAAATTTTTAAATTCAAAATTCACATTCAAAATAATGTTAATTCTAATAATTTAAATATAAAAATTATGGAATTAGCAACTAATGTGATAGATGATTTGTTTACACTATTGCTGGGTGTCACCTTATGTTCTCTCCATTGAATGGTCGTAGGATTCTGCTCTCTATCTACAGGCTGAGATTAAAGAGGTTAAAGTGTTTGCAATTAAATAACACATTTAGTATAGATATGTGTTTATTTATCACCTACAGAATGATAACAAATTAACAGTAATTTCTTACCTTAATTGCTAAATGATTTTGCAAGAAACATATTAAGTTTTGCAGCAGTAATTTCAATAAATCTTGTCCAAAATGATCAAAATCAGTTTAAGACAAATATACACTTATCTAATCAGAAAAAATATTTTGGTGAGACTCAAAGTGGTGTCAGGATTTGGTGCTCACATGGGTCATATCTTAGGTATTTCCTGAGTTACCTAAATCCTAACCTATCTTTGCATTTTTTTTTTACATATTTCATATGATTTTGTAGAAGAATAATTTAAGTACATGACAAGAAAATCTATTAAAAGGTGTCACCATTCATGAGATACTATACGATGCAGAATGTGAAAATATGTATACAGGGTGTCGCAAAACTCTTTCAACAACGCTTGGGTGCTGGTAGATATCATAAAAACAAGTAACTTTTCCCTATAAAGTTTACCTCGAAAGCGCTTAGTTCCTGCGCTATAAGCACTTAAAATCTATCCTATGTGTATGCAACCCAACACAGCAAATGCTTGCTCTGCCATAACTACGAGGGGCACGTGGCAGAATTGCCACTAGCGTTCCTCGTTAAGAGAGACTACTTCAAAACAACAACTTGGAATTCTTGTTTGAGCAAAATCCAAAACCTTAATGATACTAGCGATGTTGTAAGAAGCATTGACAATATTTATAAACTGACCAAGGCAAATAATGGACAGACTGAAATTCAAGATTACTCATTCTAAAATATCTCTATAATTGATTGATTGATTTGGTTTATTCTAATTCCCTTTTCTGCCACCTTTAGGTAATGAGGATGATATGATGAAATAACAAATGACACCAACGTCTAGATCAGGAATTAAACCCAAGACACTTGGCGCCGTAGCGAGCTGTGCTAACCACATCACCACGGAGTGTTTCGTGTATCATGCAATATCAACAATTGCAAGGGACACATGAGATAGGGGAAATCCACAAAGGTGTCTGACTACTTTCTTATTTTTAATTTCTTTATATAAGAATATATATAATATATAATACATATACACATATTTTCCTGAAAGTAACAAAAAAGTTATATTAGAAAAGAAGTGGTAAATAAAGGTAAAATATAATTTTTCTAAATAAAGTTATAGAGTGCCCAACACATACAATACCAACCTTCAACAAAATATAGGCTGCTTCCATTCTGCTTATCTAGGCTATCTTCATTAGAGCCAAGTTGTTGCCATCCCTCTCGATCATATTGTTCTGTAAGTTGAGATAGCTGAATGATTTTGCTACTCTCATTCATCATCAACTGGAGAGGCTGTTGGAGTTCTCCGCTGTCTCCATAGCAATCTTTGCATCCACAACAATAGAACACATTACTTATGTAACAATTAACTGCTCTGATCAATACTCATATTCATCTCGTATTAACCTAATTAAAGATAAATTGAAGCTAGTTAAACATGAAACATCATGCATATGAACTGTAAATATTAAGTGGAAATAAACTGCCACAAAATTTCAATATATTCTGTTGTACATCACAACTGCCAGCTGGTATTATTAACGAAAAAGTTATGTAGCTTTGGATGATGTATATTAAAATATCTGTATTTGTATGAACCTTTCCAAAGGTGAGAATATGTCTTCTGCATGAGGACCACTTCATGTCAAGACCTTATTTACTGACAGACCGGTTCAAGTTTAATTTTTGACAAGACCCTTCAGAAAATTGCTATCATGCCAAGTAAAAAGCTGCCACATAAAAACAGTGTAACTGAAGTGTAACAGTTTCTTCAAGATGGAAGGCATTACATAGCATGCAAATCAGAATGTAAATGACTTTAGGTGTTGCATACATACACTTTTGGGTGAATGGGTTGCTGTCTTCTATGGTCTGAATGTACAAGGGTTGTTCAAGTCAAACTGGGACCTTGGATATTTCAGACTAATGGAATACATTTGGATGTCTATAAGTGACTTTTGTTCTCGATGTAAACTTCCTCTACACAATACACTTATACCAGCATTTCACTAGTGTTTACCAACAGTGTAGAAATATGTGCCAGTATGTCAGACCATGATCAGACTGCTTGCTTAACCTCTTCATCACTGCTGAAATGCTGACATATAAGGAACTCTTGTAAGAGTGCAAACAGATGAAAATCGCTTCAAGGAAGATCAGGACTGCAAGGGGGTGTGAGACAGTAACTTCCAGATGAGTTCCTGTGGGTTGCAAATTGTGTGTAGATCTTGAAATCGTAGATTGTTAGATGGAAAACTATGAGAGGCAGATGGATGTGGAAAGAAGTTCTTGGTTTTTGGGGGTTAGGCTTGTTGATTCAGAAAATAGTTCTGAACCTGTATCTGCTTTCAGTGCAAGTTAATAGCCAATCAGTGCTAAAGAGAAATGAGAAGCGTCAAGTGATTTCCAAAAATGCATAGATTTCACCCTATTAGAGAAACAATGGATTAGTTATTTGTCATCAAACAGATAAGAAAAGACACTATAAACATGAACTTCAATATTTATCAACTATAAACAGGCATTTGAAGTCCTAAACAGCAAAGAGTTAAATAAATCTACTGGAAATATAGACAATAAACTAGTAAGATTATTATTAAATATTGCAAGTAACGCCACAAAAGCATTAATGATATCACTTAAGAATTATAAATCAACAGAGGAGTGGAAAAAGGTGATGGATTAGACAGACTAATTCTACTTTCACACATTGTACTAACATTATGCATGAAGGAGGCACAATTTCCAATAAAACATGTCACATACACTGATAACATGTACTATGAAAAGAGATATATATGAGCTAAAGTGGACTTAAAACACCAAATCAATAAATCAATCAAGAAATATGTGAGCAAATCAGAAGGAATGTCTACAACTGTAAATCTGAATTAAACTAAATATAGGACTGTCAGGATCAGAAAACAGCAACAGGATTTCAAGAGAAGAAGAAAATATTATAAGAATAAAGAGTTTAAAAAATCGGAACATGGGAAAGCATACATGTTTGTGTGTGTGTGTGTATGTGTGTGTTTAGAAAGGGGTGTTGAATATTTAAATAAAATTCATTTAAATAAATATCTTGCATTTTTCCAGTTTTACATATCATATCACAGAAATTACCATTTCATTCTCTGTCAGTATCATAATTATCTACGAGGCTTGTCCGGAAAGTAAAGATACAAACACATTTGTATGTTAGGGGAAAAATGTTACCAAAGTTGGCAACACTGGCAGTAACCGTGATTCATACGATGAGGATTGGGAGTGAGTCGTCAATGCTGCACTGAGTCTTGAGCGAGTAACACGCATTGGAAATGGCAGCGGCGATACCGAATCCCACCAAGTGCGAAGTGCGCGCCGTGATCAGGTTTTTGCAGGCACAAGGAAAGTGTCCATCGGAGATCCACCGAGAAATTGTGACTGTGTATTGTGACTGTGTACGGGAACATAATGAATCGTCAAAATGTGGTGAAATGGTGCTTTTCCTTCGCAGAAGGTCGACGTGATGTTCATGTTGAAGAGAGAAGTGGGAGGCCGTCCGTGATCACTGACGACCTTCACATTCGTAGTGAAGCGAATAGGCAGGTGACAATTCGAGAATTGTGTGTGATGTTTCCTGACAGTTCAAAAACCACCATTCATGAAGTTGTGAGTGGGTTAGGGTACAGAAAGTTGTGTGCACGCTGGGTCCCAAAACATTTGACTGACAAACACAAAACCAAACGACTGGGATATGCACTGGATTTCTGGACTTTCTTACTAGCTAGACAGAAGAGGAGATGCATTCCTGGACTCCATTGTGACAGGTGATGAAACATGGGTGTTCCACCATACGCCTGAATCCAAGCAGCAGTCACTGCAGTGGCACCATACCCTTCTCCAAAAGCCAAAAAATACAAAACATCAAGTTCAACCCACAAGCTGATGGCAACAGTTTTCTGGGATCGCTACGGCATCCTGCTGGTGGAATTCATACTGCCTGGAAGAACGATTAATGCTGAAACCTACTGCCAGACTTTGAAACATCTTCGACATGCAATTCAAAACAAATGGAGAGGCATGTTGTCAAGTGGAATCCGCTTTATTCATGACAATGGCTGTCCCCATGCAACGAATGTCACCAAGGATCTGCTTGCTCAGTTTCAGTGGGAGGTCCTTCCCCATCCACCATACAGCCACAACCTTGCACCCAGCGACTACCACCTATTCCTGTACCTCAAGAAAAATCTTGGTGGAAAACACTTTGCTGACGACGATGAAGTCAGGGAAGAAGTCACAACTTGGTTCCAGATGCAGGCGGCAGATTTCTACGATTCAGGGATACAAAAACTTGTGCCGCGTCTGAAGAAATGTTTTCACAATAGTGGCACTTATGTGGACAAATAGCCTCTGTATCAGTGTATCAAGTGTAACTTTAGTTCAGAGCAATACATTTATTTTATATCTTATTTTTTGTTTGTATCTTTACTTTCCAGACAAGCCTCGTACATATATGCAATAGAATATATCTAAATCCATTTCTTCTATTATCTGCTTGTCTAAAAATGTTCTCACTATAAGTCCTGATTCAAGATTACTCATCGTCAGCTTTTTGAACAGAATTTTAGAAGAGTAAAATGATACTCATGGAACATTGCAATTGAATAAATTATTTTGCTATCTTAGAGTTTTAATAATGGTAAAAATGATTGTAACAATGAATGACAATTCTGTAACTATGAAACGTGACTCTTGCACTTGCAAAATGGCAAATAGAGAGAATAAAACAAAGCTTGATAAAAATTGCCAAAGGCTATAAGAAAACATTTCCAATGCATATGGTGGTGGAGAAAATTAATCTATGCCAAGGAATGTATAATAAATTTTTAATTTTAGGTAAGTACAAAACAGATTATGTGTATACATATACAGGTGGTGGATATTGCAACAGGAACACCTGGAATGCAGACACTAACCTTTATTAGTATAGTTTTGGGTCGTCTTTGGATCGCCAGAGCAGTAGCAACTTGTCTGGGGAAGGAGCAATAGAGGTCTTGCACAGTGGTGAGAGAAATTTGCAGCCATTCCTCCTGAAGCACACCGATGGTTTCACAATATGTTGTTGGTGGAGAGGAAATGTTGCCACACCTGATCCTCTAAAAGAGCCCATAAGAACTCAATAATGTTCAGGTCTAGCGACTGGGCAGGCCATGGCAGATTTTCAACTTCACGTTCATGCTCATTGAACTACTCTCTGGCCTGTTTAGCAGTGTGTATCAGTGAGTTATCACCCTGGAGTACTTCCCCAACATCCTGGAACAATATTTGCAACATAGGGTGCAGATGCTCCTCCAGAATGGCCTTATAATCCTTGGCAGTGACATGTCCTTCTAGAACAAGCAGTGGTCTCAAAGACTGCTACGATATTTCACACCACATCATCATGGATCCACTGGATGTTTCACTCTGGGGACTAAGCGATCTGGTTGGCATGCTTTGGATGGACTTCTCTACATGTAAGCTCTTCCACATGTCAGAAGAACAGTGAAGGTGAGCTCATCCGAGAACATGACATGTTTGAGGTCAGCTAACATCCACGATTTGTGCTGTTGGAACCAATCAATCCACTATTTGGCATTGTTGCTAGTGATCAAGGGTTTCAGTATAGAAACATTTCCATGGATGTTGGTCCTATGAAGTTCTTGATAGATGGTTTTGGTAGAAACAGGTTCAGGTCAAGTATGTATTAGATTCTGCGGTGACTTTTTCAGTGGTGGTTTTACGCTTTTTGGACACAATCCCCTTCAATACCTGATGTCCCTGTCAGACAGCCTCTGCTGCTTCCCCCGACAGTTACTCCTCCTGGATTGGTTCCTCCTTCATTCTGGTATGCTGCTATGACTCTTGATTCTTGCAGTCTCCGTTATTAATGTATCAGCTAGGCGAGCACCAACAATTTGCCCTTTTTGAACCCCATTCTACTGTGTGAAACCGAATATTTGATGTGCACTCCAGCTACTACTGTGCCAATGTGACTGGCAGACATACTTATTTGCTCATGTACCTGCTACACTGTGCCTGATCAACAGGTTGCGCAGGGGAGCACTTGAGTGGTGTGTTTTGTAATCATAACTATGTAATTTATCAGTTATTTTCTTTATAGAATAAGAAAAAAGGGAAGTAAAGTTTGTCATCATTAATACACTGTAGCACAAAATTACTACATTTTTGCATATTTCATGGTAAAATGTTCTCCTTCAATTTGATGCAACTCTCTTCCTCCTGACAAGACAAAGTTTGAGTGGGTTTCACTTGCCTTCGTTTTTTTAATATAACATGTAAAATTCGATGTTAATCTGGAAAAATGCAAAATATTACATTACATTGTAGTTTGAAAGCCCAAAAGCAAAACAGTGTCTCGTTAACCTTTCAAAACATACGAGGTGTGGCTAGAAAAAAACCGGACTGTTGCTACAAAATCTTTTATTGGTTATTTTGTACAATACAAACATTATCCCCTTCAAAGTACTCCCCTGCACTATCGATACACCGCTCCATACAAATCTTCCATTTCTGGAAGCAGTGCTGGAATTTTTTTTCTGAAACCATGTTCATGACCTCCGTCGCTTTTGTTTTACAGATTCTACGGCCGTAAATCTGGTTCCTTTCAATGCTGATTTGACCTTTGGGAATAAAAATAGTCGCACGGAGTGATATCCGGCGAATAGGGTGGATGTTCTAACACTGGGATCCCATGCTTGGCCAAAAAAGCCTTGACTGACAATGCCGTGTGGGCAGGAGTATTGTCCTGATGAAGAATCCATGACTTGCTTTTCCACAAATCAGGTCGTCGTCTTCTTGGTCGCTCGCAAAGGGTCGTCAGCATCGTAATTTAATAATGATGGTTATTTTGCAATAGCTCGAATACTCAAGGACGATCTTTTCGAATCAATTCACCAACATTTGCAATGTCTGATTCCGTTTTTGACGTGCAAGGCCGTCCAGGATGCAAGTCATCCGCGATCACTTCTCATCCCTCTTGAAACCTTTGAAACTACTCGAACACTTGCGTGCGTGATAAACACTCATCTCCGTATACTTCCTTCAACAAGCAATAAGTTTCTGTGGCGGATTTTCTGAGTTTCATAAGAAACTTCAAATTGATATGATGTTCCACTTTCACACTTAACATTTTTCAGACGGAGCAAAGATGTACGGTTCACTTCGTCCACAAGCTACAGCGGAACTGAGCACCGCGCACCCTGGAAAATCACACAGTCGATTGGCAGGATATCATGTTATACACTCATGCACCGCTTGACCTTGACGCGCTTGCCATTTGTCAACAGCAACACCAATCCGGTTTTTATCTAGCCGCACCTCATATTTACACACTTCTTTCTCCTTTCTCAGTTTTTTTGGTGTTATTGTTAAAACGAAACTTTCACGACCCTATTAATATGAAGTAATTTTGAAATGCGTGGGTGGACTAGCAATAACTATTGTCTACCTCAATGGAAGCTCTTTCCTACTTGCAGAGTCAAACATGTTAACTCAAAATAAAGCTATGAACGTATTAATTTTTGATATACTAATTCATTAAGGGCAATCTTCTTAAAAGAAATATCAAATATTCGCAAGCCACTTCACATTCAATTTGTTTCCATATATCACCATTTTTATGTTTGTTATTAATCTCTTGTAGTGACTGAATTCCAAGGACTCCTTTCAGTGGGTTTTCCAGCTGTGATCAACTATCCCCAGTCTGGCACTGACATTCCTATCTCATCATATAGTGTTGCAACTCAGATATCATTGCAAATCGAGATTTTTCCTCCCTCAGAAATGGGAAATTCGAGGGTGCAAATCTGTACCACAAGGAAAAAAAACCTCTACAGCTGTCATCGAGTTTTCAAATCTGCTCAAACAGCAAGGATGTGAATGAAGCAACCAGCTGTTTACATTATTGTTACCCTGTTTCTGCATTGTAAAATGAAAAGTGCTGTCAAAAACTCGTTGCTTTCATCTGTATCCATGATAAATAGATTTACAATAAATGTGCATAAATAAATGAAGCACATGTTCAATACACTTCCATTCAAAACATGGGACAATATCCAGTTCCTTGACATATTCGAGTGCATTGAACAAACAGGTGAGAGTGAAACTGGGGTTGAAAATTCACGACATGCCTTGGTATGATGTGAAACTATTACATGTACCTATCCATACGAATGAACAAAAAGGAAATTTCCTTTTTAAAATTTCTGACAGTGTAAAGTTTTGTGAGCTACGATCACCAAATGATGTAATATTATTGGAAGTATGAATTTGTTTTTGTATCGAGCTTTCATTAAAAAAATTAACTTCCATAATGAACTTACAACATTGAACCTTTTGCGAATAATCATAAATAGTTCAAAACTCATATTTAATTTTAACTGTGTACGTACAGAGATCAGATTTTATTTAATATATATATTTCCTTATGTATTATTTAAACAATTTTCAATATTTTGAAGAAAAAATACTACAATTTCTTAAAGGATGCCCCTCCCACACTACCCCTTTATCTGCCTATAACCAAAACTTGCTTTTCAGAGAAACATCAAAGGAGCTACAGCTTGATACATTGTAGTGTATTGTGAAGAAATTGAAACAAATGCGACTATATTTTCAAACCCTATTAAAACAGTTAACGAACATCACAGAACCTTTTCCCTACTCTGGAAAATCAATTGATTAGAATAAAATCCAGCCAAAAATGGTATTCCACATAGAGCAAGACTAGAAATTATTGTACAAGAAATAGTTATTGGCATCTTATTAATTAAGCCCCCAATACAGCGGATATCCTGAACATCTGTTCAGCCGGGAACACTTGAATTGCTAATACAATTATCATCATATGTCTTCAAAACTAGGTGTGAGTAATTGAAGGATTGAAATCTCCTCTTCTGGATGTGAGGCTGAGATTCACACCAATAGTCTCAAACCACTAGTCGCTGGTCTACATGGTCCTTAAAAGTAACAGAAAAATTTGCAACACTTGCATATACATCAGTGGTTGATTCTGAAATTGCATGATCCTCATAATGCTCTTCTACTTCTACAGTTGATTTGTGATGATATGGATGAAAGATGTGTAAATAAAATTGGTGAATTAAAACTAACATCTGTGTTGGAATGGTTTCGTGTAATGCTCTTCGAAGCCAGGAGGTCATAAGTTTGAATCCTGGCTATGCCATAGATTTATCATTGTATTTGAACTATCGTCATTTCATGACATCCTTATTCATGCTCATCATCACAATTAACCTAGACATGCTGAAAGTAATATAAAATAATCCAATTCCAATAGAGATAAAACAAATATATCAGGATGAGTCGTAAATGTGTAGCATTTTGTGGAACAGAGGACGATGCTCCTCCAAACAGGTGTTAAATATTTAGTAGAGTAAAGTGGGTACTGGTCGTCATCTGTACACACCCATGGGCTTAACAATTTTGATTAAGATGTTTGAGGAGTTTCCTTTTGTTTGTGTACCACTGCTTAAATTGGAAATTTATAGCATAGCATCTGAAGGGATAGTGCAAAAAGAAATATAACTCTTTTGGTCTGAAGATATCAGTCTTATCTATAAGCAAGGTGTCCACGAGCAGTAACCACCATTACACCATTACTGAGGTCCCATTCCAAGCACCCTGGAAGCAACAGCTGACAATTAGCAACAGACGAGGGCTATGCATCATTTGCTACTTGCAACATCCTTGTCATCAGCTGACCTTGAATGGTTTGCCATCAGGGACGTGCGGTTACGTCGACACTTGGGGTAGCAATCAGTGGCGTGCTCAAGGGGTTGGGGGGTTGGTGTGTGGTTCATACCCCTACCCCTTTAGGGCCCAGTGCTTCTAAAAATAGAACGTCAATAACAGGAAAAGATTGCAAAATGATGAATGAGTACTAAAAAAAAGTACACGTAGACCCCACCCCCATTTGAAAATAAAAAAGATTTCATTTGACTACTAAGCCAGAGATCCTGGGTTCGAATCTCGGCTTGGCCATGGGTATTCTTTGAGTGTGTCTCTTCATCAATTTTATCGTATCATCTTCGCGATTATCCAAAAGTGGTGGAAAAGCGAAGTAAAATAAACCAAATCAAGCAATCAATCAATGATTTGACTTGATTTTTGTTACTTAGAGTCGCTTTTTTCTCACATTTGGTTAATTGCGAAGGTGATACGATAAATTAATGAAGGGACAAACACAAAGAACGCCCATGCCCAGGTCGGAGTTCGAACCCGGAACTCCTGGTGTCGTAGTGCGCTGTGATAACCACTCCTCCACGGTTGGTTGATTTGGTGTTTTAAGCACACTTTATGCACAGAAACAAAACAGGTAACAAAACACACTTTTTTGTAGTTTCTTCAATAATTCATTTGGCTTCTTGACTTCTGAGATACATTTTTCATTTTAAATTATTTCATTATTCACTGTAGAGTACAACACAGGAACAAGAATGCACGCTCATCAAGGGTTCGAATCCCGGCCTGGATTGGAGGTCCCTTCATTAATTTCATCACATCATCATATCATCACATCATCCTCATTTTCGCGATAACCAAATGTGGCAAAAGAGCAAAGTAAAATAAACCAAACCAACAACAATATGAATGTGCGTTCTCTTGCCCAAATAAATACATCCGTTGGAGGCCAAGATATTAGTATATTTTTTAAAAAAAAACACTACTAAAACGAGAGCGAGAGAGAGCCTGAGCAAATATTTGTAATTTAATCATTATATATTCCATATTTGAAAAAGAATAAAAAATAAAGAAAGCATAACATTATTGTCTGCACATAACACGTTTCCATTTCATAAATAATAAAACTACATCCCATATTATACATATATATTGTATAACGTGTAAAAGGTTGTGTAAATACAGAGAACATAAGTACTGCAGAAACTTTTCCCTTGAGTTCTTTAGAGGATTTGCAAAGGAATCGAATGGAAACCAATCCCCTATCTGTCCTATAGGAGATAGACTGGGGGACCTGAAACCACGGGCTTTCAACCATTGCAGGGGGGGGCAAGAGGGCAAGGGAGGTCGAGGCAGAAATCTTCCCTTTTCCTTCGGAAACCCGTTTCTACCTGGAACTGCTAAGGCGGAAGAAGAGCGAGCTAGGCCAGTTTTGTCCGCAGATCACACCGAGGGACGAGAAGCGCGTGAAAAAGAAAGTGTTGCATATGAACTCTGGCTTTAACAAGACAATAAATATTGTGATTTGAAAATAATTAGAGATGTGAGATTGATTAATCTATCTCTTCTAGACTAGCTACTCCTCAGTGCACGTACCTCAGATGAAGTTCAGCAAGTTGCCACACTTTTCTTTGAAATTTCTGCACATGCCACATGGCAACAGGTTTTTGTTGGAGAAAACTGATGAGAAGTGAGTCATTCTTTTCTATCCCAAGACAGAAAACCAATGGCTTCAGTAGACAAGGCTCAAGCGTTGGTTCAAAGATGAAATATTGAGAAGAATGATGCCAAGCCAGGTCTTAAACCCCAATCTATTTGTTGCCCAATACAACCTAACCTGAAACACTGGAAACTTAATTATTTGTCTGCATATGTATTGAAAACATACCTATATTGCAAATGTCTCCAAACATCAAAGTCTCTCACTAACCCACTGATGACTCACAAATTCCTTAGTGGGTTGAAAAAAATTTGAGGGAAGGAATTATGAATTATTTTTTTAATATTTAGTGATATACTTAATTCTTTTCCCCTTTTTGTGTACCCAAAATTACTGCTTAGCGTGGATACAATTTTCTGAAGGTATTTGCCAAAAATTCATTTTAAGTCAGCAACTCAGGGTATTAAGTCAGCCACTGAGAAATACACATTCTCATACATAGAAAATATGACCATCACACTGATTTGTCTTTAAATAGAGCCAATGTCTGCTGATTAATTTGGATTGGGTGAGTTATTTGTTACTTGAATAATGAGTTTGATTGTTGCAGATAGTAAGAGTACCAAGGAGACAGCAGACAAACACAAATAACTATCTCTGAGGGTGAAATATGAAATCAACAAAATCATCAATTTCTAAGCTTACACTATACAATTAGAATGTGAAGGATGCAGACAACTGAGACAATTGAAAAGAAGCCAGAAATGATATCCCATGGGAAGAAGAAGTTGTTGAAGGTTGGTTTTGTATGTGTGGAGCACTCTGTAGCTAAATTCCAGAAAATAATCCTTTTTGTCTTTTTTTCCATAGCATTTTCCCTTTGCCTATAATTTAAACATGTCTGCTTCTAATAACACTTTCTCTACATGCATGAGAATACACATTAGAATAGATAAAAGAAAAGACAAAATTAAATAAGAGCAAGACTGTAGATGCTTAGTAGATTCAATTTCTATTGTCACAATAGAGCAAAATAATACAAAATATTCCTGATTTTCCAAGTGTTTTAAGTTTTTCCAACTCGATTTCCTGAAGAACATAAAATCAAGATTGCACTGTATAAATTTGTCCATAACTCAATGGTTAAAATCCAGTTTTGTAATATACTATCTTGTTTCCATAGCCAAACATTTTCTGTAATCTACAGCATTTTTCCTATTCTAATTTTAACAAATCACAATTCAAGCTATTGGAATTGTTAATATCTAGCCAGCTCAGAAGCCAATAATATTTGGTGGTTAACCAAGGATCTTAGCACCTGATTTGAGATCTAGCAGAGAAATGGGTATTTCCTTGTTAGAGTCTCTTCGTCAATGTCACTTATTCATCATTGATTGCCTCAAGGGGCAAAAAAGCAACGTAAAGTAAGGCAAATATGGAATAACAATATATGCAATGTTGATGATTCACTGATGTTTCGTAAAACATTTAAATGCTGACCAATTCAAAATTTATTGTATAAAGGAAACACCAAAATGTAATGTTTCTACCCTCTAACAGGGTCTTCTTCATATAAAGATTCACAATAAATTCATTCAGAATTTTTTTATACAATAATGTTTGCCTTTTCCTTTTTCAAGGTAATCTAGAAAAACCTGAGCTTCTGACATTGGATTGAGAGGTCAATTCATGAGAGATGTTATCTTTAACAATATAGTTGTAAACTGTGCACACTTTCTTCATGTACCAGACATACATACCTTAACGTGCATTGTGGAAACAGTAATTTAGATAAAGAAAATGCATTACAAATGCAAAATGTCTCTTGGTTCACCAATTTTTATTTACATACTTCTCATGCTTTTCTCTTCTGTTCATGGACTGTCACTTTTTTTTTGTTTAGCAAATTATCTTTGAGTTCTGTAACCGAAATACTGGACTGTCTTGCTCTTCCCTTGCTCCTTTTGGATCCAAAATGGTGGTGAAATTGACAGTGAAGGGTGTGATCACTAATCACTTCTTATCAGAGGGTAGCATTTAGGTACACTCTCACTGGTTGCTTCTGATGGCTAGTAACAACCAGTGGCCTGTAGTGCTGTAATACTGAAAGCTCAGCTATAGAAACCACAGTGTATTTGGTTGATTCTAGAGCCCTTCAGAACTTTGCATTCTTGCATGCTTTCTTGAAGAACATCACAATCGCATCAGCCAAAACATTATGCTGAGAAAATTGTGTACTTGCACATAATAACTGCAAATTTAAAGAGAATTTCTGCAATTAAGCAATACTTGCATAAAATAAGATAAAACAATACTTACTGTGATAATTTACAAAACTTTTACACTAGTCATGTCGCACCAGTTTTATACAGTAGTTGGTGATATTCAGCGTCAAGTAAGAAATTATTAAATTGTACATTCTGATAAAGCACACTATAGCTCATCAATTTTAATGATTAATTAAGTGAGAATTTTTTCTCAAAATGAATCTTTCATACCCTTACATTATGAGATAAATGGTTGAAATGAGTTGATGGACACACATCAAAAACATATGGATTTTTATACTTTATATGACACTACACTTAAGGTACCTTTAATGGTATGGTAAAATACACTGGCGAAAATTTACCGTCTTTTTGTGTTTACCAAAGCAATACATTAACAGTAACAACTCAAATTTAAACAATGTGTATTACTTGATTGGCTAGTATGTATTATTTTATGTTTCCTATTCTGCTCCTGTATTAATTCAAAACTTATAGGGATCGACCTTCCGGCAAGGCACCCAAAAGTGAACCTCACTTCCATGTAGTACACTCCAGTAACTGCTCTTTGCAGGCCAACAAGCCTCTGGCGGCTAAACCCAGACCCAAGATAATCCTTTGTGGAGTTGTGTTGTGTTTTTCCTTCTGTGTGCTGAGTGCCTCTTTCGAGCCGCAGCTTTAAAATTAGGTTATGATATTTTAGTCCTGAGAGATAGTGTAGTTTTAGTTCTTGTTAAGTAATTTTAGATATTAGATTTAGATTTTAGATATTTTTGATATTGAGTAAGAAAGTTTTGCCAAGCATATGTTATGTTCATGTTAGGGACTTGTCCTCAATTTTGTTTTAATTATGGGGCTTATCCCTGTATTGCATGATCGGCATAAATAGCCTATGTGTTGATGTATCCATACTGTAAAAATCAATTAATCAAATTTTGTTGTAGGGAATCTATTGGTATCATAAAGAGAAGAAGGAGAAATGCCTGAGCATCAGATCATGGAGTGAGTAAAAAGTTATGTGCTGCAACACAGACAATCAGTGAGCTTAGAGAGACACAATAGCCTTAACAGATGCCCTACTTCAACACTTCAACTGTACAAAGAGGGGAAGAACAAACTGTTACGGTAAGTGATTGAATTAATTTTTTCTCTTCTTATTTTCTACCTTCCTTATCCTTATTGGATTCACTTCTTCTTTCCACTCTTCCTTTTCCTTGGTGGACTCACTTCTTCTTATCTCTCTCTCTTTGTTCCCCTTGGTGGATTATATTTCTGTAATATTCCTCCCTTCGCTTTGAAGGAGCCCATTTTTATATCTCCATCTTAATCCTTGATAGATTGATTTTCTTCTATGATTCTTCCTGTTTCCTTCCATCTGTTTGGAACTAATTAATCTCCTCTTCTCTTTTGACAACATGCTTCTTATTACCCTCCCTTCTGTATTAAGCCTGCTCAGTGGCCAAGTGTATTTTTGTCATCAACTTTCTTTCATACCTTCATTTATTCCATCAAGTTACCACTTCTTATGTTTCTCCCTATCCCTTCTTCTTCTCCTGCTTGTAGAATATCATCTATTTCTATCTCTCTCTGTCTCTTCCTTTCCAATAGGATGTACTGCATCTTATCACCACCCCTTCCTCTTAGAATACTTGTCTCCTGCTATCCCTATCCAGTCTCTTTCAGGAAAGGAATGCACCAACTTGAAGGGGAGAGATAGGAAGAAATTCTAATCTGTGGAGAATGAAAGGTGAGAGAAGGAAATGAAGCAGTAGAGGGGAGATTTGGAGAACTGAGTCCTCCATTGAAGAATGGAAAGTGTATGGAGGAATGGAATCCACCAAGGAGAGTAAGGGGAACAGGAAGCAGGGGTCGTCCAAGGAGTGTGGAAGGTGAAAGGAGAAAATTTATCCACCAAGTGGAATAGGGGAGATAGGAGTTCCCCATAGGAAATGCAAGGTGAGAAAAGGAAAGGAAGTCATCAAGTGTAAGAAAGGGAGATAACAAGAACTGAGTCCTGGAAGGTGAAAGAAGGAAGGCATTCCACCAAGTCAAAGATGGGAGAAAGGAGACACTAAGTCCTTCATGGAGGGAGGAATGCGATAGAAGATAATGAATCCATCAAGTGGAAATGAGGACATTGGAAGAACTGACACCTCCATGGAGAGCAGAAGGTTAGAGAAGAAACGGAATCCAATATGATGAAAATGGGTGATGGGAATAGCTGAGTTATTGACGTCTTCTTCTATCTTGTATCCTTTACTTCATTTCAACTCTCTTTCTCCTTGGGAGCATTTCCTGTCTCCTCCTTTTCCACTTGGTGGATCGCAGTCCTCCTATCTTCTTCCACTCTTCTCAGATTACTATTTACTTTCCTTGTCCAAAGAGGATTGAATTTCTTCCTTCTTTCTTTCCTGTTTCCTTGGTGTCCTAATATCTTCATATAACCTCTCTCTTTGTGTGCTGGTTTCCATTCCTTACATCACCTTCATTCTCCAAGGAGAACTCAGTTCTTCATATTTACATCCATTGTCATGGTCGATTTAGCAGGCTCCCGTGGTGGAGTGGTTAGGACCTCATGCTCCTGGGTTCGAATCCTAGACTGGGCATGGATGTTTTTGATTGTCCATTCATAAATTTAACCACATCATCGCTCATTCCCATTTTCGCAAATTAGCCAAAAGGCACAAAAGGAGAAGTAAAATAAAGCAAATCAATCAATCATGGTCGATTTACTTTCTCCCATCTCCTTTACACTTCTAGGAGGACACACTACTTCTTCCTCTTTTCTTCCACTATAATTGGTGGATTTACTTCAGTGCATCTCTCTATTTCTCCTTGCAGGACTAAATTTTCCATATCTCGCCCTTCCTTCTCCATTCTGGAATCTCTTCCTCCTATCTCATTCATTTCTTCTGCTTGGAGGAAGTTTTTCTTACACAGTTTTTCCTGTCCTCTCTCTTACACTTGGGGATTTCCTTTTTTCTGTCACCAACCATAATCACTCTAAAATTTGATGGATTCCTTTTCTTCATTTAACTTCCATTAGCACTGAAGGAATGGGATCTTCCCCCTCCCTGCATCTGGTGTACTCTCTTCTTCCTCTTATCTCTCATTCCTTTTGGATGATGACACAGTTTTTCCTATCTATCTTCTTCCTCTTAGGAGATGATGGAATGGTAGAAGGCAATCCACCAAGGGATAATGGGGAGATGAAGAGATAGCAAAAACTGAATTCCTAGATTAACAGAAGGATGTATGATTGATTGATTGATTGAGTTTGTGCTTTAAGTCCACTTTATGCACAGTAAGGCTAATCGGGACTGGATCCACAGTTCAAAGTGGGATCTGAACCACAATGCGCCTCCACTGGATATCGAACCCAGTACCGCTTGCTTACAAGCCGACGATGCTATTACTGCAATGTCGGGGAGGCCCCAGAAGGATGTATGAGGAAGGTATATCACCAAGAAGAAGAGTAAGAAATATGAAGAATTAAACCCTTCAAGGAGAAGGGGTAGATATGAAATGAAAAGAATAAAGCAGGGAAAAGAAATGGAGACAAGGAAAACTTATTATTCCAAGGAGAAGAAAGTGAAATGTTTAAGCAAAAACAAGGGAATGATGATAGTAAGAACGGAATCCTTCAATGAGAAGGGAAGGAGTTGAGAAGAACCAATGTCACGAAATGGAAGATGGTGGATATGAAGAATGGAATTTTGACAGGAGGAGAGCAATTTACCAAGTAAATTATAGGAGACATGAAGAATCAAATCCTAAATGTAGAATGAAAGCTGAGAGGTGGAATGAAATCGGAGAAGTGGTAGAGAGCGGGCTGATTGAAAGAACTGAGTCCTTCATGGACAATGGAAGAGGAGATAGGAAGAAGAACCCACCAAGTAATTTATAGGAGATATGACGAATCGAATCCTAATTAAAAATGAAAGCTGAGAGGTGTAATGAAAGCTAAGAGGTGGAATAAAATCAGAGAAGTGGCAGAGGCCTGATTGAAAGACCTGAATCCTTCACGGGCAATGGAAGAGGAGAGGAGAAGAAGAACCCACCAAGTAATTTATAGGAGATATGAAGAATCGAATCCTAAATGAAGAATGAAAGCTTAGTCGTGGAACGAAATCAGAGAAGTGGTAGAGGCCTGATTCAATGAACTGAGTCCTTCATGGACAATGGAAGAGGGGATGGAGAAAGTAATGCACCAAGTGAAAGAGAAGAGATAGGAGGAAGTGATTTCTCATAGAGAAAGGAAGGTGAGAGGACGAAAGAATTTACCAAGTGCATGAGAACAGATTAGGGGATACGAATACTGCATGGAAAAAGTAATGTGAGAGAAGAAAAAATCGACCAAATTAAAGACGAGATTTTACAAGAATTGAACCCCTAATAGAGAATGAACATGAATAGAGGATGAATGAGATCCATCTATTTGAAATATGGAGTTGGAAAGAACTGATTCTTTCATGTGAAAGGAGGAAAGATATCCACCAAGTGGAAGAGGGGAATAGAAAGAACTGAATCCTCTATTGAGAATGTAAGGTTATAGAACAAAGAGAATTTCGCCAAGGAGAGAAATCATGAGAAAGGGAGACTGAAGTGCTGCAGGACTAAGTAGAGAGATGAAATGTAGTAAATTGACCATGGACAGTCGAAGGATATAAATAGGACTAAGTCCTCCATGGAAAACGGAGGGCATTTTACAGTAGAAAGAGAGGGATATATGAGGTGAGTACCCAAGGAGAAGGCAGAGAAATAACAGGAAATAAACCACTAATGCAAGGGTAGAACATAAGAATTACTGAGCTATCCAAGGGCAATAGAAGAAGATAGAAGATAATGAAAGAAAGAAAAGCACAAATGGCAATGAAAGGAAAACTAACTTCTCAGCAGAAGGAAGGGGATCGGAAGTTCAACCAGGGACTAGGAAAGGCTGTAGGAAGAACTGAGTCCAATGAGTACAACAGAAGAAAGTATTAAGAGAGGATTCCACCAAGAAGAAGAGCAAATATAGGATGAATGGAATTCTTCAAGGAGAGTTGGGATGAAGTAAATCAACATGGAAAATGGAAGGAGAGACGAAAATCGGAATCCTTCCTGAAGAAGAATGAAGGTCGGAGGAGGTCAATCCATCGACAAGAGTACGGTACAAGTAGATGAGACTCCTGCGCAGAGATGAGAAGATGATACGAGTGGGGAATTGCACTTTGGGGAATAGTGGAATTTGGGATGAAATTAGTCCTCCAAGAAAATTGAAAGAGATGGTAGGAAGTGAATCTACCAAAGAAAATGTAAGAATGGGAGAAGTACTGTGTCCCCCCATGAGAAGAAAGGAAATAGGTGGAAGTAAATCAATCAAAGACAAGGCAAGGCTTTGTAATTAACTGTATCCTGCAAGGAGAATAAATGGGGATAGGAATAATTAAATCCATCAAGTTGAAGGAATAGAGATAGGACTTAGTGAGACTTTCAATGAGATGTTAAGGGAAAACGAGAATTGATTCTTTGAGTCATCCAAGAAAGGGGTCGGACATTTTGCTGCTTGAGATCATGGTGCCATATTAGTCGGTGCCATGGCGTTTTGGTGTCAGATGATATTAGTGCAATATATCTTTATGCCTTTTTGTAGCACTTTTCTCTTTTGCACACCCTTTCAGCTCTAACCCCTGATTGCCATTCCAACAATAGGCAAATAAAACACTTGATAGTAGCAAGTATTTGTAATATAATTAAGTCTTGTTTCCATATTAGAAACACTAAATTGCTGACCAAGGCAGTTTATTAAGATAAAAAAAACTCTTAACAGGTAACGTTTCAACCCTGTGTCAGGGTCTTCCTCAGACAAAGAACTAAACTAAAATGATGAAATATGCTACACACAGAAATATTACATACACATAGCAGGGTCACTAGCCACACAACAACAAATCAAGTTGACAGTCCTTATCTAGGAAGATTTCTCCAAAGGAATTAAACATATCACCTCTTGACAGCTGACTAATGGATCTACTACACTGACAGCTGATTGACAGGTCAAGATTAGCAAGAGTCTGGAACCACCTGTTTACCAGTCACCCATCCTGTCTTTTTGGATACATATGAATACCTCCTCCTCTGGTCTCCTTATTTTCTCTTCTTTCTTGAACTTTCTCTAACACACTCAGCCATTCCTTGTTTATTTTGAGTCCTCCATTCCAATTCATGATGAAACGTTACCTGTTAAGTGTTTTTTATCTTAATAAACTGCCTTGGTTAGCAACTTAGTGTTTTCAAGTATTTGTGTTAAAATTTCAGTCATTTGGGCTTTCAATTTTAGAATTTAGTTTCTTTAATGTACTTAAATTAAAATAGCGCAAAAATCATAATTTTATTGCTCACAGCTATTGCCCAAATGTTGTTTTTCGAGATTTCCAAAATGGCGAATATTTTCCAAAATATGGATTTTTGGTGATTTTTCCCATGAGGTACCAGAGGGGCCAGAAGGAATGTAAGAATGAAATACCAATTAGCTTTCCAAATTTTTCCACCTCGAGTCATATTAAGATGAAACATTCCTATGCTAGCTTTCTTCTAATAGTTTCAATAGGTGTGGGATACACATATCACCTCAATTTCAGCCAAATTCAATTTTCTTTTAGTCTGGAAGAGAGTAGGAGGAAGAAAGTCTACAAAGGGGATGAGGGGAGAGAGGAAGGACTGAGTCGCCCAAAAATAATGGAAGGAGAAAAGACGAAAGGAACCCACAAGATCAAAAAATGTTGATAGGAAGAACTCAATGGAGAATGGAAAGTGAGAAGGCGGAATGGAATACGCGAAGCAGAAGAATGAAGGGTGAGAAAAGAAAGGAATCCACCAAATGGAAGAGAGGATAAGGAATGAACTAAGCCCTTCTAGGAAAATGCAATGAGGTAGATGAGAGGGAATTCACCACAGCAAAGAAGGTTGGTTGGCTGATTTGGTTTTAAGTCCACTTTATGCACAGTAAGGCTAATTGGGACTGGACCTATAGTTTAAAGTGGGATCCGAACCACTATGTGCCTCCATCGGGTATCGAACCTGGAACCCCTTACACAGCAAAGAAGGGATACAGGAAGAACTGAGTCCCGTGGGGCAAAGGAAGCAGGAAGTAAATCCACCAAAGGCAATAGAAGGTTATTGGAAGGAATGAGTCCTTCAAGGAGAATGAAGGAAGGGAAATATCACTGGAAAACATGAAACTGAGGCTTGCAAGGGGAAGGAAGGGAAATATCACTGGAAAACGTGGAACTGAGGCTTGCAAGGGGAAGGAAGGGAGATGAAATTAGTCACCAATGATAAGGGATAGATATAGGAAAAACTGAGTTCTCCAAGGAATATTGAAGATAAGAGGAGGAAGGGAATCCAACAGGGAAATGAGTTAAAATTAGAAAGAACTGTATCAACCAAGGAAACAGAAAGAATATAGCAGAAATACAATCATGTTGGAAAAAGTAAGATATAAGAAGAACTGCATCATGCAAGAAGAAGAGAGAGACATGAGAGGAATTAAATGCACATAGGAGAAGGAAATGATTTGTCCAAGGTGAAGTGAGTGATATATGGGGAAGTAAATCCACAAAAAAGAAGAATTTGATGCTTGAAAAACTTAATCATCCAAGGATAGCTTCAAGATGATGGGAAGGAGATAGGAAGAACTGTGTCTTCCAAGCACAAGGGAAAGAGATAGGAGTAATGCATGTAGTCTGTTTAGTATTTTTATTAGTCAGAATTTTGCCAGTTTTAGCGATGATGAGAATTAGTGATGATGATGGAGAGACATTCATAAAGAACAGCCAACCACACGCTCTGACTCAAACTTGAGAACTTCGATGAAAATCTTAAATCTATCACTTAATGTACTTGGCTATTGAGGTGCTGATGGTCAGGGAAGAGAGGGGAGATTTTGAAGATGGTTAATGTTTTATCTATTTCATTTGTACTGAGTTCTCCAACAAGAATGGGAGGAGATTTGCGGAAGCATATCCACCAATGATAGGGGCAAATATAAATATCTGAGTTGAGAAAGAGAGGAATAGGAGAAAATAAATCCATCAAGGAGAAGGGAGGAAGAGAGGAGAAAGCACAAAAGAAAAGGAAAAAGTAAATTAGGAAACAAAGAGTAAAAATATTACTTCTTATTTCCATCTTGCCTCAGTGGATGGACGGTAACTGTTTAGTTAATTCAAGATCTGGTGCACTGTGTTTCTTCCACTTCCTCCAAGGTCAATAGATACTCTATAACAATGATGCAGAAGTGTAATATGAAGCAGAAATTACTAATTTATTGATCATGCAGAATACATTTATAAAATATATTTTACTTTCAGTTTTAATTTATTGAGCACCCAAACCTTCAGAACCTTATTAGGCAACTAACAATCAAACAGGAACATGCAGTATGAGTGCCACCCATCAATATTCACTGTAAAATTTCACTATTGTGAACTACTATACTTGTGACTGACCCAAAGATGTTCATTTATTTCATTTATTATGTTATGTTTAATTTTGTGCTTAATACGCACGATGATATATCTATGTTATCAATTTCTGTTTTGTTATATTTTGGAAAACGTTGTTGCATTAATATGATGTATAATTATAATCACATTCTTCATAATGTAAAATTACAATGTATACATTTCTATATACATTTTTGACCATAGCAACGAAAATAAACAAAACACAATTGATCAATAAGTGAAAAAAAAATATATGGAAATTTTAATTAGTGAAGTCCGAGTTTCATTGAAGTTATCAAAATCCTAATTCCTATTTCGTAAAGTGAATACTATGATGCTTCATTGCAAGTTCAAGTAAAAGGCTTGCTTCATACTATACTGCACATGAGTGCTTTTGTGTAGCTGAATGTTATTTCGTTGTCTTTGTTCTAAGCTTAACTGTGTTGTCCTGTTGCACTTCATTGCCACATAAAATTACAAAACTAAAGTCTCTTGCATGCTTGGTTGACAGTTGTGCTTTGGTTGTTACAATGCAAACGGACTATGAACCAGACTAAGTAATCAGTGTTACTACAGAGATGAAGATTCAACACGACCATTCTGCTTGTGTTCTCGTAAGCAAACAGACCGGACCGCAAAAGTTCAAAGTGACTTTGAAATACTGGACGTAGAAGAGTTGTAGTGTCGTACACACTGTGTTCTACTAACGTGTTTCTGTATCTTCTGTTACCGTGGTTCTGTTTGTGTGTATGAATTGGTGGTTAAAGTGTTTGTAATGACGAGAAAAATGAATGGTGATAGAAGGGCACATTCTGGCGCAGACAAAGTGGAAATTATATTTCTTTTCAGTGAATGTGGAAGAAACTACCGTGTCACTGCTAGGCAATTTAACGAATTGTATCCCCAACACCCTAGTATTGACCATAGGTATGTTTCAGACCTTGTGAAAAGAAGCATCAATGTCAGACGGAGACCAGGATGTCCTCACATCGATGAGGCAACAGTGTTGGAAGTTAAAGGATGCATGCTGAAACGTCTCTCAGACAAATAGAAGAAGCAAGTAACATTCAACGGAGTTCTATCAGTAAGGTGTTAAAATTACACAAATTTCATCCTTACAAAATGCAGATAAAGCAAGGGCTAGGAAATGATGATTTTTAATAGACAAATTGAGTTTTCCAAAATTATGTGCGACAGGATTGGTAACAATGAGAACTTCTTACACAACATCTGTTTCAGTGACAAAAGTTCTTTTTTCCTAAATGGCTGTGTTCATAAACACAATGTTCGATTTGATTTGATTTGTTGTTTTAAGTCCACTTTATGCACAGTAAGGCTAATTGGGACTGGACCTACAGTTTAAAGTGGGATCCGAACCACTTGTGCCTCCACCGGGTATCGAACCCATGACCCCTTGATTACAAGGCAAAGACGCTACCACTGCGCCATCGGGGAGGCCACAATGTTCGAGTATGTACAGATGTTAATCCCCATGTTGTGAGGGAAGGCCATACGCAAAGACCTGAGAAGGTTAATGTGTGGACAGGTATTTTAGGACACAACAGAATTGGACCCCTATTTCTTAATGGCAATTTAAACGGTAATCGGTACCTGCAAATTCTACATGACACAGTGGATACCTTGGTAATGGACCTTATTGAAAACTGAGTCGAAGTCAATGGTGAGCCTGAATTTGATGTGGACAATATCATTTTTCAGCAAGATGGATGTCCTGCACACTACACACTAGACACTATGTGAGTACTTGAACGAACATTATCCCAATAGGTGGATAGGCCATCGTGGTACCATCGAATGTTCTGCGAGATCACCTGATTTGTCTCCAGACGATTTTTTACTTTGGGGACACCTTAAATCTGTTGTGTACAAAACAGAACCTAGTAGTCTTGCTGATCTGCAACAAAAAATAATAGCAACCTGTAGAGCCATTTCAGCAGACACATTCAGGAAAGTGTGACGTGCAATTCATACTTGTCTGTTCTACTGCCAAGAAGTGAATGGGGCTCATTTCGAACATCTTCTGTAAATAGTAGGTAAGCTCAGTTTGACTTTTAGTGGAGTATGTGTTGTAACATTTTGTAACCCCCTCCCCCCATTTGCCTTCAGTTGACATTGTACATGTAACTATGTGTCTCCTTCACCATTTGACTTGAGTTGCGATTGTGCATGTCAATCCTTGTCCCCCTGGTAGAAATCTCAACGGGTGCGATGATATGCGGTTTTGTGTACGGACGCTTGCCATCTCTTGGGGGAGTGGGGGGAGGGTGTACATATTTGTAGACACTGCTAGGATATCTCCGAATCATGCTACAGTGTAGGAACATTTTTCCAGCTCCCATTGCTGTCTAGGATTACTACTGTAGGAATTGGAGTCCTATCCAATGCTGGTCATTTTCCACATTTGATTTCACGCCATTGTCAATTGGAGGTATGTAGAGACCCCGAATTTGCTGTATTATTGTTGTTATGATAAGTCCTTTCAAGAGACATATTCTTCGATCCCCCTTGCTATTTGAAAAAAATGAGTCAACCCCAGCCTACCCCCTTGTAGAAATGGTTGGCCTCAAAACGTTTCCCACTGAACATCATGGAATACGTGTTTCTCCATTTCTTCCTATTTACAGCAGTTCTCACAATACCCAGGATGGGGTGAGACTTTACAACACCCTGTATATTACAATAAATATATTTAAAACTTTAATCTGAGACCTAGAGAGACTGAAATAAGAATGTTTAAAGTTTGTTAGGTATAAATTTTAATATTCTCACTGCTTCAAAGCTTACATATGTTTATCAAATACTAAGTGTGCCCTCTTACTCCACTTTACTCTATTAGTGCATCAAAGTAATCAGTGTATATTATTAGGAAACATACCAACTTCATATTTTATTGTTGTAGTATTTTTTGTGTTACCATGAATGTGAGTGATTATACTTCATCTGTCAAAGTGATCTAATTGCTATGCTTGCAATTCTCACCATAAGTGACGCAAACTCTAATGTGCGTACACAATTAATGTGAAACAGGTGATCAGTGAATATTGATTGCTAGTACTTTCACCATAGTACTTTTGGACAAAATCGACTACCATTTGATCAATATGGTCAGGAATTGAAGAAAGAAGCTTTGTTCCTTCACCGCTATATTTTGAGTGGTGCCACTACAAAATGTTCATGTTTTAGACTATGTTTTGTGTCTACAGGTTGAGGACAAAATGACAAGAAAGAAAATGTGCAGGTAAGATAATGCAACATTTCATGAAACAGGAAAAGTAATTGTCAGCATTAAATTTTTGTTAGCATATGTCTTCTTAGTTAGCTTATTTGTCACTATTATGTATCCATTTATTCCAAAAAGTTCATGTTTTAAGTCATGGTAAATACTAGAAAATTTCATCCTCTTTTTGAGTTACAACGTGATGTCATTCATTTTAAAAATGCCAAATTTCTCCCTTCATTTTACACTATTTTGGCATTTTATATGTCCTTGCGCATATAAAATGTAATTTATTTTGTTTCAGTTACCTATAGTGACATTTTCAACCTGAGTAGATTCATTTGGGTTACAATGTGTGGACAATCCCTGTGTTTCTTAGTTTTCAGCTGTATAATTCATCATGACATTCAAGACTACAATTTTTCATTCATTCTGTTCTTTTGAATATAATGTATAACATTGTTTGAAAAAATAATACTTTTCTCATATTATGTAGAAATGTTTGCTGGTTTACCTGTGTGGAGACAGCAAAAATCAGGTGAAGCTAGTGCTGGCTCGGTAGCAAAGTTGGGAGAGGAATGGCACTTTATGCCTGAAACCAGGTTTCAGGATCTGGTTGAGCCTGAATATTTTGCTAAAATTTCTACCTAGTACAACTCCTGTGTGTGCCAAATCATAAAGTAATTTTGCCACATTACTTACTATTACTCCTGTACCATGTCTCTCAACCATAAGTAAAGAAGTATGCACATTATTATACAAGATCGTCTCCAGGATTTTTTCTCAGGTGGGGAAAAGTGAGATTTACACCTTGGCTCTCAGTTAGAGAAATTCAAATTTTAGTTATTATTATTATTTATCAAATCATAAAATTGAAAATGAATTGAAAATACTTTGGCGTTGTTGACAAGTTGAGTCTTGAGTCTACTAAATGGATTTCCCTTGATTTCTTTCTATAAACATCTGTTACTTTGCTGATGAAGAGTTCTTTGGCTTTTTGTATTTTTTCATAATGTGTTGATATTGAACAGATACCACATTCGGGATGGGAAATTTCAAAAATATCCCATCTCAGAAATTTCCTATAGCAGAATTTCTTTTCCATCATGAAATGGTGATTTTTTGAGTCCAAAATGCCGGGGTTATAAAATTTCCCTTTCCAATCCAGTAAAGACCAAATATTTTCAGTCCTGCACACCTGTTTTTTGGCAGTCAATATGATTCTGATGTCTGGTGAAGACATTCTTTTTGTTATTTTGTTGGACATGGTAGCTAATTGCTGTAACATACATGCTGTAAATCACAGAAAATAATATTATTTGTAATAATATTGCTAGATATTTCACCATTCGAATTACATGAACTTTTCTCAGGTATCTGGGGCCCCCTTGTGGGTGCCCATGTTACTGTATACTCGCACAATGTGCAGATGTTAAATTTAAAGGCAAAACAAAAGTTGCCTGTCCAGAATATCATGAACGGAGTTAGATGGCTTAACATAGAAGTTCTTGATTTTGTGAAGACTACTTTCTATATACCTGTCTGCATGTAAATAAAATCTAAGTGTTATAGAAATTCTTACAATTTTTTGGGCAAAAAAAATGTATTTAGATCAGGCACATACAGGAAAAACAACATGTCCCTTACTAATAATATATTATATCTAAAATCCAGTTAACAGAAAATAGCTTGGAAGGGACATCATATTTATACCAGCCTAGGGTGAATATTTCGTAGAGCATTTCCCCAAATAAAGAAGAAAAACTTGTAAAACTAAACATCTCAGAACTACTCTTGTAGGGAGCACTAAAAAGTGGTGTTCAAAGTTAATAGTTGTGAGTCAAAACACACATCTAGCATTACTTCCTGAGGAGTAAGCATTTGATTTTGATTTGATTTTTTTTTATTTAGTGTTACTTTTCAGCCACTTTTGGCTAAATGCAACAATCAGGATGAATGATGATGTTACAAAATTAATGAAGGACATTCACAAAAAACACCTATGCCGAACCCAGGATTCGAACCTGGTAACCCTGGTGTTGTAGTACCCTGTGCTAATCACTCTGCCACAGAGGTTGGCTGCGTACAAAACAATGACAAAAAATGAACGGTTCTTCCACAACCCAAAAGGTAGAAATTTTCAATGCTGATAAATAAATTCAGAATATTTTTTTAAATTGTAGTTTTTTTTGGTCACGTTTGGCCCCTAACATCTATTATTGGGAGAAGCTTAAAACCTGATTTTCTGCTACAGTAAAGTTCTCTAGGGTAGTAAGTTCAGGCTTGAACTGGAACTGTCAAGAGCCTGGTGGGTAATTGTCATCAGCAATGCACTTCCATGAACAATGCCGGTATATATAAGAAAGTTGATTGTAACAGAAATTTGTACAAAAATGTTTAGTATTATAGGGTGTGGGATGGTTTCAAATTTTTTTGATTTTTTCTTGTCTTAAGGCATGACAAAAAATTTGAACTATGCATTTCAAATTGTTTTCTCTGTGCCCTCAATTGGATAAATTACAATGCAATACTGTGCAATATATGTACAATTATTAATTATTACACCATTGAGAAAAATGTTAATGAAATGTTTCATTAGACCCAACATTGTAATGCTAGTGCACATGCTTAAATATAATAGAATTCCAGGATGAAGTTTCATTTTATAATTGAGATTGTTAGCTAATAGTAAACATTTAATCAAAACTATTGTATTTGCATTTCCGATTTGCTTTTTTAAGATTTTGAAAATGTTCCTGCACATATCATTGGCTGTTACTTGATAAATTGTGAGTCACATCATCATTAATAAATAATAACAATATTAAATAATAAGTATTTATGAAGTTGTTATGACTTACCAAAATGGTTGTATTGCCTGTGAAACATGCAAGAAATTTTTTACTAAAAATATTTCTTTCGAAGCTGACATTGAAATGTAGCAATTGAAATGCAAAAAGGTAGTAGCTGAAGGACATTTGGTCTAGCAAACTGAGAGTACAGGTGCAACCAAGAAATATAGTTGAAGTACTGCCTAATTATCTAAGTGATATGGACCTAAAATTCCGTTAAATATTTATTTCCTTCAGGTTTATTTACAATAACGTTGCTACTAAAATAAATAGTTTTCATTAAATATAAGTTTTCATATCCATCCCAATGGTGTATAGTATGGTTAATGATAATAATGTGAAAGAAGAGTAATTTACTTTGTACTAAGTTTTATTAGAAATAATATAATAACTAATTTAACTAAATCAGATAATTTGAAACCTATCATTACAAAGAAATTTTATATATATATATATATATATATATATATATATATATATACCGCGTGAGGCACCTAAAAGTACCACCTGAAATAGCGAAGAAACCAGAAACAGTAGCGATGTGAGGTTTGCGTGAAACAATAATATCAAATGGATCTCGTAAATTGGAGGTATGGGGTGGGTCGAAAAATATCGACAAATGGGGCATCTGGAGCAAATTCATATATTTTTAAATGGAACGATATACAATAACATGCATAATATAAAAGAGCACACGCAGAGAAATACAACACCATTGGTCTCATGCATCTACTGCAAATAGGAACGAAGATATGGCCATGCGAAAATAGGTAAACAAACTAACAAGTGGCCCACTTGACCGTCAGTACCATGGCATGTAAGACTTCTCAGGTGCCTGACAGAACTGCCTTTACGCAGAGCAAGTTTTGATAGCAGGTCCACGAGATCGTGTTAGTTCATAGCAAGCAGTCGTAGTGGTAAGAGCGAAGATTATGGTGTTCACAAACATAGAAAAAGCGGACATGATCCTGATTTATGGGGAATGCCGAAAGAATGCCTCAGAAGCCTACCGTGTGTACGCAGAGAGATATCCGGACAGACGACAGCCATCTCGACGTCTGTTTGGTAAGTTATTTATTAAATTAAGAGACACCGGAAGTGTAACACCATGAGCACGTGTGCGGAACAAGCCAACTACAGGTGAGGCAGGTGCAACAAATGTTCTCGCCGCTGTTGCTGTGAATCCGCACGTTAGCTCCCGTGAAATTGCCAGGGATGCTGGGATGAGCCAGCGAAGTGTATTGTGCATTCTGCACACACACAAGTTTCACCCATATCATATCTCCCTCCATCAGGAACTTCACGGGAATGATTTTGTGGACCGTGTTCGGTTTTGCACATGGATGTTACGACACGACACACCCGATTTGTCACGTATCCTCTTCACTGACGAGGCAACTTTTACCAATCATGGAAATGTCAACCTAAAGAACATGCACTATTGGTCGGTGACAAATCCACATTGGCTTCACCAAGTGGAATGCCAGCGCCCATGGAGTGTGAACGTGTGGTGTGGTATAGTGTGTGAACATTTCATTGGCCCTTTTATTATACAAGGGACACTGAATGCTGACCGATACATACAGTTTTTACAACATGAACTGCCTGTACTATTGGAGGACATACCACTTCAGACAAGGAGGGACATGTGGTACCAACATGACGGGTGCCCAGCTCACAGTGCAAGACGCTCTACAGCTTGTGTGGAAAATACATTTCCAAATCGTTGGATTGGACGTGGAGGGCCTGTCAAATGGCCGGCTCGTTCCCCAGATTTGTCACCGTTAGACTTTTTCCTGTGGGGGAAGCTGAAGGACATTGTCTACCGGGATGTGCCAACAACTCCAGAGGATATGCAACACCGCATTACTGCGACCTGTATGGACATTCCCAACGAGATGCTACATTCTGTGCAACGAACTTTGCATGGGCGCCTCGTTGCCTGTATCGCAGCTGACGGCCACCACTTTGAACACACACTTTGACAGGTTTTCGCTTCTTACGCAGTGGTTCTTCGACATACTCTCATGGTCATTTTCATTATGCTGTAACACTGTCAAATACATGGTGCTGACGATGTCTACTGTATTTTTTCTTCCTTTAACACGTTCTGTCTTCATCTTGTCCAATGGCTTCCGACATCTCATACTTGTACATGCCGTGGTACTGACGGTCAAGTGGGCCACTTGTTAGTTTGTTTACATATTTTCACATGGCCATATCTTCGTTCCTATGTGCAGTAGATGCATGAGACCAACGGCGTTGTGTTTCTCTGCATGTGCTCTTTTATATTATGCATGTTATTGTATATCGTTCCATTAAAAAAAATATGACTTTGCTCCAGATGCCCCATTTGTCGATATTTTTCGACGCACCCCATACCTCCGATTTACGAGCCCCATTTGATATTATTGTTTCCCGCAAATCTCACATCGCTACTGTTTCAAGTTTCTTCGCTATTTCAGGTGGTACTTTTAGGTGCCTCACGCGGTATATACAGGGTGTTTCTAAAGGTCGTTTACAACGCTTGGGGGGTGATTCCTCACATGAAAACAAGCAAGAAGTGTGAGTAACATTTTTACGACTGAGGCTTCGTTTCCGATATAGGAGCCTCGCAAAAGGTGACAAAGTGAACGTCACACTTAACTAGGACGAATACTATCACAGATAGAGGGGCGGTTCCAAGGGAATCATAAAGGAATCGTATGTGCTCAGTCCGGAAGTCACTATGAAGAGTTCACTGCACGCATGCGCAATGGAGTCCTCAAAGGAATTGGGGATTTCCAGCAAGAACAATGCATGGAAAGGGTATGTAACGCAGCAAGAAGGACCGTGACAATGAGAAATGCGTTAAAGACAACACATTCCGACCTCAAACATCAAAACATGAGCACGGAACACAAAATCCGAAAAGTTGAGCACGGTTGCATACCCCAGTTACACGCGAGGAATGAACGAATCATGTCATGTGACATACGAGAGACACATTACTCCACCAGGAGGAGGAAAAGAAAAACACAATATCAGATGATTGCGACAAAGTGTATTTTTACACGCGACAACTACGTATCGTTGTTTTTTCGGTATCTGCACAAATAACGGAGTTGTCCTATGTCGCGCGACTTTTGAATCACCCTGTATATATATATATATATATATATATATATATATATATATATATATATATATATATATTATATTACTTCTGTACTAAAAAAATCCTAAACTTTGATTTTTGTTCTAAATCGAATATCTATTATGGCCTTAAATTTCAGTCACTTCCATTAGACATGTTGCAAAAAGGCACAGAACATAAAATAATGCTTGAAATGTACTGAAAACAATGTTGTTTACCACAGCTATCTATCATTCTATCATTTTCTTAACTGAGTTATCATAATTATCACAACTGTCTGCTAAGGCCAAAAATAATCAAAGTCGTGAAACAAAAATATGGCCACCATTCTTAAACAAAGTCAAGTTTTAGGAAAATAATGCCTGCTTTGAACTACCCTTGCATATGTGTTAGAACAACAAAAGAATTGACTGAACCATATGCATTCTGGACAAATATTCTGCTCATAGTATAATTTCTGTAAACTAAAAGTGGATTAATATGATAGTAACATTTATTCAACATTTTAAGAAATATTATGTGTACTCATATTAATGGTATATATAGCTGAATGGCAGTGGAAAATTGGTTCATACACCCTATACTGTAACATGTGTTATTTTCATTACAAAAAATATTACGTTTCTGATTTTTTAATATTATACTGTATTTGACATGTATTGATTATGCTGTGTAACAATTTTCATTGTGGTAAAACCTGGGACTCTCTGTCGAACAATTACCTGAAGTGGAGTGTCTATATCATCACAAAATATTACTTTATTTAAAGATTTTTCTACTTTCTGAGTAGGTAGGATTGGTAATATTATCATTTTCTGTTAGGACTGTCCTTCTTCTCTCCAACAATACCTAAAAACATCACAATACTTCACATAGTTTCCGAGATATGAAATGTTTTGTGTCACATAATACGCTCGTTCGTTCACCCAATATCTGAAACTCTTCAAATTTTCAAAAATTCGTAACTTTCGACATATTACTTGGACAAGTCTAATATTACATATTTGTCATATTGGACCAAGTATTTACTAGTTTCAAAAATTGAAACAAATCCATGAGTATGAAGCAACATTTTGTCTTTAAATTGGCTGATTTCACGTTGAATGACCCTAATATAATAACATGAGGTACAAGGCGAAAGTTCAGGAAGTCTCGAGGTAGCAGTGAAAAACCTGCCTATTGAGTCAGAACACAATGAATGAAATAATTAATGAGTTTTGTTTATGAGCATCCACATTAAACATTAAAAAATATGTTGTGCCACATTACATGTTTTCAAGATTGTACTAGGATTGAAGAATTACACAAAAAGAATATTAAATTTCTACAACATTTTGCATATAGTGGTAATGGGGAATGAGAAAAATTACACACCACAACAGGGCAGGCCCAGGAGAACTTTCAAAGTTGTTTACATCATCCTCCAATATCATCCTTGGTATAAGTAAAGACTTGACCTATCGAGAAAAATATTCAGTTTTCGATCCTGTTTCTTCCTCACAATATATGTTCATTCCTTCATGGAATGCAGACCTTTTGCATAATAACAACCCACTGGCATGTGAGGCACTTAATACAACACAGTGACTACCCCAAATTTCGACGATGACGACTACAATCAGGCACATATATATATTGTTTACATTATTGTTATGACAGTTTCCTTGGAAACTAAGCATAAATATTACACATGGATTAAATTTTTCCGGATGAGCCAATAGAGAGCTTCGACCTGATTACATTGAGTGTAAATTCACTTCTGTATCTTCTAGAGTAAAGGAGATATGAGAGTTTGCAATTTTATATAATGTTTTTGTAAAACGTGATGCCTTAGGATGTATTACACTGTTTCAACAATGAAAGTGGTTATTTCAAATCTCCACGACGACGACTACAATCATGCACAAATAGATTGTTTACTTTATTGTTATGACAGTTTCCATGGAAACTAATCATGAATATTACACATGGATTAAATTTTTCCGGATGAGCCAATAGAGAGCTTCGACCTGATTACATTGAGTGTGAAATCACTATTGTATCTTCTATAGTAACGGATATATGAGAGTTTGAAATTTTCTATAATGTTTTTGTAAAACGTCATGGATTAAGATGTATTACACTGTTTCAACAATCAAAGTGGTTATTTCAAATCTCCACGACGACGACTACAATCAAGCACAAATAGATTGTTTACTTTATTGTTATGAAATTTCCATGGAAACTAAGTATGAATATTACACTTGGATTACATTTTTCCCGATGAGCCAATAGAGAGCTTCGACCTGATTACATTGAGTGTAAAATCATCTCTGTATCTTCTATAGTAACGGAGATATGAGATTTTGAAATTTTATATAATGTTTTTTGTAAAACGTGAAGCCTTAGGATGTATCACACTGTTTCAACAATCAAAGTGGTTATTTCAAATCTCCACGACGACGACTACAATCAAGCACAAATAGATTGTTTACTTTATTGTTATGAAATTTCCATGGAAACTAAGTATGAATATTACACTTGGATTACATTTTTCCTGATGAGCCAATAGAGAGCTTCGACCTGATTACATTGAGTGTAAAATCTCTTCTGTATCTTCTATAGTAACGGAGATATGAGAGTTTGAAATTTTCTATAATGTTTTTATAAAACGTGATGCCATAGGATGAATGACACTGATTCAACAATCAAAGTAGTTATTTCAAATCTCCACGACGACGACTACAATCAAGCACAAATAGATTGTTTACTTTATTGTTATGAAATTTCCATGGAAACTAAGTATGAATATTACACTTGGATTACATTTTTCCCGATGAGCCAATAGAGAGCTTCGACCTGATTACATTGAGTGTAAAATCACTTCAGTATCTTCTATATTAACGGAGATATGAGAGTTTGAAATTTTATATAATGTTTTTGTAAAACGTGATGCCTTAGGATGTATTACACTTTTTAAACAATGAAAGTGCTTATTTCAAATCTCCACGACGACGATTACAATCATGCACAAATAGATTGTTTACTTTATTGTTATGACAGTTTCCATGGAAAATAAACATGAATATTACACATGGATTAAAATTTTCCGGATGAGCCAATAAAGAGCTTTGACCTGATTACATTGAGTGTAAAATCATCTCTCTATCTTCTATAGTAACGGAGATATGAGAATTTGAAATTTTATATAATGTTTTTTTTTTAAACCTTAAGCCTTAGGATGTATCACACTGTTTCAACAATCAAAGTGGTTATTTCACATCTCCACGACGACGACTACAACCAAGCACAAATAGATTGTTTACTTTATTGATATGACAGTATCCATGAAAACTAAGTATGAATATAACACCTGGATTACATTTTTCCGGATGAGCCAATAGAGAGCTTGGACCTGATTACATTGAGTGTAAAATCATCTCTGTACCTTCTATAGTAACTGAGATATGAGAATTTGAAAAATTATATAGTGTTTTTGTAAAACGTGATGCCTTAGGTTGTATCACACTGTTTCAACAATCAAAGTGGTCATTCCAAATCTCCACGACGACGACTACAATCATGCACAAATAGATTGTTTACTTTATTGTTATGACAACTTCCATGTAAAATAAGCATGAATATTACACATGGATAAAAGTTTTCCGTATGAGCCAATAGAGAGCTTCGACCTGAATTACATTGAGTGTAAAATCACTTCTGTATCTTCTATTGTAACGGAGATGTGAGAGTTTGAAATTTTCTATTATGTTTTTGTAAAATGTGATGCCTTAGGATGCATTACACTGTTTCAACAATCAAAGTGGTTTTTCCAATTCTCCACGACGACGACTACAATCATGCACAAATAGATTGTTTACTTTATTGTTATGACAGTTTCCATGGAAACTAAGCATGAATATTACACAGGGATTAAAATTTTCCAGATGAGCCAATAGAGAGCTTCGACTTGATTACATTGAGTGTAAAATCACTTCTGTATCTTCTATATTAACGGAGATATGAGAGTTTGAAATTTTATATAATGTTTTTGTAAGACGTGATGCCTTAGGATGTATTACACTGTTTAAACAATGAAAGTGCTTATTTCAAATCTCCACGACGACGATTACAATCATGCACAAATAGATTGTTTACTTTATTGTTATGACAGTTTCCATGGAAAATAAACATGAATATTACACATGGATTAAAATTTTCCGGATGAGCCAATAAAGAGCTTCGACCTGATTACATTGAGTGTAAAATCATCTCTCTATGTTCTATAGTAACGGAGATATGAGAATTTGAAATTTTATATAATGTTTTTTTTTTAAACCTTAAGCCTTTGGATGTATCACACTGTTTCAACAATCAAAGTGGTTATTTCAAATCTCCACGACGACGACTACAACCAAGCACAAATAGATTGTTTATTTTATTGTTATGACAGTTTCCATGAAAACTAAGTATGAATATAACACTTGGATTACATTTTTCCGGATGAGCCAATAGAGAGCTTCGACCTGATTACATTGAGTGTAAAATCATCTCTGTATCTTCTATAGTAACTGAGATATGAAAATTTGAAATTTTATATATTGTTTTTGTAAAACGTGATGCCTTAGGTTTTATCACACTGTTTCAACAGTCAAAGTGGTCATTCCAAATCTCCACGACGACGACTACAATCATGCACAAATAGATTGTTTACTTTATTGTTATGACAACTTCCATAGTAGGTGTAATGGACCGCCTGTGAAACCGAAAATGGGGCTCGGTGGGGCTCGCCTTAATGGATTTCTCTTGTAAGGCATGAGCCCCATTTTCTCGCAGTGTTGCCAACTCCTCACTCGAAAAAAAATCACCAAGGTTTTTTTTGGTCTAACCTAACCTAAAGCAAGGAGCTGGCAATCTTGCTTGAGGCTTCTTAATGGTTTGCTCTTGTAAGGCATAAGCCTTATTTTCTCGCAGTGTTGCCAACATTTTACTCGAAAAAAATCACCAAGGTTTTTTTTTCGGTCTAACCACCTAAAGCAAGGAGCTGGCAACTTTGCTTGAGGCTTGCCTTACAGTGCATAAAGCAAGGTTGCCAACCTACTGCTTTTGCCATAACTTTTTACAAAAAAAAAGAGAGAGGAGAGAAAGAGAGGGAAGAGATAAACAACCGACAGCCTACCTACAACTTTTTTTGGTCTAACCTAACCTAAAGCAAGGAGCTGGCAACTTTGCTTGAGGCTTGGCTTACAGTACATAAAGCAATTTTTGCCAACCTACATATACTGGGCAAGGAGAGCTGGTACTGCCGTAAAAGAGAGAGATGGGCGGATGGCAACACAGTATGTGTGTGCGCGTGTGTGTATAATATGTAGCATTATTAACTAGAGTGTGTTGGCAAACCACCTGCAACTAAAAAATAGAGATGCCGACGTTGCTGTAAGATAAAGAGAGAGAGACCTACGGCTGGCAGCAGTAATAAGCGAATGCGCCATATCGTAATTTTCCAACTCCGTATATCGTGATTTTTGTAAACCTCTCTCGGGGGAACGATGTGCCACACACACGCACACACACACACGCGCGCGCGCGCTTGTATTCTTAAATAACTAACAAGAACAATGAATCTTTTTGGCTTCCGCAAACAGATCAATATGGAGACTGCACCGCCAAATTTCAATAACCTCTTACCTTCCGTGTTATCTAAACTCAATGGTTTACTGATCGTTCACCTCAACAGCATTTGGACGAAACTGAATGACCATGTGGGCAAGATGTTTTATGTTTTTAATAACAATTTACATTTCTACGAAATTCCGATCGACGGGAAACTTCAAATCACCGTGAATCCGGTGAACGCAGGCGAAATCAAAATTTCTACCGGCAAGAATATTTTTCGAATCAAGCACGACAAGATGCTTTCTAACATTACGTACGATGTTTCCACAGGAGATTACCTGTACGTGGAACTCCTCGGAGATTACGACAAACTTATTCCTCTCTTCGTAGAATTACGAATCGTCTATCCTATTATAAATAACCGTTAACCAAAAATGCCTAACGACATTTTCGGCAACACCAAGCGTGTAGACCATGCAGAAGAGATTCTCATGTTGGACATTCGAGTTAAGAAGTTGAGGACCGATTTGATCGCTTTGCAGGAGACCTTAAACAAAAGTTTAGAGTCGGAAATCGCCACGCTCCAAACGCAATGTCTCGACCCCATTCTGAAAATCGATTCCGAACTGAAGACGCTGATAAAAAATTATGTCGACGTACTTTCTTACGACAGCGTTCAAAATATACAGTTGAGCGTGGATTCGCTTCAAAATGATTTGGCCAAATTACAGCAATTTCAATCGAAAAATGAAGATTTGGAAAAATTGAAACTCGAAATCGAAGAACGAACTTCCGCAATAGAAAAGAATTTCTCCGAACTTCAAACCGTCGTGAACGATATAGACGCAGAACGCTTGCATGTCGTCGTTTCCAAATTACAAGAAGAATTCACCAGCACGTTGGAAGAAATTAAATCCAAGTTGCAGACTTTGGAAGATACAATGACGAACCTACCATCGTCAGACGAACTGCAGGTCATCGGTAAAAGCGTCGCGAACATAAAAATTCAATTGGAGGCGTATCGAGATTTCGAACACATTCAAACCACCATCGCTACGCTTCAGGCGTCTCTGGAATTGATCAACGAAGAAATTAAAAATATTCACGCTGAAGCGAGAGCGTTGACGAGCATTCAAGACACGTTGAGCACGGTTCAGCGGAAGATCGAATATTTAGAAAATTTGAACGTCGAAACGAATCTCGCTCATTTTCATCACGTACTCGACAACATACAGGGTGACTTGGAATCGTTACGGACGAGCGTGCCTTCGAGCGAAGATTTGGAAAAATTGAAAACGGCGGTGACGGCACTATCCGATTCGAGCGACATCAAAAGTTCGTTGAGCGATCTCGAGAGTAGGGTGGCCAATCTCCCCACCTCCAAAGAATTGCACGCTTTGAAAAGAAACATATCTCGAATGCTGAAACGACTAGAAACGGAAACGGCGAACGTGGAACAGATTCGAGACGAAATTAGTTCGCTGGTGTCGACGCTGCCCACTTCGCAGAGCGTCGCCGACCTTCACACGCAGTTTACAGAGATGCGAAGCATCGTGAACGATCTTACCGAGAAGAGCTCGAAATTGAATCAAGTCGAGAACCTTCAGAACATCGTCGTCAACGTCAGAGATCAAGTTGGAGTGCTGGAATCCACGCAGGAATCGACGCTGGCCTCTTTCGGTGCCAAGTTGCAAGAACTCAACGAAAACTACAAGCAGTTGAACGTGGAAGTGAAAATCAAACCGTCGTTTTCTACCGTAACGGATACCATCATCGAGCATTTGCTGCCCATCGAAAATAAACTCGGACAAGTTCACAGTAATCTCGTCACCTTCGACACTAAATTCGCCAAATTGTTCACCTTGCAAGCCATCGAAATCAACAGCGTTCCCAATCAACAGAGAATCTCCACGTTCGTCGAAGGTAACAAACTGTACATGCTGCATCCTTATCATCCGTACTACAAGTTTCTCCTCGATGGGACAATTCAGATAAACGAATTTTCGTACTGGTCTCACGGCAGAAAAGCTAGCGTTCCCACCATGACCTTAATATCGAATCGTGGTGTCCAGAAAGCGGGAAACATTCCTCTGGCACGTTGGAACGAAACGCGCAACACATATGAAATACACGAAGACGAAGATCTCACCGTTTTCGACGTGAGTGCCGGCGATAAGCTGATCATTCAAAACACGAGCGAGGTGCCACCCTCTTTGAATCCCATCACGCTGGTGCTTCTCTTGAAACGTAATCTCTAAACAAAAAAATGTCTAGGCAAGCCATCGTCGAAGAATTGCATAAACCTGCACGCCGCAACTACGAACGTTTGGCTGTGGTAACCAAGGGCATCGACGACCTCTGGCAAAGCGACCTCGTTGAGATGAGTAGCGGCAATTTGAAAAACGTACATAAATGGAACAAGGGCAACAAGTACCTTCTCACCGTCATAGACACGTTTTCGAAATTCGCATGGGCTCTACCTTTGAAGGCGAAAACGGGATCGTGCGTCGCGGAAGCATTCAAATTAATTTTTCGCGAAAGCGACAGACGACCTCGGTTTTTGCAAACGGACAACGGTAAAGAATTTTCCAAAAGTTTATTAAAAAACATGGCATTCGACATTATTCGACCTTCAGTCACATCAAAGCCAGCATCGTGGAAAGATTCAATCGAACCTTGAAAACACACATGTGGAAACGATTCACGCTTCGGGGAAATTACAAATGGGTCGACATCCTGCCGGAACTCGTCGACACCTATAATGATACGGTACACAGAACGATAGGCATGAAGCCAGCTGACGTTACGAAATCTGACGAGCAGCGTTTGATTTCTACAGTTTACTGTCCAAAGTACACATCCACGACAAAAAAAAGCTAAATACTAAATTGGAGACCGGGTGAGGATCAGCAAATTCAAACGCACCTTCGAGAAGGGATTCACAAAAAATTGGAGCACGGAACTCTTTACGGTGGTTCGAGTTTTACCCGGAAACCGACACACGTATATAATAAAAGATAGTAGCGGCGAGATTTTGAAAGGAAGATTTTACGAAGAGGAACTCTCTAAAACGAAACACCCCGACACGTACCTCATCGAGAAAATATTGCGTAGGAAAGGTGACAAACTGTTTGTCAAATGGCTGGGACTTCCGGAAAAGAGTTGGATCGACGCGAACGAAGTGATCTTGTGAGTACGTGGAACGTGGTGAAGCGTCTACCGGATCCGGAAAGTCAAACGAAGAAAAAGAACGGTGAGTACTTCCCGACAGCATCCGCTGTCTGATCGTAGGTCCTTCGGGGTGTGGGAAAACGACACTACTCGTGGACAATTTTCTCCTCGCACCGAATTGGTTAGATTGGAAGAACAGGCACCTGTACGTGTTCTCGAAAAGTTTGGAGCAATCCAAATACCAGCAACTGATGAAACTGTACGATGGTCTGGACATTGCAACGTTCGCCTCGGAAATAAAACCACTCGACGATTGTCGTGAAAATTCAGTCGTTGTGTTCGACGACGCCATCCTGGAAAATCAAAATGAAATTCGCAACTTTTTCACGCAAGGTCGTCACAAAGGAATGGATTGCTTCTACCTAGCTCAAACGTTTTCCAAAATTCCAAAACAACTAGTACGCGACAACGCTAATTTCATATGTTTGTTTCGTCAAGATCACACCAACCTCAAGCACGCGTACGATGACTACGTAGGCGGAGACATGAACTACAATCAATTTTCGGAACGCTGCTGCTCTACTTGCTGGAACTGTGACGATTTCGGATTCGCGACGATCGACATGACGAGGAAACCCAACGACGGAAAATACAGAAACAAAATCAACGACTTTCTAAACGTTGCAACGTTGTGAGAAACGACGTATATAAATAACGTTATGACGAAACGAAAAATCGAGGACGAAAATCTCAAGCTTCGCGATTACCTCGCGAAACGCTTCAAAGGTTGGAAATCCGAGAATCGCGGATTCTACGAAGAGAAGAAACGTCAGGATCAACCTGTGATCGATGCCATCAGCGGTCTAGGTAAAGAAATTAAAAGTGTCACGGAACAAAATAAAAATTTGATCAACGAACTCGTACCGCTCGCAGCTAAAAGTTACGCCGTACCCACACCCATTTCGAGTATTCCTTCGACGCCGTTCGAACTGAAGGATGCACCGGTACGACGTCGAGCCATAGGTAGCACGTCGTCGTCTTCGGATAAAATCGAGTTGGGACCTTTGGCGCGAGACTACCTGAGTACGGGGAAATTCGACAAGGATGAAGTGTTCGGATTGTATCCCAGCATGGAAACCAGCGAAGGCGGCTGTGTGGTGTGGAAGATTGGGAAATCGAAGGTGACCTTCGAAGGCAACGACATTAAAGTTAATTTAGGCGAGAAGGATAGTTGGACCAGGTATCCGGGTACGGTGGGACTGTGGGAACTCGTTGCCAAAAAGCAGCCGAAAGATTACACCGACGAAGATTACCAGAGTTACAAGGAAATTCTGATCATGACGGATGCCTTGTACCAGAACAACGACGCCTCTCAGAATAGGGTGAAATCGAGCAGCGGCGAGAAGTACAGGAATCTCATCAAACCGATTTGGAACCAGGTCAAAACAGGCAGCGGCGTCAAACGCTACAACACGCTACCCAAAGAATTCGTTTGGGTGGACGACGTTAGGAAACTCGTGGACCGATTGTTGGTGATAGCCGGCGAAGAGAATGCAGGCAACCGTAATTTCTACAACGAGAAGGTTGGCATCGTGGACATGATCAGCACGAAACTTTCCAACTTCATCGTGAACGACGACAAGGGCATAGGTTACCTGATCAAAATCATCAACACGCTGCCTCCGAAATTTTGGAACGTGGCCGAAGGAAAGGGGCTCGTGAACGACATCATCAACAAGTTACCTTTCGAGATGCATCTACCTGGCTACCAGTACTGCGGACCGGGTACCAAACTCGAGAAAAGATTGGAGAGAGGAGACAAGGGTGTGAATCCGTTGGACGCCGCATGCAAAGATCACGACATCGCCTACAACACCACGCAAACGGATCTGGATGCACGTCACGAAGCAGACAAAAAATTGGAACATGCAGCTTTCGAAAGGTTCGTGAGCAGAGACGCTTCGTTGGGTGAAAGAGTTGCAGCACTGGGTACCACCATCGCCATGAACACGAAACAAAAATTGGGGTGGGGTATATAAATAACATAGAGTAAAAAATAATAATAATAACAACATGTCTCGTATAACTGATTTGCCGCCAGAGCTACTATGTAAAATATTTAAACATGCAGTAAACGGCGATTGTGAGGATGTAGGCGCAAGTCTAAGCAGGAGACGGAGGATATCATTACGCACATCATCGCGTTTTCCGAAGCACGTATTTTTTTCTCTGTTAAAAATAATAATATATATATACGTGTCAAAAAAACTTGATATATAAATAACACACATCATAAAAAAATAATCTTCGGTATATATAAATAACGCACATAGTGAAAAACAATTAAATTTCTCTCTAACACTCTGAAATTTTTTTGATATGACGACTGAAAAAATGAGTGATCTCCAAGCATTAAAACAAATGCTAAATTTGTCAGTCGAGTATGTAAAAATTCAGGAATTGGAAGTCGACAAACCTTACACGATAACTTCCGGTTCAATCGTTTCTACCCAGTATGGTCCCAAGGTACGCCTGTTGCTCAACGCACAATACAGTCTATTTTTACCAGATCGATACGCTAACATGTTATCCGACGAGAAGCTATCTATTTTAATCGAGAACAAAACTCGAATCGTGTACTAGGGGACAAAGGAACTTCTTGGCAAGAAAACGAAGCACGTAATAGAATTTGTGTAACGACTGCGAGGCCGTGAAAAAAAAATCTCGGAACATTTATATATAAATAACATACCGTAAAAAACTACACGAGAAAAAATCTCAGAATATATATATAAATAACATACCGTAAAAATAACACATAGAGCATCAACATGAAGCCCAAGGGTGTCGTGTACCAGATACCATACTCCAATCTTAAAAATCTAGGTGCCCTCGATGGGTTACTCACCAAGAAACAACGCGAGAAGAAACGTTCTTGCTTGAGCAAAGGACACGGAATGAAATTACTTCTCAGCACACCTCAATTGAGACGCTTGCAGCGTTCGCGGAAACAGCAAAAGGTCGGAGGTTTCATATTCAGCATCCCGGCCATCCTGGCAGCATTGGGGGCCGTTGGAAGTTTAGCCGGCGGTAGCGCCGCCATCGCGAAAACCGTCATCGACTCGAAGAAGAACAAGGCGGAATTGGAAGAACAGAAACGTCACAACCTGGCCATGGAGAAAAAAGGAGGCAAGGGCGTGATGAAAAAGTTTAAAAAAAGAAACAACAGCACTCACCAACCGAAATATTGAATCTCTGATCGAACCGTTACAAATCAAACACTTTAGAGGAGTTTTCATGTCCGACTCGTTACCTTCAAGTGTTAAAAGAAGAGAATGCGGAGTAGTCAACTTGGACGGTCAAGAAAATCCAGGCACGCATTGGATATGTTACCACAAAAATAATGATAAAGCATTCGTTTTCGATTCTTTCGGAGGTGTTCCACCTACAAATTTAATTCATTATCTGAAAACGAACAAAACCTCTATATACTACAACGACGACCGCATTCAAAATTTCGAAGACGTGAACTGCGGTCATCTCTGCCTCTCCATGCTCGCGTTTCTCTCTAAAATAAATAACCCTACGATCGAGGATTTCCAGAAAGCATTGTGGAACCTCAAACAGCATCACTAGGATGGGCGTGTTCCATCTCACGAGCGAATCTTCAATCTTGAAACTCACGCTGCACGACGACATCGTCTATCCTAAATCCGTGGCTCTGCGTGCATTCTACAGCATGTACCTCATACCTAACGTCACGCAGCACAACAACAAAATTAGCGTCGGAAGCGAACACATCGTCGTCACGCCAGGCCAATACAATCTTTCCACTTTGCAAGCTCAATTACCCAAAGGCACGTACTTTTCTCAAAATTCGGTCACGCACAGAGTGGAAATCCTATCCGCGACGGAGACCGTGGACCTGGGCACCATGGGAGAACTTTTAGGTTTCGAGAACAACCACCCAAAACTCGAAGCTGGCATCAAGCACGTAGCAACCAACATTCCTAAATTCTTGGCCATAGAGACTCTGAACGTACACTGCAACGTGGCGGAAGGCATGATCACGAAATCTTCGGACGGATTATTAGGAAGTCACAAGCAGACGGGAATCATAGCCACTTTCAAACCAAGTTCCGAGTTCATGGAACCGATCATCTACACGCCCTCTTCGCCGATCTATTTTCCAGTATGTCGCAACCGCATAGACGACATAGAGTTGGTGGTGACGAACGAGAAAGGAGACGTGGTGGATTTCGCAGGTGCCACTACGACGGCCATCGTGGAGATCAACGTATAATAAATAACACACATAGTGAAATGGAGCAAATCGAAAGTTACGAATTGCAATCTTTCCCTCCCAACCGTCGCACGTTCGCCAATCTCAACGAAGCGAACAGGGAGATCGAATACGACGTGGACGTAGGCGACGGGTTTGTTCATCCTCACAGAGCGGACCTCTACCTTCAATTCGACGTGGTGAAGAAGGAAAGCGGAGACGCGTTTCCCGCAGCAGCAAATTTGATACTCGTGGACAACTTCGTGCCTCACCTGTTCTCGCAGGTGGAGGTGAGGAAACACAACACCGTCATCGACAGAATAGATTATCCAGGCATCACGTCGACGGCAGTGGGAACGTTGAAATTATCCAAAACGGACGCAGCGTACTATCAGGCCGGGGGATTCGAAGCCGGGACCAAAATATCGACGACAAGTCACACGGTGCTCTTTCCCATGCGTCTGCTGCCTGGTTTCTTCTCGGACTACAAGGAGATCATGTGGAAGGGAGGACTGCGCGTCACGTTTCGAAGAGCGGCCAACGACAACGACGCACTGATGCGATACGCTACTTTGGGTCCGGACGGCACCACGCCGCTGCCCAACACTTTACCCGAAGCGGCCAATTGCGTCATCCGGAGCATGGAATTGAGAATGCCGGTGGTGGAATACGAAACGAACTACGCCCTCAAGTACAAAGCGGAGATCTTGAAAAGTCCGCAGGTGCCGATTCACTTTCACGGTTACCAGTGCGTGCAGAAGATGGCGTCGGGAAGTCACATGGAATTCGACGTGACGACGCAGTTCAACAACATACAGTTCGACATGCCAGATTTCGTCGTTGTGCTCTTTCAGACCGGACGCGATAACAACCAGGAAAAAGATTCCAGCAAGTTCGACGACTGCAAGATCAAGAACGTTTATCTGAAGAACGGTAGGAACGAAGTGTTCCCGCGCGAGAATTACAACCTCGACATGACCAAAAACGATTACCTCAAACTTTACGAAGCTTACACGGCTTACAAACGCGTGACCGAGGGAAGCGTGGACGTGTACTACGCGCCCAGCGAATTCAAAACACGCAGGCCGATGTTCGTCATCAACACATCTAAGAGAAAGCAGGTGGTGGTCAACGATCGAACCAACATCAAGGTCGTGTGCGAGTTCCACGACGCGCTGCCTGCCGATACTCTGTGCAGCGTCATCCTGATTGCAGAGAAGTTTTTTGTGTATGATGTCAAAAATGAAAGAGTGACCGAACAGTTTTAAGTAAAAAAAAATCACATAATTCTCAAAAAATTATACTGACCGCAGGTTCAAATATTAGATTAACCTGCAACGCAACGTTTAGGATGTACTGCGAGGAACACCTTCTTACATTTGTGAGAATAATCTGGAATAAAAAAATAATAATAATAAAAAAATAATTTTAATGCATTTATAATAAATCACACTTGAACGCACAAAGGAACTTCCCCTTTGGCCCTGCGTGTGCCCCTTATTCACCCCGTAGGGCGCGGCAGGGAGTTAGTCCCGCTAAAAATTCCAAACCTCCACCTGTTTTTTTTGCATTTGAAGATAAACACTATTGTTCTAATATTTTGGCTATATTAAATTAGAACTTCTGTTACATAAATTGTTTTTTTTTTCATACATATATACATACATGCCATTTACCACATTCTAAGCTAATTTCTAGATGATAGTGGCCCCATGGGAGCGTGTGAATCCCACATTTCAGAACGCGCCTGTTGTCGTCGCGTGCGTCCAGGGCAACCTTTCTCACCTGGTTGGTTGTCAACACATGGTCGACGCTCTGGATGCGCTGCTCCACTCCTGCAATTGACGCCCCTAGAAGGGCTTCGCGGTAATGCTCTATCTCGAGGTCCTCTTGGACGACCCGCCTGTCCACACCCTTAGCCTTTTTCGTGATGGATCCTTCTGCCTGAATAGCATAGGTTTTGGAGCGAAGACCGACATCCTCGAGAGCCACATCACCTTTCTTCTCGTCTTTGGTTTTGCCGGGCACCATCTTGTTGCGAGCCGGGATGCCGTACTTGTTCGGCTGGGGATAGTTCGAGGTGTCGAAATGGTCAACCAAAGATGGAACCGTGGCCATATCCTCGTACGCGTCGGCCGTGTAAACCTGGTATATTAAACTGTCCGTGTCTATGTAGAGAAGCGAGATGTTGGGGCCGTAGTGTGCACGTAATATGTCGTAGTACGTCTCGAACATGTGTAGCTTGCTCAGATCCAGAACCGTGACTCCAACGTAGATTGGTTTGTTGAGCCTCACCTCACCTCGCTTCATGTGAATCAGAGCCAGCTGATCATTGTAAATGGTCCTTGATTTGAATAACGGGTTTGCTACGAGCCTGCGACATTGTGCTTTGTTTGATATTAACCTCACATCTACACGATTTCGCACATTCTCCATAGTTTTCCCGAACACCGCATTGTTCATTAACTTGAAGAAATCGCGATCGAAATCAGAAGTGGCGACTGTGCGATGTTCGGTGTTGAGCTCGATGTATGGCCTCATCCATGGAGAATGCTCGAACATCAAAACTCGATGTACCGTGCGGACGGTAACCCCTCGCTTCATCAACCACCGGAGGTTTTGGTAGTGCAGGACATAACGCTCTTTGGGCACAAAGTCCATGATGAGCTTTGCTTGGTTCGAGCCGGGTGGGCATTTGAATTCCGGGACTGGCGGAAGATCGCAGAACAAATCCTGCACCTTCTCGGAGAACTCGATGTCCACCTCGGCAAAAAATCCGCGTTCCGAATCGTCGAAACCTTCAACGTCGAAGTTGGAGGGATCGGCCCACTCCAAGCCTCCAAAGGGGAGTGGCTGCATCATGCAGTATCCGTAGAGGTTGTTGACGTCCGTGTGCATGATGTAGCTGGACGGTTGCGAAGGGTCGTAACCGGTGGCCATGTGGTGATTGTTGGCGCGTGCGTATCGCAGCGGCACCTGGACCATTCCACCCCGCACGGCACGTTCCACGAACAGCATCATGTCCACGTCCGAAAGAAGCTCAAGCCTGATTTTCGTAAGAAGAAGCATGGCCGACCAAGCCAGTCCGGGAAGACTGTAGAAGTATGCAGGGTCCAGCTTGTAGATGGTCTTCGCAGTTGCACGAAACGCCTGGAACACGTCGGCGAGGAGCGTCACATCAAGTTTGAGGTACGGATCGTGGTAGTCCCCGAGATTTTGGCAATCCAGCTCGCGCCACATGGACTGAGCATGGTTATAGTCATCCTCAGATATGTCCGAGCCTCGCAGCTTGCTATAGAAGTTTGCTCGAGGAGGTAGCGACGTCTCCGCGAACTTGGTAGTGTCCGTGACGTATTCGTAGGGGTAGACTCCCTTACGCCTGAAGAGACCGGCGTCCAAGTTCGGAAAATTCGCAGAGGTGATGAGTGTTTGCTCGTCGCTGAGTTTCCCCGCGAGAGCATCGAGGCTGGCCGGGAGGAACCTCAGGGAGTCGAGTCGAGCGAAGCTCGACGGTAGAGCGTGATCCCGGGATCGACACTCGTTTGCTCAAGCTAATGTAACGCTCCTCGTTCTGCGCCAGGACGTTGATTCGCATGTCGTCGTACCCCAAGTGAAGCACCAGATGGTGGAAGTCGTATCCCGAGCCATTGTGAAAAAACACAGGGATGAAGCGCGGGTTCCGGGCCATTAGGTTGCAGTCGTTGCACCAAGGACCAACATACCTACCGTTAAAGTGATCGTGGTGTTGGACTTTACGGTTGTTGGCGGTGTACTCCTCGACGCAGACAGGGCAAGCGATGGCCTCGTCGTGTCTACGTTGATCGTCGGGGGACAGTGGGACCATAGACTTGGGGGCCAACAGTACCTTCCCTATCTCGATGGCCTCGACAACCATCCTCTCGAGGAAGTGTTTAACTGCGTCGGGACCGCGATACACGTAGGGCTCGGGGGCGATGTGCTGGTCTCGTCGCACCACAACGTAGGCAAAACTGGATGCCTCGTGGAGTTGGTAAGGGGTGGTGGAGGAAACTTCGGGATCGGGATCGCAAGTGGACAGGGGTTTGAGGAAGGCCTCGAAGTCCGCGATGATGATAGCGGGGTGCTCCACCATGGCACCGTGCATGTGGAAACGCTCCACGGTGCCAGGTTTGGGCAAGACTGCCACCCCAGGCTCGTTGGCATCGCAATAAAGTTTGTGGCGAGCGAGCTTCTCTGCAGCGATGTTGGGACCTCTGATGCGCTGGTAATCTTGCTGTTCTCGATTATCAAATGTGGACAAGCACCTGCGACAAACTTCTATATGGTGTTTGTCTCTGCCCCGTTGGCTCGAAACAAGCCGAGAGAGGGAGCGAATGAGGGTGTAATGGTGATGGGTCTCGTCCTTGATGAGCAGAAGGTGAATTTCCCGAGCACCATCGTCGTCTACGTCGCTCACCCGGATGGGGTACACCACATTTTTGTCAGTGAGGCCGTAAACGTTGATGGCCAACCGAGGGTTGTGTGTACGGGCCTCGAACTTGCGAATGTCCGGGACCTTCACCGGGTAGTCGATCCCAGCCATAGCATCTTCCAGTTCCGACTCGTAGGGTAGGTAGTGGTTAACCCGGCGTGGTTGGTTTTTCCTGTTGACAGGGTGCAAAGCTGCAAGCACCGACCATACGAAGCACTTGGCGTCACTGTTCTGAATGTTCAGGACGGCCTTCTTTGCCGCGATGGAAGGTGGTAAGGGGACGTAGCTGGAGGCGGAGAGAGGCGTAAACTTGCAAAGTTTGACGACATCCGCCAGATGCAGCGTCTTCGCCTTGGTGTTGTGGCAGAAGCTGTAAATTTCATCGGACGGCTTCTTGTACTGGCAACGTAGCGATGCGTAGAATTTGGTGGAGGAGTACGTAGCCAGTGCATTACAAAGAATAGAAATTATCTCTGCTCGCTTCTCCTCTAAAAAGCTACGAACGTCGCATAAGCCCTCCGAAGTGAGGACAAAATCCTCCAACAAACGCTCGAAAGCAGATTGGTTCGCTTTCATCGCAGGCTTGACGCGTTTCGTGGGTGGTGCATTGATGGAGGCTGCTTCTGCCTTCCTCTTGGTGGAGGTCGAAGGCTGAGCCCCAGATGTACTTTCGCTTAGACAAGTAAGCTTATGCTTCTTGGCATACGCAATTGTGATGCGTTTATTGCATCCGGAACACAGTTCGGTGGCAGCCAAATGCTTGCCTGGCACGCAGGTGCGACAATGTCTTGCAAAATGTTTGCTTGATATGCTTGTTTTGCACACAGGGCAACTTTTCATGGAGCGCATTTTTTTTGGGGGTATGTTTATTTATATGTGATCTGTTGGTGGTAGAGTGTTTACGAAAAATGCCTTATGAGAAAAATTTTGTAAGCTAATTCTAATTAGCGTTAGTTTGGGGGGTTTATTTATATATGGGTGGTGTTGTCTTCCTCAAATATGCGCTTTAGTCAACCCTATAAAAAAATTTAAAAAAATATATAAGAAAAATATGATTGTAGATAGAAAAAACACAATAAATATTGTATGCATGTGTAATTCTATTTAGCTTATTTTTGCTACAAGTAAGTGTAAGTGGCAAGTAAGCTGGTGTCGCTTGAAGTTGGCAATATAAATATTTTTTCCACACTTAGAGCACAGTTTGGTCGCACATATTTGTTTTCCCGGCACACAAGTACGACAGTGCCTTTGAAAATGTTTACTTGACACAGCAGTTTGGTACGTAGGGCAATTTTTTACAGAACGTATAATGCAGAGATTTTTTGAGGGTATGTTATTTAATATCCAATGCTGTGCAATGCAAAATATAATTGTTCACTTTTTTTTTTAACTATTCTCTATGACCTTACTTGGGTTTTTTTTCGCCAAATTATATGCTTCTAGTCTCCTATACAATACAATATACGTACAATATTGTCAACAGTATCATATTTGAGCAGGTCGCTTGTCACCTAAACACTACAGCTCACAGGTTGGCAAAATCTGACATGAAAGCAGATAATACGCTTAAGTCTTATTTATATATAATTTTCACGGGCGTACAATATTGTCAACAGTATCATATTTGAGCAGGTCGCTTGTCACCTAAACACTACAGCTCACAGGTTGGCAAAATCTGACATGAAAGCAGATAATACGCTTAAGTCTTATTTATATATAATTTTCACGGGGCGTACAATATTGTCAACAGTATCATATTTGAGCAGGTCGCTTGTCACCTAAACACTAGAGCTCACAGGTTGGCAAAATCTGACATGAAAGCAGATAATACGCTTAAGTCTTATTTATATATAATTTTCACGGGCGTACAATATTGTCAACAGTATCATATTTGAGCAGGTCGCTTGTCACCTAAACACTACAGCTCACAGGTTGGCAAAATCTGACATGAAAGCAGATAATACGCTTAAGTCTTATTTATATATAATTTTCACGGGCGTACAATATTGTTAAGAGCGTCAGTTTCCGTAGAGCTCTCTTTTTCCATCTTCCCTCTATACAGTGAAGCTGTAGAAGACACAATTAGCTAACCTAGCATACAACATACTTTCCTAATTAATTTGGATATTGTCACACATTCCTCTTATTTTATACTGTTGTAAATGGAAAAGATTATGTACGGTAAATGTTTTGTACATTATAGGGAAAAAATGCAAAATACCCCCAATTTTAATTCGATCCACCTCTGAATCGAATTTTTACATATTCTCACGCCGGCACATATGTTGTTCTATTTTGCTTCTTTTACTTGCCTTGCTTAATTAACTCTCGCTAATTAGCATTTTTTTGGAAGAAGTCAACTAGAACAACATATGGCGGTATGAGAAATATGCAAATTAAAGAATATTTTAGTAATATAAGGGCCCTAGCAATTAGCTTCGTCGACTAAGAGTACTCTTTTAAACGTCTTCAGCTAGATCGTATTACTACGTGAGGACGTTTAAAATATTTGGGTGTTGAAAAAGTTTGGCCTATTTTTTATTTCTATTGTTTGCTAATAGATGGCGCTGATAGTACCTCTTTTCTCTCTCTACCCTCTTCTCCTCCCCCCTCTTTTTCCTCCTCCTCTGCTGTATGACAAATAGCACAAACATAAAATCAAGATTTTGGAGAGCAAACCATAAAATTTGCATGCATCTGATATCGAACTAGGAACTTTATCTTTCGGGGAGTCAACATTATTTTTTTACTCAGTCGTCATATAACATGAACACACGCAAACATTCACATGTGCTTTTATTATTTTGTGTTCGGTAAGTACAAGTATATTCTTACATAAATTATTGTTTAATTTAATAAATTGTAAACTCGAAGCCTGCTATACTAACACTCCTTCTGTGTTTCATTATACTATTGAAAGCGAATGTTGCGTGCATACGGAAATAACACAGAAAAAAAAAAGCGGATGGAAGCAATTTAAAATCAGTGGAGCAAGGTTAGTATTACGAGAACGTAAAAACATGTGCTTTCATTCAACTTCGAAAAATAAGAATAAATATGTGCATACAGAACACATATGCTTTCTTTTCACAGTTGTAAAATCATATAAATTGTACATGAAGTAAGTTACGGGAAGGCTCTTTCTTTTATGTCTGTGTATATGTATGTTGTACAATTAGGTACAAGTATTGTACAATTAGGTACAAATTGTTGTACAATTATTTCCCCCAGTTGCCCAGTTGGAGTTGGGGGTATAACACTGGTACTATTTGTTTAATATTTTATTTCAAATTCACTGTCAGAAACTAGTGTTGCCAGTTCCTGGATGTAGGTTTACCTACTCTGTTGGTTGTCACTGTCAAGCTTCCAGTATTCGTACAGCATAAAAAGCTATAACACCCCCCCTCTCAAAATATATACATTGTATACGCCAAGATGCTCAATAGCCTAGCAACACATCATGAAAAAACATGCCAAGAGGACCCAGTGGGTTTATAAGTCAGTGCTGCCAACTCCTATTTGTAGGTTAGCTTAGCCTGTGAAAAATCATATAGTAGAATTTTTGTAGAGTGGGTAGGCAACACCAACAAGCATCAAATAATAATTTCGAGCCTCAAATAATAATTCGAGCCTCGTCAGTGTTGCCAATTCCTATTTGTAAACCTTTACTTTTTTGGTTGGGCACCACGCACTCCTGGCGGGGTTATGGGGGCCAGGAATCCTAAAAAACAACAATTATTATTATTTTGTTTGTTTGTTTGTGTTATAATATAAGTGTGAGCGCGCGCGCGCGTGTGTGTGTGTGCGTGTGTGTGGCACATCGTTCCCCCCGAGAGAGGTTTACAAAAATCACGATATACGGAGTTGGAAAATTACGATATGGCGCATTCGCTTATTACTGTTGCCAGCCGTAGGTCTCTCTCTCTCTTTATCTTACAGCAACGTCGGCATCTCTATTTTTTAGTTGCAGGTGGTTTGCCAACACACTCTAGTTAATAATGCTACATATTATAAACACACGCGCACACACATACTGTGTTGCCATCCGCCCATCTCTCTCTTTTACGGCAGTACCAGCTCTCCTTGCCCAGTATATGTAGGTTGGCAAAAATTGCTTTATGTACTGTAAGCCAAGCCTCAAGCAAAGTTGCCAGCTCCTTGCTTTAGGTTAGGTTAGACCAAAAAAAGTTGTAGGTAGGCTGTCGGTTGTTTAACTCTTCCCTCTCTTTCTCTCCTCTTTTTTTTTTTTTGTAAAAAGCTATGGCAAAAGCAGTAGGTTGGCAACCTTGCTTTATGCACTGTAAGGCAAGCCTCAAGCAAAGTTGCCAGCTCCTTGCTTTAGGTGGTTAGACCGAAAAAAAAACCTTGGTGATTTTTTTCGAGTAAAATGTTGGCAACACTGCGAGAAAATGAGGCTTATGCCTTACAAGAGCAAACCATTAAGAAGCCTCAAGCAAGATTGCCAGCTCCTTGCTTTAGGTTAGGTTGGACCAAAAAAAAACCTTGGTGATTTTTTTCGAGTAAGGAGTTGGCAACACTGCGAGAAAATGGGGCTCATGCCTTACAAGAGAAATCCATTAAGGCGAGCCCCACCGAGCCCCATTTTCGGTTTCACAGGCGGTCCATTACACCTACTTTCCATGGAAAATAAGCATTAATATTACACATGGATAAAAGTTTTCCGTATGAGCCAATAGAGAGCTTCGACCTGAATTACATTGAGTGTAAAATCACTTCTGTATCTTCTATTGTAACGGAGATGTGAGAGTTGGAAATTTTCTATAATGTTTTTGTAAAACGTGATGCCATAGCATGACTGACACTGTTTCAACAATCAAAGTGGTTATTGCAAATCTCCACGACGACGACTACAATCATGCACAAATAGATTGTTTACTTTATTGTTATGACATTTTCCATGGAAACTAAACATGAATATTACACATGGATAAAAGTTTTCCGTATGAGCCAATAGAGAGCTTCGACCTGAATTACATTGAGTATAAAATCACTTCTGTATCTTCTATTGTAACGGAGATATGAGAGTTTGAAATTTTCTATAATGTTTTTGTAAAACGTGATGCCATAGGATGAATGACACTGTTTCAACAATCAAAGTGGTTATAGCAAATCTCCACGACGACGACTACAATCATGCACAAATAGATTGTTTACTTTATTGTTATGACAGTTTCCACGGAAACTAAGTATGAATATTACACTTGTATTAAATTTTTCCGGATGAGGCAATAGAGAGCTTCGACCTGATTACATTCAGTGCAAATTCATTTCTGTATCTTCTACAGTAACGGAGATATGAGAGTTTGCAATTTTATATAATGTTTTTGTAAAACGTGATGCCTTAGGATGTATTACACTGTTTCAACCATGAAAGTGGTTATTTCAAATCTCCAAGACGACGACTACAATCATGCACAAATTGATTGTTTACTTTATTGTTATGACAGTTTCCATGGAAACTAAGCATGAATATTACACATGGAATAAATTTTTCCGTATGAGCCAATAGAGATCTTCGTCCTGATTACATTGAGTGTGAAATCACTATTGTATCTTCTATAGTAGCGGAGATATGAGAGTTTGAAATTTTATATAATGTTTTTGTAAAATGTGATCCTTAGGATGTATTACACTGTTTCAACAATCAAAGTGGTTATTTCAAATCTACACGACGACGACTTCAATCAAGCACAAACAGATTGTATACTTTATTGTTATGAAATTTCCATGGAAACTAAGTATGAATAATATACTTGGATTACATTTTTCTCGATGAGCCAATAGAGAGCTTCGACCTGATTACATTGAGTGTAAAATCATCTCTGTATCTTCTATAGTAACGGAGATATGAGAGTTTGAAATTTTCTCTAATGTTTTTGTAAAACGTGAAGCCTTACGATGTATCACACTGTTTCAACAATCAAAGTGATTATTTCAAATCTCCACAACGGCGACTACAATCATGCACATATAGATTGTTTACTTTATTCTTATGACAGTTTCCATTGAAACTAAGAATAAATATTGCACATGGATAAAAGTTTTCCGTATGAGCCAATAAAGAGCTTCGACCTGATTACATTGAGTGTCAAATCACTTCTGTATCTTCTATAGTAACGGAGATATGAGAATTTGAAATTTTATATAAAATTTTTTTTTTTTAAACCTTAAGCCTTAGGATGTATCACACTGTTTCAACAATCAAAGTGGTTATTTCAAATCTCCACGACGACGACTACAACCAAGCACAAATAGATTGTTTACTTTATTGTTATGACAGTATCCATGAAAACTAAATATGAATATAACACTTGGATTACATTTTTCCGGATGAGCCAATAGAGAGCTTCGACCTGATTACATTGAGTGTAAAATCATCTCTGTATTTTCTATAGTAACTGAGATATGAAAATTTGAAATTTTATATATTGTTTTTGTAAAACGTGATGCCTTAGGTTGTATCGCACTGTTTCAACAGTCAAAGTGGTCATTCCAAATCACCACGACGACGACTACAATCATGCACAAATAGATTGTTTACTTTATTGTTATGACAACTTCCATGGAAAATAAGCATCAATATTACACATGGATAAAAGTTTTCCGTACGAGCCAATAGAGAGCTTCGACCTGAATTACATTGAGTGTAAAATCACTTCTGTATCTTCTATTGTAACGGAGATGTGAGGGTTTGAAATTTTCTATAATGTTTTTGTAAAACGTGATGCCATAGGATGAATGACACTGTTTCAACAATCAAAGTGGTTATTGCAAATCTCCACGACGACGACTACAATCATGCACAAATAGATTGTCTACTTTATTGTTATGACATTTTCCATGGAAACTAAACATGAATATTACACATGGATAAAAGTTTTCCGTATGAGCCAATAGAGAGCTTCGACCTGAATTACATTGAGTGTAAAATCACTTCTGTATCTTCTATTGTAACGGAGATATGAGAGTTTGAAATTTTCTATAATGTTTTTGTAAAACGTGATGCCATAGGATGAATGACACTGTTTCAACAATCAAAGTGGTTATAGCAAATCTCCACGACGACGACTACAATCATGCACAAATAGATTGTTTACTTTATTGTTATGACAGTTTCCAATGAAACTAAACATGAATATTACACTTGGATAAAAGTTTTCCGGATGAGCCAATAGAGAGCTTCGACCTCATTACATTGAGTGTCAAATCACTTCTGTATCTTCTATAGTAACGGAGATATGAGATTTTGAAATTTTATATAATGTTTTTGTAAAACGTGATGCCTTAGGATGTATCACACTGTTTCAACAATCAAAATGGTTATTCCAAATCTCCACGACGACGAATACAATCATGCACAAATAGATTGTTTACTTTACTGTTATGACAGTTTCCATGGAAACTAAGTATGAATATTACACTTGGATTAAATTTTTCCGGATGAGCCAATAGAGTGCTTCGACCTGATTACATTGAGTGCAAATTCATTTCTGTATCATCTAGAGTAACGGAGATATGAGAGTTTGAAATTTTCTCTAATGTTTTTGTAAAACGTGAAACCTTAGGATGTATCACACTGTTTCAACAATCAAAGTGATTATTTCAAATCTCCACGACGACGACTACAATCATGCAGATATAGATTGTTTACTTTATTGTTATGACATTTTGCATGGAAACTAAGCATGAATATTACACATGGATAAAAGTTTTCCGTATGAGCCAATAGAGAGATTCGACCTTAATTACACTGAGTGTAAAATCACTTCTGTATCTTCTATTGTAACGGAGATATTAGAGTTTGAAATTTTCTATTATGTTTTTGTAAAACGTGATGCCATAGGATGAATGACACTGTTTCAACAATCAAAGTGGTTATTGCAAATCTCCACGACGACGACTACAATCATGCACAAATAGATTTTTTAGTTTATTGTTACGACATTTTCCGTGGAAACTAAATATGAATATTACACATGGATAGAAGTTTTCCGGATGAGCCAATAGAGAGCTTCGACCTCATTACATTGAGTGTCAAATCACTTGTGTATCTTCTGTAGTAACGGAGATATGAGATTTTGAAATTTTATATAATGTTTTTGTAAAACGTGATGCCTTAGGATGTATCACACTGTTTCAACAATCAAAATGGTTATTCCAAATCTCCACGACGACGAATACAATCATGCACAAATAGATTGTTTACTTTACTGTTATGACAGTTTTCATGGAAACTAAGTTTGAATATTACACTTGGATTAAATTTTTCCGGATGAGCCAATAGAGAGCTTCGACCTGATTACATTGAGTGCAAATTCATTTCTGTATCTTCTATAGTAACAGAGATATGAGAGTTTGAAATTTTCTCTAATGTTTTTGTAAAACGTGAAACCTTAGGATGTATCACACTGTTTCAACAATCAAAGTGATTATTTCAAATCTCCACGACGACGACTACAATCATGCAGATATAGATTGTTTACTTTATTGTTATGACATTTTGCATGGAAACTAAGCATGAATATTACACATGGATAAAAGTTTTCCGTATGAGCCAATAGAGAGATTCGACCTTAATTACACTGAGTGTAAAATCACTTCTGTATCTTCTATTGTAACGGAGATATTAGAGTTTGAAATTTTCTATTATGTTTTTGTAAAACGTGATGCCATAGGATGAATGACACTGTTTCAACAATCAAAGTGGTTATTGCAAATCTCCACGACAACGACTACAATCATGCACAAATAAATTGTTTACTTTATTGTTATGACAGTTTCCATGGAAACTAAGCATGAATATTACACATGGATAAAAGTTTTCCGGATGAGCCAATAGAGAGATTCGACCTTAATTACACTGAGTGTAAAATCACTTCTGTATCTTCTATTGTAACGGAGATATTAGAGTTTGAAATTTTCTATTATGTTTTTGTAAAACGTGATGCCATAGGATGAATGACACTGTTTCAACAATCAAAGTGGTTATTGCAAATCTCCACGACAACGACTACAATCATGCACAAATAGATTGTTTACTTTATTGTTATGACAGTTTCCATGGAAACTAAGCATGAATATTACACATGGATAAAAGTTTTCCGTATGAGCCAATAGAGAGCTTCGACCTGATTACATTGAGTGTGAAATCACTTCTGTATCTTCTATAGTAACGGAGATATGAGAGTTTGAAGTTTTATATAATGTTTTTGTAAAATGTGATGCCTTAGGATGCATTACACTGTTTCAACAATCAAAGTGGTTTTTCCAATTCTCCACGACGACGACTACAATCATGCACAAATAGATTGTTTACTTTATTGTTATGACAGTTTCCATGGAAACTAAGCATGAATATTACACAGGGATTAAAATTTTCCAGATGAGCCAATAGAGAGCTTCGACTTGATTACATTGAGTGTAAAATCACTTCTCTATCTTCTATAGTAACGGAGATATGAGAATTTGAAATTTTATATAATGTTTTTTTTTTAAACCTTAAGCCTTAGGATGTATCACACTGTTTCAACAATCAAAGTGGTTATTTCAAATCTCCACGACGACGACTACAACCAAGCACAAATAGATTGTTTACTTTATTGTTATGACAGTATCCATGAAAACTAAGTATGAATATAACACTTGGATTACATTTTTCCGGATGAGCCAATAGAGAGCTTCGACCTGATTACATTGAGTGTAAAATCATCTCTGTATCTTCTATAGTAACTGAGATATGAAAATTTGAAATTTTATATATTGTTTTTGTAAAACGTGATGCCTTAGGTTGTATCGCACTGTTTCAACAGTCAAAGTGGTCATTCCAAATCACCACGACGACGACTACAATCATGCACAAATAGATTGTTTACTTTATTGTTATGACAACTTCCATGGAAAATAAGCATCAATATTACACATGGATAAAATTTTTCCGTACGAGCCAATAGAGAGCTTCGACCTGAATTACATTGAGTGTAAAATCACTTCTGTATCTTCTGTTGTAACGGAGATGTGAGAGTTTGAAATTTTCTATAATGTTTTTGTAAAACGTGATGCCATAGGATGAATGACACTGTTTCAACAATCAAAGTGGTTATTGCAAATCTCCACGACGACGACTACAATCATGCACAAATAGATTGTTTACTTTATTGTTATGACATTTTCCATGGAAACTAAACATAAATATTACACATGGATAAAAGTTTTCCGTATGAGCCAATAGAGAGCTTCGACCTGAATTACATTGAGTGTAAAATCACTTCTGTATCTTCTATTGTAACGGAGATATGAGAGTTTGAAATTTTCTATAATGTTTTTGTAAAACGTGATGCCATAGGATGAATGACACTGTTTCAACAATCAAAGTGGTTATAGCAAATCTCCACGACGACGACTACAATCATGCACAAATAGATTGTTTACTTTATTGTTATGACAGTTTCCAATGAAACTAAACATGAATATTACACTTGGATAAAAGTTTTCCGGATGAGCCAATAGGGAGCTTCGACCTCATTACATTGAGTGTCAAATCACTTCTGTATCTTGTATAGTTACGGAGATATGAGATTTTGAAATTTTATATAATGTTTTTGTAAAACGTGATGCCTTAGGATGTATCACACTGTTTCAACAATCAAAATGGTTATTCCAAATCTCCACGACGACGAATACAATCATGCACAAATAGATTGTTTACTTTACTGTTATGACAGTTTCCATGGAAACTAAGTATGAATATTACACTTGGATTAAATTTTTCCGGATGAGCCAATAGAGAGCTTCGACCTGATTACATTGAGTGCAAATTCATTTCTGTATCATCTAGAGTAACGGAGATATGAGAGTTTGCAATTTTATATAATGTTTTTGTAAAACGTGATGCCTTAGGATGTATTACACTGTTTCAACAATGAAAGTGGTTATTTCAAATCTCCACGACGACGACTACAATCATGCACAAATTGATTGTTTACTATATTGTTATGACAGTTTCCATGGAAACTAAGCATGAATATTACACATGGATAAATGTTTTCCGTATGAGCCAATAGAGAGCTTCGACCTGAATTACATTGAGTGTAAAATCACTTCTGTATCTTCTATTGTAACGGAGATGTGAGAGTTTGAAATTTTCTATAATGTTTTTGTAAAACGTGATGCCATAGGACGAATGACACTGTTTCAACAATCAAAGTGGTTATTGCAAATCTCCACGACGACGACTACAATCATGCACAAATAGATTGTTTACTTTATTGTTACGACATTTTCCGTGGAAACTAAATATGAATATTACACATGGATAGAAGTTTTCCGGATGAGCCAATAGAGAGCTTCGACCTCATTACATTGAGTGTCAAATTACTTGTGTATCTTCTATAGTAACGGAGATATGAGATTTTGAAATTTTATATAATGTTTTTGTAAAACGTGATGAATTAGGATGTATCACACTGTTTCAACAATCAAAATGGTTATTCCAAATCTCCACGACGACGAATACAATCATGCACAAATAGATTGTTTACTTTACTGTTATGACAGTTTTCATGGAAACTAAGTATGAATATTACACTTGGATTAAATTTTTCCGGATGAGCCAATAGAGAGCTTCGACCTGATTACATTGAGTGCAAATTCATTTCTGTATCTTTTAGAGTAACGGAGATATGAGAGTTTGCAATTTTATATAATGTTTTTGTAAAACGTGCAGCCTTAGGATGTATTACACTGTTTCAACAATGAAAGTGGTTATTTCAAACTCCACGACGACGACTACAATCATGCACAAATTGATTGTTTACTTTATTGTTATGACAGTTTCCATGGAAACTAAGCATGAATATTACACATGGATTAAATTTTTCCGGATGAGCCAATAGAGATCGTCGTCCTGATTACATTGAGTGTGAAATCACTATTGTATCTTCTATAGTAACGGAGATATGAGAGTTTGAAATTTTATATAATGTTTTTGTAAAATGTGATCCTTAGGATGTATTACACTGTTTCAACAATCAAAGTGGTTATTGCAAATCTCCATGACGACGACTACAATCATGCACAAATAGATTGTTTACTTTATTGTTATGACAGTTCCCATGGAAACTAAGCATGAATATTACCCAGGGATTAAAATTTTCCAGATGAGCCAATAGAGAGCTTCGACTTGATTACATTGAGTGTAAAATCACTTCTGTATCTTCTATATTAACGGAGATATGAGAGTTTGAAATTTTATATAATGTTTTTGTAAGACGTGATGCCCTAGGATGTATTACACTGTTTAAACAATGAAAGTGCTTATTTCAAATCTCCACGACGACGATTACAATAATGCACAAATAGATTGTTTACTTTATTGTTATGACAGTTTCCATGGAAAATAAACATGAATATTACACATGGATAAAAGTTTTCCGGATGAGCCAATAGAGAGCTTCGACCTGATTACATTGAGTGTAAAATCACTTCTGTATCTTCTATTGTAACGGAGATGTGAGAGTTTGAAATTTTCTATAATGTTTTTGTAAAACGTGATGCCATAGGATGAATGACACTGTTTCAACAATCAAAGTGGTTATTGCAAATCTCCACGACGACGACTACAATCATGCACAAATAGATTGTTTACTTTATTGTTATGACATTTTCCATGGAAACTAAACATGAATATTACACATGGATAAAAGTTTTCCGTATGAGCCAATAGAGAGCTTCGACCTGAATTACATTGAGTGTAAAATCACTTCTGTATCTTCTATTGTAACGGAGATATGAGAGTTTGAAATTTTCTATAATGTTTTTGTAAAACGTGATGCCATAGGATGAATGACACTGTTTCAACAATCAAAGTGGTTATAGCAAATCTCCACGACGACGACTACAATCATGCACAAATAGATTGTTTACTTTATTGTTATGACAGTTTCCAATGAAACTAAACATGAATATTACACTTGGATAAAAGTTTTCCGGATGAGCCAATAGAGAGCTTCGACCTCATTACATTGAGTGTCAAATCACTTCTGTATCTTCTATAATAACGGAGATATGAGATTTTGAAATTTTATATAATGTTTTTGTAAAACGTGATGCCTTAGGATGTATCGCACTGTTTCAACAATCAAAATGGTTATTCCAAATCTCCACGACGACGAATACAATCATGCACAAATAGATTGTTTACTTTACTGTTATGACAGTTTCCATGGAAACTAAGTATGAATATTACACTTGGATTAAATTTTTCCGGATGAGCCAATAGAGAGCTTCGACCTGATTACATTGAGTGCAAATTCATTTCTGTATCATCTAGAGTAACGGAGATATGAGAGTTTGCAATTTTATATAATGTTTTTGTAAAACGTGATGCCTTAGGATGTATTACACTGTTTCAACAATGAAAGTGGTTATTTCAAATCTCCACGACGACGACTACAATCATGCACAAATTGATTGTTTACTTTATTGTTATGACAGTTTCCATGGAAACTAAGCATGAATATTACACATGGATAAATGTTTTCCGTATGAGCCAATAGAGAGCTTCGACCTGAATTACATTGAGTGTAAAATCACTTCTGTATCTTCTATTGTAACGGAGATGTGAGAGTTTGAAATTTTCTATAATGTTTTTGTAAAACGTGATGCCATTGGATGAATGACACTGTTTCAACAATCAAAGTGGTTATTGCAAATCTCCATGACGACGACTACAATCATGCACAAATAGATTGTTTACTTTATTGTTACGACATTTTCCGTGGAAACTAAATATGAATATTACACATGGATAGAAGTTTTCCGGATGAGCCAATAGAGAGCTTCGACCTCATTACATTGAGTGTCAAATCACTTGTGTATCTTCTATAGTAACGGAGATATGAGATTTTGAAATTTTATATAATGTTTTTGTAAAACGTGATGCCTTAGGATGTATCACACTGTTTCAACAATCAAAATGGTTATTCCAAATCTCCACGACGACGAATACAATCATGCACAAATAGATTGTTTACTTTACTGTTATGACAGTTTCCATGGAAAATAAACATGAATATTACACATGGGTAAAAGTTTTCCGGATGAGCCAATAGAGAGCTTCGACCTGATTACATTGAGTGTCAAATCACTTCTGTATCTTCTATAGTAACGGAGATATGAGAGTTTGAAGTTTTATATAATGTTTTTGTAAAATGTGATGCCTTAGGATGCATTACACTGTTTCAACAATCAAAGTGGTTTTTCCAATTCTCCACGACGACGACTACAATCATGCACAAATAGATTGTTTACTTTATTGTTATGACAGTTTCCATGGAAACTAAGCATGAATATTACACAGGGATTAAAATTTTCCAGATGAGCCAATAGAGAGCTTCGACTTGATTACATTGAGTGTAAAATCACTTCTCTATCTTCTATAGTAACGGAGATATGAGAATTTGAAATTTTATATAATGTTTTTGTAAAACGTGATGCCTTAGGTTGTATCGCACTGTTTCAACAGTCAAAGTGGTCATTCCAAATCACCAAGACGACGACTACAATCATGCACAAATAGATTGTTTACTTTATTGTTATGACAACTTCCATGGAAAATAAGCATCAATATTACACATGGATAAAAGTTTTCCGTACGAGCCAATAGAGAGCTTCGACCTGAATTACATTGAGTGTAAAATCACTTCTGTATCTTCTATTGTAACGGAGATGTGAGAGTTTGAAATTTTCTATAATGTTTTTGTAAAACGTGATGCCATAGGATGAATGACACTGTTTCAACAATCAAAGTGGTTATTGCAAATCTCCACGACGACGACTACAATCATGCACAAATAGATTGTTGACTTTATTGTTATGACATTTTCCATGGAAACTAAACATGAATATTACACATGGATAAAAGTTTTCCGTATGAGCCAATAGAGAGCTTCGACCTGAATTACATTGAGTGTAAAATCACTTCTGTATCTTCTATTGTAACGGAGATATGAGAGTTTGAAATTTTCTATAATGTTTTTGTAAAACGTGATGCCATAGGATGAGTGACACTGTTTCAACAATCAAAGTGGTTATAGCAAATCTCCACGACGACGACTACAATCATGCACAAATAGATTGTTTACTTTATTGTTATGACAGTTTCCAATGAAACTAAACATGAATATTACACATGGATATAAGTTTTCCGGATGAGCCAATAGAGAGCTTCGACCTCATTACATTGAGTGTCAAATCACTTCTGTATCTTCTATAGTAACGGAGATATGAGATTTTGAAATTTTATATAATGTTTTTGTAAAACGTGATGCCTTAGGATGTATCACACTGTTTCAACAATCAAAATGGTTATTCCAAATCTCCACGACGACGAATACAATCATGCACAAATAGATTGTTTACTTTACTGTTATGACAGTTTCCATGGAAACTAAGTATGAATATTACACTTGGATTAAATTTTTCCGGATGAGCCAATAGAGTGCTTCGACCTGATTACATTGAGTGCAAATTCATTTCTGTATCATCTAGAGTAACGGAGATATGAGAGTTTGCAATTTTATATAATGTTTTTGTAAAACGTGATGCCTTAGGATGTATTACACTGTTTCAACAATGAAAGTGGTTATTTCAAATCTCCACGACGACGACTACAATCATGCACAAATTGATTGTTTACTTTATTGTTATGACAGTTTCCATGGAAACTAAGCATGAATATTACACATGGATAAATGTTTTCCGAATGAGCCAATAGAGAGCTTCGACCTGAATTACATTGAGTGTAAAATCACTTCTGTATCTTCTATTGTAACGGAGATGTGAGAGTTTGAAATTTTCTATAATGTTTTTGTAAAACGTGATGCCATAGGATGAATGACACTGTTTCAACAATCAAAGTGGTTATTGCAAATCTCCACGACGACGACTACAATCATGCACAAATAGATTGTTTTCTTTATTGTTACGACATTTTCCGTGGAAACTAAATATGAATATTACACATGGATAGAAGTTTTCCGGATGAGCCAATAGAGAGCTTCGACCTCATTACATTGAGTGTCAAATCACTTCTGTATCTTCTATAGTAACGGAGATATGAGATTTTGAAATTTTATATAATGTTTTTGTAAAACGTGATGCCTTAGGACGTATCACACTGTTTCAAGAATCAAAATGGTTATTCCAAATCTCCACGACGACGAATACAATCATGCACAAATAGATTGTTTACTTTACTGTTATGACAGTTTTCATGGAAACTAAGTATGAATATTACACTTGGATTAAATTTTTCCGGATGAGCCAATAGAGAGCTTCGACCTGATTACATTGAGTGCAAATTCATTTCTGTATCTTTTAGAGTAACGGAGATATGAGAGTTTGCAATTTTATATAATGTTTTTGTAAAACGTGCAGCCTTAGGATGTATTACACTGTTTCAACAATGAAAGTGGTTATTTCAAACTCCACGACGACGACTACAATCATGCACAAATTGATTGTTTACTTTATTGTTATGACAGTTTCCATGGAAACTAAGCATGAATATTACACATGGATTAAATTTTTCCGGATGAGCCAATAGAGATCGTCGTCCTGATTACATTGAGTGTGAAATCACTATTGTATCTTCTATAGTAACGGAGATATGAGAGTTTGAAATTTTATATAATGTTTTTGTAAAATGTGATCCTTAGGATGTATTACACTGTTTCAACAATCAAAGTGGTTATTGCAAATCTCCATGACGACGACTACAATCATGCACAAATAGATTGTTTACTTTATTGTTATGACAGTTCCCATGGAAACTAAGCATGAATATTACCCAGGGATTAAAATTTTCCAGATGAGCCAATAGAGAGCTTCGACTTGATTACATTGAGTGTAAAATCACTTCTGTATCTTCTATATTAACGGAGATATGAGAGTTTGAAATTTTATATAATGTTTTTGTAAGACGTGATGCCCTAGGATGTATTACACTGTTTAAACAATGAAAGTGCTTATTTCAAATCTCCACGACGACGATTACAATCATGCACAAATAGATTGTTTACTTTATTGTTATGACAGTTTCCATGGAAAATAAACATGAATATTACACATGGATAAAAGTTTTCCGGATGAGCCAATAGAGAGCTTCGACCTGATTACATTGAGTGTAAAATCACTTCTGTATCTTCTATTGTAACGGAGATGTGAGAGTTTGAAATTTTCTATAATGTTTTTGTAAAACGTGATGCCATAGGATGAATGACACTGTTTCAACAATCAAAGTGGTTATTGCAAATCTCCACGACGACGACTACAATCATGCACAAATAGATTGTTTACTTTATTGTTATGACATTTTCCATGGAAACTAAACATGAATATTACACATGGATAAAAGTTTTCCGTATGAGCCAATAGAGAGCTTCGACCTGAATTACATTGAGTGTAAAATCACTTCTGTATCTTCTATTGTAACGGAGATATGAGAGTTTGAAATTTTCTATAATGTTTTTGTAAAACGTGATGCCATAGGATGAATGACACTGTTTCAACAATCAAAGTGGTTATAGCAAATCTCCACGACGACGACTACAATCATGCACAAATAGATTGTTTACTTTATTGTTATGACAGTTTCCAATGAAACTAAACATGAATATTACACTTGGATAAAAGTTTTCCGGATGAGCCAATAGAGAGCTTCGACCTCATTACATTGAGTGTCAAATCACTTCTGTATCTTCTATAGTAACGGAGATATGAGATTTTGAAATTTTATATAATGTTTTTGTAAAACGTGATGCCTTAGGATGTATCGCACTGTTTCAACAATCAAAATGGTTATTCCAAATCTCCACGACGACGAATACAATCATGCACAAATAGATTGTTTACTTTACTGTTATGACAGTTTCCATGGAAACTAAGTATGAATATTACACTTGGATTAAATTTTTCCGGATGAGCCAATAGAGAGCTTCGACCTGATTACATTGAGTGCAAATTCATTTCTGTATCATCTAGAGTAACGGAGATATGAGAGTTTGCAATTTTATATAATGTTTTTGTAAAACGTGATGCCTTAGGATGTATTACACTGTTTCAACAATGAAAGTGGTTATTTCAAATCTCCACGACGACGACTACAATCATGCACAAATTGATTGTTTACTTTATTGTTATGACAGTTTCCATGGAAACTAAGCATGAATATTACACATGGATAAATGTTTTCCGTATGAGCCAATAGAGAGCTTCGACCTGAATTACATTGAGTGTAAAATCACTTCTGTATCTTCTATTGTAACGGAGATGTGAGAGTTTGAAATTTTCTATAATGTTTTTGTAAAACGTGATGCCATTGGATGAATGACACTGTTTCAACAATCAAAGTGGTTATTGCAAATCTCCATGACGACGACTACAATCATGCACAAATAGATTGTTTACTTTATTGTTACGACATTTTCCGTGGAAACTAAATATGAATATTACACATGGATAGAAGTTTTCCGGATGAGCCAATAGAGAGCTTCGACCTCATTACATTGAGTGTCAAATCACTTGTGTATCTTCTATAGTAACGGAGATATGAGATTTTGAAATTTTATATAATGTTTTTGTAAAACGTGATGCCTTAGGATGTATCACACTGTTTCAACAATCAAAATGGTTATTCCAAATCTCCACGACGACGAATACAATCATGCACAAATAGATTGTTTACTTTACTGTTATGACAGTTTCCATGGAAAATAAACATGAATATTACACATGGGTAAAAGTTTTCCGGATGAGCCAATAGAGAGCTTCGACCTGATTACATTGAGTGTCAAATCACTTCTGTATCTTCTATAGTAACGGAGATATGAGAGTTTGAAGTTTTATATAATGTTTTTGTAAAATGTGATGCCTTAGGATGCATTACACTGTTTCAACAATCAAAGTGGTTTTTCCAATTCTCCACGACGACGACTACAATCATGCACAAATAGATTGTTTACTTTATTGTTATGACAGTTTCCATGGAAACTAAGCATGAATATTACACAGGGATTAAAATTTTCCAGATGAGCCAATAGAGAGCTTCGACTTGATTACATTGAGTGTAAAATCACTTCTCTATCTTCTATAGTAACGGAGATATGAGAATTTGAAATTTTATATAATGTTTTTGTAAAACGTGATGCCTTAGGTTGTATCGCACTGTTTCAACAGTCAAAGTGGTCATTCCAAATCACCAAGACGACGACTACAATCATGCACAAATAGATTGTTTACTTTATTGTTATGACAACTTCCATGGAAAATAAGCATCAATATTACACATGGATAAAAGTTTTCCGTACGAGCCAATAGAGAGCTTCGACCTGAATTACATTGAGTGTAAAATCACTTCTGTATCTTCTATTGTAACGGAGATGTGAGAGTTTGAAATTTTCTATAATGTTTTTGTAAAACGTGATGCCATAGGATGAATGACACTGTTTCAACAATCAAAGTGGTTATTGCAAATCTCCACGACGACGACTACAATCATGCACAAATAGATTGTTGACTTTATTGTTATGACATTTTCCATGGAAACTAAACATGAATATTACACATGGATAAAAGTTTTCCGTATGAGCCAATAGAGAGCTTCGACCTGAATTACATTGAGTGTAAAATCACTTCTGTATCTTCTATTGTAACGGAGATATGAGAGTTTGAAATTTTTTATAATGTTTTTGTAAAACGTGATGCCATAGGATGAGTGACACTGTTTCAACAATCAAAGTGGTTATAGCAAATCTCCACGACGACGACTACAATCATGCACAAATAGAATGTTTACTTTATTGTTATGACAGTTTCCAATGAAACTAAACATGAATATTACACATGGATATAAGTTTTCCGGATGAGCCAATAGAGAGCTTCGACCTCATTACATTGAGTGTCAAATCACTTCTGTATCTTCTATAGTAACGGAGATATGAGAGTTTGCAATTTTATATAATGTTTTTGTAAAACGTGATGCCTTAGGATGTATTACACTGTTTCAACAATGAAAGTGGTTATTTCAAATCTCCACGACGACGACTACAATCATGCACAAATTGATTGTTTACTTTATTGTTATGACAGTTTCCATGGAAACTAAGCATGAATATTACACATGGATAAATGTTTTCCGAATGAGCCAATAGAGAGCTTCGACCTGAATTACATTGAGTGTAAAATCACTTCTGTATCTTCTATTGTAACGGAGATGTGAGAGTTTGAAATTTTCTATAATGTTTTTGTAAAACGTGATGCCATAGGATGAATGACACTGTTTCAACAATCAAAGTGGTTATTGCAAATCTCCACGACGACGACTACAATCATGCACAAATAGATTGTTTTCTTTATTGTTACGACATTTTCCGTGGAAACTAAATATGAATATTACACATGGATAGAAGTTTTCCGGATGAGCCAATAGAGAGCTTCGACCTCATTACATTGAGTGTCAAATCACTTCTGTATCTTCTATAGTAACGGAGATATGAGATTTTGAAATTTTATATAATGTTTTTGTAAAACGTGATGCCTTAGGACGTATCACACTGTTTCAAGAATCAAAATGGTTATTCCAAATCTCCACGACGACGAATACAATCATGCACAAATAGATTGTTTACTTTACTGTTATGACAGTTTTCATGGAAACTAAGTTTGAATATTACACAGGGATTAAAATTTTTCCGGATGAGCCAATAGAGAGCTTCGACCTGATTACATTGAGTGCAAATTCATTTCTGTATCTTCTATAGTAGCAGAGATATGAGAGTTTGAAATTTTCTCTAATGTTTTTGTAAAACGTGAAACTTTAGGATGTATCACACTGTTTCAACAATCAAAGTGATTATTTCAAATCTCCACGACGACGACTACAATCATGCAGATATAGATTGTTTACTTTATTGTTATGACAGTCTCCATGGAAACTAAGCATGAATATTACACATGGATAAAAGTTTTCCGTATGAGCCAATAGAGAGATTCGACCTTAATTACACTGAGTGTAAAATCACTTCTGTATCTTCTATTGTAACGGAGATATTAGAGTTTGAAATTTTCTATTATGTTTTTGTAAAACGTGATGCCATAGGATGAATGACACTGTTTCAACAATCAAAGTGGTTATTGCAAATCTCCACGACGACGACTACAATCATGCACAAATAGATTGTTTACTTTATTGTTATGACAGTTTCCATGGAAACTAAGCATGAATATTACACATGGATTAAATTTTTTCGGATGAGCCAATAGAGATCGTCGTCCTGATTACATTGAGTGTGAAATCACTATTGTATCTTCTATAGTAACAGAGATATGAGAGTTTGAAATTTTCTCTAATGTTTTTGTAAAACGTGAAACTTTAGGATGTATCACACTGTTTCAACAATCAAAGTGATTATTTCAAATCTCCACGACGACGACTACAATCATGCAGATATAGATTGTTTACTTTATTGTTATGACATTTTGCATGGAAACTAAGCATGAATATTACACATGGATAAAAGTTTTCCGTATGAGCCAATAGAGAGCTTCGACCTGATTACATTGAGTGTCAAATCACTTCTGTATCTTCTATAGTAACGGAGATATGAGAGTTTGAAGTTTTATATAATGTTTTTGTAAAATGTGATGCCTTAGGATGCATTACACTGTTTCAACAATCAAAGTGGTTTTTCCAATTCTCCACGACGACGACTACAATCATGCACAAATAGATTGTTTACTTTATTGTTATGACAGTTTCCATGGAAACTAAGCATGAATATTACACAGGGATTAAAATTTTCCAGATGAGCCAATAGAGAGCTTCGACTTGATTACATTGAGTGTAAAATCACTTCTCTATCTTCTATAGTAACGGAGATATGAGAATTTGAAATTTTATATAATGTTTTTGTAAAACGTGATGCCTTAGGTTGTATCGCACTGTTTCAACAGTCAAAGTGGTCATTCCAAATCACCACGACGACGACTACAATCATGCACAAATAGATTGTTTACTTTATTGTTATGACAACTTCCATGGAAAATAAGCATCAATATTACACATGGATAAAAGTTTTCCGTACGAGCCAATAGAGAGGTTCGACCTGAATTACATTGAGTGTAAAATCACTTCTGTATCTTCTATTGTAACGGAGATGTGAGAGTTTGAAATTTTCTATAATGTTTTTGTAAAACGTGATGCCATAGAATGAATGACACTGTTTCAACAATCAAAGTGGTTATTGCAAATCTCCACGACGACGACTACAATCATGCACAAATAGATTGTTTACTTTATTGTTATGACATTTTCCATGGAAACTAAACATGAATATTACACATGGATAAAAGTTTTCCGTATGAGCCAATAGAGAGCTTCGACCTGAATTACATTGAGTGTAAAATCACTTCTGTATCTTCTATTGTAACGGAGATATGAGAGTTTGAAATTTTCTATAATGTTTTTGTAAAACGTGATGCCATAGGATGAATGACACTGTTTCAACAATCAAAGTGGTTATAGCAAATCTCCACGACGACGACTACAATCATGCACAAATAGATTGTTTACTTTATTGTTATGACAGTTTCCAATGAAACTAAACATGAATATTACACTTGGATAAAAGTTTTCCGGATGAGCCAATAGAGAGCTTCGACCTCATTACATTGAGTGTCAAATCACTTCTGTATCTTCTATAGTAACGGAGATATGAGATTTTGAAATTTTATATAATGTTTTTGTAAAACGTGATGCCTTAGGATGTATCACACTGTTTCAACAATCAAAATGGTTATTCCAAGTCTCCACGACGACGAATACAATCATGCACAAATAGATTGTTTACTTTACTGTTATGACAGTTTCCATGGAAACTAAGTATGAATATTACACTTGGATTAAATTTTTCCGGATGAGCCAATAGAGTGCTTCGACCTGATTACATTGAGTGCAAATTCATTTCTGTATCATCTAGAGTAACGGAGATATGAGAGTTTGCAATTTTATATAATGTTTTTGTAAAACGTGATGCCTTAGGATGTATTACACTGTTTCAACAATGAAAGTGGTTATTTCAAATCTCCACGACGACGACTACAATCATGCACAAATTGATTGTTTACTTTATTGTTATGACAGTTTCCATGGAAACTAAGCATGAATATTACACATGGATAAATGTTTTCCGTATGAGCCAATAGAGAGCTTCGACCTGAATTACATTGAGTGTAAAATCACTTCTGTATCTTCTATTGTAACGGAGATGTGAGAGTTTGAAATTTTCTATAATGTTTTTGTAAAACGTGATGCCATAGGATGAATGACACTGTTTCAACAATCAAAGTGGTTATTGCAAATCTCCACGACGACGACTACAATCATGCACAAATAGATTGTTTACTTTATTGTTACGACATTTTCCGTGGAAACTAAATATGAATATTACACATGGATAGAAGTTTTCCGGATGAGCCAATAGAGAGCTTCGACCTCATTACATTGAGTGTCAAATCACTTGTGTATCTTCTATAGTAACGGAGATATGAGATTTTGAAATTTTATATAATGTTTTTGTAAAACGTGATGCCTTAGGATGTATCACACTGTTTCAACAATCAAAATGGTTATTCCAAATATCCACGACGACGAATACAATCATGCACAAATAGATTGTTTACTTTACTGTTATGACAGTTTTCATGGAAACTAAGTTTGAATATTACACTTGGATTAAATTTTTCCGGATGAGCCAATAGAGAGCTTCGACCTGATTACATTGAGTGCAAATTCATTTCTGTATCTTCTATAGTAACAGAGATATGAGAGTTTGAAATTTTCTCTAATGTTTTTGTAAAATGTGATGCCTTAGGATGCATTACACTGTTTCAACAATCAAAGTGGTTTTTCCAATTCTCCACGACGACGACTACAACCAAGCACAAATAGATTGTTTACTTTATTGTTATGACAGTATCCATGAAAACTAATTATGAATATAACACTTGGATTACATTTTTCCGGATGAGCCAATAGAGAGCTTCGACCTGATTACATTGAGTGTAAAATCATCTCTGTATCTTCTATAGTAACTGAGATATGAAAATTTGAAATTTTATATATTGTTTTTGTAAAACGTGATGCCTTAGGTTGTATCACGCTGTTTCAACAGTCAAAGTGGTCATTCCAAATCTCCACGACGACGACTACAATCATGCACAAATAGATTGTTTACTTTATTGTTATGACAACTTCCATGGAAAATAAGCATTAATATTACACATGGATAAAAGTTTTCCGTATGAGCAAATAGAGAGCTTCGACCTGAATTACATTGAGTGTAAAATCACTTCTGTATCTTCTATTGTAACGGAGATGTGAGAGTTTGAAATTTTCTATAATGTTTTTGTAAAACGTGATGCCATAGGATGAATGACACTGTTTTAACAATCAAAGTGGTTATTGCAAATCTCCACGACGACGACTACAATCATGCACAAATAGATTGTTTACTTTATTGTTATGACATTTTCCATGGAAACTAAACATGAATATTACACATGGATAAAAGTTTTCCGTATGAGCCAATAGAGAGCTTCGACCTGAATTGCATTGAGTGTAAAATCACTTCTGTATCTTCTATTGTAACGGAGATATGAGAGTTTGAAATTTTCTATAATGTTTTTGTAAAACGTGATGCCATAGGATGAATGACACTGTTTCAACAATCAAAGTGGTTATAGCAAATCTCCACGACGACGACTACAATCATGCACAAATAGATTGTTTACTTTATTGTTATGACAGTTTCCAATGAAACTAAACATGAATATTACACTTGGATAAAAGTTTTCCGGATGAGCCAATAGAGTGCTTCGACCTGATTACATTGAGTGCAAATTCATTTCTGTATCATCTAGAGTAACGGAGATATGAGAGTTTGCAATTTTATATAATGTTTTTGTAAAACGTGATGCCTTAGGATGTATTACACTGTTTCAACAATGAAAGTGGTTATTTCAAATCTCCACGACGACGACTACAATCATGCACAAATTGATTGTTTACTTTATTGTTATGACAGTTTCCATGGAAACTAAGCATGAATATTACACATGGATAAATGTTTTCCGTATGAGCCAATAGAGAGCTTCGACCTGAATTACATTGAGTGTAAAATCACTTCTGTATCTTCTATTGTAACGGAGATGTGAGAGTTTGAAATTTTCTATAATGTTTTTGTAAAACGTGATGCCATAGGATGAATGACACTGTTTCAACAATCAAAGTGGTTATTGCAAATCTCCACGACGACGACTACAATCATGCACAAATAGATTGTTTACTTTATTGTTACGACATTTTCCGTGGAAACTAAATATGAATATTACACATGGATAGAAGTTTTCCGGATGAGCCAATAGAGAGCTTCGACCTCATTACATTGAGTGTCAAATCACTTGTGTATCTTCTATAGTAACGGAGATATGAGATTTTGAAATTTTATATAATGTTTTTGTAAAACGTGATGCCTTAGGATGTATCACACTGTTTCAACAATCAAAATGGTTATTCCAAATCTCCACGACGACGAATACAATCATGCACAAATAGATTGTTTACTTTACTGTTATGACAGTTTTCATGGAAACTAAGTTTGAATATTACACTTGGATTAAATTTTTCCGGATGAGCCAATAGAGAGCTTCGAACTGATTACATTGAGTGCAAATTCATTTCTGTATCTTCTATAGTAACAGAGATATGAGAGTTTGAAATTTTCTCTAATGTTTTTGTAAAATGTGATGCCTTAGGATGCATTACACTGTTTCAACAATCAAAGTGGTTTTTCCAATTCTCCACGACGACGACTACAATCATGCACAAATAGATTGTTTACTTTATTGTTATGACAGTTTCCATGGAAACTAAGCATGAATATTACACAGGGATTAAAATTTTCCAGATGAGCCAATAGAGAGCTTCGACTTGATTACATTGAGTGTAAAATCACTTCTCTATCTTCTATAGTAACGGAGATATGAGAATTTGAAATTTTATATAATGTTTTTGTAAAACGTGATGCCTTAGGTTGTATCGCACTGTTTCAACAGTCAAAGTGGTCATTCCAAATCACCACAGGGATTAAAATTTTCCAGATGTGCCAATAGAGAGCTTCGACTTGATTACATTGAGTGTAAAATCAATTCTGTATCTTCTATGTTAACGGAGATATGAGAGTTTGAAATTTTATATAATGTTTTTGTAAGACGTGATGCCTTAGGATGTATTACACTGTTTAAACAATGAAAGTGCTTATTTCAAATCTCCACGACGACGATTACAATCATGCACAAATAGATTGTTTATTTTATTGTTAAGACAGTTTCCATGGAAAATAAACATGAATATTACACATGGATTAAAATTTTCCAGATGAGCCAATAAAGAGCTTCGACCTGATTACATTGAGAGTAACATCAGCTCTCTATCTTCTATAGTAACGGAGATATGAGAATTTGAAATTTTATATAATGTTTTTTTTTTTAAACCTTAAGCCTTAGGATGTATCACACTGTTTCAACAATCAAAGTGGTTATTTCAAATCTCCACGACGACGACTACAACCAAGCACAAATAGATTGTTTACTTTATTGTTATGACAGTATCCATGAAAACTAATTATGAATATAACACTTGGATTACATTTTTCCGGATGAGCCAATAGAGAGCTTCGACCTGATTACATTGAGTGTAAAATCATCTCTGTATCTTCTATAGTAACTGAGATATGAAAATTTGAAATTTTATATATTGTTTTTGTAAAACGTGATGCCTTAGGTTGTATCACACTGTTTCAACAGTCAAAGTGGTCATTCCAAATCTCCACGACGACGACTACAATCATGCACAAATAGATTGTTTACTTTATTGTTATGACAACTTCCATGGAAAATAAGCATTAATATTACACATGGATAAAAGTTTTCCGTATGAGCCAATAGAGAGCTTCGACCTGAATTACATTGAGTGTAAAATCACTTCTGTATCTTCTATTGTAACGGAGATGTGAGAGTTTGAAATTTTCTATAATGTTTTTGTAAAACGTGATGCCATAGGATGAATGACACTGTTTTAACAATCAAAGTGGTTATTGCAAATCTCCACGACGACGACTACAATCATGCACAAATAGATTGTTTACTTTATTGTTATGACATTTTCCATGGAAACTAAACATGAATATTACACATGGATAAAAGTTTTCCGTATGAGCCAATAGAGAGCTTCGACCTGAATTGCATTGAGTGTAAAATCACTTCTGTATCTTCTATTGTAACGGAGATATGAGACTTTGAAATTTTCTATAATGTTTTTGTAAAACGTGATGCCATAGGATGAATGACACTGTTTCAACAATCAAAGTGGTTATAGCAAATCTCCACGACGACGACTACAATCATGCACAAATAGATTGTTTACTTTATTGTTATGACAGTTTCCAATGAAACTAAACATGAATATTACACTTGGATAAAAGTTTTCCGGATGAGCCAATAGAGAGCTTCGACCTCATTACATTGAGTGTCAAATCACTTCTGTATCTTCTATAGTAACGGAGATATGAGATTTTGAAATGTTATATAATGTTTTTGTAAAACGTGATGCCTTAGGATACATTACACTGTTTCAACAATGAAAGTGATTATTTCAAATCTCCACGACGACGACTACAATCATGCACATATAGATTGTTTACTTTATAGTTATGACAGTTTCCATGGAAACTAAGAATAAATATTGCACATGGATAAAAGTTTTCCGTATGAGCCAATAGAGAGATTCGACCTTAATTACATTGAGTGTAAAATCACTTCTGTATCTACTATTGTAACGGAGATATGAGAGTTTGAAATTTTCTATGTTTTTGTAAAACGTGATGCCATAGGATGAATGACACTGTTTCAACAATCAAAGTGGTTATTGCAAATCTCCACGACGACGACTACAATCATGCACAAATAGATTGTTTACTTTATTGTTATGACAGTTTCCATGGAAACTAAACATGAATATTACACATTTATAAAAGTTTTCCGGATGAGCCAATAGAGAGCTTCGACCTGATTGCATTGAGTGTAAAATCAATTCTGTATCTTCTATATTAACGGAGATATGAGAGTTTGAAATTTTATATAATGTTTTTGTAAGACGTGATGCCTTAGGATGTATTACACTGTTTAAACAATGAAAGTGCTTATTTCAAATCTCCACGACGACGATTACAATCATGCACAAATAGATTGTTTACTTTATTGTTATGACAGTTTCCATGGAAAATAAACATGAATATTACACATGGATTAAAATTTTCCGGACGAGCCAATAAAGAGCTTCGACCTGATTACATTGAGTGTAACATCAGCTCTCTATCTTCTATAGTAACGGAGATATGAGAATTTGAAATTTTATATAATGTTTTTTTTTAAACCTTAAGCCTTAGGATGTATCACACTGTTTCAACAATCAAAGTGGTTATTTCAAATCTCCACGACGACGACTACAACCAACCACAAATAGATTGTTTACTTTATTGTTATGAGAGTATCCATGAAAACTAAGTATGAATATAACACTTGGATTACATTTTTCCGGATGAGCCAATAGAGAGCTTCGACCTGATTACATTGAGTGTAAAATCATCTCTGTATCTTCTATAGTAACTGAGATATGAAAATTTGAAATTTTATATATTGTTTTTGTAAAACGTGATGACTTAGGTTGTATCACACTGTTTCAACAGTCAAAGTGGTCATTCCAAATCTCCACGACGACGACTACAATCATGCACAAATAGATTGTTTACTTTATTGTTATGACAACTTCCAAGGAAAATAAGCATTAATATTACACATGGATAAAAGTTTTCCGTATGAGCCAATAGAGAGCTTCGACCTGAATTACATTGAGTGTAAAATCACTTCTGTATCTTCTTTTGTAACGGAGATGTGAGAGTTTGAAATTTTCTATTATGTTTTTGTAAAACGTGAAGCCATAGGATGAATGACACTGTTTTAACAATCAAAGTGGTTATTGCAAATCTCCACGACGACGACTACAATCATGCACAAATAGATTGTTTACTTTATTGTTATGACATTTTCCATGGAAACTAAACATGAATATTACACATGGATAAAAGTTTTCCGTATGAGCCAATAGAGAGCTTCGACCTGAATTGAATTGAGTGTAAAATCACTTCTGTATCTTCTATTGTAACGGAGATATGAGAGTTTGAAATTTTCTATAATGTTTTTGTAAAACGTGATGCCATAGGATGAATGACACTGTTTCAACAATCAAAGTGGTTATAGCAAATCTCCACGACGACGACTACAATCATGCACAAATAGATTGTTTACTTTATTGTTATGACAGTTTCCAATGAAACTAAACATGAATATTACACTTGGATATAAGTTTTCCGGATTAGCCAATAGAGAGCTTCGACCTCATTACATTGAGTGTCAAATCACTTCTGTATCTTCTATAGTAACGGAGATATGAGATTTTGAAATGTTATATAATGTTTTTGTAAAACGTGATGCCTTAGGATGTATCACACTGTTTCAACAATCAAAATGGTTATTCCAAATCTCCACGACGACGAATACAATCATGCACAAATAGATTGTTTACTTTACTGTTATGACAGTTTCCATGGAAACTAAGTATGAATATTACACTTGGATTAAATTTTTCCGGATGAGCCAATAGAGAGTTTCGACCTGATTACATTGAGTGCAAATTCATTTCTGTATCTTCTAGAGTAACGGAGATATGAGAGTTTGAAATTTTCTATAATGTTTTTGTAAAACGTGATGCCATAGGATGAATGACACTGTTTCAACAATCAAAGTGGTTATTGCAAATCTCCACGACGACGACTACAATCATGCACAAATAGATTGTTTACTTTACTGTTATGACAGTTTCCATGGAAACTAAGTATGAATATTACACTTGGATTAAATTTTTCCGGATGAGCCAATAGAGAGCTTCGACCTGATTACATTGAGTGCAAATTCATTTCTGTATCTTCTAGAGTAACGGAGATATGAGAGTTTGCAATTTTATATAATGTTTTTGTAAAACGTGATGCCTTAGGATGTATTACACTGTTTCAACAATGAAAGTGGTTATTTCAAATCTCCACGACGACGACTACAATCATGCACAAATTGATTGTTTACTTTATTGTTATGACAGTCTCCATGGAAACTAAGCATGAATATTACACATGGATTAAATTTTTCCGGATGAGCCAATAGAGATCTTCGTCCTGATTACATTGAGTGTGAAATCACTATTGTATCTTCTATAGTAACGGAGATATGAGAGTTTGAAATTTTATATAATGTTTTTGTAAAATGTGATCCTTAGGATGTATTACACTGTTTCAACAATCAAAGTGGTTATTTCAAATCTACACGACGACGACTACAATCAAGCACAAATAGATTGTTTACTTTATTGTTATGACAGTATCCATGAAAACTAAGTATGAATATTACACTTGGATTAAATTTTTCCGGATGAGCCAATAGAGAGTTTCGACCTGATTACATTGAGTGCAAATTCATTTCTGTATCTTCTAGAGTAACGGAGATATGAGAGTTTGCAATTTTATATAATGTTTTTGTAAAACGTGATGCCTTAGGATGCATTACACTGTTTCAACAATGAAAGTGATTATTTCAAATCTCCACGACGACGACTACAATCATGCACATATAGATTGTTTACTTTATAGTTATGACAGTTTCCATGGAAACTAAGCATGAATATTACACATGGATAAAAAATTTCCGTATGAGCCAATAGAGAGCTTCGACCTTAATTACATTGAGTGTAAAATCACTTCTGTATCTTCTATTGTAACGGAGATATGAGAGTTTGAAATTTTCTATGTTTTTGTAAAACGTGATGCCATAGGATGAATGACACTGTTTCAACAATCAAAGTGGTTATTGCAAATCTCCACGACGACGACTACAATCATGCACAAATAGATTGTTTACTTTATTGTTATGACATTTTCCATGGAAACTAAACATGAATATTACACATGGATAAAAGTTTTTCGGATGAGCCAATAGAGAGATTCGACCTTAATTACATTGAGTGTAAAATCACTTCTGTATCTTCTATTGTAACGGAGATATGAGAGTTTGAAATTTTCTATGTTTTTGTAAAACGTGATGCCATAGGATGAATGACACTGTTTCAACAATCAAAATGGTTATTGCAAATCTCCACGACGACGACTACAATCATGCACAAATAGATTGTTTACTTTATTGTTATGACATTTTCCATGGAAACTAAACATGAATATTACACATGGATAAAAGATTTTTGGATGAGCCAATAGAGAGCTTCGACCTCATTACATTGAGTGTCAAATCACTTCTGTATCTTCTATAGTAACGGAGATATGAGATTTTGAAATTTTATATAATGTTTTTGTAAAACGTGATGCCTTAGGATGTATCACACTGTTTCAACAATCAAAATGGTTATTCCAAATCTCTACGACGACGAATACAATCATGCACAAATAGATTGTTTACTTTACTGTTATGACAGTTTCCATGGAAACTAAGTATGAATATTACACTTGGATTAAATTTTTCCGGATGAGCCAATAGAGAGTTTCGACCTGATTACATTGAGTGCAAATTCATTTCTGTATCTTCTAGAGTAACGGAGATATGAGAGTTTGCAATTTTATATAATGTTTTTGTAAAACGTGATGCCTTAGGATGCATTACACTGTTTCAACAATGAAAGTGATTATTTCAAATCTCCACGACGACGACTACAATCATGCACATATAGATTGTTTACTTTATAGTTATGACAGTTTCCATGGAAACTAAGAATAAATATTGCACATGGATAAAAGTTTTCCGTATGAGCCAATAGAGAGATTCGACCTTAATTACATTGAGTGTAAAATCACTTCTGTATCTTCTATTGTAACGGAGATATGAGAGTTTGAAATTTTCTATGTTTTTGTAAAACGTGATGCCATAGGATGAATGACACTGTTTCAACAATCAAAGTGGTTATTGCAAATCTCCACGACGACGACTACAATCATGCACAAATAGATTGTTTACTTTATTGTTATGACATTTTCCATGGAAACTAAACATGAATATTACACATGGATAAAAGTTTTTCGGATGAGCCAATAGAGAGCTTCGACCTCATTACATTGAGTGTCAAAATCACTTCTGTATCTTCTATAGTAACGGAGATATGAGATTTTGAAATTTTATATAATGTTTTTGTAAAACGTGATGCCTTAGGATGTATCACACTGTTTCAACAATCAAAATGGTTATTCCAAATCTCCACGACGACGAATGCAATCATGCACAAATAGATTGTTTACTTTATTGTTATGACAGTTTCCATGGAAACTAAGCATGAATATTACACAGGGATTAAAATTTTCCAGATGTGCCAATAGAGAGCTTCGACTTGATTACATTGAGTGTAAAATCAATTCTGTATCTTCTATATTAACGGAGATATGAGAGTTTGAAATTTTATATAATGTTTTTGTAAGACGTGATGCCTTAGGATGTATTACACTGTTTAAACAATGAAAGTGCTTATTTCAAATCTCCACGACGACGATTACAATCATGCACAAATAGATTGTTTACTTTATTGTTATGACAGTTTCCATGGAAAATAAACATGAATATTACACATGGATTAAAATTTTCCGGATGAGCCAATAAAGAGCTTCGACCTGATTACATTGAGTGTAACATCAGCTCTCTATCTTCTATAGTAACGGAGATATGAGAATTTGAAATTTTATATAATGTTTTTTTTTTAAACCTTAAGCCTTAGGATGTATCACACTGTTTCAACAATCAAAGTGGTTATTTCAAATCTCCACGACGACGACTACAACCAAGCACAAATAGATTGTTTACTTTATTGTTATGACAGTATCCATGAAAACTAATTATGAATATAACACTTGGATTACATTTTTCCGGATGAGCCAATAGAAAGTTTCGACCTGATTACATTGAGTGTAAAATCATCTCTGTATCTTCTATAGTAACTGAGATATGAAGATTTGAAATTTTATATATTGTTTTTGTAAAACGTGATGCTTTAGGTTGTATCACACTGTTTCAACAGTCAAAGTGGTCATTCCAAATCTCCACGACGACGACTACAATCATGCACAAATACATTGTTTACTTTATTGTTATGACAACTTCCATGGAAAATAAGCATTAATATTACACATGGATAAAATTTTCCGTATGAGCCAATAGAGAGCTTCGACCTGAATTACATTGAGTGTAAAATCACTTCTGTATCTTCTATTGTAACGGAGATGTGAGAGTTTGAAATTTTCTATAATGTTTTTGTAAAACGTGATGCCATAGGATGAATGACACTGTTTTAACAATCAAAGTGGTTATTGCAAATCTCCACGACGACGACTACAATCATGCACAAATAGATTGTTTACTTTATTGTTATGACATTTTCCATGGAAACTAAACATGAATATTACACATGGATAAAAGTTTTCCGTATGAGCCAATAGAGAGCTTCGACCTGAATTGCATTGAGTGTAAAATCACTTCTGTATCTTCTATTGTAACGGAGATATGAGAGTTTGAAATTTTCTATTATGTTTTTGTAAAACGTGATGCCATAGGATGAATGACACTGTTTCAACAATCAAAGTGGTTATAGCAAATCTCCACGACGACGACTACAATCATGCACAAATAGATTGTTTACTTTATTGTTATGACAGTTTCCAATGAAACTAAACATGAATATTACACTTGGATTACATTTTTCCGGATGAGCCAATAGAGAGCTTCGACCTCATTACATTGAGTGTCAAATCAATTCTGTATCTTCTATAGTAACGGAGATATGAGATTTTGAAATGTTATATAATGTTTTTGTAAAACGTGATGCCTTAGGATGTATCACACTGTTTCAACAATCAAAATGGTTATTCCAAATCTCCACGACGACGAATACAATCATGCACAAATAGATTGTTTACTTTACTGTTATGACAGTTTCCATGGAAACTAAGTATGAATATTACACTTTTATTAAATTTTTCCGGATGAGCCAATAGAGAGTTTCGACCTGATTACATTGAGTGCAAATTCATTTCTGTATCTTCTAGAGTAACGGAGATATGAGAGTTTGCAATTTTATATAATGTTTTTGTAAAACGTGATGCCTTAGGATGCATTACACTGTTTCAACAATGAAAGTGATTATTTCAAATCTCCACGACGACGACTACAATCATGCACATATAGATTGTTTACTTTATAGTTATGACAGTTTCCATGGAAACTAAGAATAAATATTGCACATGGATAAAAGTTTTCCGTATGAGCCAATAGAGAGATTCGACCTTAATTACATTGAGTGTAAAATCACTTCTGTATCTTCTATTGTAACGGAGATATGAGAGTTTGAAATTTTATATAATGTTTTTGTAAAACGTGATGACTTAGGTTGTATCACACTGTTTCAACAGTCAAAGTGGTCATTCCAAATCTCCAGGACGACGACTACAATCATGCACAAATAGATTGTTTACTTTATTGTTATGACAACTTCCATGGAAAATAAGCATTAATATTACACATGGATAAAAGTTTTCCGTATGAGCCAATAGAGAGCTTCGACCTGAATTACATTGAGTGTAAAATCACTTCTGTATCTTCTTTTGTAACGGAGATGTGAGAGTTTGAAATTTTCTAAAATGTTTTTGTAAAACGTGATGCCATAGGATGAATGACACTGTTTTAACAATCAAAGTGGTTATTGCAAATCTCCACGACGACGACTACAATCATGCACAAATAGATTGTTTACTTTATTGTTATGACATTTTCCATGGAAACTAAACATGAATATTACACATGGATAAAAGTTTTCCGGATGAGCCAATAGAGAGCTTCGACCTGAATTGCATTGAGTGTAAAATCACTTCTGTATCTTCTATTGTAACGGAGATATGAGAGTTTGAAATTTTATATAATGTTTTTGTAAAACGTGATGCCATAGGATGAATGACACTGTTTCAACAATCAAAGTGGTTATAGCAAATCTCCACGACGACGACTACAATCATGCACAAATAGATTGTTTACTTTTTTGTTATGACAGTTTCCAAAGAAACTAAACATGAATATTACACTTGGATATAAGTTTTCCGGATGAGCCAATAGAGAGCTTCGACCTCATTACATTGAGTGTCAAATCACTTCTGTATCTTCTATAGTAACGGAGATATGAGATTTTGAAATGTTATATAATGTTTTTGTAAAACGTGATGCCTTAGGATGTATCACACTGTTTCAACAATCAAAATGGTTATTCCAAATCTCCACGACGACGAATACAATCATGCACAAATAGATTGTTTACTTTACTGTTATGACAGTTTCCATGGAAACTAAGTATGAATATTACACTTGGATTAAATTTTTCCGGATGAGCCAATAGAGAGTTTCGACCTGATTACATTGAGTGCAAATTCATTTCTGTATCTTCTAGAGTAACGGAGATATGAGAGTTTGCAATTTTATATAATGTTTTTGTAAAACGTGATGCCTTAGGATGCATTACACTGTTTCAACAATGAAAGTGATTATTTCAAATCTCCACGACGACGACTACAATCATGCACATATAGATTGTTTACTTTATAGTTATGACAGTTTCCATGGAAACTAAGAATAAATATTGCACATGGATAAAAGTTTTCCGTATGAGCCAATAGAGAGATTCGACCTTAATTACATTGAGTGTAAAATCACTTCTGTATCTTCTATTGTAACGGAGATATGAGAGTTTGAAATTTTCTATGTTTTTGTAAAACGTGATGCCAAGGATGAATGACACTGTTTCAACAATCAAAGTGGTTATTGCAAATCTCCACGACGACGACTACAATCATGCACAAATAGATTGTTTACTTTATTGTTATGACAGTTTCCATGGAAACTAAACATGAATATTACACATGGATAAAAGTTTTCCGGATGAGCCAATAGAGAGCTTCGACCTGATTACATTGAGTGTAAAATCAATTCTGTATCTTCTATATTAACGGAGATATGAGAGTTTGAAATTTTATATAATGTTTTTGTAAGACGTGATGCCTTAAGATCTATTACACTGTTTAAACAATGAAAGTGCTTATTTCAAATCTCCACGACGACGATTACAATCATGCACAAATAGATTGTTTACTTTATTGTTATGACAGTTTCCATGGAAAATAAACATGAATATTACACATGGATTAAAATTTTCCGGACGAGCCAATAAAGAGCTTCGACCTGATTACATTGAGTGTAACATCAGCTCTCTATCTTCTATAGTAACGGAGATATGAGAATTTGAAATTTTATATAATGTTTTTTTTTAAACCTTAAGCCTTAGGATGTATCACACTGTTTCAACAATCAAAGTGGTTATTTCAAATCTCCACGACGACGACTACAACCAACCACAAATAGATTGTTTACTTTATTGTTATGACAGTATCCATGAAAACTAAGTATGAATATAACACTTGGATTACATTTTTCCGGATGAGCCAATAGAGAGCTTCGACCTGATTACATTGAGTGTAAAATCATCTCTGTATCTTCTATAGTAACTGAGATATGAAAATTTGAAATTTTATATATTGTTTTTGTAAAACGTGATGACTTAGGTTGTATCACACTGTTTCAACAGTCAAAGTGGTCATTCCAAATCTCCACGACGACGACTACAATCATGCACAAATAGATTGTTTACTTTATTGTTATGACAACTTCCATGGAAAATAAGCATTAATATTACACATGGATAAAAGTTTTCCGTATGAGCCAATGGAGAGCTTCGACCTGAATTACATTGAGTGTAAAATCACTTCTGTATCTTCTTTTGTAACGGAGATGTGAGAGTTTGAAATTTTCTATAATGTTTTTGTAAAACGTGATGCCATAGGATGAATGACACTGTTTTAACAATCAAAGTGGTTATTGCAAATCTCCACGACGACGACTACAATCATGCACAAATAGATTGTTTACTTTATTGTTATGACATTTTCCATGGAAACTAAACATGAATATTACACATGGATAAAAGTTTTCCGTATGAGCCAATAGAGAGCTTCGACCTGAATTGCATTGAGTGTAAAATCACTTCTGTATCTTCTATTGTAACGGAGATATGAGAGTTTGAAATTTTCTATAATGTTTTTGTAAAACGTGATGCCATAGGATGAATGACACTGTTTCAACAATCAAAGTGGTTATAGCAAATCTCCACGACGACGACTACAATCATGCACAAATAGATTGTTTACTTTATTGTTATGACAGTTTCCAATGAAACTAAACATGAATATTACACTTGGATATAAGTTTTCCGGATGAGCCAATAGAGAGCTTCGACCTCATTACATTGAGTGTCAAATCACTTCTGTATCTTCTATAGTAACGGAGATATGAGATTTTGAAATGTTATATAATGTTTTTGTAAAACGTGATGCCTTAGGATGGATCACACTGTTTCAACAATCAAAATGGTTATTCCAAATCTCCACGACGACGAATACAATCATGCACAAATAGGTTGTTTACTTTACTGTTATGACAGTTTCCATGGAAACTAAGTATGAATATTACACTTGGATTAAATTTTTCCGGATGAGCCAATAGAGAGTTTCGACCTGATTACATTGAGTGCAAATTCATTTCTGTATCTTCTAGAGTAACGGAGATATGAGAGTTTGAAATTTTCTATAATGTTTTTGTAAAACGTGATGCCATAGGATGAATGACACTGTTTCAACAATCAAAGTGGTTATTGCAAATCTCCACGACGACGACTACAATCATGCACAAATAGATTGTTTACTTTATTGTTATGACATTTTCCATGGAAACTAAACATGAATATTACACATGGATAAAAGTTTTCCGGATGAGCCAATAGAGAGCTTCGACCTCATTACATTGAGTGTCAAATCACTTCTGTATCTTCTATAGTAACGGAGATATGAGATTTTGAAATTTTATATAATGTTTTTGTAAAACGTGATGCCTTAGGATGTATCACACTGTTTCAACAATCAAAATGGTTATTCCAAATCTCCACGACGACGAATGCAATCATGCACAAATAGATTGTTTACTTTACTGTTATGACAGTTTCCATGGAAACTATGTATGAATATTACACTTGGATTAAATTTTTCCGGATGAGCCAATAGAGAGCTTCGACCTGATTACGTTGAGTGCAAATTCATTTCTGTATCTTCTAGAGTAACGGAGATATGAGAGTTTGCAATTTTATATAATGTTTTTGTAAAACGTGATGCCTTAGGATGTATTACACTGTTTCAACAATGAAAGTGGTTATTTCAAATCTCCACGACGACGACTACAATCATGCAGAAATTGATTGTTTACTTTATTGTTATGACAGTTTCCATGGAAACTAAACATGAATATTACACATGGATAAAAGTTTTCCGGATGAGCCAATAGAGAGCTTCGACCTGATTACATTGAGTGTAAAAACAATTCTGTATCTTCTATATTAACGGAGATATGAGAGTTTGAAATTTTATATAATGTTTTTGTAAGACGTGATGCCTTAAGATGTATTACACTGTTTAAACAATGAAAGTGCTTATTTCAAATCTCCACGACGACGATTACAATCATGCACAAATAGATTGTTTACTTTATTTTTATGACAGTTTCCATGGAAAATAAACATGAATATTACACATGGATTAAAATTTTCTGGACGAGCCAATAAAGAGCTTCGACCTGATTACATTGAGTGTAACATCAGCTCTCTATCTTATATAGTAACGGAGATATGAGAATTTGAAATTTTATATAATGTTTTTTTTTAAACCTTAAGCCTTAGGATGTATCACACTGTTTCAACAATCAAAGTGGTTATTTCAAATCTCCACGACGACGACTACAACCAACCACAAATAGATTGTTTACTTTATTGTTATGACAGTATCCATGAAAACTAAGTATGAATATAACACTTGGATTACATTTTTCCGGATGAGCCAATAGAGAGCTTCGACCTGATTACATTGAGTGTAAAATCATCTCTGTATCTTCTATAGTAACTGAGATATGAAAATTTGAAATTTTATATATTGTTTTTGTAAAACGTGATGACTTAGGTTGTATCACACTGTTTCAACAGTCAAAGTGGTCATTCCAAATCTCCACGACGACGACTACAATCATGCACAAATAGATTGTTTACTTTATTGTTATGACAACTTCCATGGAAAATAAGCATTAATATTACACATGGATAAAAGTTTTCCGTATGAGCCAATAGAGAGCTTCGACCTGAATTACATTGAGTGTAAAATCACTTCTGTATCTTCTTTTGTAACGGAGATGTGAGAGTTTGAAATTTTCTATAATGTTTTTGTAAAACGTGATGCAATAGGATGAATGACACTGTTTTAACAATCAAAGTGGTTATTGCAAATCTCCACGACGACGACTACAATCATGCACAAATAGATTGTTTACTTTATTGTTATGACATTTTCCATGGAAACTAAACATGAATATTACACATGGATAAAAGTTTTCCGTATGAGCCAATAGAGAGCTTCGACCTGAATTGCATTGAGTGTAAAATCACTTCTGTATCTTCTATTGTAACGGAGATATGAGAGTTTGAAATTTTCTATAATGTTTTTGTAAAACGTGATGCCATAGGATGAATGACACTGTTTCAACAATCAAAGTGGTTATAGCAAATCTCCACGACGACGACTACAATCATGCACAAATAGATTGTTTACTTTATTGTTATGACAGTTTCCAATGAAACTAAACATGAATATTACACTTGGATATAAGTTTTCCGGATGAGCCAATAGAGAGCTTCGACACATTACATTGAGTTTCAAATCACTTCTGTATCTTCTATAGTAACGGAGATATGAGATTTTGAAATGTTATATAATGTTTTTGTAAAACGTGATGCCTTAGGATGGATCACACTGTTTCAACAATCAAAATGGTTATTCCAAATCTCCACGACGACGAATACAATCATGCACAAATAGATTGTTTACTTTACTGTTATGACAGTTTCCATGGAAACTAAGTATGAATATTACACTTGGATTAAATTTTTCCGGATGAGCCAATAGAGAGTTTCGACCTGATTACATTGAGTGCAAATTCATTTCTGTATCTTCTAGAGTAACGGAGATATGAGAGTTTGCAATTTTATATAATGTTTTTGTAAAACGTGATGCCTTAGGATGTATTACACTGTTTCAACAATGAAAGTGGTTATTTCAAATCTCCACGACGACGACTACAATCATACAGAAATTGATTGTTTACTTTATTGTTATGACAGTTTCCATGGAAACTAAACATGAATATTACACATGGATAAAAGTTTTCCGGATGAGCCAATAGAGAGCTTCGACCTGATTACATTGAGTGTAAAATCAATTCTGTATCTTCTATATTAACGGAGTTATGAGAGTTTGAAATTTTATATAATGTTTTTGTAAGACGTGATGCCTTAAGATGTATTACACTGTTTAAACAATGAAAGTGCTTATTTCAAATCTCCACGACGACGATTACAATCATGCACAAATAGATTGTTTACTTTATTGTTATGACAGTTTCCATGGAAAATAAACATGAATATTATACATGGATTAAAATTTTCTGGACGAGCCAATAAAGAGCTTCGACCTGATTACATTGAGTGTAAAATCATCTCTGTATCTTCTATAGTAACTGAGATATGAAAATTTGAAATTTTATATATTGTTTTTGTAAAACGTGATGCCTTAGGTTGTATCACACTGTTTCAACAGTCAAAGTGGTCATTCCAAATCTCCACGACGACGACTACAATCATGCACAAATAGATTGTTTACTTTATTGTTATGACAACTTCCATGGAAAATAAGCATTAATATTACACATGGATAAAAGTTTTCCGTATGAGCCAATAGAGAGCTTCGACCTGAATTACATTGAGTGTAAAATCACTTCTGTATCTTCTTTGTAACGGAGATGTGAGAGTTTGAAATTTTCTATAATGTTTTTGTAAAACGTGATGCCATAGGATGAATGACACTGTTTTAACAATCAAAGTGGTTATTGCAAATCTCCACGACGACGACTACAATCATGCACAAATAGATTGTTTACTTTATTGTTATGACATTTTCCATGGAAACTAAACATGAATATTACACATGGATAAAAGTTTTCCGTATGAGCCAATAGAGAGCTTCGACCTGAATTGCATTGAGTGTAAAATAACTTCTGTATCTTCTATTGTAACGGAGATATGAGAGTTTGAAATTTTCTATAATGTTTTTGTAAAACGTGATGCCATAGGATGAATGACACTGTTTCAACAATCAAAGTGGTTATAGCAAATCTCCACGACGACGACTACAATCATGCACAAATAGATTGTTTACTTTATTGTTATGACAGTTTCCAATGAAACTAAACATGAATATTACACTTGGATATAAGTTTTCCGGATGAGCCAATAGAGAGCTTCGACCTCATTACATTGAGTGTCAAATCACTTCTGTATCTTCTATAGTAACGGAGATATGAGATTTTGAAATGTTATATAATGTTTTTGTAAAACGTGATGCCTTAGGATGGATCACACTGTTTCAACAATCAAAATGGTTATTCCAAATCTCCACGACGACGAATACAATCATGCACAAATAGATTGTTTACTTTACTGTTATGACAGTTTCCATGGAAACTAAGTATGAATATTACACTTGGATTAAATTTTTCCGGATGAGCCAATAGAGAGCTTCGACCTGATTACGTTGAGTGCAAATTCATTTCTGTATCTTCTAGAGTAACGGAGATATGAGAGTTTGCAATTTTATATAATGTTTTTGTAAAACGTGATGCCTTAGGATGTATTACACTGTTTCAACAATGAAAGTGGTTATTTCAAATCTCCACGACGACGACTACAATCATGCAGAAATTGATTGTTTACTTTATTGTTATGACAGTTTCCATGGAAACTAAACATGAATATTACACATGGATAAAAGTTTTCCGGATGAGCCAATAGAGAGCTTCGACCTCATTACATTGAGTGTCAAATCACTTCTGTATCTTCTATAGTAACGGAGATATGAGATTTTGAAATTTTATATAATGTTTTTGTAAAACGTGATGCCTTAGGATGTATCACACTGTTTCAACAATCAAAATGGTTATTCCAAATCTCCACGACGACGAATGCAATCATGCACAAATAGATTGTTTACTTTACTGTTATGACAGTTTCCATGGAAACTATGTATGAATATTACACTTGGATTAAATTTTTCCGGATGAGCCAATAGAGAGCTTCGACCTGATTACGTTGAGTGCAAATTCATTTCTGTATCTTCTAGAGTAACGGAGATATGAGAGTTTGCAATTTTATATAATGTTTTTGTAAAACGTGATGCCTTAGGATGTATTACACTGTTTCAACAATGAAAGTGGTTATTTCAAATCTCCACGACGACGACTACAATCATGCAGAAATTGATTGTTTACTTTATTGTTATGACAGTTTCCATGGAAACTAAACATGAATATTACACATGGATAAAAGTTTTCCGGATGAGCCAATAGAGAGCTTCGACCTGATTACATTGAGTGTAAAAACAATTCTGTATCTTCTATATTAACGGAGATATGAGAGTTTGAAATTTTATATAATGTTTTTGTAAGACGTGATGCCTTAAGATGTATTACACTGTTTAAACAATGAAAGTGCTTATTTCAAATCTCCACGACGACGATTACAATCATGCACAAATAGATTGTTTACTTTATTTTTATGACAGTTTCCATGGAAAATAAACATGAATATTACACATGGATTAAAATTTTCTGGACGAGCCAATAAAGAGCTTCGACCTGATTACATTGAGTGTAACATCAGCTCTCTATCTTATATAGTAACGGAGATATGAGAATTTGAAATTTTATATAATGTTTTTTTTTAAACCTTAAGCCTTAGGATGTATCACACTGTTTCAACAATCAAAGTGGTTATTTCAAATCTCCACGACGACGACTACAACCAACCACAAATAGATTGTTTACTTTATTGTTATGACAGTATCCATGAAAACTAAGTATGAATATAACACTTGGATTACATTTTTCCGGATGAGCCAATAGAGAGCTTCGACCTGATTACATTGAGTGTAAAATCATCTCTGTATCTTCTATAGTAACTGAGATATGAAAATTTGAAATTTTATATATTGTTTTTGTAAAACGTGATGACTTAGGTTGTATCACACTGTTTCAACAGTCAAAGTGGTCATTCCAAATCTCCACGACGACGACTACAATCATGCACAAATAGATTGTTTACTTTATTGTTATGACAACTTCCATGGAAAATAAGCATTAATATTACACATGGATAAAAGTTTTCCGTATGAGCCAATAGAGAGCTTCGACCTGAATTACATTGAGTGTAAAATCACTTCTGTATCTTCTTTTGTAACGGAGATGTGAGAGTTTGAAATTTTCTATAATGTTTTTGTAAAACGTGATGCAATAGGATGAATGACACTGTTTTAACAATCAAAGTGGTTATTGCAAATCTCCACGACGACGACTACAATCATGCACAAATAGATTGTTTACTTTATTGTTATGACATTTTCCATGGAAACTAAACATGAATATTACACATGGATAAAAGTTTTCCGTATGAGCCAATAGAGAGCTTCGACCTGAATTGCATTGAGTGTAAAATCACTTCTGTATCTTCTATTGTAACGGAGATATGAGAGTTTGAAATTTTCTATAATGTTTTTGTAAAACGTGATGCCATAGGATGAATGACACTGTTTCAACAATCAAAGTGGTTATAGCAAATCTCCACGACGACGACTACAATCATGCACAAATAGATTGTTTACTTTATTGTTATGACAGTTTCCAATGAAACTAAACATGAATATTACACTTGGATATAAGTTTTCCGGATGAGCCAATAGAGAGCTTCGACCTCATTACATTGAGTTTCAAATCACTTCTGTATCTTCTATAGTAACGGAGATATGAGATTTTGAAATGTTATATAATGTTTTTGTAAAACGTGATGCCTTAGGATGGATCACACTGTTTCAACAATCAAAATGGTTATTCCAAATCTCCACGACGACGAATACAATCATGCACAAATAGATTGTTTACTTTACTGTTATGACAGTTTCCATGGAAACTAAGTATGAATATTACACTTGGATTAAATTTTTCGGGATGAGCCAATAGAGAGTTTCGACCTGATTACATTGAGTGCAAATTCATTTCTGTATCTTCTAGAGTAACGGAGATATGAGAGTTTGCAATTTTATATAATGTTTTTGTAAAACGTGATGCCTTAGGATGTATTACACTGTTTCAACAATGAAAGTGGTTATTTCAAATCTCCACGACGACGACTACAATCATACAGAAATTGATTGTTTACTTTATTGTTATGACAGTTTCCATGGAAACTAAACATGAATATTACACATGGATAAAAGTTTTCCGGATGAGCCAATAGAGAGCTTCGACCTGATTACATTGAGTGTAAAATCAATTCTGTATCTTCTATATTAACGGAGTTATGAGAGTTTGAAATTTTATATAATGTTTTTGTAAGACGTGATGCCTTAAGATGTATTACACTGTTTAAACAATGAAAGTGCTTATTTCAAATCTCCACGACGACGATTACAATCATGCACAAATAGATTGTTTACTTTATTGTTATGACAGTTTCCATGGAAAATAAACATGAATATTATACATGGATTAAAATTTTCTGGACGAGCCAATAAACAGCTTCGACCTGATTACATTGAGTGTAAAATCATCTCTGTATCTTCTATAGTAACTGAGATATGAAAATTTGAAATTTTATATATTGTTTTTGTAAAACGTGATGCCTTAGGTTGTATCACACTGTTTCAACAGTCAAAGTGGTCATTCCAAATCTCCACGACGACGACTACAATCATGCACAAATAGATTGTTTACTTTATTGTTATGACAACTTCCATGGAAAATAAGCATTAATATTACACATGGATAAAAGTTTTCCGTATGAGCCAATAGAGAGCTTCGACCTGAATTACATTGAGTGTAAAATCACTTCTGTATCTTCTTTGTAACGGAGATGTGAGAGTTTGAAATTTTCTATAATGTTTTTGTAAAACGTGATGCCATAGGATGAATGACACTGTTTTAACAATCAAAGTGGTTATTGCAAATCTCCACGACGACGACTACAATCATGCACAAATAGATTGTTTACTTTATTGTTATGACATTTTCCATGGAAACTAAACATGAATATTACACATGGATAAAAGTTTTCCGTATGAGCCAATAGAGAGCTTCGACCTGAATTGCATTGAGTGTAAAATAACTTCTGTATCTTCTATTGTAACGGAGATATGAGAGTTTGAAATTTTCTATAATGTTTTTGTAAAACGTGATGCCATAGGATGAATGACACTGTTTCAACAATCAAAGTGGTTATAGCAAATCTCCACGACGACGACTACAATCATGCACAAATAGATTGTTTACTTTATTGTTATGACAGTTTCCAATGAAACTAAACATGAATATTACACTTGGATATAAGTTTTCCGGATGAGCCAATAGAGAGCTTCGACCTCATTACATTGAGTGTCAAATCACTTCTGTATCTTCTATAGTAACGGAGATATGAGATTTTGAAATGTTATATAATGTTTTTGTAAAACGTGATGCCTTAGGATGGATCACACTGTTTCAACAATCAAAATGGTTATTCCAAATCTCCACGACGACGAATACAATCATGCACAAATAGATTGTTTACTTTACTGTTATGACAGTTTCCATGGAAACTAAGTATGAATATTACACTTGGATTAAATTTTTCCGGATGAGCCAATAGAGAGTTTCGACCTGATTACATTGAGTGCAAATTCATTTCTGTATCTTCTAGAGTAACGGAGATATGAGAGTTTGCAATTTTATATAATGTTTTTGTAAAACGTGATGCCTTAGGATGTATTACACTGTTTCAACAATGAAAGTGGTTATTTCAAATCTCCACGACGACGACTACAATCATGCAGAAATTGATTGTTTACTTTATTGTTATGACAGTTTCCATGGAAACTAAACATGAATATTACACATGGATAAAAGTTTTCCGGATGAGCCAATAGAGAGCTTCGACCTGATTACATTGAGTGTAAAATCAATTCTGTATCTTCTATATTAACGGAGATATGAGAGTTTGAAATTTTATATAATGTTTTTGTAAGACGTGATGCCTTAAGATGTATTACACTGTTTAAACAATGAAAGTGCTTATTTCAAATCTCCACGACGACGATTACAATCATGCACAAATAGATTGTTTACTTTATTGTTATGACAGTTTCCATGGAAAATAAACATGAATATTACACATGGATTAAAATTTTCTGGACGAGCCAATAAAGAGCTTCGACCTGATTACATTGAGTGTAACATCAGCTCTCTATCTTCTATAGTAACGGAGATATGAGAATTTGAAATTTTATATAATGTTTTTTTTAAACCTTAAGCCTTAGGATGTATCACACTGTTTCAACAATCAAAGTGGTTATTTCAAATCTCCACGACGACGACTACAACCAACCACAAATAGATTGTTTACTTTATTGTTATGACAGTATCCATGAAAACTAAGTATGAATATAACACTTGGATTACATTTTTCCGGATGAGCCAATAGAGAGCTTCGACCTCATTACATTGAGTGTAAAATCATCTCTGTATCTTCTATAGTAACTGAGATATGAAAATTTGAAATTTTATATATTGTTTTTGTAAAACGTGATGCCTTAGGTTGTATCACACTGTTTCAACAGTCAAAGTGGTCATTCCAAATCTCCACGACGACGACTACAATCATGCACAAATAGATTGTTTACTTTATTGTTATGACAACTTCCATGGAAAATAAGCATTAATATTACACATGGATAAAAGTTTTCCGTATGAGCCAATAGAGAGCTTCGACCTGAATTACATTGAGTGTAAAATCACTTCTGTATCTTCTTTTGTAACGGAGATGTGAGGGTTTGAAATTTTCTATAATGTTTTTGTAAAACGTGATGCCATAGGATGAATGACACTGTTTTAACAATCAAAGTGGTTATTGCAAATCTCCACGACGACGACTACAATCATGCACAAATAGATTGTTTACTTTATTGTTATGACATTTTCCATGGAAACTAAACATGAATATTACACATGGATAAAAGTTTTCCGTATGAGCGAATAGAGAGCTTCGACCTGAATTGCATTGAGTGTAAAATAACTTCTGTATCTTCTATTGTAACGGAGATATGAGAGTTTGAAATTTTCTATAATGTTTTTGTAAAACGTGATGCCATAGGATGAATGACACTGTTTCAACAATCAAAGTGGTTATAGCAAATCTCCACGACGACGACTACAATCATGCACAAATAGATTGTTTACTTTATTGTTATGACAGTTTCCAATGAAACTAAACATGAATATTACACTTGGATATAAGTTTTCCGGATGAGCCAATAGAGAGCTTCGACCTCATTACATTGAGTGTCAAATCACTTCTGTATCTTCTATAGTAACGGAGATATGAGATTTTGAAATGTTATATAATGTTTTTGTAAAACGTGATGCCTTAGGATGGATCACACTGTTTCAACAATCAAAATGGTTATTCCAAATCTCCACGACGACGAATACAATCATGCACAAATAGATTGTTTACTTTACTGTTATGACAGTTTCCATGGAAACTAAGTATGAATATTACACTTGGATTAAATTTTTCGGGATGAGCCAATAGAAAGTTTCGACCTGATTACATTGAGTGCAAATTCATTTCTGTATCTTCTAGAGTAACGGAGATATGAGAGTTTGAAATTTTCTATAATGTTTTTGTAAAACGTGATGCCATAGGATGAATGACACTGTTTCAACAATCAAAGTGGTTATTGCAAATCTCCACGACGACGACTACAATCATGCACAAATAGATTGTTTACTTTATTGTTATGACATTTTCCATGGAAACTAAACATGAATATTACACATGGATAAAAGTTTTCCGGATGAGCCAATAGAGAGCTTCGACCTCATTACATTGAGTGTCAAATCACTTCTGTATCTTCTATAGTAACGGAGATATGATATTTTGAAATTTTATATAATGTTTTTGTAAAACGTGATGCCTTAGGATGTATCACACTGTTTCAACAATCAAAATGGTTATTCCAAATCTCCACGACGACGAATGCAATCATGCACAAATAGATTGTTTACTTTACTGTTATGACAGTTTCCATGGAAACTAAGTATGAATATTACACTTGGATTAAATTTTTCCGGATGAGCCAATAGAGAGCTTCGACCTGATTACGTTGAGTGCAAATTCATTTCTGTATCTTCTAGAGTAACGGAGATATGAGAGTTTGCAATTTTATATAATGTTTTTGTAAAACGTGATGCCTTAGGATGTATTATACTGTTTCAACAATGAAAGTGGTTATTTCAAATCTCCACGACGACGACTACAATCATGCACAAATTGATTGTTTACTTTATTGTTATGACAGTTTCCATGGAAACTAAGCATGAATATTACACATGGATTAAATTTTTCCAAATGAGCCAATAGAGATCTTCGTCCTCATTACATTGAGTGTGAAATCACTATTATATCTTATATAGTAACGGAGATATGAGAGTTTGAAAATTTATATAATGTTTTTGTAAAATGTGATCCTTAGGATGTATTACACTGTTTCAACAATCAAAGTGGTTATTCCAAATCTACACGACGACGACTACAATCAAGCACAAATAGATTGTTTACTTTATTGTTATGACAGTATCCATGAAAACTAAGTATGAATATAACACTTGGATTACATTTTTCCGGATGAGCCAATAGAGAGCTTCGACCTGATTACATTGAGTGTAAAATCATCTCTGTATCTTCTATAGTAACTGGGATATGAAAATTTGAAATTTTATATATTGTTTTTGTAAAACGTGATGCCTTAGGTTGTATCACACTGTTTCAACAGTCAAAGTGGTCATTCCAAATCTCCACGACGACGACTACAATCATGCACAAATAGATTGTTTACTTTATTGTTATGACAACTTCCATGGAAAATAAGCATTAATATTACACATGGATAAAAGTTTTCCGGATGAGCCAATAGAGAGCTTCGACCTGAATTACATTGAGTGTAAAATCACTTCTGTATCTTCTATTGTAACGGAGATGTGAGAGTTTGAAATTTTCTATAATGTTTTTGTAAAACGTGATGCCATAGGATGAATTACACTGTTTCAACAATCAAAGTGGTTATTGCAAATCTCCACGACGACGACTACAATCATGCACAAATAGATTGTTTACTTTATTGTTATGACATTTTCCATGGAAACTAAACATGAATATTACACATGGATAAAAGTTTTCCGTATGAGCCAATAGAGAGCTTCGACCTGAATTGAATTGAGTGTAAAATCACTTCTGTATCTTCTATTGTAACGGAGATATGAGAGTTTGAAATTTTCTATAATGTTTTTGTAAAACGTGATGCCATAGGATGAATGACACTGTTTCAACAATCAAAATGGTTATAGCAAATCTCCACGACGACGACTACAATCATGCACAAATAGATTGTTTACTTTATTGTTATGATATTTTCCATGGAAACTAAACATGAATATTACACTTGGATAAAAGTTTTCCGGATGAGCCAATAGAGAGCTTCGACCTCATTACATTGAGTGCAAATTCATTTCTGTATCTTCTAGAGTAACGGAGATATGAGAGATTGCAATTTTATATAATGTTTTTGTAAAACGTGATGCCTTAGGATGCATTACACTGTTTCAACAATGAAAGTGGTTATTTCAAATCTCCACGACGACGACTACAATCATGCACAAATTGATTGTTTACTTTATTGTTATGACAGTTTCCATGGAAACTAAGCATGAATATTACACATGGATAAAAGTTTTCCGTATGAGCCAATAGAGAGCTTCGACCTGAATTACATTGAGTGTAAATCACTTCTGTATCTTCTATTGTAACGGAGATGTGAGAGTTTGAAATTTTCTATAATGTTTTTGTAAAACGTGATGCCATAGGATGAATGACACTGTTTCAACAATCAAAGTGGTTATTGCAAATCTCCACGACGACGACTACAATCATGCACAAATAGATTGTTTACTTTATTGTTATGACATTTTCCATGGAAACTAAACCTGAATATTACACATGGATAAGAGTTTTCCGGATGAGCCAATAGAGAGCTTCGACCTCATTACATTGAGTGTCAAATCACTTCTGCATCTTCTATAGTAACGGAGATATGAGATTTTGAAATTTTATATAATGTTTTTGTAAAACGTGATGCCTTAGGATGTATCACACTGTTTCAACAACCAAAATGGTTATTCCAAATCTCCACGACGACGAATACAATCATGCACAAATAGATTGTTTACTTTACTGTTATGACAGTTTCCATGGAAACTAAGTATGAATATTACACTTGGATTAAATTTTTCCGGATGAGCCAATAGAGAGCTTCGACCTGATTACATTGAGTGCAAATTCATTTCTGTATCTTCTAGAGTAACGGAGATATGAGAGTTTGCAATTTTATATAATGTTTTTGTAAGACGTGATGCCTTAGGATGTATTACACTTTTTAAACAATGAAAGTGCTTATTTCAAATCTCCACGACGACGATTACAATCATGCACAAATAGATTGTTTACTTTATTGTTATGACAGTTTCCATGGAAAATAAACATGAATATTACACATGGATTAAAATTTTCCGGATGAGCCAATAAAGAGCTTCGACCTGATTACATTGAGTGTAACATCAGCTCTCTATCTTCTATAGTAACGGAGATATGAGAATTTGAAATTTTATATAATGTTTTTTTTTAAACCTTAAGCCTTAGGATGTATCACACTGTTTCAACAATCAAAGTGGTTATTTCAAATCTCCTCGACGACGACTACAACCAACCACAAATAGATTGTTTACTTTATTGTTATATCAGTATCCATGAAAACTAAGTATGAATATTACACTTGGATTAAATTTTTCCGGATGAGCCAATAGAGAGCTTCGACCTGATTACATTGAGTGCAAATTCATTTCTGTATCTTCTAGAGTAACGGAGATATGAGAGTTTGCAATTTTATATAATGTTTTTGTAAAACGTGATGCCTTAGGATGTATTACACTGTTTCAACAATGAAAGTGGTTATTTCAAATCTCCACGACGACGACTACAATCATGCACAAATTGATTGTTTACTTTATTGTTATTACAGTCTCCATGGAAACTAAGCATGAATATTACACATGGATTAAATTTTTCCGGATGAGCCAATAGAGATCTTCGTCCTGATTACATTGAGTGTGAAATCACTATTGTATCTTCTATAGTAACGGAGATATGAGAGTTTGAAATTTTATATAATGTTTTTGTAAAATGTGATCCTTAGGATGTATTACACTGTTTCAACAATCAAAGTGGTTATTTCAAATCTACACGACGACGACTACAATCAAGCACAAATAGATTGTTTACTTTATTGTTATGACAGTATCCATGAAAACTAAGTATGAATATAACACTTGGATTACATTTTTCCGGATGAGCCGATAGAGAGCTTCGACCTGATTACATTGAGTGTAAAATCATCTATGTATCTTCTATAGTAACTGAGATATGAAAATTTGAAATTTTATATATTGTTTTTGTAAAACGTTATGCCTTAGATTGTATCACACTGTTTCAACAGTCAAAGTGGTTATTCCAAATCTCCACGACGACGAATGCAATCATGCACAAATAGATTGTTTACTTTACTGTTATGACAGTTTCCATGGAAACTAAGTATGAATATTACACTTGGATTAAATTTTTCCGGATGAGCCAATAGAGAGCTTCGACCTGATTACGTTGAGTGCAAATTCATTTCTGTATCTTCTAGAGTAACGGAGATATGAGAGTTTGCAATTTTATATAATGTTTTTGTAAAACGTGATGCCTTAGGATGTATTACACTGTTCTAACAATCAAAGTGGTTATTGCAAATCTCCACGACGACGACTACAATCATGCACAAATAGATTGTTTACTTTATTGTTATGACATTTTCCATGGAAACTAAACATGAATATTACACATGGATAAAAGTTTTCCGTATGAGCCAATAGAGAGCTTCGACCTGAATTGAATTGAGTGTAAAATCACTTCTGTATCTTCTATTGTAACGGAGATATGAGAGTTTGAAATTTTCTATAATGTTTTTGTAAAACGTGATGCCATAGGATGAATGACACTGTTTCAACAATCAAAGTGGTTATAGCAAATCTCCACGACGACGACTACAATCATGCACAAATAGATTGTTTACTTTATTGTTATGACATTTTCCATGGAAACTAAACATGAATATTACACTTGGATAAAAGTTTTCCGGATGAGCCAATAGAGAGCTTCGACCTCATTACATTGAGTGCAAATTCATTTCTGTATCTTCTAGAGTAACGGAGATATGAGAGATTGCAATTTTATATAATGTTTTTGTAAAACGTGATGCCTTAGGATGCATTACACTGTTTCAACAATGAAAGTGGTTATTTCAAATCTCCACGACGACGACTACAATCATGCACAAATTGATTGTTTACTTTATTGTTATGACAGTTTCCATGGAAACTAAGCATGAATATTACACATGGATAAAAGTTTTCCGTATGAGCCAATAGAGAGCTTCGACCTGAATTACATTGAGTGTAAATCACTTCTGTATCTTCTATTGTAACGGAGATGTGAGAGTTTGAAATTTTCTATAATGTTTTTGTAAAACGTGATGCCATAGGATGAATGACACTGTTTCAACAATCAAAGTGGTTATTGCAAATCTCCACGACGACGACTACAATCGTGCACAAATAGATTGTTTACTTTATTGTTATGACATTTTCCATGGAAACTAAACATGAATATTGCACATGGATAAGAGTTTTCCGGATGAGCCAATAGAGAGCTTCGACCTCATTACATTGAGTGTCAAATCACTTCTGCATCTTCTATAGTAACGGAGATATGAGATTTTGAAATTTTATATAATGTTTTTGTAAAACGTGATGCCTTAGGATGTATCACACTGTTTCAACAACCAAAATGGTTATTCCAAATCTCCACGACGACGAATACAATCATGCACAAATAGATTGTTTACTTTACTGTTATGACAGTTTCCATGGAAACTAAGTATGAATATTACACTTGGATTAAATTTTTCCGGATGAGCCAATAGAGAGCTTCGACCTGATTACATTGAGTGCAAATTCATTTCTGTATCTTCTAGAGTAACGGAGATATGAGAGTTTGCAATTTTATATAATGTTTTTGTAAGACGTGATGCCTTAGGATGTATTACACTGTTTAAACAATGAAAGTGCTTATTTCAAATCTCCACGACGACGATTACAATCATGCACAAATAGATTGTTTACTTTATTGTTATGACAGTTTCCATGGAAAATAAACATGAATATTACACATGGATTAAAATTTTCCGGATGAGCCAATAAAGAGCTTCGACCTGATTACATTGAGTGTAACATCAGCTCTCTATCTTCTATAGTAACGGAGATATGAGAGTTTGAAATTTTCTATAATGTTTTTGTAAAACGTGATGCCATAGGATGAATGACACTGTTTCAACAATCAAAGTGGTTATTGCAAATCTCCACGACGACGACTACAATCATGCACAAATAGATTGTTTACTTTATTGTTATGACAGTTTCCAATGAAACTAAACATGAATATTACACTTGGATATAAGTTTTCCGGATGAGCCAATAGAGAGCTTCGACCTCATTACATTGAGTGTCAAATCACTTCTGTATCTTCTATAGTAACGGAGATATGAGATTTTGAAATGTTATATAATGTTTTTGTAAAACGTGATGCCTTAGGATGGATCACACTGTTTCAACAATCAAAATGGTTATTCCAAATCTCCACGACGACGAATACAATCATGCACAAATAGATTGTTTACTTTACTGTTATGACAGTTTCCATGGAAACTAAGTATGAATATTACACTTGGATTAAATTTTTCCGGATGAGCCAATAGAGAGTTTCGACCTGATTACATTGAGTGCAAATTCATTTCTGTATCTTCTAGAGTAACGGAGATATGAGAGTTTGCAATTTTATATAATGTTTTTGTAAAACGTGATGCCTTAGGATGTATTACACTGTTTCAACAATGAAAGTGGTTATTTCAAATCTCCACGACGACGACTACAATCATGCAGAAATTGATTGTTTACTTTATTGTTATGACAGTTTCCATGGAAACTAAACATGAATATTACACATGGATAAAAGTTTTCCGGATGAGCCAATAGAGAGCTTCGACCTGATTACATTGAGTGTAAAATCAATTCTGTATCTTCTATATTAACGGAGATATGAGAGTTTGAAATTTTATATAATGTTTTTGTAAGACGTGATGCCTTAAGATGTATTACACTGTTTAAACAATGAAAGTGCTTATTTCAAATCTCCACGACGACGATTACAATCATGCACAAATAGATTGTTTACTTTATTGTTATGACATTTTCCATGGAAACTAAACATGAATATTACACATGGATAAAAGTTTTCCGGATGAGCCAATAGAGAGCTTCGACCTCATTACATTGAGTGTCAAATCACTTCTGTATCTTCTATAGTAACGGAGATATGAGATTTTGAAATTTTATATAATGTTTTTGTAAAACGTGATGCCTTAGGATGTATCACACTGTTTCAACAATCAAAATGGTTATTCCAAATCTCCACGACGACGAATGCAATCATGCACAAATAGATTGTTTACTTTACTGTTATGACAGTTTCCATGGAAACTATGTATGAATATTACACTTGGATTAAATTTTTCCGGATGAGCCAATAGAGAGCTTCGACCTGATTACGTTGAGTGCAAATTCATTTCTGTATCTTCTAGAGTAACGGAGATATGAGAGTTTGCAATTTTATATAATGTTTTTGTAAAACGTGATGCCTTAGGATGTATTACACTGTTTCAACAATGAAAGTGGTTATTTCAAATCTCCACGACGACGACTACAATCATGCAGAAATTGATTGTTTACTTTATTGTTATGACAGTTTCCATGGAAACTAAACATGAATATTACACATGGATAAAAGTTTTCCGGATGAGCCAATAGAGAGCTTCGACCTCATTACATTGAGTGTCAAATCACTTCTGTATCTTCTATAGTAACGGAGATATGAGATTTTGAAATTTTATATAATGTTTTTGTAAAACGTGATGCCTTAGGATGTATCACACTGTTTCAACAATCAAAATGGTTATTCCAAATCTCCACGACGACGAATGCAATCATGCACAAATAGATTGTTTACTTTACTGTTATGACAGTTTCCATGGAAACTATGTATGAATATTACACTTGGATTAAATTTTTCCGGATGAGCCAATAGAGAGCTTCGACCTGATTACGTTGAGTGCAAATTCATTTCTGTATCTTCTAGAGTAACGGAGATATGAGAGTTTGCAATTTTATATAATGTTTTTGTAAAACGTGATGCCTTAGGATGTATTACACTGTTTCAACAATGAAAGTGGTTATTTCAAATCTCCACGACGACGACTACAATCATGCAGAAATTGATTGTTTACTTTATTGTTATGACAGTTTCCATGGAAACTAAACATGAATATTACACATGGATAAAAGTTTTCCGGATGAGCCAATAGAGAGCTTCGACCTGATTACATTGAGTGTAAAAACAATTCTGTATCTTCTATATTAACGGAGATATGAGAGTTTGAAATTTTATATAATGTTTTTGTAAGACGTGATGCCTTAAGATGTATTACACTGTTTAAACAATGAAAGTGCTTATTTCAAATCTCCACGACGACGATTACAATCATGCACAAATAGATTGTTTACTTTATTTTTATGACAGTTTCCATGGAAAATAAACATGAATATTACACATGGATTAAAATTTTCTGGACGAGCCAATAAAGAGCTTCGACCTGATTACATTGAGTGTAACATCAGCTCTCTATCTTATATAGTAACGGAGATATGAGAATTTGAAATTTTATATAATGTTTTTTTTTAAACCTTAAGCCTTAGGATGTATCACACTGTTTCAACAATCAAAGTGGTTATTTCAAATCTCCACGACGACGACTACAACCAACCACAAATAGATTGTTTACTTTATTGTTATGACAGTATCCATGAAAACTAAGTATGAATATAACACTTGGATTACATTTTTCCGGATGAGCCAATAGAGAGCTTCGACCTGATTACATTGAGTGTAAAATCATCTCTGTATCTTCTATAGTAACTGAGATATGAAAATTTGAAATTTTATATATTGTTTTTGTAAAACGTGATGACTTAGGTTGTATCACACTGTTTCAACAGTCAAAGTGGTCATTCCAAATCTCCACGACGACGACTACAATCATGCACAAATAGATTGTTTACTTTATTGTTATGACAACTTCCATGGAAAATAAGCATTAATATTACACATGGATAAAAGTTTTCCGTATGAGCCAATAGAGAGCTTCGACCTGAATTACATTGAGTGTAAAATCACTTCTGTATCTTCTTTTGTAACGGAGATGTGAGAGTTTGAAATTTTCTATAATGTTTTTGTAAAACGTGATGCAATAGGATGAATGACACTGTTTTAACAATCAAAGTGGTTATTGCAAATCTCCACGACGACGACTACAATCATGCACAAATAGATTGTTTACTTTATTGTTATGACATTTTCCATGGAAACTAAACATGAATATTACACATGGATAAAAGTTTTCCGTATGAGCCAATAGAGAGCTTCGACCTGAATTGCATTGAGTGTAAAATCACTTCTGTATCTTCTATTGTAACGGAGATATGAGAGTTTGAAATTTTCTATAATGTTTTTGTAAAACGTGATGCCATAGGATGAATGACACTGTTTCAACAATCAAAGTGGTTATAGCAAATCTCCACGACGACGACTACAATCATGCACAAATAGATTGTTTACTTTATTGTTATGACAGTTTCCAATGAAACTAAACATGAATATTACACTTGGATATAAGTTTTCCGGATGAGCCAATAGAGAGCTTCGACCTCATTACATTGAGTTTCAAATCACTTCTGTATCTTCTATAGTAACGGAGATATGAGATTTTGAAATGTTATATAATGTTTTTGTAAAACGTGATGCCTTAGGATGGATCACACTGTTTCAACAATCAAAATGGTTATTCCAAATCTCCACGACGACGAATACAATCATGCACAAATAGATTGTTTACTTTACTGTTATGACAGTTTCCATGGAAACTAAGTATGAATATTACACTTGGATTAAATTTTTCGGGATGAGCCAATAGAGAGTTTCGACCTGATTACATTGAGTGCAAATTCATTTCTGTATCTTCTAGAGTAACGGAGATATGAGAGTTTGCAATTTTATATAATGTTTTTGTAAAACGTGATGCCTTAGGATGTATTACACTGTTTCAACAATGAAAGTGGTTATTTCAAATCTCCACGACGACGACTACAATCATACAGAAATTGATTGTTTACTTTATTGTTATGACAGTTTCCATGGAAACTAAACATGAATATTACACATGGATAAAAGTTTTCCGGATGAGCCAATAGAGAGCTTCGACCTGATTACATTGAGTGTAAAATCAATTCTGTATCTTCTATATTAACGGAGTTATGAGAGTTTGAAATTTTATATAATGTTTTTGTAAGACGTGATGCCTTAAGATGTATTACACTGTTTAAACAATGAAAGTGCTTATTTCAAATCTCCACGACGACGATTACAATCATGCACAAATAGATTGTTTACTTTATTGTTATGACAGTTTCCATGGAAAATAAACATGAATATTATACATGGATTAAAATTTTCTGGACGAGCCAATAAAGAGCTTCGACCTGATTACATTGAGTGTAAAATCATCTCTGTATCTTCTATAGTAACTGAGATATGAAAATTTGAAATTTTATATATTGTTTTTGTAAAACGTGATGCCTTAGGTTGTATCACACTGTTTCAACAGTCAAAGTGGTCATTCCAAATCTCCACGACGACGACTACAATCATGCACAAATAGATTGTTTACTTTATTGTTATGACAACTTCCATGGAAAATAAGCATTAATATTACACATGGATAAAAGTTTTCCGTATGAGCCAATAGAGAGCTTCGACCTGAATTACATTGAGTGTAAAATCACTTCTGTATCTTCTTTGTAACGGAGATGTGAGAGTTTGAAATTTTCTATAATGTTTTTGTAAAACGTGATGCCATAGGATGAATGACACTGTTTTAACAATCAAAGTGGTTATTGCAAATCTCCACGACGACGACTACAATCATGCACAAATAGATTGTTTACTTTATTGTTATGACATTTTCCATGGAAACTAAACATGAATATTACACATGGATAAAAGTTTTCCGTATGAGCCAATAGAGAGCTTCGACCTGAATTGCATTGAGTGTAAAATAACTTCTGTATCTTCTATTGTAACGGAGATATGAGAGTTTGAAATTTTCTATAATGTTTTTGTAAAACGTGATGCCATAGGATGAATGACACTGTTTCAACAATCAAAGTGGTTATAGCAAATCTCCACGACGACGACTACAATCATGCACAAATAGATTGTTTACTTTATTGTTATGACAGTTTCCAATGAAACTAAACATGAATATTACACTTGGATATAAGTTTTCCGGATGAGCCAATAGAGAGCTTCGACCTCATTACATTGAGTGTCAAATCACTTCTGTATCTTCTATAGTAACGGAGATATGAGATTTTGAAATGTTATATAATGTTTTTGTAAAACGTGATGCCTTAGGATGGATCACACTGTTTCAACAATCAAAATGGTTATTCCAAATCTCCACGACGACGAATACAATCATGCACAAATAGATTGTTTACTTTACTGTTATGACAGTTTCCATGGAAACTAAGTATGAATATTACACTTGGATTAAATTTTTCCGGATGAGCCAATAGAGAGTTTCGACCTGATTACATTGAGTGCAAATTCATTTCTGTATCTTCTAGAGTAACGGAGATATGAGAGTTTGCAATTTTATATAATGTTTTTGTAAAACGTGATGCCTTAGGATGTATTACACTGTTTCAACAATGAAAGTGGTTATTTCAAATCTCCACGACGACGACTACAATCATGCAGAAATTGATTGTTTACTTTATTGTTATGACAGTTTCCATGGAAACTAAACATGAATATTACACATGGATAAAAGTTTTCCGGATGAGCCAATAGAGAGCTTCGACCTGATTACATTGAGTGTAAAATCAATTCTGTATCTTCTATATTAACGGAGATATGAGAGTTTGAAATTTTATATAATGTTTTTGTAAGACGTGATGCCTTAAGATGTATTACACTGTTTAAACAATGAAAGTGCTTATTTCAAATCTCCACGACGACGATTACAATCATGCACAAATAGATTGTTTACTTTATTGTTATGACAGTTTCCATGGAAAATAAACATGAATATTACACATGGATTAAAATTTTCTGGACGAGCCAATAAAGAGCTTCGACCTGATTACATTGAGTGTAACATCAGCTCTCTATCTTCTATAGTAACGGAGATATGAGAATTTGAAATTTTATATAATGTTTTTTTTAAACCTTAAGCCTTAGGATGTATCACACTGTTTCAACAATCAAAGTGGTTATTTCAAATCTCCACGACGACGACTACAACCAACCACAAATAGATTGTTTACTTTATTGTTATGACAGTATCCATGAAAACTAAGTATGAATATAACACTTGGATTACATTTTTCCGGATGAGCCAATAGAGAGCTTCGACCTGATTACATTGAGTGTAAAATCATCTCTGTATCTTCTATAGTAACTGAGATATGAAAATTTGAAATTTTATATATTGTTTTTGTAAAACGTGATGCCTTAGGTTGTATCACACTGTTTCAACAGTCAAAGTGGTCATTCCAAATCTCCACGACGACGACTACAATCATGCACAAATAGATTGTTTACTTTATTGTTATGACAACTTCCATGGAAAATAAGCATTAATATTACACATGGATAAAAGTTTTCCGTATGAGCCAATAGAGAGCTTCGACCTGAATTACATTGAGTGTAAAATCACTTCTGTATCTTCTTTTGTAACGGAGATGTGAGGGTTTGAAATTTTCTATAATGTTTTTGTAAAACGTGATGCCATAGGATGAATGACACTGTTTTAACAATCAAAGTGGTTATTGCAAATCTCCACGACGACGACTACAATCATGCACAAATAGATTGTTTACTTTATTGTTATGACATTTTCCATGGAAACTAAACATGAATATTACACATGGATAAAAGTTTTCCGTATGAGCCAATAGAGAGCTTCGACCTGAATTGCATTGAGTGTAAAATAACTTCTGTATCTTCTATTGTAACGGAGATATGAGAGTTTGAAATTTTCTATAATGTTTTTGTAAAACGTGATGCCATAGGATGAATGACACTGTTTCAACAATCAAAGTGGTTATAGCAAATCTCCACGACGACGACTACAATCATGCACAAATAGATTGTTTACTTTATTGTTATGACAGTTTCCAATGAAACTAAACATGAATATTACACTTGGATATAAGTTTTCCGGATGAGCCAATAGAGAGCTTCGACCTCATTACATTGAGTGTCAAATCACTTCTGTATCTTCTATAGTAACGGAGATATGAGATTTTGAAATGTTATATAATGTTTTTGTAAAACGTGATGCCTTAGGATGGATCACACTGTTTCAACAATCAAAATGGTTATTCCAAATCTCCACGACGACGAATACAATCATGCACAAATAGATTGTTTACTTTACTGTTATGACAGTTTCCATGGAAACTAAGTATGAATATTACACTTGGATTAAATTTTTCGGGATGAGCCAATAGAAAGTTTCGACCTGATTACATTGAGTGCAAATTCATTTCTGTATCTTCTAGAGTAACGGAGATATGAGAGTTTGAAATTTTCTATAATGTTTTTGTAAAACGTGATGCCATAGGATGAATGACACTGTTTCAACAATCAAAGTGGTTATTGCAAATCTCCACGACGACGACTACAATCATGCACAAATAGATTGTTTACTTTATTGTTATGACATTTTCCATGGAAACTAAACATGAATATTACACATGGATAAAAGTTTTCCGGATGAGCCAATAGAGAGCTTCGACCTCATTACATTGAGTGTCAAATCACTTCTGTATCTTCTATAGTAACGGAGATATGATATTTTGAAATTTTATATAATGTTTTTGTAAAACGTGATGCCTTAGGATGTATCACACTGTTTCAACAATCAAAATGGTTATTCCAAATCTCCACGACGACGAATGCAATCATGCACAAATAGATTGTTTACTTTACTGTTATGACAGTTTCCATGGAAACTAAGTATGAATATTACACTTGGATTAAATTTTTCCGGATGAGCCAATAGAGAGCTTCGACCTGATTACGTTGAGTGCAAATTCATTTCTGTATCTTCTAGAGTAACGGAGATATGAGAGTTTGCAATTTTATATAATGTTTTTGTAAAACGTGATGCCTTAGGATGTATTATACTGTTTCAACAATGAAAGTGGTTATTTCAAATCTCCACGACGACGACTACAATCATGCACAAATTGATTGTTTACTTTATTGTTATGACAGTTTCCATGGAAACTAAGCATGAATATTACACATGGATTAAATTTTTCCAAATGAGCCAATAGAGATCTTCGTCCTCATTACATTGAGTGTGAAATCACTATTATATCTTATATAGTAACGGAGATATGAGAGTTTGAAAATTTATATAATGTTTTTGTAAAATGTGATCCTTAGGATGTATTACACTGTTTCAACAATCAAAGTGGTTATTCCAAATCTACACGACGACGACTACAATCAAGCACAAATAGATTGTTTACTTTATTGTTATGACAGTATCCATGAAAACTAAGTATGAATATAACACTTGGATTACATTTTTCCGGATGAGCCAATAGAGAGCTTCGACCTGATTACATTGAGTGTAAAATCATCTCTGTATCTTCTATAGTAACTGGGATATGAAAATTTGAAATTTTATATATTGTTTTTGTAAAACGTGATGCCTTAGGTTGTATCACACTGTTTCAACAGTCAAAGTGGTCATTCCAAATCTCCACGACGACGACTACAATCATGCACAAATAGATTGTTTACTTTATTGTTATGACAACTTCCATGGAAAATAAGCATTAATATTACACATGGATAAAAGTTTTCCGGATGAGCCAATAGAGAGCTTCGACCTGAATTACATTGAGTGTAAAATCACTTCTGTATCTTCTATTGTAACGGAGATGTGAGAGTTTGAAATTTTCTATAATGTTTTTGTAAAACGTGATGCCATAGGATGAATTACACTGTTTCAACAATCAAAGTGGTTATTGCAAATCTCCACGACGACGACTACAATCATGCACAAATAGATTGTTTACTTTATTGTTATGACATTTTCCATGGAAACTAAACATGAATATTACACATGGATAAAAGTTTTCCGTATGAGCCAATAGAGAGCTTCGACCTGAATTGAATTGAGTGTAAAATCACTTCTGTATCTTCTATTGTAACGGAGATATGAGAGTTTGAAATTTTCTATAATGTTTTTGTAAAACGTGATGCCATAGGATGAATGACACTGTTTCAACAATCAAAATGGTTATAGCAAATCTCCACGACGACGACTACAATCATGCACAAATAGATTGTTTACTTTATTGTTATGATATTTTCCATGGAAACTAAACATGAATATTACACTTGGATAAAAGTTTTCCGGATGAGCCAATAGAGAGCTTCGACCTCATTACATTGAGTGCAAATTCATTTCTGTATCTTCTAGAGTAACGGAGATATGAGAGATTGCAATTTTATATAATGTTTTTGTAAAACGTGATGCCTTAGGATGCATTACACTGTTTCAACAATGAAAGTGGTTATTTCAAATCTCCACGACGACGACTACAATCATGCACAAATTGATTGTTTACTTTATTGTTATGACAGTTTCCATGGAAACTAAGCATGAATATTACACATGGATAAAAGTTTTCCGTATGAGCCAATAGAGAGCTTCGACCTGAATTACATTGAGTGTAAATCACTTCTGTATCTTCTATTGTAACGGAGATGTGAGAGTTTGAAATTTTCTATAATGTTTTTGTAAAACGTGATGCCATAGGATGAATGACACTGTTTCAACAATCAAAGTGGTTATTGCAAATCTCCACGACGACGACTACAATCATGCACAAATAGATTGTTTACTTTATTGTTATGACATTTTCCATGGAAACTAAACCTGAATATTACACATGGATAAGAGTTTTCCGGATGAGCCAATAGAGAGCTTCGACCTCATTACATTGAGTGTCAAATCACTTCTGCATCTTCTATAGTAACGGAGATATGAGATTTTGAAATTTTATATAATGTTTTTGTAAAACGTGATGCCTTAGGATGTATCACACTGTTTCAACAACCAAAATGGTTATTCCAAATCTCCACGACGACGAATACAATCATGCACAAATAGATTGTTTACTTTACTGTTATGACAGTTTCCATGGAAACTAAGTATGAATATTACACTTGGATTAAATTTTTCCGGATGAGCCAATAGAGAGCTTCGACCTGATTACATTGAGTGCAAATTCATTTCTGTATCTTCTAGAGTAACGGAGATATGAGAGTTTGCAATTTTATATAATGTTTTTGTAAGACGTGATGCCTTAGGATGTATTACACTTTTTAAACAATGAAAGTGCTTATTTCAAATCTCCACGACGACGATTACAATCATGCACAAATAGATTGTTTACTTTATTGTTATGACAGTTTCCATGGAAAATAAACATGAATATTACACATGGATTAAAATTTTCCGGATGAGCCAATAAAGAGCTTCGACCTGATTACATTGAGTGTAACATCAGCTCTCTATCTTCTATAGTAACGGAGATATGAGAATTTGAAATTTTATATAATGTTTTTTTTTAAACCTTAAGCCTTAGGATGTATCACACTGTTTCAACAATCAAAGTGGTTATTTCAAATCTCCTCGACGACGACTACAACCAACCACAAATAGATTGTTTACTTTATTGTTATATCAGTATCCATGAAAACTAAGTATGAATATTACACTTGGATTAAATTTTTCCGGATGAGCCAATAGAGAGCTTCGACCTGATTACATTGAGTGCAAATTCATTTCTGTATCTTCTAGAGTAACGGAGATATGAGAGTTTGCAATTTTATATAATGTTTTTGTAAAACGTGATGCCTTAGGATGTATTACACTGTTTCAACAATGAAAGTGGTTATTTCAAATCTCCACGACGACGACTACAATCATGCACAAATTGATTGTTTACTTTATTGTTATTACAGTCTCCATGGAAACTAAGCATGAATATTACACATGGATTAAATTTTTCCGGATGAGCCAATAGAGATCTTCGTCCTGATTACATTGAGTGTGAAATCACTATTGTATCTTCTATAGTAACGGAGATATGAGAGTTTGAAATTTTATATAATGTTTTTGTAAAATGTGATCCTTAGGATGTATTACACTGTTTCAACAATCAAAGTGGTTATTTCAAATCTACACGACGACGACTACAATCAAGCACAAATAGATTGTTTACTTTATTGTTATGACAGTATCCATGAAAACTAAGTATGAATATAACACTTGGATTACATTTTTCCGGATGAGCCGATAGAGAGCTTCGACCTGATTACATTGAGTGTAAAATCATCTATGTATCTTCTATAGTAACTGAGATATGAAAATTTGAAATTTTATATATTGTTTTTGTAAAACGTTATGCCTTAGATTGTATCACACTGTTTCAACAGTCAAAGTGGTTATTCCAAATCTCCACGACGACGAATGCAATCATGCACAAATAGATTGTTTACTTTACTGTTATGACAGTTTCCATGGAAACTAAGTATGAATATTACACTTGGATTAAATTTTTCCGGATGAGCCAATAGAGAGCTTCGACCTGATTACGTTGAGTGCAAATTCATTTCTGTATCTTCTAGAGTAACGGAGATATGAGAGTTTGCAATTTTATATAATGTTTTTGTAAAACGTGATGCCTTAGGATGTATTACACTGTTCTAACAATCAAAGTGGTTATTGCAAATCTCCACGACGACGACTACAATCATGCACAAATAGATTGTTTACTTTATTGTTATGACATTTTCCATGGAAACTAAACATGAATATTACACATGGATAAAAGTTTTCCGTATGAGCCAATAGAGAGCTTCGACCTGAATTGAATTGAGTGTAAAATCACTTCTGTATCTTCTATTGTAACGGAGATATGAGAGTTTGAAATTTTCTATAATGTTTTTGTAAAACGTGATGCCATAGGATGAATGACACTGTTTCAACAATCAAAGTGGTTATAGCAAATCTCCACGACGACGACTACAATCATGCACAAATAGATTGTTTACTTTATTGTTATGACATTTTCCATGGAAACTAAACATGAATATTACACTTGGATAAAAGTTTTCCGGATGAGCCAATAGAGAGCTTCGACCTCATTACATTGAGTGCAAATTCATTTCTGTATCTTCTAGAGTAACGGAGATATGAGAGATTGCAATTTTATATAATGTTTTTGTAAAACGTGATGCCTTAGGATGCATTACACTGTTTCAACAATGAAAGTGGTTATTTCAAATCTCCACGACGACGACTACAATCATGCACAAATTGATTGTTTACTTTATTGTTATGACAGTTTCCATGGAAACTAAGCATGAATATTACACATGGATAAAAGTTTTCCGTATGAGCCAATAGAGAGCTTCGACCTGAATTACATTGAGTGTAAATCACTTCTGTATCTTCTATTGTAACGGAGATGTGAGAGTTTGAAATTTTCTATAATGTTTTTGTAAAACGTGATGCCATAGGATGAATGACACTGTTTCAACAATCAAAGTGGTTATTGCAAATCTCCACGACGACGACTACAATCGTGCACAAATAGATTGTTTACTTTATTGTTATGACATTTTCCATGGAAACTAAACATGAATATTGCACATGGATAAGAGTTTTCCGGATGAGCCAATAGAGAGCTTCGACCTCATTACATTGAGTGTCAAATCACTTCTGCATCTTCTATAGTAACGGAGATATGAGATTTTGAAATTTTATATAATGTTTTTGTAAAACGTGATGCCTTAGGATGTATCACACTGTTTCAACAACCAAAATGGTTATTCCAAATCTCCACGACGACGAATACAATCATGCACAAATAGATTGTTTACTTTACTGTTATGACAGTTTCCATGGAAACTAAGTATGAATATTACACTTGGATTAAATTTTTCCGGATGAGCCAATAGAGAGCTTCGACCTGATTACATTGAGTGCAAATTCATTTCTGTATCTTCTAGAGTAACGGAGATATGAGAGTTTGCAATTTTATATAATGTTTTTGTAAGACGTGATGCCTTAGGATGTATTACACTGTTTAAACAATGAAAGTGCTTATTTCAAATCTCCACGACGACGATTACAATCATGCACAAATAGATTGTTTACTTTATTGTTATGACAGTTTCCATGGAAAATAAACATGAATATTACACATGGATTAAAATTTTCCGGATGAGCCAATAAAGAGCTTCGACCTGATTACATTGAGTGTAACATCAGCTCTCTATCTTCTATAGTAACGGAGATATGAGAATTTGAAATTTTATATAATGTTTTTTTTTAAACCTTAAGCCTTAGGATGTATCACACTGTTTCAACAATCAAAGTGGTTATTTCAAATCTCCTCGACGACGACTACAACCAACCACAAATAGATTGTTTACTTTATTGTTATATCAGTATCCATGAAAACTAAGTATGAATATAACACTTGGATTACATTTTTCCGGATGAGCCAATAGAGAGCTTCGACCTGATTACATTGAGTGTAAAATCATCTCTGTATCTTCTATAGTAACTGAGATATGAAAATTTGAAATTTTATATATTGTTTTTGTAAAACGTGATGCCTTAGGTTGTATCACACTGTTTCAACAGTCAAAGTGGTCATTCCAAATCTCCACGACGACGACTACAATCATGCACAAATAGATTGTTTACTTTATTGTTATGACAACTTCCATGGAAAATAAGCATTAATATTACACATGGATAAAAGTTTTCCGTATGAGCCAATAGAGAGTTTCGACCTGAATTACATTGAGTGTAAAATCACTTCTGTATCTTCTCTTGTAACGGAGATGTGAGAGTTTGAAATTTTCTATAATGTTTTTGTAAAACGTGATGCCATAGGATGAATGACACTGTTTTAACAATCAAAGTGGTTATTGCAAATCTCCACGACGACGACTACAATCATGCACAAATAGATTGTTTACTTTATTGTTATGACATTTTCCATGGAAACTAAACATGAATATTACACATGGATAAAAGTTTTCCGGATGAGCCAATAGAGAGCTTCGACCTCATTACATTGAGTGTCAAATCACTTCTGTATCTTCTATAGTAACGGAGATATGAGATCTTGAAATTTTATATAATGTTTTTGTAAAACGTGATGCCTTAGGATGTATCACACTGTTTCAACAATCAAAATGGTTATTCCAAATCTCCACGACGACGACTACAATCATCCACAAATAGATTGTTTACTTTATTGTTATGACAACTTCCATGGAAAATAAGCATTAATATTACACATGGATAAAAGTTTTCCGTATGAGCCAATAGAGAGCTTCGACCTGAATTACATTGAGTGTAAAATCACTTCTGTATCTTCTATTGTAACGGAGATGTGAGAGTTTGAAATTTTCTATAATGTTTTTGTAAAACGTGATGCCATAGGATGAATGACACTGTTTTAACAATCAAAGTGGTTATTGCAAATCTCCACGACGACGACTACAATCATGCAGAAATTGATTGTTTACTTTATTGTTATGACAGTTTCCATGGAAACTAAACATGAATATTACACATGGATAAAAGTTTTCCGGATGAGCCAATAGAGAGCTTCGACCTGATTACATTGAGTGTAAAATCAATTCTGTATCTTCTATATTAACGGAGATATGAGAGTTTGAAATTTTATATAATGTTTTTGTAAGACGTGATGCCTTAAGATGTATTACACTGTTTAAACAATGAAAGTGCTTATTTCAAATCTCCACGACGACGATTACAATCATGCACAAATAGATTGTTTACTTTATTGTTATGACAGTTTCCATGGAAAATAAACATGAATATTACACATGGATTAAAATTTTCTGGACGAGCCAATAAAGAGCTTCGACCTGATTACATTGAGTGTAACATCAGCTCTCTATCTTCTATAGTAACGGAGATATGAGAATTTGAAATTTTATATAATGTTTTTTTTTAAACCTTAAGCCTTAGGATGTATCACACTGTTTCAACAATCAAAGTGGTTATTTCAAATCTCCACGACGACGACTACAACCAACCACAAATAGATTGTTTACTTTATTGTTATGACAGTATCCATGAAAACTAAGTATGAATATAACACTTGGATTACATTTTTCCGGATGAGCCAATAGAGAGCTTCGACCTGATTACATTGAGTGTAAAATCATCTCTGTATCTTCTATAGTAACTGAGATATGAAAATTTGAAATTTTATATATTGTTTTTGTAAAACGTGATGCCTTAGGTTGTATCACACTGTTTCAACAGTCAAAGTGGTCATTCCAAATCTCCACGACGACGACTACAATCATGCACAAATAGATTGTTTACTTTATTGTTATGACAACTTCCATGGAAAATAAGCATTAATATTACACATGGATAAAAGTTTTCCGTATGAGCCAATAGAGAGCTTCGACCTGAATTACATTGAGTGTAAAATCACTTCTGTATCTTCTATTGTAACGGAGATGTGAGAGTTTGAAATTTTCTATAATGTTTTTGTAAAACGTGATGCCATAGGATGAATTACACTGTTCTAACAATCAAAGTGGTTATTGCAAATCTCCACGACGACGACTACAATCATGCACAAATAGATTGTTTACTTTATTGTTATGACATTTTCCATGGAAACTAAACATGAATATTACACATGGATAAAAGTTTTCCGTATGAGCCAATAGAGAGCTTCGACCTGAATTGAATTGAGTGTAAAATCACTTCTGTATCTTCTATTGTAACGGAGATATGAGAGTTTGAAATTTTCTATAATGTTTTTGTAAAACGTGATGCCATAGGATGAATGACACTGTTTCAACAATCAAAATGGTTATAGCAAATCTCCACGACGACGACTACAATCATGCACAAATAGATTGTTTACTTTATTGTTATGATATTTTCCATGGAAACTAAACATGAATATTACACTTGGATAAAAGTTTTCCGGATGAGCCAATAGAGAGCTTCGACCTCATTACATTGAGTGCAAATTCATTTCTGTATCTTCTAGAGTAACGGAGATATGAGAGATTGCAATTTTATATAATGTTTTTGTAAAACGTGATGCCTTAGGATGCATTACACTGTTTCAACAATGAAAGTGGTTATTTCAAATCTCCACGACGACGACTACAATCATGCACAAATTGATTGTTTACTTTATTGTTATGACAGTTTCCATGGAAACTAAGCATGAATATTACACATGGATAAAAGTTTTCCGTATGAGCCAATAGAGAGCTTCGACCTGAATTACATTGAGTGTAAATCACTTCTGTATCTTCTATTGTAACGGAGATGTGAGAGTTTGAAATTTTCTATAATGTTTTTGTAAAACGTGATGCCATAGGATGAATGACACTGTTTCAACAATCAAAGTGGTTATTGCAAATCTCCACGACGACGACTACAATCATGCACAAATAGATTGTTTACTTTATTGTTATGACATTTTCCATGGAAACTAAACCTGAATATTACACATGGATAAGAGTTTTCCGGATGAGCCAATAGAGAGCTTCGACCTCATTACATTGAGTGTCAAATCACTTCTGCATCTTCTATAGTAACGGAGATATGAGATTTTGAAATTTTATATAATGTTTTTGTAAAACGTGATGCCTTAGGATGTATCACACTGTTTCAACAACCAAAATGGTTATTCCAAATCTCCACGACGACGAATACAATCATGCACAAATAGATTGTTTACTTTACTGTTATGACAGTTTCCATGGAAACTAAGTATGAATATTACACTTGGATTAAATTTTTCCGGATGAGCCAATAGAGAGCTTCGACCTGATTACATTGAGTGCAAATTCATTTCTGTATCTTCTAGAGTAACGGAGATATGAGAGTTTGCAATTTTATATAATGTTTTTGTAAGACGTGATGCCTTAGGATGTATTACACTTTTTAAACAATGAAAGTGCTTATTTCAAATCTCCACGACGACGATTACAATCATGCACAAATAGATTGTTTACTTTATTGTTATGACAGTTTCCATGGAAAATAAACATGAATATTACACATGGATTAAAATTTTCCGGATGAGCCAATAAAGAGCTTCGACCTGATTACATTGAGTGTAACATCAGCTCTCTATCTTCTATAGTAACGGAGATATGAGAATTTGAAATTTTATATAATGTTTTTTTTTAAACCTTAAGCCTTAGGATGTATCACACTGTTTCAACAATCAAAGTGGTTATTTCAAATCTCCTCGACGACGACTACAACCAACCACAAATAGATTGTTTACTTTATTGTAATATCAGTATCCATGAAAACTAAGTATGAATATTACACTTGGATTAAATTTTTCCGGATGAGCCAATAGAGAGCTTCGACCTGATTACATTGAGTGCAAATTCATTTCTGTATCTTCTAGAGTAACGGAGATATGAGAGTTTGCAATTTTATATAATGTTTTTGTAAAACGTGATGCCTTAGGATGTATTACACTGTTTCAACAATGAAAGTGGTTATTTCAAATCTCCACGACGACGACTACAATCATGCACAAATTGATTGTTTACTTTATTGTTATTACAGTCTCCATGGAAACTAAGCATGAATATTACACATGGATTAAATTTTTCCGGATGAGCCAATAGAGATCTTCGTCCTGATTACATTGAGTGTGAAATCACTATTGTATCTTCTATAGTAACGGAGATATGAGAGTTTGAAATTTTATATAATGTTTTTGTAAAATGTGATCCTTAGGATGTATTACACTGTTTCAACAATCAAAGTGGTTATTTCAAATCTACACGACGACGACTACAATCAAGCACAAATAGATTGTTTACTTTATTGTTATGACAGTATCCATGAAAACTAAGTATGAATATAACACTTGGATTACATTTTTCCGGATGAGCCAATAGAGAGCTTCGACCTGATTACATTGAGTGTAAAATCATCTATGTATCTTCTATAGTAACTGAGATATGAAAATTTGAAATTTTATATATTGTTTTTGTAAAACGTTATGCCTTAGATTGTATCACACTGTTTCAACAGTCAAAGTGGTTATTCCAAATCTCCACGACGACGAATGCAATCATGCACAAATAGATTGTTTACTTTACTGTTATGACAGTTTCCATGGAAACTAAGTATGAATATTACACTTGGATTAAATTTTTCCGGATGAGCCAATAGAGAGCTTCGACCTGATTACGTTGAGTGCAAATTCATTTCTGTATCTTCTAGAGTAACGGAGATATGAGAGTTTGCAATTTTATATAATGTTTTTGTAAAACGTGATGCCTTAGGATGTATTACACTGTTCTAACAATCAAAGTGGTTATTGCAAATCTCCACGACGACGACTACAATCATGCACAAATAGATTGTTTACTTTATTGTTATGACATTTTCCATGGAAACTAAACATGAATATTACACATGGATAAAAGTTTTCCGTATGAGCCAATAGAGAGCTTCGACCTGAATTGAATTGAGTGTAAAATCACTTCTGTATCTTCTATTGTAACGGAGATATGAGAGTTTGAAATTTTCTATAATGTTTTTGTAAAACGTGATGCCATAGGATGAATGACACTGTTTCAACAATCAAAGTGGTTATAGCAAATCTCCACGACGACGACTACAATCATGCACAAATAGATTGTTTACTTTATTGTTATGACATTTTCCATGGAAACTAAACATGAATATTACACTTGGATAAAAGTTTTCCGGATGAGCCAATAGAGAGCTTCGACCTCATTACATTGAGTGCAAATTCATTTCTGTATCTTCTAGAGTAACGGAGATATGAGAGATTGCAATTTTATATAATGTTTTTGTAAAACGTGATGCCTTAGGATGCATTACACTGTTTCAACAATGAAAGTGGTTATTTCAAATCTCCACGACGACGACTACAATCATGCACAAATTAATTGTTTACTTTATTGTTATGACAGTTTCCATGGAAACTAAGCATGAATATTACACATGGATAAAAGTTTTCCGTATGAGCCAATAGAGAGCTTCGACCTGAATTACATTGAGTGTAAATCACTTCTGTATCTTCTATTGTAACGGAGATGTGAGAGTTTGAAATTTTCTATAATGTTTTTGTAAAACGTGATGCCATAGGATGAATGACACTGTTTCAACAATCAAAGTGGTTATTGCAAATCTCCACGACGACGACTACAATCGTGCACAAATAGATTGTTTACTTTATTGTTATGACATTTTCCATGGAAACTAAACATGAATATTGCACATGGATAAGAGTTTTCCGGATGAGCCAATAGAGAGCTTCGACCTCATTACATTGAGTGTCAAATCACTTCTGCATCTTCTATAGTAACGGAGATATGAGATTTTGAAATTTTATATAATGTTTTTGTAAAACGTGATGCCTTAGGATGTATCACACTGTTTCAACAACCAAAATGGTTATTCCAAATCTCCACGACGACGAATACAATCATGCACAAATAGATTGTTTACTTTACTGTTATGACAGTTTCCATGGAAACTAAGTATGAATATTACACTTGGATTAAATTTTTCCGGATGAGCCAATAGAGAGCTTCGACCTGATTACATTGAGTGCAAATTCATTTCTGTATCTTCTAGAGTAACGGAGATATGAGAGTTTGCAATTTTATATAATGTTTTTGTAAGACGTGATGCCTTAGGATGTATTACACTGTTTAAACAATGAAAGTGCTTATTTCAAATCTCCACGACGACGATTACAATCATGCACAAATAGATTGTTTACTTTATTGTTATGACAGTTTCCATGGAAAATAAACATGAATATTACACATGGATTAAAATTTTCCGGATGAGCCAATAAAGAGCTTCGACCTGATTACATTGAGTGTAACATCAGCTCTCTATCTTCTATAGTAACGGAGATATGAGAATTTGAAATTTTATATAATGTTTTTTTTTAAACCTTAAGCCTTAGGATGTATCACACTGTTTCAACAATCAAAGTGGTTATTTCAAATCTCCTCGACGACGACTACAACCAACCACAAATAGATTGTTTACTTTATTGTTATATCAGTATCCATGAAAACTAAGTATGAATATAACACTTGGATTACATTTTTCCGGATGAGCCAATAGAGAGCTTCGACCTGATTACATTGAGTGTAAAATCATCTCTGTATCTTCTATAGTAACTGAGATATGAAAATTTGAAATTTTATATATTGTTTTTGTAAAACGTGATGCCTTAGGTTGTATCACACTGTTTCAACAGTCAAAGTGGTCATTCCAAATCTCCACGACGACGACTACAATCATGCACAAATAGATTGTTTACTTTATTGTTATGACAACTTCCATGGAAAATAAGCATTAATATTACACATGGATAAAAGTTTTCCGTATGAGCCAATAGAGAGTTTCGACCTGAATTACATTGAGTGTAAAATCACTTCTGTATCTTCTTTTGTAACGGAGATGTGAGAGTTTGAAATTTTCTATAATGTTTTTGTAAAACGTGATGCCATAGGATGAATGACACTGTTTTAACAATCAAAGTGGTTATTGCAAATCTCCACGACGACGACTACAATCATGCACAAATAGATTGTTTACTTTATTGTTATGACATTTTCCATGGAAACTAAACATGAATATTACACATGGATAAAAGTTTTCCGGATGAGCCAATAGAGAGCTTCGACCTCATTACATTGAGTGTCAAATCACTTCTGTATCTTCTATAGTAACGGAGATATGAGATCTTGAAATTTTATATAATGTTTTTGTAAAACGTGATGCCTTAGGATGTATCACACTGTTTCAACAATCAAAATGGTTATTCCAAATCTCCACGACGACGACTACAATCATCCACAAATAGATTGTTTACTTTATTGTTATGACAACTTCCATGGAAAATAAGCATTAATATTACACATGGATAAAAGTTTTCCGCATGAGCCAATAGAGAGCTTCGACCTGAATTACATTGAGTGTAAAATCACTTCTGTATCTTCTATTGTAACGGAGATGTGAGAGTTTGAAATTTTCTATAATGTTTTTGTAAAACGTGATGCCATAGGATGAATGACACTGTTTTAACAATCAAAGTGGTTATTGCAAATCTCCACGACGACGACTACAATCATGCACAAATAGATTGTTTACTTTATTGTTATGACATTTTCCATGGAAACTAAACATGAATATTACACATGGATAAAAGTTTTCCGTATGAGCCAATAGAGAGCTTCGACCTGAATTGCATTGAGTGTAAAATCACTTCTGTATCTTCTATTGTAACGGAGATATGAGAGTTTGAAATTTTCTATAATGTTTTTGTAAAACGTGATGCCATAGGATGAATGACACTGTTTCAACAATCAAAGTGGTTATAGCAAATCTCCACGACGACGACTACAATCATGCACAAATAGATTGTTTACTTTATTGTTATGCCATTTTCCATGGAAACTAAACATGAATATTACACATGGATAAAAGTTTTCCGGATGAGCCAATAGAGAGCTTCGACCTCATTACATTGAGTGTCAAATCACTTCTGCATCTTCTATAGTAACGGAGATATGAGATTTTGAAATTTTATATAATGTTTTTGTAAAACGTGATGCCTTAGGATGTATCACACTGTTTCAACAATCAAAATGGTTATTCCAAATCTCCACGACGACGAATACAATCATGCACAAATAGATTGTTTACTTTACTGTTATGACAGTTTCCATGGAAACTAAGTATGAATATTACACTTGGATTAAATTTTTCCGGATGAGCCAATAGAGAGCTTCGACCTGATTACATTGAGTGCAAATTCATTTCTGTATCTTCTAGAGTAACGGAGATATGAGAGTTTGCAATTTTATATAATGTTTTTGTAAAACGTGATGCCTTAGGATGTATTACACTGTTTCAACAATGAAAGTGGTTATTTCAAATCTCCACGACGACGACTACAATCATGCACAAATTGATTGTTTACTTTATTGTTATGACAGTCTCCATGGAAACTAAGCATGAATATTACACATGGATTAAATTTTTCCGGATGAGCCAATAGAGATCTTCGTCCTGATTACATTGAGTGTGAAATCACTATTGTATCTTCTATAGTAACGGAGATATGAGAGTTTGAAATTTTATATAATGTTTTTGTAAAATGTGATCCTTAGGATGTATTACACTGTTTCAACAATCAAAGTGGTTATTTCAAATCTACACGACGACGACTACAATCAAGCACAAATAGATTGTTTACTTTATTGTTATGACAGTATCCATGAAAACTAAGTATGAATATAACACTTGGATTACATTTTTCCGGATGAGCCAATAGAGAGCTTCGACCTGATTACATTGAGTGTAAAATCATCTATGTATCTTCTATAGTAACTGAGATATGAAAATTTGAAATTTTATATATTGTTTTTGTAAAACGTTATGCCTTAGATTGTATCACACTGTTTCAACAGTCAAAGTGGTCATTCCAAATCTCCACGACGACGAATGCAATCATGCACAAATAGATTGTTTACTTTACTGTTATGACAGTTTCCATGGAAACTAAGTATGAATATTACACTTGGATTAAATTTTTCCGGATGAGCCAATAGAGAGCTTCGACCTGATTACGTTGAGTGCAAATTCATTTCTGTATCTTCTAGAGTAACGGAGATATGAGAGTTTGCAATTTTATATAATGTTTTTGTAAAACGTGATGCCTTAGGATGTATTACACTGTTTCAACAATGAAAGTGGTTATTTCAAATCTCCACGACGACGACTACAATCATGCAGAAATTGATTGTTTACTTTATTGTTATGACAGTTTCCATGGAAACTAAACATGAATATTACACATGGATAAAAGTTTTCCGGATGAGCCAATAGAGAGCTTCGACCTGATTACATTGAGTGTAAAATCAATTCTGTATCTTCTATATTAACGGAGATATGAGAGTTTGAAATTTTATATAATGTTTTTGTAAGACGTGATGCCTTAAGATGTATTACACTGTTTAAACAATGAAAGTGCTTATTTCAAATCTCCACGACGACGATTACAATCATGCACAAATAGATTGTTTACTTTATTGTTATGACAGTTTCCATGGAAAATAAACATGAATATTACACATGGATTAAAATTTTCTGGACGAGCCAATAAAGAGCTTCGACCTGATTACATTGAGTGTAAAATCATCTCTGTATCTTCTATAGTAACTGAGATATGAAAATTTGAAATTTTATATATTGTTTTTGTAAAACGTGATGCCTTAGGTTGTATCACACTGTTTCAACAGTCAAAGTGGTCATTCCAAATCTCCACGACGACGACTACAATCATGCACAAATAGATTGTTTACTTTATTGTTATGACAACTTCCATGGAAAATAAGCATTAATATTACACATGGATAAAAGTTTTCCGTATGAGCCAATAGAGAGCTTCGACCTGAATTACATTGAGTGTAAAATCACTTCTGTATCTTCTTTTGTAACGGAGATGTGAGAGTTTGAAATTTTCTATAATGTTTTTGTAAAACGTGATGCCATAGGATGAATGACACTGTTTTAACAATCAAAGTGGTTATTGCAAATCTCCACGACGACGACTACAATCATGCACAAATAGATTGTTTACTGTATTGTTATGACATTTTCCATGGAAACTAAACATGAATATTACACATGGATAAAAGTTTTCCGGATGAGCCAATAGAGAGCTTCGACCTCATTACATTGAGTGTCAAATCACTTCTGCATCTTCTATAGTAACGGAGATATGAGATTTTGAAATTTTATATAATGTTTTTGTAAAACGTGATGCCTTAGGATGTATCACACTGTTTCAACAATCAAAATGGTTATTCCAAATCTCCACGACGACGAATACAATCATGCACAAATAGATTGTTTACTTTACTGTTATGACAGTTTCCATGGAAACTAAGTATGAATATTACACTTGGATTAAATTTTTCCGGATGAGCCAATAGAGAGCTTCGACCTGATTACATTGAGTGCAAATTCATTTCTGTATCTTCTAGAGTAACGGAGATATGAGAGTTTGCAATTTTATATAATGTTTTTGTAAAACGTGATGCCTTAGGATGTATTACACTGTTTCAACAATGAAAGTGGTTATTTCAAATCTCCACGACGACGACTACAATCATGCACAAATTGATTGTTTACTTTATTGTTATGACAGTCTCCATGGAAACTAAGCATGAATATTACACATGGATTAAATTTTTCCGGATGAGCCAATAGAGATCTTCGTCCTGATTACATTGAGTGTGAAATCACTATTGTATCTTCTATAGTAACGGAGATATGAGAGTTTGAAATTTTATATAATGTTTTTGTAAAATGTGATCCTTAGGATGTATTACACTGTTTCAACAATCAAAGTGGTTATTTCAAATCTACACGACGACGACTACAATCAAGCACAAATAGATTGTTTACTTTATTGTTATGACAGTATCCATGAAAACAAAGTATGAATATAACACTTGGATTACATTTTTCCGGATGAGCCAATAGAGAGCTTCGACCTGATTACATTGAGTGTAAAATCATCTATGTATCTTCTATAGTAACTGAGATATGAAAATTTGAAATTTTATATATTGTTTTTGTAAAACGTTATGCCTTAGATTGTATCACACTGTTTCAACAGTCAAAGTGGTCATTCCAAATCTCCACGACGACGAATGCAATCATGCACAAATAGATTGTTTACTTTACTGTTATGACAGTTTCCATGGAAACTAAGTATGAATATTACACTTGGATTAAATTTTTCCGGATGAGCCAATAGAGAGCTTCGACCTGATTACGTTGAGTGCAAATTCATTTCTGTATCTTCTAGAGTAACGGAGATATGAGAGTTTGCAATTTTATATAATGTTTTTGTAAAACGTGATGCCTTAGGATGTATTACACTGTTTCAACAATGAAAGTGGTTATTTCAAATCTCCACGACGACGACTACAATCATGCAGAAATTGATTGTTTACTTTATTGTTATGACAGTTTCCATGGAAACTAAACATGAATATTACACATGGATAAAAGTTTTCCGGATGAGCCAATAGAGAGCTTCGACCTGATTACATTGAGTGTAAAATCAATTCTGTATCTTCTATATTAACGGAGATATGAGAGTTTGAAATTTTATATAATGTTTTTGTAAGACGTGATGCCTTAAGATGTATTACACTGTTTAAACAATGAAAGTGCTTATTTCAAATCTCCACGACGACGATTACAATCATGCACAAATAGATTGTTTACTTTATTGTTATGACAGTTTCCATGGAAAATAAACATGAATATTACACATGGATTAAAATTTTCTGGACGAGCCAATAAAGAGCTTCGACCTGATTACATTGAGTGTAAAATCATCTCTGTATCTTCTATAGTAACTGAGATATGAAAATTTGAAATTTTATATATTGTTTTTGTAAAACGTGATGCCTTAGGTTGTATCACACTGTTTCAACAGTCAAAGTGGTCATTCCAAATCTCCACGACGACGACTACAATCATGCACAAATAGATTGTTTACTTTATTGTTATGACAACTTCCATGGAAAATAAGCATTAATATTACACATGGATAAAAGTTTTCCGTATGAGCCAATAGAGAGCTTCGACCTGAATTACATTGAGTGTAAAATCACTTCTGTATCTTCTTTTGTAACGGAGATGTGAGAGTTTGAAATTTTCTATAATGTTTTTGTAAAACGTGATGCCATAGGATGAATGACACTGTTTTAACAATCAAAGTGGTTATTGCAAATCTCCACGACGACGACTACAATCATGCACAAATAGATTGTTTACTGTATTGTTATGACATTTTCCATGGAAACTAAACATGAATATTACACATGGATAAAAGTTTTCCGTATGAGCCAATAGAGAGCTTCGACCTGAATTGCATTGAGTGTAAAATAACGTCTGTATCTTCTATTGTAACGGAGATATGAGAGTTTGAAATTTTCTATAATGTTTTTGTAAAACGTGATGCCATAGGATGAATGACACTGTTTCAACAATCAAAGTGGTTATAGCAAATCTCCACGACGACGACTACAATCATGCACAAATAGATTGTTTACTTTATTGTTATGACAGTTTCCAATGAAACTAAACATGAATATTACACTTGGATATAAGTTTTCCGGATGAGCCAATAGAGAGCTTCGACCTCATTACATTGAGTGTTAAATCACTTCTGTATCTTCTATAGTAACGGAGATATGAGATTTTGAAATGTTATATAATGTTTTTGTAAAACGTGATGCCTTAGGATGGATCACACTGTTTCAACAATCAAAATGGTTATTCCAAATCTATACGACGACGAATACAATCATGCACAAATAGATTGTTTACTTTACTGTTATGACAGTTTCCATGGAAACTAAGTATGAATATTACACTTGGATTAAATTTTTCCGGATGAGCCAATAGAGAGTTTCGACCTGATTACATTGAGTGCAAATTCATTTCTGTATCTTCTAGAGTAACGGAGATATGAGAGTTTGCAATTTTATATAATGTTTTTGTAAAACGTGATGCCTTAGGATGTATTACACTGTTTCAACAATGAAAGTGGTTATTTCAAATCTCCACGACGACGACTACAATCATGCAGAAATTGATTGTTTACTTTATTGTTATGACAGTTTCCATGGAAACTAAACATGAATATTACACATGGATAAAAGTTTTCCGGATGAGCCAATAGAGAGCTTCGACCTGATTACATTGAGTGTAAAATCAATTCTGTATCTTCTATATTAACGGAGATATGAGAGTTTGAAATTTTATATAATGTTTTTGTAAGACGTGATGCCTTAAGATGTATTACACTGTTTAAACAATGAAAGTGCTTATTTCAAATCTCCACGACGACGATTACAATCATGCACAAATAGATTGTTTACTTTATTGTTATGACAGTTTCCATGGAAAATAAACATGAATATTACACATGGATTAAAATTTTCTGGACGAGCCAATAAAGAGCTTCGACCTGATTACATTGAGTGTAACATCAGCTCTCTATCTTCTATAGTAACGGAGATATGAGAATTTGAAATTTTATATAATGTTTTTTTTTAAACCTTAAGCCTTAGGATGTATCACACTGTTTCAACAATCAAAGTGGTTATTTCAAATCTCCACGACGACGATTACAACCAACCACAAATAGATTGTTTACTTTATTGTTATGACAGTATCCATGAAAACTAAGTATGAATATAACACTTGGATTACATTTTTCCGGATGAGCCAATAGAGAGCTTCGACCTGATTACATTGAGTGTAAAATCATCTCTGTATCTTCTATAGTAACTGAGATATGAAAATTTGAAATTTTATATATTGTTTTTGTAAAACGTGATGCCTTAGGTTGTATCACACTGTTTCAACAGTCAAAGTGGTCATTCCAAATCTCCACGACGACGACTACAATCATGCACAAATAGATTGTTTACTTTATTGTTATGACAACTTCCATGGAAAATAAGCATTAATATTACACATGGATAAAAGTTTTCCGTATGAGCCAATAGAGAGCTTCGACCTGAATTACATTGAGTGTAAAATCACTTCTGTATCTTCTTTTGTAACGGAGATGTGAGGGTTTGAAATTTTCTATAATGTTTTTGTAAAACGTGATGCCATAGGATGAATGACACTGTTTTAACAATCAAAGTGGTTATTGCAAATCTCCACGACGACGACTACAATCATGCACAAATAGATTGTTTACTTTATTGTTATGACATTTTCCATGGAAACTAAACATGAATATTACACATGGATAAAAGTTTTCCGTATGAGCCAATAGAGAGCTTCGACCTGAATTGCATTGAGTGTAAAATAACTTCTGTATCTTCTATTGTAACGGAGATATGAGAGTTTGAAATTTTCTATAATGTTTTTGTAAAACGTGATGCCATAGGATGAATGACACTGTTTCAACAATCAAAGTGGTTATAGCAAATCTCCACGACGACGACTACAATCATGCACAAATAGATTGTTTACTTTATTGTTATGACAGTTTCCAATGAAACTAAACATGAATATTACACTTGGATATAAGTTTTCCGGATGAGCCAATAGAGAGCTTCGACCTCATTACATTGAGTGTCAAATCACTTCTGTATCTTCTATAGTAACGGAGATATGAGATTTTGAAATGTTATATAATGTTTTTGTAAAACGTGATGCCTTAGGATGGATCACACTGTTTCAACAATCAAAATGGTTATTCCAAATCTCCACGACGACGAATACAATCATGCACAAATAGATTGTTTACTTTACTGTTATGACAGTTTCCATGGAAACTAAGTATGAATATTACACTTGGATTAAATTTTTCCGGATGAGCCAATAGAAAGTTTCGACCTGATTACATTGAGTGCAAATTCATTTCTGTATCTTCTAGAGTAACGGAGATATGAGAGTTTGAAATTTTCTATAATGTTTTTGTAAAACGTGATGCCATAGGATGAATGACACTGTTTCAACAATCAAAGTGGTTATTGCAAATCTCCACGACGACGACTACAATCATGCACAAATAGATTGTTTACTTTATTGTTATGACATTTTCCATGGAAACTAAACATGAATATTACACATGGATAAAAGTTTTCCGGATGAGCCAATAGAGAGCTTCGACCTCATTACATTGAGTGTCAAATCACTTCTGTATCTTCTATAGTAACGGAGATATGAGATTTTGAAATTTTATATAATGTTTTTGTAAAACGTGATGCCTTAGGATGTATCACACTGTTTCAACAATCAAAATGGTTATTCCAAATCTCCACGACGACGAATGCAATCATGCACAAATAGATTGTTTACTTTACTGTTATGACAGTTTCCATGGAAACTAAATATGAATATTACACTTGGATTAAATTTTTCCGGATGAGCCAATAGAGAGCTTCGACCTGATTACGTTGAGTGCAAATTCATTTCTGTATCTTCTAGAGTAACGGAGATATGAGAGTTTGCAATTTTATATAATGTTTTTGTAAAACGTGATGCCTTAGGATGTATTACACTGTTTCAACAATGAAAGTGGTTATTTCAAATCTCCACGACGACGACTACAATCATGCACAAATTGATTGTTTACTTTATTGTTATGACAGTTTCCATGGAAACTAAGCATGAATATTACACATGGATTAAATTTTTCCAAATGAGCCAATAGAGATCTTCGTCCTCATTACATTGAGTGTGAAATCACTATTGTATCTTCTATAGTAACGGAGATATGAGAGTTTGAAATTTTATATAATGTTTTTGTAAAATGTGATCCTTAGGATGTATTACACTGTTTCAACAATCAAAGTGGTTATTCCAAATCTACACGACGACGACTACAATCAAGCACAAATAGATTGTTTACTTTATTGTTATGACAGTATCCATGAAAACTAAGTATGAATATAACACTTGGATTACATTTTTCCGGATGAGCCAATAGAGAGCTTCGACCTGATTACATTGAGTGTAAAATCATCTCTGTATCTTCTATAGTAACTGGGATATGAAAATTTGAAATTTTATATATTGTTTTTGTAAAACGTGATGCCTTAGGTTGTATCACACTGTTTCAACAGTCAAAGTGGTCATTCCAAATCTCCACGACGACGACTACAATCATGCACAAATAGATTGTTTACTTTATTGTTATGACAACTTCCATGGAAAATAAGCATTAATATTACACATGGATAAAAGTTTTCCGTATGAGCCAATAGAGAGCTTCGACCTGAATTACATTGAGTGTAAAATCACTTCTGTATCTTCTATTGTAACGGAGATGTGAGAGTTTGAAATTTTCTATAATGTTTTTGTAAAACGTGATGCCATAGGATGAATTACACTGTTCTAACAATCAAAGTGGTTATTGCAAATCTCCACGACGACGACTACAATCATGCACAAATAGATTGTTTACTTTATTGTTATGACATTTTCCATGGAAACTAAACATGAATATTACACATGGATAAAAGTTTTCCGTATGAGCCAATAGACAGCTTCGACCTGAATTGAATTGAGTGTAAAATCACTTCTGTATCTTCTATTGTAACGGAGATATGAGAGTTTGAAATTTTCTATAATGTTTTTGTAAAACGTGATGCCATAGGATGAATGACACTGTTTCAACAATCAAAATGGTTATAGCAAATCTCCACGACGACGACTACAATCATGCACAAATAGATTGTTTACTTTATTGTTATGATATTTTCCATGGAAACTAAACATGAATATTACACTTGGATAAAAGTTTTCCGGATGAGCCAATAGAGAGCTTCGACCTCATTACATTGAGTGCAAATTCATTTCTGTATCTTCTAGAGTAACGGAGATATGAGAGATTGCAATTTTATATAATGTTTTTGTAAAACGTGATGCCTTAGGATGCATTACACTGTTTCAACAATGAAAGTGGTTATTTCAAATCTCCACGACGACGACTACAATCATGCACAAATTGATTGTTTACTTTATTGTTATGACAGTTTCCATGGAAACTAAGCATGAATATTACACATGGATAAAAGTTTTCCGTATGAGCCAATAGAGAGCTTCGACCTGAATTACATTGAGTGTAAATCACTTCTGTATCTTCTATTGTAACGGAGATGTGAGAGTTTGAAATTTTCTATAATGTTTTTGTAAAACGTGATGCCATAGGATGAATGACACTGTTTCAACAATCAAAGTGGTTATTGCAAATCTCCACGACGACGACTACAATCATGCACAAATAGATTGTTTACTTTATTGTTATGACATTTTCCATGGAAACTAAACATGAATATTACACATGGATAAGAGTTTTCCGGATGAGCCAATAGAGAGCTTCGACCTCATTACATTGAGTGTCAAATCACTTCTGCATCTTCTATAGTAACGGAGATATGAGATTTTGAAATTTTATATAATGTTTTTGTAAAACGTGATACCTTAGGATGTATCACACTGTTTCAACAACCAAAATGGTTATTCCAAATCTCCACGACGACGAATACAATCATGCACAAATAGATTGTTTACTTTACTGTTATGACAGTTTCCATGGAAACTAAGTATGAATATTACACTTGGATTAAATTTTTCCGGATGAGCCAATAGAGAGTTTCGACCTGATTACATTGAGTGCAAATTCATTTCTGTATCTTCTAGAGTAACGGAGATATGAGAGTTTGCAATTTTATATAATGTTTTTGTAAGACGTGATGCCTTAGGATGTATTACACTTTTTAAACAATGAAAGTGCTTATTTCAAATCTCCACGACGACGATTACAATCATGCACAAATAGATTGTTTACTTTATTGTTATGACAGTTTCCATGGAAAATAAACATGAATATTACACATGGATTAAAATTTTCCGGATGAGCCAATAAAGAGCTTCGACCTGATTACATTGAGTGTAACATCAGCTCTCTATCTTCTATAGTAACGGAGATATGAGAATTTGAAATTTTATATAATGTTTTTTTTTAAACCTTAAGCCTTAGGATGTATCACACTGTTTCAACAATCAAAGTGGTTATTTCAAATCTCCTCGACGACGACTACAACCAACCACAAATAGATTGTTTACTTTATTGTTATATCAGTATCCATGAAAACTAAGTATGAATATTACACTTGGATTAAATTTTTCCGGATGAGCCAATAGAGAGCTTCGACCTGATTACATTGAGTGCAAATTCATTTCTGTATCTTCTAGAGTAACGGAGATATGAGAGTTTGCAATTTTATATAATGTTTTTGTAAAACGTGATGCCTTAGGATGTATTACACTGTTTCAACAATGAAAGTGGTTATTTCAAATCTCCACGACGACGACTACAATCATGCACAAATTGATTGTTTACTTTATTGTTATTACAGTCTCCATGGAAACTAAGCATGAATATTACACATGGATTAAATTTTTCCGGATGAGCCAATAGAGATCTTCGTCCTGATTACATTGAGTGTGAAATCACTATTGTATCTTCTATAGTAACGGAGATATGAGAGTTTGAAATTTTATATAATGTTTTTGTAAAATGTGATCCTTAGGATGTATTACACTGTTTCAACAATCAAAGTGGTTATTTCAAATCTACACGACGACGACTACAATCAAGCACAAATAGATTGTTTACTTTATTGTTATGACAGTATCCATGAAAACTAAGTATGAATATAACACTTGGATTACATTTCTCCGGATGAGCCAATAGAGAGCTTCGACCTGATTACATTGAGTGTAAAATCATCTATGTATCTTCTATAGTAACTGAGATATGAAAATTTGAAATTTTATATATTGTTTTTGTAAAACGTTATGCCTTAGATTGTATCACACTGTTTCAACAGTCAAAGTGGTTATTCCAAATCTCCACGACGACGAATGCAATCATGCACAAATAGATTGTTTACTTTACTGTTATGAAAGTTTCTATGGAAACTAAGTATGAATATTACACTTGGATTAAATTTTTCCGGATGAGCCAATAGAGAGCTTCGACCTGATTACGTTGAGTGCAAATTCATTTCTGTATCTTCTAGAGTAACGGAGATATGAGAGTTTGCAATTTTATATAATGTTTTTGTAAAACGTGATGCCTTAGGATGTATTACACTGTTCTAACAATCAAAGTGGTTATTGCAAATCTCCACGACGACGACTACAATCATGCACAAATAGATTGTTTACTTTATTGTTATGACATTTTCCATGGAAACTAAACATGAATATTACACATGGATAAAAGTTTTCCGTATGAGCCAATAGAGAGCTTCGACCTGAATTGAATTGAGTGTAAAATCACTTCTGTATCTTCTATTGTAACGGAGATATGAGAGTTTGAAATTTTCTATAATGTTTTTGTAAAACGTGATGCCATAGGATGAATGACACTGTTTCAACAATCAAAGTGGTTATAGCAAATCTCCACGACGACGACTACAATCATGCACAAATAGATTGTTTACTTTATTGTTATGACATTTTCCATGGAAACTAAACATGAATATTACACTTGGATAAAAGTTTTCCGGATGAGCCAATAGAGAGCTTCGACCTCATTACATTGAGTGCAAATTCATTTCTGTATCTTCTAGAGTAACGGAGATATGAGAGATTGCAATTTTATATAATGTTTTTGTAAAACGTGATGCCTTAGGATGCATTACACTGTTTCAACAATGAAAGTGGTTATTTCAAATCTCCACGACGACGACTACAATCATGCACAAATTGATTGTTTACTTTATTGTTATGACAGTTTCCATGGAAACTAAGCATGAATATTACACATGGATAAAAGTTTTCCGTATGAGCCAATAGAGAGCTTCGACCTGAATTACATTGAGTGTAAATCACTTCTGTATCTTCTATTGTAACGGAGATGTGAGAGTTTGAAATTTTCTATAATGTTTTTGTAAAACGTGATGCCATAGGATGAATGACACTGTTTCAACAATCAAAGTGGTTATTGCAAATCTCCACGACGACGACTACAATCGTGCACAAATAGATTGTTTACTTTATTGTTATGACATTTTCCATGGAAACTAAACATGAATATTACACATGGATAAGAGTTTTCCGGATGAGCCAATAGAGAGCTTCGACCTCATTACATTGAGTGTCAAATCACTTCAGCATCTTCTATAGTAACGGAGATATGAGATTTTGAAATTTTATATAATGTTTTTGTAAAACGTGATGCCTTAGGATGTATCACACTGTTTCAACAACCAAAATGGTTATTCCAAATCTCCACGACGACGAATACAATCATGCACAAATAGATTGTTTACTTTACTGTTATGACAGTTTCCATGGAAACTAAGTATGAATATTACACTTGGATTAAATTTTTCCGGATGAGCCAATAGAGAGCTTCGACCTGATTACATTGAGTGCAAATTCATTTCTGTATCTTCTAGAGTAACGGAGATATGAGAGTTTGCAATTTTATATAATGTTTTTGTAAGACGTGATGCCTTAGGATGTATTACACTGTTTAAACAATGAAAGTGCTTATTTCAAATCTCCACGACGACGATTACAATCATGCACAAATAGATTGTTTACTTTATTGTTATGACAGTTTCCATGGAAAATAAACATGAATATTACACATGGATTAAAATTTTCCGGATGTGCCAATAAAGAGCTTCGACCTGATTACATTGAGTGTAACATCAGCTCTCTATCTTCTATAGTAACGGAGATATGAGAATTTGAAATTTTATATAATGTTTTTTTTTAAACCTTAAGCCTTAGGATGTATCACACTGTTTCAACAATCAAAGTGGTTATTTCAAATCTCCTCGACGACGACTACAACCAACCACAAATAGATTGTTTACTTTATTGTTATATCAGTATCCATGAAAACTAAGTATGAATATAACACTTGGATTACATTTTTCCGGATGAGCCAATAGAGAGCTTCGACCTGATTACATTGAGTGTAAAATCATCTCTGTATCTTCTATAGTAACTGAGATATGAAAATTTGAAATTTTATATATTGTTTTTGTAAAACGTGATGCCTTAGGTTGTATCACACTGTTTCAACAGTCAAAGTGGTCATTCCAAATCTCCACGACGACGACTACAATCATGCACAAATAGATTGTTTACTTTATTGTTATGACAACTTCCATGGAAAATAAGCATTAATATTACACATGGATAAAAGTTTTCCGTATGAGCCAATAGAGAGTTTCGACCTGAATTACATTGAGTGTAAAATCACTTCTGTATCTTCTTTTGTAACGGAGATGTGAGAGTTTGAAATTTTCTATAATGTTTTTGTAAAACGTGATGCCATAGGATGAATGACACTGTTTTAACAATCAAAGTGGTTATTGCAAATCTCCACGACGACGACTACAATCATGCACAAATAGATTGTTTACTTTATTGTTATGACATTTTCCATGGAAACTAAACATGAATATTACACATGGATAAAAGTTTTCCGGATGAGCCAATAGAGAGCTTCGACCTCATTACATTGAGTGTCAAATCACTTCTGTATCTTCTATAGTAACGGAGATATGAGATCTTGAAATTTTATATAATGTTTTTGTAAAACGTGATGCCTTAGGATGTATCACACTGTTTCAACAATCAAAATGGTTATTCCAAATCTCCACGACGACGACTACAATCATCCACAAATAGATTGTTTACTTTATTGTTATGACAACTTCCATGGAAAATAAGCATTAATATTACACATGGATAAAAGTTTTCCGTATGAGCCAATAGAGAGCTTCGACCTGAATTACATTGAGTGTAAAATCACTTCTGTATCTTCTATTGTAACGGAGATGTGAGAGTTTGAAATTTTCTATAATGTTTTTGTAAAACGTGATGCCATAGGATGAATGACACTGTTTTAACAATCAAAGTGGTTATTGCAAATCTCCACGACGACGACTACAATCATGCACAAATAGATTGTTTACTTTATTGTTATGACATTTTCCATGGAAACTAAACATGAATATTACACATGGATAAAAGTTTTCCGTATGAGCCAATAGAGAGCTTCGACCTGAATTGCATTGAGTGTAAAATCACTTCTGTATCTTCTATTGTAACGGAGATATGAGAGTTTGAAATTTTCTATAATGTTTTTGTAAAACGTGATGCCATAGGATGAATGACACTGTTTCAACAATCAAAGTGGTTAATGCAAATCTCCACGACGACGACTACAATCATGCACAAATAGATTGTTTACTTTATTGTTATGACATTTTCCATGGAAACTAAACATGAATATTACACATGGATAAAAGTTTTCCGGATGAGCCAATAGAGAGCTTCGACCTCATTACATTGAGTGTCAAATCACTTCTGCATCTTCTATAGTAACGGAGATATGAGATTTTGAAATTTTATATAATGTTTTTGTAAAACGTGATGCCTTAGGATGTATCACACTGTTTCAACAATCAAAATGGTTATTCCAAATCTCCACGACGACGAATACAATCATGCACAAATAGATTGTTTACTTTACTGTTATGACAGTTTCCATGGAAACTAAGTATGAATATTACACTTGGATTAAATTTTTCCGGATGAGCCAATAGAGAGCTTCGACCTGATTACGTTGAGTGCAAATTCATTTCTGTATCTTCTAGAGTAACGGAGATATGAGAGTTTGCAATTTTATATAATGTTTTTGTAAAACGTGATGCCTTAGGATGTATTACACTGTTTCAACAATGAAAGTGGTTATTTCAAATCTCCACGACGACGACTACAATCATGCAGAAATTGATTGTTTACTTTATTGTTATGACAGTTTCCATGGAAACTAAACATGAATATTACACATGGATAAAAGTTTTCCGGATGAGCCAATAGAGAGCTTCGACCTGATTACATTGAGTGTAAAATCAATTCTGTATCTTCTATATTAACGGAGATATGAGAGTTTGAAATTTTATATAATGTTTTTGTAAGACGTGATGCCTTAAGATGTATTACACTGTTTAAACAATGAAAGTGCTTATTTCAAATCTCCACGACGACGATTACAATCATGCACAAATAGATTGTTTACTTTATTGTTATGACAGTTTCCATGGAAAATAAACATGAATATTACACATGGATTAAAATTTTCTGGACGAGCCAATAAAGAGCTTCGACCTGATTACATTGAGTGTAACATCAGCTCTCTATCTTCTATAGTAACGGAGATATGAGAATTTGAAATTTTATATAATGTTTTTTTTAAACCTTAAGCCTTAGGATGTATCACTCTGTTTCAACAATCAAAGTGGTTATTTCAAATCTCCACGACGACGACTACAACCAACCACAAATAGATTGTTTACTTTATTGTTATGACAGTATCCATGAAAACTAAGTATGAATATAACACTTGGATTACATTTTTCCGGATGAGCCAATAGAGAGTTTCGACCTGATTACATTGAGTGCAAATTCATTTCTGTATCTTCTAGAGTAACGGAGATATGAGAGTTTGCAATTTTATATAATGTTTTTGTAAAACGTGATGCCTTAGGATGTATTACACTGTTTCAACAGTCAAAGTGGTCATTCCAAATCTCCACGACGACGACTACAACCAACCACAAATAGATTGTTTACTTTATTGTTATGACAGTATCCATGAAAACTAAGTATGAATATAACACTTGGATTACATTTTTCCGGATGAGCCAATAGAGAGTTTCGACCTGATTACATTGAGTGCAAATTCATTTCTGTATCTTCTAGAGTAACGGAGATATGAGAGTTTGCAATTTTATATAATGTTTTTGTAAAACGTGATGCCTTAGGATGTATTACACTGTTTCAACAATGAAAGTGGTTATTTCAAATCTCCACGACGACGACTACAATCATGCAGAAATTGATTGTTTACTTTATTGTTATGACAGTTTCCATGGAAACTAAACATGAATATTACACATGGATAAAAGTTTTCCGGATGAGCCAATAGAGAGCTTCGACCTGATTACATTGAGTGTAAAATCAATTCTGTATCTTCTATATTAACGGAGATATGAGAGTTTGAAATTTTATATAATGTTTTTGTAAGACGTGATGCCTTAAGATGTATTACACTGTTTAAACAATGAAAGTGCTTATTTCAAATCTCCACGACGACGATTACAATCATGCACAAATAGATTGTTTACTTTATTGTTATGACAGTTTCCATGGAAAATAAACATGAATATTACACATGGATTAAAATTTTCTGGACGAGCCAATAAAGAGCTTCGACCTGATTACATTGAGTGTAAAATCATCTCTGTATCTTCTATAGTAACTGAGATATGAAAATTTGAAATTTTATATATTGTTTTTGTAAAACGTGATGCCTTAGGTTGTATCACACTGTTTCAACAGTCAAAGTGGTCATTCCAAATCTCCACGACGACGACTAAAATCATGCACAAATAGATTGTTTACTTTATTGTTATGACAACTTCCATGGAAAATAAGCATTAATATTACACATGGATAAAAGTTTTCCGTATGAGCCAATAGAGAGCTTCGACCTGAATTACATTGAGTGTAAAATCACTTCTGTATCTTCTTTTGTAACGGAGATGTGAGAGTTTGAAATTTTCTATAATGTTTTTGTAAAACGTGATGCCATAGGATGAATGACACTGTTTTAACAATCAAAGTGGTTATTGCAAATCTCCACGACGACGACTACAATCATGCACAAATAGATTGTTTACTTTATTGTTATGACATTTTCCATGGAAACTAAACATGAATATTACACATGGATAAAAGTTTTCCGTATGAGCCAATAGAGAGCTTCGACCTGAATTGCATTGAGTGTAAAATAACTTCTGTATCTTCTATTGTAACGGAGATATGAGAGTTTGAAATTTTCTATAATGTTTTTGTAAAACGTGATGAAATAGGATGAATGACACTGTTTCAACAATCAAAGTGGTTATAGCAAATCTCCACGACGACGACTACAATCATGCACAAATAGATTGTTTACTTTATTGTTATGACAGTTTCCAATGAAACTAAACATGAATATTACACTTGGATATAAGTTTTCCGGATGAGCCAATAGAGAGCTTCGACCTCATTACATTGAGTGTCAAATCACTTCTGTATCTTCTATAGTAACGGAGATATGAGATTTTGAAATGTTATATAATGTTCTTGTAAAACGTGATGCCATAGGATGGATCACACTGTTTCAACAATCAAAATGGTTATTCCAAATCTCCACGACGACGAATACAATCATGCACAAATAGATTGTTTACTTTACTGTTATGACAGTTTCCATGGAAACTAAGTATGAATATTACACTTGGATTAAATTTTTCCGGATGAGCCAATAGAGAGTTTCGACCTGATTACATTGAGTGCAAATTCATTTCTGTATCTTCTAGAGTAACGGAGATATGAGAGTTTGCAATTTTATATAATGTTTTTGTAAAACGTGATGCCTTAGGATGTATTACACTGTTTCAACAATGAAAGTGGTTATTTCAAATCTCCACGACGACGACTACAATCATGCAGAAATTGATTGTTTACTTTATTGTTATGACAGTTTCCATGGAAACTAAACATGAATATTACACATGGATAAAAGTTTTCCGGATGAGCCAATAGAGAGCTTCGACCTGATTACATTGAGTGTAAAATCAATTCTGTATCTTCTATATTAACGGAGATATGAGAGTTTGAAATTTTATATAATGTTTTTGTAAGACGTGATGCCTTAAGATGTATTACACTGTTTAAACAATGAAAGTGCTTATTTCAAATCTCCACGACGACGATTACAATCATGCACAAATAGATTGTTTACTTTATTGTTATGAGAGTTTCCATGGAAAATAAACATGAATATTACACATGGATTAAAATTTTCTGGACGAGCCAATAAAGAGCTTCGACCTGATTACATTGAGTGTAACATCAGCTCTCTATCTTCTATAGTAACGGAGATATGAGAATTTGAAATTTTATATAATGTTTTTTTTTAAACCTTAAGCCTTAGGATGTATCACACTGTTTCAACAATCAAAGTGGTTATTTCAAATCTCCACGACGACGACTACAACCAACCACAAATAGATTGTTTACTTTATTGTTATGACAGTATCCATGAAAACTAAGTATGAATATAACACTTGGATTACATTTTTCCGGATGAGCCAATAGAGAGCTTCGACCTGATTACATTGAGTGTAAAATCATCTCTGTATCTTCTATAGTAACTGAGATATGAAAATTTGAAATTTTATATATTGTTTTTGTAAAACGTGATGCCTTAGGTTGTATCACACTGTTTCAACAGTCAAAGTGGTCATTCCAAATCTCCACGACGACGACTACAATCATGCACAAATAGATTGTTTACTTTATTGTTATGACAACTTCCATGGAAAATAAGCATTAATATTACACATGGATAAAAGTTTTCCGTATGAGCCAATAGAGAGCTTCGACCTGAATTACATTGAGTGTAAAATCACTTCTGTATCTTCTTTTGTAACGGAGATGTGAGGGTTTGAAATTTTCTATAATGTTTTTGTAAAACGTGATGCCATAGAATGAATGACACTGTTTTAACAATCAAAGTGGTTATTGCAAATCTCCACGACGACGACTACAATCATGCACAAATAGATTGTTTACTTTATTGTTATGACATTTTCCATGGAAACTAAACATGAATATTACACATGGATAAAAGTTTTCCGTATGAGCCAATAGAGAGCTTCGACCTGAATTGCATTGAGTGTAAAATAACTTATGTATCTTCTATTGTAACGGAGATATGAGAGTTTGAAATTTTCTATAATGTTTTTGTAAAACGTGATGCCATAGGATGAATGACACTGTTTCAACAATCAAAGTGGTTATAGCAAATCTCCACGACGACGACTACAATCATGCACAAATAGATTGTTTACTTTATTGTTATGACAGTTTCCAATGAAACTAAACATGAATATTACACTTGGATATAAGTTTTCCGGATGAGCCAATAGAGAGCTTCGACCTCATTACATTGAGTGTCAAATCACTTCTGTATCTTCTATAGTAACGGAGATATGAGAGTTTGAAATTTTCTATAATGTTTTTGTAAAACGTGATGCCATAGGATGAATGACACTGTTTCAACAATCAAAGTGGTTATTGCAAATCTCCACAACGACGACTACAATCATGCACAAATAGATTGTTTACTTTATTGTTATGACATTTTCCATGGAAACTAAACATGAATATTACACATGGATAAAAGTTTTCCGGATGAGCCAATAGAGAGCTTCGACCTCATTACATTGAGTTTCAAATCACTTCTGTATCTTCTATAGTAACGGAGATATGAGATTTTGAAATTTTATATAATGTTTTTGTAAAACGTGATGCCTTAGGATGTATCACACTGTTTCAACAATCAAAATGGTTATTCCAAATCTCCACGACGACGAATGCAATCATGCACAAATAGATTGTTTACTTTACAGTTATGACAGTTTCCATGGAAACTAAGTATGAATATTACACTTGGATTAAATTTTTCCGGATGAGCCAATAGAGAGCTTCGACCTGATTACGTTGAGTGCAAATTCATTTCTGTATCTTCTAGAGTAACGGAGATATGAGAGTTTGCAATTTTATATAATGTTTTTGTAAAACGTGATGCCTTAGGATGTATTACACTGTTTCAACAATGAAAGTGGTTATTTCAAATCTCCACGACGACGACTACAATCATGCACAAATTGATTGTTTACTTTATTGTTATGACAGTTTCCATGGAAACTAAGCATGAATATTACACATGGATTAAATTTTTCCAAATGAGCCAATAGAGATCTTCGTCCTCATTACATTGAGCGTGAAATCACTATTGTATCTTCTATAGTAACGGAGATATGAGAGTTTGAAATTTTATATAATGTTTTTGTAAAATGTGATCCTTAGGATGTATTACACTGTTTCAACAATCAAAGTGGTTATTCCAAATCTACACGACGACGACTACAATCAAGCACAAATAGATTGTTTACTTTATTGTTATGACAGTATCCATGAAAACTAAGTATGAATATAACACTTGGATTACATTTTTCCGGATGAGCCAATAGAGAGCTTCGACCTGATTACATTGAGTGTAAAATCATCTCTGTATCTTCTATAGTAACTGAGATATGAAAATTTGAAATTTTATATATTGTTTTTGTAAAACGTGATGCCTTAGGTTGTATCACACTGTTTCAACAGTCAAAGTGGTCATTCCAAATCTCCACGACGACGACTACAATCATGCACAAATAGATTGTTTACTTTATTGTTATGACAACTTCCATGGAAAATAAGCATTAATATTACACATGGATAAAAGTTTTCCGTATGAGCCAATAGAGAGCTTCGACCTGAATTACATTGAGTGTAAAATCACTTCTGTATCTTCTATTGTAACGGAGATGTGAGAGTTTGAAATTTTCTATAATGTTTTTGTAAAACGTGATGCCATAGGATGAATGACACTGTTCTAACAATCAAAGTGGTTATTGCAAATCTCCACGACGACGACTACAATCATGCACAAATAGATTGTTTACTTTATTGTTATGACATTTTCCATGGAAACTAAACATGAATATTACACATGGATAAAAGTTTTCCGTATGAGCCAATAGAGAGCTTCGACCTGAATTACATTGAGTGTAAAATCACTTCTGTATCTTCTTTTGTAACGGAGATGTGAGGGTTTGAAATTTTCTATAATGTTTTTGTAAAACGTGATGCCATAGAATGAATGACACTGTTTTAACAATCAAAGTGGTTATTGCAAATCTCCACGACGACGACTACAATCATGCACAAATAGATTGTTTACTTTATTGTTATGACATTTTCCATGGAAACTAAACATGAATATTACACATGGATAAAAGTTTTCCGTATGAGCCAATAGAGAGCTTCGACCTGAATTGCATTGAGTGTAAAATAACTTATGTATCTTCTATTGTAACGGAGATATGAGAGTTTGAAATTTTCTATAATGTTTTTGTAAAACGTGATGCCATAGGATGAATGACACTGTTTCAACAATCAAAGTGGTTATAGCAAATCTCCACGACGACGACTACAATCATGCACAAATAGATTGTTTACTTTATTGTTATGACAGTTTCCAATGAAACTAAACATGAATATTACACTTGGATATAAGTTTTCCGGATGAGCCAATAGAGAGCTTCGACCTCATTACATTGAGTGTCAAATCACTTCTGTATCTTCTATAGTAACGGAGATATGAGAGTTTGAAATTTTCTATAATGTTTTTGTAAAACGTGATGCCATAGGATGAATGACACTGTTTCAACAATCAAAGTGGTTATTGCAAATCTCCACAACGACGACTACAATCATGCACAAATAGATTGTTTACTTTATTGTTATGACATTTTCCATGGAAACTAAACATGAATATTACACATGGATAAAAGTTTTCCGGATGAGCCAATAGAGAGCTTCGACCTCATTACATTGAGTTTCAAATCACTTCTGTATCTTCTATAGTAACGGAGATATGAGATTTTGAAATTTTATATAATGTTTTTGTAAAACGTGATGCCTTAGGATGTATCACACTGTTTCAACAATCAAAATGGTTATTCCAAATCTCCACGACGACGAATGCAATCATGCACAAATAGATTGTTTACTTTACAGTTATGACAGTTTCCATGGAAACTAAGTATGAATATTACACTTGGATTAAATTTTTCCGGATGAGCCAATAGAGAGCTTCGACCTGATTACGTTGAGTGCAAATTCATTTCTGTATCTTCTAGAGTAACGGAGATATGAGAGTTTGCAATTTTATATAATGTTTTTGTAAAACGTGATGCCTTAGGATGTATTACACTGTTTCAACAATGAAAGTGGTTATTTCAAATCTCCACGACGACGACTACAATCATGCACAAATTGATTGTTTACTTTATTGTTATGACAGTTTCCATGGAAACTAAGCATGAATATTACACATGGATTAAATTTTTCCAAATGAGCCAATAGAGATCTTCGTCCTCATTACATTGAGCGTGAAATCACTATTGTATCTTCTATAGTAACGGAGATATGAGAGTTTGAAATTTTATATAATGTTTTTGTAAAATGTGATCCTTAGGATGTATTACACTGTTTCAACAATCAAAGTGGTTATTCCAAATCTACACGACGACGACTACAATCAAGCACAAATAGATTGTTTACTTTATTGTTATGACAGTATCCATGAAAACTAAGTATGAATATAACACTTGGATTACATTTTTCCGGATGAGCCAATAGAGAGCTTCGACCTGATTACATTGAGTGTAAAATCATCTCTGTATCTTCTATAGTAACTGAGATATGAAAATTTGAAATTTTATATATTGTTTTTGTAAAACGTGATGCCTTAGGTTGTATCACACTGTTTCAACAGTCAAAGTGGTCATTCCAAATCTCCACGACGACGACTACAATCATGCACAAATAGATTGTTTACTTTATTGTTATGACAACTTCCATGGAAAATAAGCATTAATATTACACATGGATAAAAGTTTTCCGTATGAGCCAATAGAGAGCTTCGACTTGAATTACATTGAGTGTAAAATCACTTCTGTATCTTCTATTGTAACGGAGATGTGAGAGTTTGAAATTTTCTATAATGTTTTTGTAAAACGTGATGCCATAGGATGAATGACACTGTTCTAACAATCAAAGTGGTTATTGCAAATCTCCACGACGACGACTACAATCATGCACAAATAGATTGTTTACTTTATTGTTATGACATTTTCCATGGAAACTAAACATGAATATTACACATGGATAAAAGTTTTCCGTATGAGCCAATAGAGAGCTTCGACCTGAATTGAATTGAGTGTAAAATCACTTCTGTATCTTCTATTGTAACGGAGATATGAGAGTTTGAAATTTTCTATAATGTTTTTGTAAAACGTGATGCCATAGGATGAATGACACTGTTTCAACAATCAAAGTGGTTATAGCAAATCTCCACGACGACGACTACAATCATGCACAAATAGATTGTTTACTTTATTGTTATGACATTTTCCATGGAAACTAAACATGAATATTACACTTGGATAAAAGTTTTCCGGATGAGCCAATAGAGAGCTTCGACCTCATTACATTGAGTGCAAATTCATTTCTGTATCTTCTAGAGTAACGGAGATATGAGAGATTGCAATTTTATATAATGTTTTTGTAAAACGTGATGCCTTAGGATGCATTACACTGTTTCAACAATGAAAGTGGTTATTTCAAATCTCCACGACGACGACTACAATCATGCACAAATTGATTGTTTACTTTATTGTTATGACAGTTTCCATGGAAACTAAGCATGAATATTACACATGGATAAACGTTTTCCGTATGAGCCAATAGAGAGCTTCGACCTGAATTACATTGAGTGTAAAATCACTTCTGTATCTTCTATTGTAACGGAGATGTGAGAGTTTGAAATTTTCTATAATGTTTTTGTAAAACGTGATGCCTTAGGATGTATCACACTGTTTCAACAACCAAAATGGTTATTCCAAATCTCCACGACGACGAATACAATCATGCACAAATAGATTGTTTACTTTACTGTTATGACAGTTTCCATGGAAACTAAGTATGAATATTACACTTGGATTAAATTTTTCCGGATGAGCCAATAGAGAGCTTCGACCTGATTACATTGAGTGCAAATTCATTTCTGTATCTTCTAGAGTAACGGAGATATGAGAGTTTGCAATTTTATATAATGTTTTTGTAAGACGTGATGCCTTAGGATGTATTACACTGTTTAAACAATGAAAGTGCTTATTTCAAATCTCCACGACGACGATTACAATCATGCACAAATAGATTGTTTACTTTGTTGTTATGACAGTTTCCATGGAAAATAAACATGAATATTACACATGGATTAAAATTTTCCGGATGAGCCAATAAAGAGCTTCGACCTGATTACATTGAGTGTAACATCAGCTCTCTATCTTCTATAGTAACGGAGATATGAGAATTTGAAATTTTATATAATGTTTTTTTTTAAACCTTAAGCCTTAGGATGTATCACACTGTTTCAACAATCAAAGTGGTTATTTCAAATCTCCTCGACGACGACTACAACCAACCACAAATAGATTGTTTACTTTATTGTTATATCAGTATCCATGAAAACTAAGTATGAATATAACACTTGGATTACATTTTTACGGATGAGCCAATAGAGAGCTTCGACCTGATTACATTGAGTGTAAAATCATCTCTGTATCTTCTATAGTAACTGAGATATGAAAATTTGAAATTTTATATATTGTTTTTGTAAAACGTGATGCCTTAGGTTGTATCACACTGTTTCAACAGTCAAATTGGTCATTCCAAATCTCCACGACGACGACTACAATCATGCACAAATAGATTGTTTACTTTATTGTTATGACAACTTCCATGGAAAATAAGCATTAATATTACACATGGATAAAAGTTTTCCGTATGAGCCAATAGAGAGTTTCGACCTGAATTACATTGAGTGTAAAATCACTTCTGTATCTTCTTTTGTAACGGAGATGTGAGAGTTTGAAATTTTCTATAATGTTTTTGTAAAACGTGATGCCATAGGATGAATGACACTGTTTTAACAATCAATGTGGTTATTGCAAATCTCCACGACGACGACTACAATCATGCACAAATAGATTGTTTACTTTATTGTTATGACATTTTCCATGGAAACTAAACATGAATATTACACATGGATAAAAGTTTTCCGGATGAGCCAATAGAGAGCTTCGACCTCATTACATTGAGTGTCAAATCACTTCTGTATCTTCTATAGTAACGGAGATATGAGATCTTGAAATTTTATATAATGTTTTTGTAAAACGTGATGCCTTAGGATGTATCACACTGTTTCAACAATCAAAATGGATATTCCAAATCTCCACGACGACGACTACAATCATCCACAAATAGATTGTTTACTTTATTGTTATGACAACTTCCATGGAAAATAAGCATTAATATTACACATGGATAAAAGTTTTCCGTATGAGCCAATAGAGAGCTTCGACCTGAATTACATTGAGTGTAAAATCACTTCTGTATCTTCTATTGTAACGGAGATGTGAGAGTTTGAAATTTTCTATAATGTTTTTGTAAAACGTGATGCCATAGGATGAATGACACTGTTTTAACAATCAAAGTGGTTATTGCAAATCTCCACGACGACGACTACAATCATGCACAAATAGATTGTTTACTTTATTGTTATGACATTTTCCATGGAAACTAAACATGAATATTACACATGGATAAAAGTTTTCCGTATGAGCCAATAGAGAGCTTCGACCTGAATTGCATTGAGTGTAAAATCACTTCTGTATCTTCTATTGTAACGGAGATATGAGAGTTTGAAATTTTCTATAATGTTTTTGTAAAACGTGATGCCATAGGATGAATGACACTGTTTCAACAATCAAAGTGGTTATAGCAAATCTCCACGACGACGACTACAATCATGCACAAATAGATTGTTTACTTTATTGTTATGACATTTTCCATGGAAACTAAACATGAATATTACACATGGATAAAAGTTTTCCGGATGAGCCAATAGAGAGCTTCGACCTCATTACATTGAGTGTCAAATCACTTCTGCATCTTCTATAGTAACGGAGATATGAGATTTTGAAATTTTATATAATGTTTTTGTAAAACGTGATGCCTTAGGATGTATCACACTGTTTCAACAATCAAAATGGTTATTCCAAATCTCCACGACGACGAATACAATCATGCACAAATAGATTGTTTACTTTACTGTTATGACAGTTTCCATGGAAACTAAGTATGAATATTACACTTGGATTAAATTTTTCCGGATGAGCCAATAGAGAGCTTCGACCTGATTACATTGAGTGCAAATTCATTTCTGTATCTTCTAGAGTAACGGAGATATGAGAGTTTGCAATTTTATATAATGTTTTTGTAAAACGTGATGCCTTAGGATGTATTACACTGTTTCAACAATGAAAGTGGTTATTTCAAATCTCCACGACGACGACTACAATCATGCACAAATTGATTGTTTACTTTATTGTTATGACAGTCTCCATGGAAACTAAGCATGAATATTACACATGGATTAAATTTTTCCGGATGAGCCAATAGAGATCTTCGTCCTGATTACATTGAGTATGAAATCACTATTGTATCTTCTATAGTAACGGAGATATGAGAGTTTGAAATTTTATATAATGTTTTTGTAAAATGTGATCCTTAGGATGTATTACACTGTTTCAACAATCAAAGTGGTTATTTCAAATCTACACGACGACGACTACAATCAAGCACAAATAGATTGTTTACTTTATTGTTATGACAGTATCCATGAAAACTAAGTATGAATATAACACTTGGATTACATTTTCCCGGATGAGCCAATTGAGAGCTTCGACCTGATTACATTGAGTGTAAAATCATCTATGTATCTTCTATAGTAACTGAGATATGAAAATTTGAAATTTTATATATTGTTTTTGTAAAACGTTATGCCTTAGATTGTATCACACTGTTTCAACAGTCAAAGTGGTTATTCCAAATCTCCACGACGACGAATGCAATCATGCACAAATAGATTGTTTACTTTACTGTTATGACAGTTTCCATGGAAACTAAATATGAATATTACACTTGGATTAAATTTTTCCGGATGAGCCAATAGAGAGCTTCGACCTGATTACGTTGAGTGCAAATTCATTTCTGTATCTTCTAGAGTAACGGAGATATGAGAGTTTGCAATTTTATATAATGTTTTTGTAAAACGTGATGCCTTAGGATGTATTACACTGTTTCAACAATGAAAGTGGTTATTTCAAATCTCCACGACGACGACTACAATCATGCAGAAATTGATTGTTTACTTTATTGTTATGACAGTTTCCATGGAAACTAAACATGAATATTACACATGGATAAAAGTTTTCCGGATGAGCCAATAGAGAGCTTCGACCTGATTACATTGAGTGTAAAATCAATTCTGTATCTTCTATATTAACGGAGATATGAGAGTTTGAAATTTTATGTAATGTTTTTGTAAGACGTGATGCCTTAAGATGTATTACACTGTTTAAACAATGAAAGTGCTTATTTCAAATCTCCACGACGACGATTACAATCATGCACAAATAGATTGTTTACTTTATTGTTATGACAGTTTCCATGGAAAATAAACATGAATATTACACATGGATTAAAATTTTCTGGACGAGCCAATAAAGAGCTTCGACCTGATTACATTGAGTGTAACATCAGCTCTCTATCTTCTATAGTAACGGAGATATGAGAATTTGAAATTTTATATAATGTTTTTTTTTAAACCTTAAGCCTTAGGATGTATCACACTGTTTCAACAATCAAAGTGGTTATTTCAAATCTCCACGACGACGACTACAACCAACCACAAATAGATTGTTTACTTTATTGTTATGACAGTATCCATGAAAACTAAGTATGAATATAACACTTGGATTACATTTTTCCGGATGAGCCAATAGAGAGCTTCGACCTGATTACATTGAGTGTAAAATCATCTCTGTATCTTCTATAGTAACTGAGATATGAAAATTTGAAATTTTATATATTGTTTTTGTAAAACGTGACGACTTAGGTTGTATCACACTGTTTCAACAGTCAAAGTGGTCATTCCAAATCTCCACGACGACGACTACAATCATGCACAAATAGATTGTTTACTTTATTGTTATGACAACTTCCATGGAAAATAAGCATTAATATTACACATGGATAAAAGTTTTCCGTATGAGCCAATAGAGAGCTTCGACCTGAATTACATTGAGTGTAAAATCACTTCTGTATCTTCTTTTGTAACGGAGATGTGAGAGTTTGAAATATTCTATAATGTTTTTGTAAAACGTGATGCCATAGGATGAATGACACTGTTCTAACAATCAAAGTGGTTATTGCAAATCTCCACGACGACGACTACAATCATGCACAAATAGATTGTTTACTTTATTGTTATGACAGTTTCCAATGAAACTAAACATGAATATTACACTTGGATATAAGTTTTCCGGATGAGCCAATAGAGAGCTTCGACCTCATTACATTGAGTGTCAAATCACTTCTGTATCTTCTATAGTAACGGAGATATGAGATTTTGAAATGTTATATAATGTTTTTGTAAAACGTGATGCCTTAGGATGGATCACACTGTTTCAACAATCAAAATGGTTATTCCAAATCTCCACGACGACGAATACAATCATGCACAAATAGATTGTTTACTTTACTGTTATGACAGTTTCCATGGAAACTAAGTATGAATATTACACTTGGATTAAATTTTTCCGGATGAGCCAATAGAGAGTTTCGACCTGATTACATTGAGTGCAAATTCATTTCTGTATCTTCTAGAGTAACGGAGATATGAGAGTTTGAAATTTTCTATAATGTTTTTGTAAAACGTGATGCCATAGGATGAATGACACTGTTTCAACAATCAAAGTGGTTATTGCAAATCTCCACGACGACGACTACAATCATGCACAAATAGATTGTTTACTTTATTGTTATGACATTTTCCATGGAAACTAAACATGAATATTACACATGGATAAAAGTTTTCCGGATGAGCCAATAGAGAGCTTCGACCTCATTACATTGAGTGTCAAATCACTTCTGTATCTTCTATAGTAACGGAGATATGAGATTTTGAAATTTTACATAATGTTTTTGTAAAACGTGATGCCTTAGGATGTATCACACTGTTTCAACAATCAAAATGGTTATTCCAAATCTCCACGACGACGAATGCAATCATGCACAAATAGATTGTTTACTTTACTGTTATGACAGTTTCCATGGAAACTAAGTATGAATATTACACTTGGATTAAATTTTTCCGGATGAGCCAATAGAGAGCTTCGACCTGATTACGTTGAGTGCAAATTCATTTCTGTATCTTCTAGAGTAACGGAGATATGAGAGTTTGCAATTTTATATAATGTTTTTGTAAAACGTGATGCCTTAGGATGTATTACACTGTTTCAACAATGAAAGTGGTTATTTCAAATCTCCACGACGACGACTACAATCATGCACAAATTGATTGTTTACTTTATTGTTATGACAGTTTCCATGGAAACTAATCATGAATATTACACATGGATTAAATTTTTCCAAATGAGCCAATAGAGATCTTCGTCCTGATTACATTGAGTGTGAAATCACTATTGTATCTTCTATAGTAACGGAGATGTGAGAGTTTGAAATTTTATATAATGTTTTTGTAAAATGTGATCCTTAGGATGTATTACACTGTTTCAACAATCAAAGTGGTTATTCCAAATCTACACGACGACGACTACAATCAAGCACAAATAGATTGTTTACTTTATTGTTATGACATTTTCCATGGAAACTAAACATGAATATTACACATGGATAAAAGTTTTCCGTATGAACCAATAGAGAGCTTCGACCTGAATTGCATTGAGTGTAAAATCACTTCTGTATCTTCTATTGTAACGGAGATATGAGAGTTTGAAATTTTCTATAATGTTTTTGTAAAACGTGATGCCATAGGATGAATGACACTGTTTCAACAATCAAAGTGGTTATAGCAAATCTCCACGACGACGACTACAATCATGCACAAATAGATTGTTTACTTTATTGTTATGATATTTTCCATGGAAACTAAACATGAATATTACACATGGATAAAAGTTTTCCGGATGAGCCAATAGAGAGCTTCGACCTCATTACATTGAGTGTCAAATCATTTCTGCATCTTCTATAGTAACGGAGATATGAGATTTTGAAATTTTATATAATGTTTTTGTAAAACGTGATGCCTTAGGATGTATCACACTGTTTCAACAATCAAAATGGTTATTCCAAATCTCCACGACGACGAATACAATCATGCACAAATAGATTGTTTACTTTACTGTTATGACAAGTTTCCATGGAAACTAAGTATGAATATTACACTTGGATTAAATTTTTCCGGATGAGCCAATAGAGAGCTTCGACCTGATTACATTGAGTGCAAATTCATTTCTGTATCTTCTAGAGTAACGGAGATATGAGAGTTTGCAATTTTATATAATGTTTTTGTAAAACGTGATGCCTTAGGATGTATTACACTGTTTCAACAATGAAAGTGGTTATTTCAAATCTCCACGACGACGACTACAATCATGCACAAATTGATTGTTTACTTTATTGTTATGACAGTCTCCATGGAAACTAAGCATGAATATTACACATGGATTAAATTTTTCCGGATGAGCCAATAGAGATCTTTGTCCTGATTACATTGAGTGTGAAATCACTATTGTATCTTCTATAGTAACGGAGATATGAGAGTTTGAAATTTTATATAATGTTTTTGTAAAATGTGATCCTTAGGATGTATTACACTGTTTCAACAATCAAAGTGGTTATTTCAAATCTACACGACGACGACTACAATCAAGCACAAATAGATTGTTTACTTTATTGTTATGACAGTATCCATGAAAACTAAGTATGAATATAACACTTGGATTACATTTTTCCGGATGAGCCAATAGAGAGCTTCGACCTGATTACATTGAAGTGTAAAATCATCTATGTATCTTCTATAGTAACTGAGATATGAAAATTTGAAATTTTATATATTGTTTTTGTAAAACGTTATGCCTTAGATTGTATCACACTGTTTCAACAGTCAAAGTGGTTATTCCAAATCTCCACGACGACGAATGCAATCATGCACAAATAGATTGTTTACTTTACTGTTATGACAGTTTCCATGGAAACTAAGTATGAATATTACACTTGGATTAAATTTTTCCGGATGAGCCAATAGAGAGCTTCGACCTGATTACGTTGAGTGCAAATTCATTTCTGTATCTTCTAGAGTAACGGAGATATGAGAGTTTGCAATTTTATATAATGTTTTTGTAAAACGTGATGCCTTAGGATGTATTACACTGTTTCAACAATGAAAGTGGTTATTTCAAATCTCCACGACGACGACTACAATCATGCAGAAATTGATTGTTTACTTTATTGTTATGACAGTTTCCATGGAAACTAAACATGAATATTACACATGGATAAAAGTTTTCCGGATGAGCCAATAGAGAGCTTCGACCTGATTACATTGAGTGTAAAATCAATTCTGTATCTTCTATATTAACGGAGATATGAGAGTTTGAAATTTTATATAATGTTTTTGTAAGACGTGATGCCTTAAGATCTATTACACTGTTTAAACAATGAAAGTGCTTATTTCAAATCTCCACGACGACGATTACAATCATGCACAAATAGATTGTATACTTTATTGTTATGACAGTTTCCATGGAAAATAAACATGAATATTACACATGGATTAAAATTTTCTGGACGAGCCAATAAAGAGCTTCGACCTGATTACATTGAGTGTAACATCAGCTCTCTATCTTCTATAGTAACGGAGATATGAGAATTTGAAATTTTATATAATGTTTTTTTTTAAACCTTAAGCCTTAGGATGTATCACACTGTTTCAACAATCAAAGTGGTTATTTCAAATCTCCACGACGACGACTACAACCAACCACAAATAGATTGTTTACCTTATTGTTATGACAGTATCCATGAAAACTAAGTATGAATATAACACTTGGATTACATTTTTCCGGATGAGCCAATAGAGAGCTTCGACCTGATTACATTGAGTGTAAAATCATCTCTGTATCTTCTATAGTAACTGAGATATGAAAATTTGAAATTTTATATATTGTTTTTGTAAAACGTGACGACTTAGGTTGTATCACACTGTTTCAACAGTCAAAGTGGTCATTCCAAATCTCCACGACGACGACTACAATCATGCACAAATAGATTGTTTACTTTATTGTTATGACAACTTCCATGGAAAATAAGCATTAATATTACACATGGATAAAAGTTTTCCGTATGAGCCAATAGAGAGCTTCGACCTGAATTACATTGAGTGTAAAATCACTTCTGTATCTTCTTTTGTAACGGAGATGTGAGAGTTTGAAATATTCTATAATGTTTTTGTAAAACGTGATGCCATAGGATGAATGACACTGTTTTAACAATCAAAGTGGTTATTGCAAATCTCCACGACGACGACTACAATCATGCACAAATAGATTGTTTACTTTATTGTTATGACATTTTCCATGGAAACTAAACATGAATATTACACATGGATAAAAGTTTTCCGTATGAGCCAATAGAGAGCTTCGACCTGAATTGCATTGAGTGTAAAATAACTTCTGTATCTTCTATTGTAACGGAGATATGAAAGTTTGAAATTTTCTATAATGTTTTTGTAAAACGTGATGCCATAGGATGAATGACACTGTTTCAACAATCAAAGTGGTTATAGCAAATCTCCACGACGACGACTACAATCATGCACAAATAGATTGTTTACTTTATTGTTATGACAGTTTCCAATGAAACTAAACATGAATATTACACTTGGATATAAGTTTTCCGGATGAGCCAATAGAGAGCTTCGACCTCATTACATTGAGTGTCAAATCACTTCTGTATCTTCTATAGTAACGGAGATATGAGATTGTGAAATGTTATATAATGTTTTTGTAAAACGTGATGCCTTAGGATGGATCACACTGTTTCAACAATCAAAATGGTTATTCCAAATCTCCACGACGACGAATACAATCATGCACAAATAGATTGTTTACTTTACTGTTATGACAGTTTCCATGGAAACTAAGTATGAATATTACACTTGGATTAAATTTTTCCGGATGAGCCAATAGAGAGTTTCGACCTGATTACATTGAGTGCAAATTCATTTCTGTATCTTCTAGAGTAACGGAGATATGAGAGTTTGAAATTTTCTATAATGTTTTTGTAAAACGTGATGCCATAGGATGAATGACACTGTTTCAACAATCAAAGTGGTTATTGCAAATCTCCACGACGACGACTACAATCATGCACAAATAGATTGTTTACTTTATTGTTATGACATTTTCCATGGAAACTAAACATGAATATTACACATGGATAAAAGTTTTCCGGATGAGCCAATAGAGAGCTTCGACCTCATTACATTGAGTGTCAAATCACTTCTGTATCTTCTATAGTAACGGAGATATGAGATTTTGAAATTTTATATAATGTTTTTGTAAAACGTGATGCCTTAGGATGTATCACACTGTTTCAACAATCAAAATGGTTATTCCAAATCTCCACGACGACGAATGCAATCATGCACAAATAGATTGTTTACTTTACTGTTATGACAGTTTCCATGGAAACTAAGTATGAATATTACACTTGGATTAAATTTTTCCGGATGAGCCAATAGAGAGCTTCGACCTGATTACGTTGAGTGCAAATTCATTTCTGTATCTTCTAGAGTAACGGAGATATGAGAGTTTGCAATTTTATATAATGTTTTTGTAAAACGTGATGCCTTAGGATGTATTACACTGTTTCAACAATGAAAGTGGTTATTTCAAATCTCCACGACGACGACTACAATCATGCACAAATTGATTGTTTACTTTATTGTTATGACAGTTTCCATGGAAACTAAGCATGAATATTACACATGGATTAAATTTTTCCAAATGAGCCAATAGAGATCTTCGTCCTGATTACATTGAGTGTGAAATCACTATTGTATCTTCTATAGTAACGGAGATATGAGAGTTTGAAATTTTATATAATGTTTTTGTAAAATGTGATCCTTAGGATGTATTACACTGTTTCAACAATCAAAGTGGTTATTCCAAATCTACACGACGACGACTACAATCAAGCACAAATAGATTGTTTACTTTATTGTTATGACATTTTCCATGGAAACTAAACATGAATATTACACATGGATAAAAGTTTTCCGTATGAGCCAATAGAGAGCTTCGACCTGAATTGCATTGAGTGTAAAATCACTTCTGTATCTTCTATTGTAACGGAGATATGAGAGTTTGAAATTTTCTATAATGTTTTTGTAAAACGTGATGCCATAGGATGAATGACACTGTTTCAACAATCAAAGTGGTTATAGCAAATCTCCACGACGACGACTACAATCATGCACAAATAGATTGTTTACTTTATTGTTATGACATTTTCCATGGAAACTAAACATGAATATTACACATGGATAAAAGTTTTCCGGATGAGCCAATAGAGAGCTTCGACCTCATTACATTGAGTGTCAAATCACTTCTGCATCTTCTATAGTAACGGAGATATGAGATTTTGAAATTTTATATAATGTTTTTGTAAAACGTGATGCCTTAGGATGTATCACACTGTTTCAACAATCAAAATGGTTATTCCAAATCTCCACGACGACGAATACAATCATGCACAAATAGATTGTTTACTTTACTGTTATGACAGTTTCCATGGAAACTAAGTATGAATATTACACTTGGATTAAATTTTTCCGGATGAGCCAATAGAGAGCTTCGACCTGATTACATTGAGTGCAAATTCATTTCTGTATCTTCTAGAGTAACGGAGATATGAGAGTTTGCAATTTTATATAATGTTTTTGTAAAACGTGATGCCTTAGGATGTATTACACTGTTTCAACAATGAAAGTGGTTATTTCAAATCTCCACGACGACGACTACAATCATGCACAAATTGATTGTTTACTTTATTGTTATGACAGTCTCCATGGAAACTAAGCATGAATATTACACATGGATTAAATTTTTCCGGATGAGCCAATAGAGATCTTCGTCCTGATTACATTGAGTGTGAAATCACTATTGTATCTTCTATAGTAACGGAGATGTGAGAGTTTGAAATTTTATATAATGTTTTTGTAAAATGTGATCCTTAGGATGTATTACACTGTTTCAACAATCAAAGTGGTTATTTCAAATCTACACGACGACGACTACAATCAAGCACAAATAGATTGTTTACTTTATTGTTATGACAGTATCCATGAAAACTAAGTATGAATATAACACTTGGATTACATTTTTCCGGATGAGCCAATAGAGAGCTTCGACCTGATTACATTGAGTGTAAAATCATCTATGTATCTTCTATAGTAACTGAGATATGAAAATTTGAAATTTTATATATTGTTTTTGTAAAACGTTATGCCTTAGATTGTATCACACTGTTTCAACAGTCAAAGTGGTTATTCCAAATCTCCACGACGACGAATGCAATCATGCACAAATAGATTGTTTACTTTACTGTTATGACAGTTTCCATGGAAACTAAGTATGAATATTACACTTGGATTAAATTTTTCCGGATGAGCCAATAGAGAGCTTCGACCTGATTACGTTGAGTGCAAATTCATTTCTGTATCTTCTAGAGTAACGGAGATATGAGAGTTTGCAATTTTATATAATGTTTTTGTAAAACGTGATGCCTTAGGATGTATTACACTGTTTCAACAATGAAAGTGGTTATTTCAAATCTCCACGACGACGACTACAATCATGCAGAAATTGATTCTTTACTTTATTGTTATGACAGTTTCCATGGAAACTAAACATGAATATTACACATGGATAAAAGTTTTCCGGATGAGCCAATAGAGAGCTTCGACCTCATTACATTGAGTGTCAAATCACTTCTGTATCTTCTATAGTAACGGAGATATGAGATTTTGAAATTTTATATAATGTATTTGTAAAACGTGATGCCTTAGGATGTATCACACTGTTTCAACAATCAAAATGGTTATTCCAAATCTCCACGACGACGAATGCAATCATGCACAAATAGATTGTTTACTTTACTGTTATGACAGTTTCCATGGAAACTAAGTATGAATATTACACTTGGATTAAATTTTTCCGGATGAGCCAATAGAGAGCTTCGACCTGATTACGTTGAGTGCAAATTCATTTCTGTATCTTCTAGAGTAACGGAGATATGAGAGTTTGCAATTTTATATAATGTTTTTGTAAAACGTGATGCCTTAGGATGTATCACACTGTTTCAACAATCAAAATGGTTATTCCAAATCTCCACGACGACGAATGCAATCATGCACAAATAGATTGTTTACTTTACTGTTATGACAGTTTCCATGGAAACTAAGTATGAATATTACACTTGGATTAAATTTTTCCGGATGAGCCAATAGAGAGTTTCGACCTGATTACATTGAGTGCAAATTCATTTCTGTATCTTCTAGAGTAACGGAGATATGAGAGTTTGAAATTTTCTATAATGTTTTTGTAAAACGTGATGCCATAGGATGAATGACACTGTTTCAACAATCAAAGTGGTTATTGCAAATCTCCACGACGACGACTACAATCATGCACAAATAGATTGTTTACTTTATTGTTATGACATTTTCCATGGAAACTAAACATGAATATTACACATGGATAAAAGTTTTCCGGATGAGCCAATAGAGAGCTTCGACCTCATTACATTGAGTGTCAAATCACTTCTGTATCTTCTATAGTAACGGAGATATGAGATTTTGAAATTTTATATAATGTTTTTGTAAAACGTGATGCCTTAGGATGTATCACACTGTTTCAACAATCAAAATGGTTATTCCAAATCTCCACGACGACGAATGCAATCATGCACAAATAGATTGTTTACTTTATTGTTATGACAGTTTCCATGGAAACTAAGTATGAATATTACACTTGGATTAAATTTTTCCGGATGAGCCAATAGAGAGCTTCGACCTGATTACGTTGAGTGCAAATTCATTTCTGTATCTTCTAGAGTAACGGAGATATGAGAGTTTGCAATTTTATATAATGTTTTTGTAAAACGTGATGCCTTAGGATGTATTACACTGTTTCAACAATGAAAGTGGTTATTTCAAATCTCCACGACGACGACTACAATCATGCACAAATTGATTGTTTACTTTATTGTTATGACAGTTTCCATGGAAACTAAGCATGAATATTACACATGGATTAAATTTTTCCAAATGAGCCAATAGAGATCTTCGTCCTGATTACATTGAGTGTGAAATCACTATTGTATCTTCTATAGTAACGGAGATATGAGAGTTTGAAATTTTATATAATGTTTTTGTAAAATGTGATCCTTAGGATGTATTACACTGTTTCAACAATCAAAGTGGTTATTCCAAATCTACACGACGACGACTACAATCAAGCACAAATAGATTGTTTACTTTATTGTTATGACATTTTCCATGGAAACTAAACATGAATATTACACATGGATAAAAGTTTTCCGTATGAGCCAATAGAGAGCTTCGACCTGAATTGCATTGAGTGTAAAATCACTTCTGTATCTTCTATTGTAACGGAGATATGAGAGTTTGAAATTTTCTATAATGTTTTTGTAAAACGTGATGCCATAGGATGAATGACACTGTTTCAACAATCAAAGTGGTTATAGCAAATCTCCACGACGACGACTACAATCATGCACAAATAGATTGTTTACTTTATTGTTATGACATTTTCCATGGAAACTAAACATGAATATTACACATGGATAAAAGTTTTCCGGATGAGCCAATAGAGAGCTTCGACCTCATTACATTGAGTGTCAAATCACTTCTGCATCTTCTATAGTAACGGAGATATGAGATTTTGAAATTTTATATAATGTTTTTGTAAAACGTGATGCCTTAGGATGTATCACACTGTTTCAACAATCAAAATGGTTATTCCAAATCTCCACGACGACGAATACAATCATGCACAAATAGATTGTTTACTTTACTGTTATGACAGTTTCCATGGAAACTAAGTATGAATATTACACTTGGATTAAATTTTTCCGGATGAGCCAATAGAGAGCTTCGACCTGATTACATTGAGTGCAAATTCATTTCTGTATCTTCTAGAGTAACGGAGATATGAGAGTTTGCAATTTTATATAATGTTTTTGTAAAACGTGATGCCTTAGGATGTATTACACTGTTTCAACAATGAAAGTGGTTATTTCAAATCTCCACGACGACGACTACAATCATGCACAAATTGATTGTTTACTTTATTGTTATGACAGTCTCCATGGAAACTAAGCATGAATATTACACATGGATTAAATTTTTCCGGATGAGCCAATAGAGATCTTCGTCCTGATTACATTGAGTGTGAAATCACTATTGTATCTTCTATAGTAACGGAGATATGAGAGTTTGAAATTTTATATAATGTTTTTGTAAAATGTGATCCTTAGGATGTATTACACTGTTTCAACAATCAAAGTGGTTATTTCAAATCTACACGACGACGACTACAATCAAGCACAAATAGATTGTTTACTTTATTGTTATGACAGTATCCATGAAAACTAAGTATGAATATAACACTTGGATTACATTTTTCCGGATGAGCCAATAGAGAGCTTCGACCTGATTACATTGAGTGTAAAATCATCTATGTATCTTCTATAGTAACTGAGATATGAAAATTTGAAATTTTATATATTGTTTTTGTAAAACGTTATGCCTTAGATTGTATCACACTGTTTCAACAGTCAAAGTGGTTATTCCAAATCTCCACGACGACGAATGCAATCATGCACAAATAGATTGTTTACTTTACAGTTATGACAGTTTCCATGGAAACTAAGTATGAATATTACACTTGGATTAAATTTTTCCGGATGAGCCAATAGAGAGCTTCGACCTGATTACGTTGAGTGCAAATTCATTTCTGTATCTTCTAGAGTAACGGAGATATGAGAGTTTGCAATTTTATATAATGTTTTTGTAAAACGTGATGCCTTAGGATGTATTACACTGTTTCAACAATGAAAGTGGTTATTTCAAATCTCCACGACGACGACTACAATCATGCAGAAATTGATTCTTTACTTTATTGTTATGACAGTTTCCATGGAAACTAAACATGAATATTACACATGGATAAAAGTTTTCCGGATGAGCCAATAGAGAGCTTCGACCTGATTACATTGAGTGTAAAATCAATTCTGTATCTTCTATATTAACGGAGATATGAGAGTTTGAAATTTTATATAATGTTTTTGTAAGACGTGATGCCTTAAGATGTATTACACTGTTTAAACAATGAAAGTGCTTATTTCAAATCTCCACGACGACGATTACAATCATGCACAAATAGATTGTTTACTTTATTGTTATGACAGTTTCCATGGAAAATAAACATGAATATTACACATGGATTAAAATTTTCTGGACGAGCCAATAAAGAGCTTCGACCTGATTACATTGAGTGTAACATCAGCTCTCTATCTTCTATAGTAACGGAGATATGAGAATTTGAAATTTTATATAATGTTTTTTTTTAAACCTTAAGCCTTAGGATGTATCACACTGTTTCAACAATCAAAGTGGTTATTTCAAATCTCCACGACGACGACTACAACCAACCACAAATAGATTGTTTACTTTATTGTTATGACAGTATCCATGAAAACTAAGTATGAATATAACACTTGGATTACATTTTTCCGGATGAGCCAATAGAGAGTTTCGACCTGATTACATTGAGTGCAAATTCATTTCTGTATCTTCTAGAGTAACGGAGATATGAGAGTTTGCAATTTTATATAATGTTTTTGTAAAACGTGATGCCTTAGGATGTATTACACTGTTTCAACAATGAAAGTGGTTATTTCAAATCTCCACGACGACGACTACAATCATGCAGAAATTGATTGTTTACTTTATTGTTATGACAGTTTCCATGGAAACTAAACATGAATATTACACATGGATTAAAATTTTCTGGACGAGCCAATAAAGAGCTTCGACCTGATTACATTGAGTGTAAAATCATCTCTGAATCTTCTATAGTAACTGAGATATGAAAATTTGAAATTTTATATATTGTTTTTATAAAACGTGATGCCTTAGGTTGTATCACACTGTTTCAACAGTCAAAGTGGTCATTCCAAATCTCCACGACGACGACTACAATCATGCACAAATAGATTGTTTACTTTATTGTTATGACAACTTCCATGGAAAATAAGCATTAATATTACACATGGATAAAAGTTTTCCGTATGAGCCAATAGAGAGCTTCGACCTGAATTACATTGAGTGTAAAATCACTTCTGTATCTTCTTTTGTAACGGAGATGTGAGAGTTTGAAATTTTCTATAATGTTTTTGTAAAACGTGATGCCATAGGATGAATGACACTGTTTTAACAATCAAAGTGGTTATTGCAAATCTCCACGACGACGACTACAATCATGCACAAATAGATTGTTTACTTTATTGTTATGACATTTTCCATGGAAACTAAACATGAATATTACACATGGATAAAAGTTTTCCGTATGAGCCAATAGAGAGCTTCGACCTGAATTGCATTGAGTGTAAAATAACTTCTGTATCTTCTATTGTAACGGAGATATGAGAGTTTGAAATTTTCTATAGTGTTTTTGTAAAACGTGATGCCATAGGATGAATGACACTGTTTCAACAATCAAAGTGGTTATAGCAAATCTCCACGACGACGACTACAATCATGCACAAATAGATTGTTTACTTTATTGTTATGACAGTTTCCAATGAAACTAAACATGAATATTACACTTGGATATAAGTTTTCCGGATGAGCCAATAGAGAGCTTCGACCTCATTACATTGAGTGTCAAATCACTTCTGTATCTTCTATAGTAACGGAGATATGAGATTTTGAAATGTTATATAATGTTTTTGTAAAACGTGATGCCTTAGGATGGATCACACTGTTTCAACAATCAAAATGGTTATTCCAAATCTCCACGACGACGAATACAATCATGCACAAATAGATTGTTTACTTTACTGTTATGACAGTTTCCATGGAAACTAAGTATGAATATTACACTTGGATTAAATTTTTCCGGATGAGCCAATAGAGAGTTTCGACCTGATTACATTGAGTGCAAATTCATTCCTGTATCTTCTAGAGTAACGGAGATATGAGAGTTTGCAATTTTATATAATGTTTTTGTAAAACGTGATGCCTTAGGATGTATTACACTGTTTCAACAATGAAAGTGGTTATTTCAAATCTCCACGACGACGACTACAATCATGCAGAAATTGATTGTTTACTTTATTGTTATGACAGTTTCCATGGAAACTAAACATGAATATTACACATGGATAAAAGTTTTCCGGATGAGCCAATAGAGAGCTTCGACCTGATTACATTGAGTGTAAAATCAATTCTGTATCTTCTATATTAACGGAGATATGAGAGTTTGAAATTTTATATAATGTTTTTGTAAGACGTGATGCCTTAAGATGTATTACACTGTTTAAACAATGAAAGTGCTTATTTCAAATCTCCACGACGACGATTACAATCATGCACAAATAGATTGTTTACTTTATTGTTATGACAGTTTCCATGGAAAATAAACATGAATATTACACATGGATTAAAATTTTCTAGACGAGCCAATAAAGAGCTTCGACCTGATTACATTGAGTGTAACATCAGCTCTCTATCTTCTATAGTAACGGAGATATGAGAATTTGAAATTTTATATAATGTTTTTTTTTAAACCTTAAGCCTTAGGATGTATCACACTGTTTCAACAATCAAAGTGGTTATTTCAAATCTCCACGACGACGACTACAACCAACCACAAATAGATTGTTTACTTTATTGTTATGACAGTATCCATGAAAACTAAGTATGAATATAACACTTGGATTACATTTTTCCGGATGAGCCAATAGAGAGCTTCGACCTGATTACATTGAGTGTAAAATCATCTCTGTATCTTCTATAGTAACTGAGATATGAAAATTTGAAATTTTATATATTGTTTTCGTAAAACGTGATGACTTAGGTTGTATCACACTGTTTCAACAGTCAAAGTGGTCATTCCAAATCTCCACGACGACGACTACAACCAACCACAAATAGATTGTTTACTTTATTGTTATGACAGTATCCATGAAAACTAAGTATGAATATAACACTTGGATTACATTTTTCCGGATGAGCCAATAGAGAGTTTCGACCTGATTACATTGAGTGCAAATTCATTTCTGTATCTTCTAGAGTAACGGAGATATGAGAGTTTGCAATTTTATATAATGTTTTTGTAAAACGTGATGCCTTAGGATGTATTACACTGTTTCAACAATGAAAGTGGTTATTTCAAATCTCCACGACGACGACTACAATCATGCAGAAATTGATTGTTTACTTTATTGTTATGACAGTTTCCATGGAAACTAAACATGAATATTACACATGGATTAAAATTTTCTGGACGAGCCAATAAAGAGCTTCGACCTGATTACATTGAGTGTAAAATCATCTCTGAATCTTCTATAGTAACTGAGATATGAAAATTTGAAATTTTATATATTGTTTTTGTAAAACGTGATGCCTTAGGTTGTATCACACTGTTTCAACAGTCAAAGTGGTCATTCCAAATCTCCACGACGACGACTACAATCATGCACAAATAGATTGTTTACTTTATTGTTATGACAACTTCCATGGAAAATAAGCATTAATATTACACATGGATAAAAGTTTTCCGTATGAGCCAATAGAGAGCTTCGACCTGAATTACATTGAGTGTAAAATCACTTCTGTATCTTCTTTTGTAACGGAGATGTGAGAGTTTGAAATTTTCTATAATGTTTTTGTAAAACGTGATGCCATAGGATGAATGACACTGTTTTAACAATCAAAGTGGTTATTGCAAATCTCCACGACGACGACTACAATCATGCAGAAATTGATTGTTTACTTTATTGTTATGACAGTTTCCATGGAAACTAAACATGAATATTACACATGGATAAAAGTTTTCCGGATGAGCCAATAGAGAGCTTCGACCTCATTACATTGAGTGTCAAATCACTTCTGCATCTTCTATAGTAACGGAGATATGAGATTTTGAAATTTTATATAATGTTTTTGTAAAACGTGATGCCTTAGGATGTATCACACTGTTTCAACAATCAAAATGGTTATTCCAAATCTCCACGACGACGAATACAATCATGCACAAATAGATTGTTTACTTTACTGTTATGACAGTTTCCATGGAAACTAAGTATGAATATTACACTTGGATTAAATTTTTCCGGATGAGCCAATAGAGAGCTTCGACCTGATTACATTGAGAGCAAATTCATTTCTGTATCTTCTAGAGTAACGGAGATATGAGAGTTTGCAATTTTATATAATGTTTTTGTAAAACGTGATGCCTTAGGATGTATTACACTGTTTCAACAATGAAAGTGGTTATTTCAAATCTCCACGACGACGACTACAATCATGCACAAATTGATTGTTTACTTTATTGTTATGACAGTCTCCATGGAAACTAAGCATGAATATTACACATGGATTAAATTTTTCCGGATGAGCCAATAGAGATCTTCGTCCTGATTACATTGAGTGTGAAATCACTATTGTATCTTCTATAGTAACGGAGATGTGAGAGTTTGAAATTTTATATAATGTTTTTGTAAAATGTGATCCTTAGGATGTATTACACTGTTTCAACAATCAAAGTGGTTATTTCAAATCTACACGACGACGACTACAATCAAGCACAAATAGATTGTTTACTTTATTGTTATGACAGTATCCATGAAAACTAAGTATGAATATAACACTTGGATTACATTTTTCCGGATGAGCCAATAGAGAGCTTCGACCTGATTACATTGAGTGTAAAATCATCTATGTATCTTCTATAGTAACTGAGATATGAAAATTTGAAATTTTATATATTGTTTTTGTAAAACGTTATGCCTTAGATTGTATCACACTGTTTCAACAGTCAAAGTGGTTATTCCAAATCTCCACGACGACGAATGCAATCATGCACAAATAGATTGTTTACTTTACTGTTATGACAGTTTCCATGGAAACTAAGTATGAATATTACACTTGGATTAAATTTTTCCGGGTGAGCCAATAGAGAGCTTCGACCTGATTACGTTGAGTGCAAATTCATTTCTGTATCTTCTAGAGTAACGGAGATATGAGAGTTTGCAATTTTATATAATGTTTTTGTAAAACGTGATGCCTTAGGATGTATTACACTGTTTCAACAATGAAAGTGGTTATTTCAAATCTCCACGACGACGACTACAATCATGCACAAATTGATTGTTTACTTTATTGTTATGACAGTTTCCATGGAAACTAAACATGAATATTACACATGGATAAAAGTTTTCCGGATGAGCCAATAGAGAGCTTCGACCTCATTACATTGAGTGTCAAATCACTTCTGTATCTTCTATAGTAACGGAGATATGAGATTTTGAAATTTTATATAATGTATTTGTAAAACGTGATGCCTTAGGATGTATCACACTGTTTCAACAATCAAAATGGTTATTCCAAATCTCCACGACGACGAATGCAATCATGCACAAATAGATTGTTTACTTTACTGTTATGACAGTTTCCATGGAAACTAAGTATGAATATTACACTTGGATTAAATTTTTCCGGATGAGCCAATAGAGAGCTTCGACCTGATTACGTTGAGTGCAAATTCATTTCTGTATCTTCTAGAGTAACGGAGATATGAGAGTTTGCAATTTTATATAATGTTTTTGTAAAACGTGATGCCTTAGGATGTATCACACTGTTTCAACAATCAAAATGGTTATTCCAAATCTCCACGACGACGAATGCAATCATGCACAAATAGATTGTTTACTTTACTGTTATGACAGTTTCCATGGAAACTAAGTATGAATATTACACTTGGATTAAATTTTTCCGGATGAGCCAATAGAGAGTTTCGACCTGATTACATTGAGTGCAAATTCATTTCTGTATCTTCTAGAGTAACGGAGATATGAGAGTTTGAAATTTTCTATAATGTTTTTGTAAAACGTGATGCCATAGGATGAATGACACTGTTTCAACAATCAAAGTGGTTATTGCAAATCTCCACGACGACGACTACAATCATGCACAAATAGATTGTTTACTTTATTGTTATGACATTTTCCATGGAAACTAAACATGAATATTACACATGGATAAAAGTTTTCCGGATGAGCCAATAGAGAGCTTCGACCTCATTACATTGAGTGTCAAATCACTTCTGTATCTTCTATAGTAACGGAGATATGAGATTTTGAAATTTTATATAATGTTTTTGTAAAACGTGATGCCTTAGGATGTATCACACTGTTTCAACAATCAAAATGGTTATTCCAAATCTCCACGACGACGAATGCAATCATGCACAAATAGATTGTTTACTTTACTGTTATGACAGTTTCCATGGAAACTAAGTATGAATATTACACTTGGATTAAATTTTTCCGGATGAGCCAATAGAGAGCTTCGACCTGATTACGTTGAGTGCAAATTCATTTCTGTATCTTCTAGAGTAACGGAGATATGAGAGTTTGCAATTTTATATAATGTTTTTGTAAAACGTGATGCCTTAGGATGTATTACACTGTTTCAACAATGAAAGTGGTTATTTCAAATCTCCACGACGACGACTACAATCATGCACAAATTGATTGTTTACTTTATTGTTATGACAGTTTCCATGGAAACTAAGCATGAATATTACACATGGATTAAATTTTTCCAAATGAGCCAATAGAGATCTTCGTCCTGATTACATTGAGTGTGAAATCACTATTGTATCTTCTATAGTAACGGAGATATGAGAGTTTGAAATTTTATATAATGTTTTTGTAAAATGTGATCCTTAGGATGTATTACACTGTTTCAACAATCAAAGTGGTTATTCCAAATCTACACGACGACGACTACAATCAAGCACAAATAGATTGTTTACTTTATTGTTATGACATTTTCCATGGAAACTAAACATGAATATTACACATGGATAAAAGTTTTCCGTATGAGCCAATAGAGAGCTTCGACCTGAATTGCATTGAGTGTAAAATCACTTCTGTATCTTCTATTGTAACGGAGATATGAGAGTTTGAAATTTTCTATAATGTTTTTGTAAAACGTGATGCCATAGGATGAATGACACTGTTTCAACAATCAAAGTGGTTATAGCAAATCTCCACGACGACGACTACAATCATGCACAAATAGATTGTTTACTTTATTGTTATGACATTTTCCATGGAAACTAAACATGAATATTACACATGGATAAAAGTTTTCCGGATGAGCCAATAGAGAGCTTCGACCTCATTACATTGAGTGTCAAATCACTTCTGCATCTTCTATAGTAACGGAGATATGAGATTTTGAAATTTTATATAATGTTTTTGTAAAACGTGATGCCTTAGGATGTATCACACTGTTTCAACAATCAAAATGGTTATTCCAAATCTCCACGACGACGAATACAATCATGCACAAATAGATTGTTTACTTTACTGTTATGACAGTTTCCATGGAAACTAAGTATGAATATTACACTTGGATTAAATTTTTCCGGATGAGCCAATAGAGAGCTTCGACCTGATTACATTGAGTGCAAATTCATTTCTGTATCTTCTAGAGTAACGGAGATATGAGAGTTTGCAATTTTATATAATGTTTTTGTAAAACGTGATGCCTTAGGATGTATTACACTGTTTCAACAATGAAAGTGGTTATTTCAAATCTCCACGACGACGACTACAATCATGCACAAATTGATTGTTTACTTTATTGTTATGACAGTCTCCATGGAAACTAAGCATGAATATTACACATGGATTAAATTTTTCCGGATGAGCCAATAGAGATCTTCGTCCTGATTACATTGAGTGTGAAATCACTATTGTATCTTCTATAGTAACGGAGATATGAGAGTTTGAAATTTTATATAATGTTTTTGTAAAATGTGATCCTTAGGATGTATTACACTGTTTCAACAATCAAAGTGGTTATTTCAAATCTACACGACGACGACTACAATCAAGCACAAATAGATTGTTTACTTTATTGTTATGACAGTATCCATGAAAACTAAGTATGAATATAACACTTGGATTACATTTTTCCGGATGAGCCAATAGAGAGCTTCGACCTGATTACATTGAGTGTAAAATCATCTATGTATCTTCTATAGTAACTGAGATATGAAAATTTGAAATTTTATATATTGTTTTTGTAAAACGTTATGCCTTAGATTGTATCACACTGTTTCAACAGTCAAAGTGGTTATTCCAAATCTCCACGACGACGAATGCAATCATGCACAAATAGATTGTTTACTTTACAGTTATGACAGTTTCCATGGAAACTAAGTATGAATATTACACTTGGATTAAATTTTTCCGGATGAGCCAATAGAGAGCTTCGACCTGATTACGTTGAGTGCAAATTCATTTCTGTATCTTCTAGAGTAACGGAGATATGAGAGTTTGCAATTTTATATAATGTTTTTGTAAAACGTGATGCCTTAGGATGTATTACACTGTTTCAACAATGAAAGTGGTTATTTCAAATCTCCACGACGACGACTACAATCATGCAGAAATTGATTCTTTACTTTATTGTTATGACAGTTTCCATGGAAACTAAACATGAATATTACACATGGATAAAAGTTTTCCGGATGAGCCAATAGAGAGCTTCGACCTGATTACATTGAGTGTAAAATCAATTCTGTATCTTCTATATTAACGGAGATATGAGAGTTTGAAATTTTATATAATGTTTTTGTAAGACGTGATGCCTTAAGATGTATTACACTGTTTAAACAATGAAAGTGCTTATTTCAAATCTCCACGACGACGATTACAATCATGCACAAATAGATTGTTTACTTTATTGTTATGACAGTTTCCATGGAAAATAAACATGAATATTACACATGGATTAAAATTTTTTGGACGAGCCAATAAAGAGCTTCGACCTGATTACATTGAGTGTAACATCAGCTCTCTATCTTCTATAGTAACGGAGATATGAGAATTTGAAATTTTATATAATGTTTTTTTTTAAACCTTAAGCCTTAGGATGTATCACACTGTTTCAACAATCAAAGTGGTTATTTCAAATCTCCACGACGACGACTACAACCAACCACAAATAGATTGTTTACTTTATTGTTATGACAGTATCCATGAAAACTAAGTATGAATATAACACTTGGATTACATTTTTCCGGATGAGCCAATAGAGAGCTTCGACCTGATTACATTGAGTGTAAAATCATCTCTGTATCTTCTATAGTAACTGAGATATGAAAATTTGAAATTTTATATATTGTTTTTGTAAAACGTGATGACTTAGGTTGTATCACACTGTTTCAACAGTCAAAGTGGTCATTCCAAATCTCCACGACGACGACTACAACCAACCACAAATAGATTGTTTACTTTATTGTTATGACAGTATCCATGAAAACTAAGTATGAATATAACACTTGGATTACATTTTTCCGGATGAGCCAATAGAGAGTTTCGACCTGATTACATTGAGTGCAAATTCATTTCTGTATCTTCTAGAGTAACGGAGATATGAGAGTTTGCAATTTTATATAATGTTTTTGTAAAACGTGATGCCTTAGGATGTATTACACTGTTTCAACAATGAAAGTGGTTATTTCAAATCTCCACGACGACGACTACAATCATGCAGAAATTGATTGTTTACTTTATTGTTATGACAGTTTCCATGGAAACTAAACATGAATATTACACATGGATTAAAATTTTCTGGACGAGCCAATAAAGAGCTTCGACCTGATTACATTGAGTGTAAAATCATCTCTGAATCTTCTATAGTAACTGAGATATGAAAATTTGAAATTTTATATATTGTTTTTGTAAAACGTGATGCCTTAGGATGTATCACACTGTTTCAACAATCAAAATGGTTATTCCAAATCTCCACGACGACGAATGCAATCATGCACAAATAGATTGTTTACTTTACTGTTATGACAGTTTCCATGGAAACTAAGTATGAATATTACACTTGGATTAAATTTTTCCGGATGAGCCAATAGAGAGTTTCGACCTGATTACATTGAGTGCAAATTCATTTCTGTATCTTCTAGAGTAACGGAGATATGAGAGTTTGAAATTTTCTATAATGTTTTTGTAAAACGTGATGCCATAGGATGAATGACACTGTTTCAACAATCAAAGTGGTTATTGCAAATCTCCACGACGACGACTACAATCATGCACAAATAGATTGTTTACTTTATTGTTATGACATTTTCCATGGAAACTAAACATGAATATTACACATGGATAAAAGTTTTCCGGATGAGCCAATAGAGAGCTTCGACCTCATTACATTGAGTGTCAAATCACTTCTGTATCTTCTATAGTAACGGAGATATGAGATTTTGAAATTTTATATAATGTTTTTGTAAAACGTGATGCCTTAGGATGTATCACACTGTTTCAACAATCAAAATGGTTATTCCAAATCTCCACGACGACGAATGCAATCATGCACAAATAGATTGTTTACTTTACTGTTATGACAGTTTCCATGGAAACTAAGTATGAATATTACACTTGGATTAAATTTTTCCGGATGAGCCAATAGAGAGCTTCGACCTGATTACGTTGAGTGCAAATTCATTTCTGTATCTTCTAGAGTAACGGAGATATGAGAGTTTGCAATTTTATATAATGTTTTTGTAAAACGTGATGCCTTAGGATGTATTACACTGTTTCAACAATGAAAGTGGTTATTTCAAATCTCCACGACGACGACTACAATCATGCACAAATTGATTGTTTACTTTATTGTTATGACAGTTTCCATGGAAACTAAGCATGAATATTACACATGGATTAAATTTTTCCAAATGAGCCAATAGAGATCTTCGTCCTGATTACATTGAGTGTGAAATCACTATTGTATCTTCTATAGTAACGGAGATATGAGAGTTTGAAATTTTATATAATGTTTTTGTAAAATGTGATCCTTAGGATGTATTACACTGTTTCAACAATCAAAGTGGTTATTCCAAATCTACACGACGACGACTACAATCAAGCACAAATAGATTGTTTACTTTATTGTTATGACATTTTCCATGGAAACTAAACATGAATATTACACATGGATAAAAGTTTTCCGTATGAGCCAATAGAGAGCTTCGACCTGAATTGCATTGAGTGTAAAATCACTTCTGTATCTTCTATTGTAACGGAGATATGAGAGTTTGAAATTTTCTATAATGTTTTTGTAAAACGTGATGCCATAGGATGAATGACACTGTTTCAACAATCAAAGTGGTTATAGCAAATCTCCACGACGACGACTACAATCATGCACAAATAGATTGTTTACTTTATTGTTATGACATTTTCCATGGAAACTAAACATGAATATTACACATGGATAAAAGTTTTCCGGATGAGCCAATAGAGAGCTTCGACCTCATTACATTGAGTGTCAAATCACTTCTGCATCTTCTATAGTAACGGAGATATGAGATTTTGAAATTTTATATAATGTTTTTGTAAAACGTGATGCCTTAGGATGTATCACACTGTTTCAACAATCAAAATGGTTATTCCAAATCTCCACGACGACGAATACAATCATGCACAAATAGATTGTTTACTTTACTGTTATGACAGTTTCCATGGAAACTAAGTATGAATATTACACTTGGATTAAATTTTTCCGGATGAGCCAATAGAGAGCTTCGACCTGATTACATTGAGTGCAAATTCATTTCTGTATCTTCTAGAGTAACGGACATATGAGAGTTTGCAATTTTATATAATGTTTTTGTAAAACGTGATGCCTTAGGATGTATTACACTGTTTCAACAATGAAAGTGGTTATTTCAAATCTCCACGACGACGACTACAATCATGCACAAATTGATTGTTTACTTTATTGTTATGACAGTCTCCATGGAAACTAAGCATGAATATTACACATGGATTAAATTTTTCCGGATGAGCCAATAGAGATCTTCGTCCTGATTACATTGAGTGTGAAATCACTATTGTATCTTCTATAGTAACGGAGATATGAGAGTTTGAAATTTTATATAATGTTTTTGTAAAATGTGATCCTTAGGATGTATTACACTGTTTCAACAATCAAAGTGGTTATTTCAAATCTACACGACGACGACTACAATCAAGCACAAATAGATTGTTTACTTTATTGTTATGACAGTATCCATGAAAACTAAGTATGAATATAACACTTGGATTACATTTTTCCGGATGAGCCAATAGAGAGCTTCGACCTGATTACATTGAGTGTAAAATCATCTATGTATCTTCTATAGTAACTGAGATATGAAAATTTGAAATTTTATATATTGTTTTTGTAAAACGTTATGCCTTAGATTGTATCACACTGTTTCAACAGTCAAAGTGGTTATTCCAAATCTCCACGACGACGAATGCAATCATGCACAAATAGATTGTTTACTTTACAGTTATGACAGTTTCCATGGAAACTAAGTATGAATATTACACTTGGATTAAATTTTTCCGGATGAGCCAATAGAGAGCTTCGACCTGATTACGTTGAGTGCAAATTCATTTCTGTATCTTCTAGAGTAACGGAGATATGAGAGTTTGCAATTTTATATAATGTTTTTGTAAAACGTGATGCCTTAGGATGTATTACACTGTTTCAACAATGAAAGTGGTTATTTCAAATCTCCACGACGACGACTACAATCATGCAGAAATTGATTCTTTACTTTATTGTTATGACAGTTTCCATGGAAACTAAACATGAATATTACACATGGATAAAAGTTTTCCGGATGAGCCAATAGAGAGCTTCGACCTGATTACATTGAGTGTAAAATCAATTCTGTATCTTCTATATTAACGGAGATATGAGAGTTTGAAATTTTATATAATGTTTTTGTAAGACGTGATGCCTTAAGATGTATTACACTGTTTAAACAATGAAAGTGCTTATTTCAAATCTCCACGACGACGATTACAATCATGCACAAATAGATTGTTTACTTTATTGTTATGACAGTTTCCATGGAAAATAAACATGAATATTACACATGGATTAAAATTTTTTGGACGAGCCAATAAAGAGCTTCGACCTGATTACATTGAGTGTAACATCAGCTCTCTATCTTCTATAGTAACGGAGATATGAGAATTTGAAATTTTATATAATGTTTTTTTTTAAACCTTAAGCCTTAGGATGTATCACACTGTTTCAACAATCAAAGTGGTTATTTCAAATCTCCACGACGACGACTACAACCAACCACAAATAGATTGTTTACTTTATTGTTATGACAGTATCCATGAAAACTAAGTATGAATATAACACTTGGATTACATTTTTCCGGATGAGCCAATAGAGAGCTTCGACCTGATTACATTGAGTGTAAAATCATCTCTGTATCTTCTATAGTAACTGAGATATGAAAATTTGAAATTTTATATATTGTTTTTGTAAAACGTGATGACTTAGGTTGTATCACACTGTTTCAACAGTCAAAGTGGTCATTCCAAATCTCCACGACGACGACTACAACCAACCACAAATAGATTGTTTACTTTATTGTTATGACAGTATCCATGAAAACTAAGTATGAATATAACACTTGGATTACATTTTTCCGGATGAGCCAATAGAGAGTTTCGACCTGATTACATTGAGTGCAAATTCATTTCTGTATCTTCTAGAGTAACGGAGATATGAGAGTTTGCAATTTTATATAATGTTTTTGTAAAACGTGATGCCTTAGGATGTATTACACTGTTTCAACAATGAAAGTGGTTATTTCAAATCTCCACGACGACGACTACAATCATGCAGAAATTGATTGTTTACTTTATTGTTATGACAGTTTCCATGGAAACTAAACATGAATATTACACATGGATTAAAATTTTCTGGACGAGCCAATAAAGAGCTTCGACCTGATTACATTGAGTGTAAAATCATCTCTGAATCTTCTATAGTAACTGAGATATGAAAATTTGAAATTTTATATATTGTTTTTGTAAAACGTGATGCCTTAGGTTGTATCACACTGTTTCAACAGTCAAAGTGGTCATTCCAAATCTCCACGACGACGACTACAATCATGCACAAATAGATTGTTTACTTTATTGTTATGACAACTTCCATGGAAAATAAGCATTAATATTACACATGGATAAAAGTTTTCCGTATGAGCCAATAGAGAGCTTCGACCTGAATTACATTGAGTGTAAAATCACTTCTGTATCTTCTTTTGTAACGGAGATGTGAGAGTTTGAAATTTTCTATAATGTTTTTGTAAAACGTGATGCCATAGGATGAATGACACTGTTTTAACAATCAAAGTGGTTATTGCAAATCTCCACGACGACGACTACAATCATGCACAAATAGATTGTTTACTTTATTGTTATGACATTTTCCATGGAAACTAAACATGAATATTACACATGGATAAAAGTTTTCCGTATGAGCCAATAGAGAGCTTCGACCTGAATTGCATTGAGTGTAAAATAACTTCTGTATCTTCTATTGTAACGGAGATATGAGAGTTTGAAATTTTCTATAGTGTTTTTGTAAAACGTGATGCCATAGGATGAATGACACTGTTTCAACAATCAAAGTGGTTATAGCAAATCTCCACGACGACGACTACAATCATGCACAAATAGATTGTTTACTTTATTGTTATGACAGTTTCCAATGAAACTAAACATGAATATTACACTTGGATATAAGTTTTCCGGATGAGCCAATAGAGAGCTTCGACCTCATTACATTGAGTGTCAAATCACTTCTGTATCTTCTATAGTAACGGAGATATGAGATTTTGAAATGTTATATAATGTTTTTGTAAAACGTGATGCCTTAGGATGGATCACACTGTTTCAACAATCAAAATGGTTATTCCAAATCTCCACGACGACGAATACAATCATGCACAAATAGATTGTTTACTTTACTGTTATGACAGTTTCCATGGAAACTAAGTATGAATATTACACTTGGATTAAATTTTTCCGGATGAGCCAATAGAGAGTTTCGACCTGATTACATTGAGTGCAAATTCATTCCTGTATCTTCTAGAGTAACGGAGATATGAGAGTTTGCAATTTTATATAATGTTTTTGTAAAACGTGATGCCTTAGGATGTATTACACTGTTTCAACAATGAAAGTGGTTATTTCAAATCTCCACGACGACGACTACAATCATGCAGAAATTGATTGTTTACTTTATTGTTATGACAGTTTCCATGGAAACTAAACATGAATATTACACATGGATAAAAGTTTTCCGGATGAGCCAATAGAGAGCTTCGACCTGATTACATTGAGTGTAAAATCAATTCTGTATCTTCTATATTAACGGAGATATGAGAGTTTGAAATTTTATATAATGTTTTTGTAAGACGTGATGCCTTAAGATGTATTACACTGTTTAAACAATGAAAGTGCTTATTTCAAATCTCCACGACGACGATTACAATCATGCACAAATAGATTGTTTACTTTATTGTTATGACAGTTTCCATGGAAAATAAACATGAATATTACACATGGATTAAAATTTTCTAGACGAGCCAATAAAGAGCTTCGACCTGATTACATTGAGTGTAACATCAGCTCTCTATCTTCTATAGTAACGGAGATATGAGAATTTGAAATTTTATATAATGTTTTTTTTTAAACCTTAAGCCTTAGGATGTATCACACTGTTTCAACAATCAAAGTGGTTATTTCAAATCTCCACGACGACGACTACAACCAACCACAAATAGATTGTTTACTTTATTGTTATGACAGTATCCATGAAAACTAAGTATGAATATAACACTTGGATTACATTTTTCCGGATGAGCCAATAGAGAGCTTCGACCTGATTACATTGAGTGTAAAATCATCTCTGTATCTTCTATAGTAACTGAGATATGAAAATTTGAAATTTTATATATTGTTTTCGTAAAACGTGATGACTTAGGTTGTATCACACTGTTTCAACAGTCAAAGTGGTCATTCCAAATCTCCACGACGACGACTACAACCAACCACATATAGATTGTTTACTTTATTGTTATGACAGTATCCATGAAAACTAAGTATGAATATAACACTTGGATTACATTTTTCCGGATGAGCCAATAGAGAGTTTCGACCTGATTACATTGAGTGCAAATTCATTTCTGTATCTTCTAGAGTAACGGAGATATGAGAGTTTGCAATTTTATATAATGTTTTTGTAAAACGTGATGCCTTAGGATGTATTACACTGTTTCAACAATGAAAGTGGTTATTTCAAATCTCCACGACGACGACTACAATCATGCAGAAATTGATTGTTTACTTTATTGTTATGACAGTTTCCATGGAAACTAAACATGAATATTACACATGGATTAAAATTTTCTGGACGAGCCAATAAAGAGCTTCGACCTGATTACATTGAGTGTAAAATCATCTCTGAATCTTCTATAGTAACTGAGATATGAAAATTTGAAATTTTATATATTGTTTTTGTAAAACGTGATGCCTTAGGTTGTATCACACTGTTTCAACAGTCAAAGTGGTCATTCCAAATCTCCACGACGACGACTACAATCATGCACAAATAGATTGTTTACTTTATTGTTATGACAACTTCCATGGAAAATAAGCATTAATATTACACATGGATAAAAGTTTTCCGTATGAGCCAATAGAGAGCTTCGACCTGAATTACATTGAGTGTAAAATCACTTCTGTATCTTCTTTTGTAACGGAGATGTGAGAGTTTGAAATTTTCTATAATGTTTTTGTAAAACGTGATGCCATAGGATGAATGACACTGTTTTAACAATCAAAGTGGTTATTGCAAATCTCCACGACGACGACTACAATCATGCAGAAATTGATTGTTTACTTTATTGTTATGACAGTTTCCATGGAAACTAAACATGAATATTACACATGGATAAAAGTTTTCCGGATGAGCCAATAGAGAGCTTCGACCTGATTACATTGAGTGTAAAATCAATTCTGTATCTTCTATATTAACGGAGATATGAGAGTTTGAAATTTTATATAATGTTTTTGTAAGACGTGATGCCTTAAGATGTATTACACTGTTTAAACAATGAAAGTGCTTATTTCAAATCTCCACGACGACGATTACAATCATGCACAAATAGATTGTTTACTTTATTGTTATGACAACTTCCATGGAAAATAAGCATTAATATTACACATGGATAAAAGTTTTCCGTATGAGCCAATAGAGAGCTTCGACCTGAATTACATTGAGTGTAAAATCACTTCTGTATCTTCTTTTGTAACGGAGATGTGAGAGTTTGAAATTTTCTATAATGTTTTTGTAAAACGTGATGCCATAGGATGAATGACACTGTTTTAACAATCAAAGTGGTTATTGCAAATCTCCACGACGACGACTACAATCATGCACAAATAGATTGTTTACTTTATTGTTATGACATTTTCCATGGAAACTAAACATGAATATTACACATGGATAAAAGTTTTCCGTATGAGCCAATAGAGAGCTTCGACCTGAATTGCATTGAGTGTAAAATAACTTCTGTATCTTCTATTGTAACGGAGATATGAGAGTTTGAAATTTTCTATAGTGTTTTTGTAAAACGTGATGCCATAGGATGAATGACACTGTTTCAACAATCAAAGTGGTTATAGCAAATCTCCACGACGACGACTACAATCATGCACAAATAGATTGTTTACTTTATTGTTATGACAGTTTCCAATGAAACTAAACATGAATATTACACTTGGATATAAGTTTTCCGGATGAGCCAATAGAGAGCTTCGACCTCATTACATTGAGTGTCAAATCACTTCTGTATCTTCTATAGTAACGGAGATATGAGATTTTGAAATGTTATATAATGTTTTTGTAAAACGTGATGCCTTAGGATGGATCACACTGTTTCAACAATCAAAATGGTTATTCCAAATCTCCACGACGACGAATACAATCATGCACAAATAGATTGTTTACTTTACTGTTATGACAGTTTCCATGGAAACTAAGTATGAATATTACACTTGGATTAAATTTTTCCGGATGAGCCAATAGAGAGTTTCGACCTGATTACATTGAGTGCAAATTCATTCCTGTATCTTCTAGAGTAACGGAGATATGAGAGTTTGCAATTTTATATAATGTTTTTGTAAAACGTGATGCCTTAGGATGTATTACACTGTTTCAACAATGAAAGTGGTTATTTCAAATCTCCACGACGACGACTACAATCATGCAGAAATTGATTGTTTACTTTATTGTTATGACAGTTTCCATGGAAACTAAACATGAATATTACACATGGATAAAAGTTTTCCGGATGAGCCAATAGAGAGCTTCGACCTGATTACATTGAGTGTAAAATCAATTCTGTATCTTCTATATTAACGGAGATATGAGAGTTTGAAATTTTATATAATGTTTTTGTAAGACGTGATGCCTTAAGATGTATTACACTGTTTAAACAATGAAAGTGCTTATTTCAAATCTCCACGACGACGATTACAATCATGCACAAATAGATTGTTTACTTTATTGTTATGACAGTTTCCATGGAAAATAAACATGAATATTACACATGGATTAAAATTTTCTAGACGAGCCAATAAAGAGCTTCGACCTGATTACATTGAGTGTAACATCAGCTCTCTATCTTCTATAGTAACGGAGATATGAGAATTTGAAATTTTATATAATGTTTTTTTTTAAACCTTAAGCCTTAGGATGTATCACACTGTTTCAACAATCAAAGTGGTTATTTCAAATCTCCACGACGACGACTACAACCAACCACAAATAGATTGTTTACTTTATTGTTATGACAGTATCCATGAAAACTAAGTATGAATATAACACTTGGATTACATTTTTCCGGATGAGCCAATAGAGAGCTTCGACCTGATTACATTGAGTGTAAAATCATCTCTGTATCTTCTATAGTAACTGAGATATGAAAATTTGAAATTTTATATATTGTTTTCGTAAAACGTGATGACTTAGGTTGTATCACACTGTTTCAACAGTCAAAGTGGTCATTCCAAATTTCCACGACGACGACTACAACCAACCACAAATAGATTGTTTACTTTATTGTTATGACAGTATCCATGAAAACTAAGTATGAATATAACACTTGGATTACATTTTTCCGGATGAGCCAATAGAGAGTTTCGACCTGATTACATTGAGTGCAAATTCATTTCTGTATCTTCTAGAGTAACGGAGATATGAGAGTTTGCAATTTTATATAATGTTTTTGTAAAACGTGATGCCTTAGGATGTATTACACTGTTTCAACAATGAAAGTGGTTATTTCAAATCTCCACGACGACGACTACAATCATGCAGAAATTGATTCTTTATTTATTGTTATGACAGTTTCCATGGAAACTAAACATGAATATTACACATGGATAAAAGTTTTCCGGATGAGCCAATAGAGAGCTTCGACCTCATTACATTGAGTGTCAAATCACTTCTGTATCTTCTATAGTAACGGAGATATGAGATTTTGAAATTTTATATAATGTATTTGTAAAACGTGATGCCTTAGGATGTATCACACTGTTTCAACAATCAAAATGGTTATTCCAAATCTCCACGACGACGAATGCAATCATGCACAAATAGATTGTTTACTTTACTGTTATGACAGTTTCCATGGAAACTAAGTATGAATATTACACTTGGATTAAATTTTTCCGGATGAGCCAATAGAGAGCTTCGACCTGATTACGTTGAGTGCAAATTCATTTCTGTATCTTCTAGAGTAACGGAGATATGAGAGTTTGCAATTTTATATAATGTTTTTGTAAAACGTGATGCCTTAGGATGTATCACACTGTTTCAACAATCAAAATGGTTATTCCAAATCTCCACGACGACGAATGCAATCATGCACAAATAGATTGTTTACTTTACTGTTATGACAGTTTCCATGGAAACTAAGTATGAATATTACACTTGGATTAAATTTTTCCGGATGAGCCAATAGAGAGTTTCGACCTGATTACATTGAGTGCAAATTCATTTCTGTATCTTCTAGAGTAACGGAGATATGAGAGTTTGAAATTTTCTATAATGTTTTTGTAAAACGTGATGCCATAGGATGAATGACACTGTTTCAACAATCAAAGTGGTTATTGCAAATCTCCACGACGACGACTACAATCATGCACAAATAGATTGTTTACTTTATTGTTATGACATTTTCCATGGAAACTAAACATGAATATTACACATGGATAAAAGTTTTCCGGATGAGCCAATAGAGAGCTTCGACCTCATTACATTGAGTGTCAAATCACTTCTGTATCTTCTATAGTAACGGAGATATGAGATTTTGAAATTTTATATAATGTTTTTGTAAAACGTGATGCCTTAGGATGTATCACACTGTTTCAACAATCAAAATGGTTATTCCAAATCTCCACGACGACGAATGCAATCATGCACAAATAGATTGTTTACTTTACTGTTATGACAGTTTCCATGGAAACTAAGTATGAATATTACACTTGGATTAAATTTTTCCGGATGAGCCAATAGAGAGTTTCGACCTGATTACATTGAGTGCAAATTCATTCCTGTATCTTCTAGAGTAACGGAGATATGAGAGTTTGCAATTTTATATAATGTTTTTGTAAAACGTGATGCCTTAGGATGTATTACACTGTTTCAACAATGAAAGTGGTTATTTCAAATCTCCACGACGACGACTACAATCATGCAGAAATTGATTGTTTACTTTATTGTTATGACAGTTTCCATGGAAACTAAACATGAATATTACACATGGATAAAAGTTTTCCGGATGAGCCAATAGAGAGCTTCGACCTGATTACATTGAGTGTAAAATCAATTCTGTATCTTCTATATTAACGGAGATATGAGAGTTTGAAATTTTATATAATGTTTTTGTAAGACGTGATGCCTTAAGATGTATTACACTGTTTAAACAATGAAAGTGCTTATTTCAAATCTCCACGACGACGATTACAATCATGCACAAATAGATTGTTTACTTTATTGTTATGACAGTTTCCATGGAAAATAAACATGAATATTACACATGGATTAAAATTTTCTAGACGAGCCAATAAAGAGCTTCGACCTGATTACATTGAGTGTAACATCAGCTCTCTATCTTCTATAGTAACGGAGATATGAGAATTTGAAATTTTATATAATGTTTTTTTTTAAACCTTAAGCCTTAGGATGTATCACACTGTTTCAACAATCAAAGTGGTTATTTCAAATCTCCACGACGACGACTACAACCAACCACAAATAGATTGTTTACTTTATTGTTATGACAGTATCCATGAAAACTAAGTATGAATATAACACTTGGATTACATTTTTCCGGATGAGCCAATAGAGAGCTTCGACCTGATTACATTGAGTGTAAAATCATCTCTGTATCTTCTATAGTAACTGAGATATGAAAATTTGAAATTTTATATATTGTTTTCGTAAAACGTGATGACTTAGGTTGTATCACACTGTTTCAACAGTCAAAGTGGTCATTCCAAATTTCCACGACGACGACTACAACCAACCACAAATAGATTGTTTACTTTATTGTTATGACAGTATCCATGAAAACTAAGTATGAATATAACACTTGGATTACATTTTTCCGGATGAGCCAATAGAGAGTTTCGACCTGATTACATTGAGTGCAAATTCATTTCTGTATCTTCTAGAGTAACGGAGATATGAGAGTTTGCAATTTTATATAATGTTTTTGTAAAACGTGATGCCTTAGGATGTATTACACTGTTTCAACAATGAAAGTGGTTATTTCAAATCTCCACGACGACGACTACAATCATGCAGAAATTGATTCTTTATTTATTGTTATGACAGTTTCCATGGAAACTAAACATGAATATTACACATGGATAAAAGTTTTCCGGATGAGCCAATAGAGAGCTTCGACCTCATTACATTGAGTGTCAAATCACTTCTGTATCTTCTATAGTAACGGAGATATGAGATTTTGAAATTTTATATAATGTATTTGTAAAACGTGATGCCTTAGGATGTATCACACTGTTTCAACAATCAAAATGGTTATTCCAAATCTCCACGACGACGAATGCAATCATGCACAAATAGATTGTTTACTTTACTGTTATGACAGTTTCCATGGAAACTAAGTATGAATATTACACTTGGATTAAATTTTTCCGGATGAGCCAATAGAGAGCTTCGACCTGATTACGTTGAGTGCAAATTCATTTCTGTATCTTCTAGAGTAACGGAGATATGAGAGTTTGCAATTTTATATAATGTTTTTGTAAAACGTGATGCCTTAGGATGTATCACACTGTTTCAACAATCAAAATGGTTATTCCAAATCTCCACGACGACGAATGCAATCATGCACAAATAGATTGTTTACTTTACTGTTATGACAGTTTCCATGGAAACTAAGTATGAATATTACACTTGGATTAAATTTTTCCGGATGAGCCAATAGAGAGTTTCGACCTGATTACATTGAGTGCAAATTCATTTCTGTATCTTCTAGAGTAACGGAGATATGAGAGTTTGAAATTTTCTATAATGTTTTTGTAAAACGTGATGCCATAGGATGAATGACACTGTTTCAACAATCAAAGTGGTTATTGCAAATCTCCACGACGACGACTACAATCATGCACAAATAGATTGTTTACTTTATTGTTATGACATTTTCCATGGAAACTAAACATGAATATTACACATGGATAAAAGTTTTCCGGATGAGCCAATAGAGAGCTTCGACCTCATTACATTGAGTGTCAAATCACTTCTGTATCTTCTATAGTAACGGAGATATGAGATTTTGAAATTTTATATAATGTTTTTGTAAAACGTGATGCCTTAGGATGTATCACACTGTTTCAACAATCAAAATGGTTATTCCAAATCTCCACGACGACGAATGCAATCATGCACAAATAGATTGTTTACTTTACTGTTATGACAGTTTCCATGGAAACTAAGTATGAATATTACACTTGGATTAAATTTTTCCGGATGAGCCAATAGAGAGCTTCGACCTGATTACGTTGAGTGCAAATTCATTTCTGTATCTTCTAGAGTAACGGAGATATGAGAGTTTGCAATTTTATATAATGTTTTTGTAAAACGTGATGCCTTAGGATGTATTACACTGTTTCAACAATGAAAGTGGTTATTTCAAATCTCCACGACGACGACTACAATCATGCACAAATTGATTGTTTACTTTATTGTTATGACAGTTTCCATGGAAACTAAGCATGAATATTACACATGGATTAAATTTTTCCAAATGAGCCAATAGAGATCTTCGTCCTGATTACATTGAGTGTGAAATCACTATTGTATCTTCTATAGTAACGGAGATATGAGAGTTTGAAATTTTATATAATGTTTTTGTAAAATGTGATCCTTAGGATGTATTACACTGTTTCAACAATCAAAGTGGTTATTCCAAATCTACACGACGACGACTACAATCAAGCACAAATAGATTGTTTACTTTATTGTTATGACATTTTCCATGGAAACTAAACATGAATATTACACATGGATAAAAGTTTTCCGTATGAGCCAATAGAGAGCTTCGACCTGAATTGCATTGAGTGTAAAATCACTTCTGTATCTTCTATTGTAACGGAGATATGAGAGTTTGAAATTTTCTATAATGTTTTTGTAAAACGTGATGCCATAGGATGAATGACACTGTTTCAACAATCAAAGTGGTTATAGCAAATCTCCACGACGACGACTACAATCATGCACAAATAGATTGTTTACTTTATTGTTATGACATTTTCCATGGAAACTAAACATGAATATTACACATGGATAAAAGTTTTCCGGATGAGCCAATAGAGAGCTTCGACCTCATTACATTGAGTGTCAAATCACTTCTGCATCTTCTATAGTAACGGAGATATGAGATTTTGAAATTTTATATAATGTTTTTGTAAAACGTGATGCCTTAGGATGTATCACACTGTTTCAACAATCAAAATGGTTATTCCAAATCTCCACGACGACGAATACAATCATGCACAAATAGATTGTTTACTTTACTGTTATGACAGTTTCCATGGAAACTAAGTATGAATATTACACTTGGATTAAATTTTTCCGGATGAGCCAATAGAGAGCTTCGACCTGATTACATTGAGTGCAAATTCATTTCTGTATCTTCTAGAGTAACGGAGATATGAGAGTTTGCAATTTTATATAATGTTTTTGTAAAACGTGATGCCTTAGGATGTATTACACTGTTTCAACAATGAAAGTGGTTATTTCAAATCTCCACGACGACGACTACAATCATGCACAAATTGATTGTTTACTTTATTGTTATGACAGTCTCCATGGAAACTAAGCATGAATATTACACATGGATTAAATTTTTCCGGATGAGCCAATAGAGATCTTCGTCCTGATTACATTGAGTGTGAAATCACTATTGTATCTTCTATAGTAACGGAGATATGAGAGTTTGAAATTTTATATAATGTTTTTGTAAAATGTGATCCTTAGGATGTATTACACTGTTTCAACAATCAAAGTGGTTATTTCAAATCTACACGACGACGACTACAATCAAGCACAAATAGATTGTTTACTTTATTGTTATGACAGTATCCATGAAAACTAAGTATGAATATAACACTTGGATTACATTTTTCCGGATGAGCCAATAGAGAGCTTCGACCTGATTACATTGAGTGTAAAATCATCTATGTATCTTCTATAGTAACTGAGATATGAAAATTTGAAATTTTATATATTGTTTTCGTAAAACGTGATGACTTAGGTTGTATCACACTGTTTCAACAGTCAAAGTGGTCATTCCAAATCTCCACGACGACGACTACAACCAACCACATATAGATTGTTTACTTTATTGTTATGACAGTATCCATGAAAACTAAGTATGAATATAACACTTGGATTACATTTTTCCGGATGAGCCAATAGAGAGTTTCGACCTGATTACATTGAGTGCAAATTCATTTCTGTATCTTCTAGAGTAACGGAGATATGAGAGTTTGCAATTTTATATAATGTTTTTGTAAAACGTGATGCCTTAGGATGTATTACACTGTTTCAACAATGAAAGTGGTTATTTCAAATCTCCACGACGACGACTACAATCATGCAGAAATTGATTGTTTACTTTATTGTTATGACAGTTTCCATGGAAACTAAACATGAATATTACACATGGATTAAAATTTTCTGGACGAGCCAATAAAGAGCTTCGACCTGATTACATTGAGTGTAAAATCATCTCTGAATCTTCTATAGTAACTGAGATATGAAAATTTGAAATTTTATATATTGTTTTTGTAAAACGTGATGCCTTAGGTTGTATCACACTGTTTCAACAGTCAAAGTGGTCATTCCAAATCTCCACGACGACGACTACAATCATGCACAAATAGATTGTTTACTTTATTGTTATGACAACTTCCATGGAAAATAAGCATTAATATTACACATGGATAAAAGTTTTCCGTATGAGCCAATAGAGAGCTTCGACCTGAATTACATTGAGTGTAAAATCACTTCTGTATCTTCTTTTGTAACGGAGATGTGAGAGTTTGAAATTTTCTATAATGTTTTTGTAAAACGTGATGCCATAGGATGAATGACACTGTTTTAACAATCAAAGTGGTTATTGCAAATCTCCACGACGACGACTACAATCATGCAGAAATTGATTGTTTACTTTATTGTTATGACAGTTTCCATGGAAACTAAACATGAATATTACACATGGATAAAAGTTTTCCGGATGAGCCAATAGAGAGCTTCGACCTGATTACATTGAGTGTAAAATCAATTCTGTATCTTCTATATTAACGGAGATATGAGAGTTTGAAATTTTATATAATGTTTTTGTAAGACGTGATGCCTTAAGATGTATTACACTGTTTAAACAATGAAAGTGCTTATTTCAAATCTCCACGACGACGATTACAATCATGCACAAATAGATTGTTTACTTTATTGTTATGACAACTTCCATGGAAAATAAGCATTAATATTACACATGGATAAAAGTTTTCCGTATGAGCCAATAGAGAGCTTCGACCTGAATTACATTGAGTGTAAAATCACTTCTGTATCTTCTTTTGTAACGGAGATGTGAGAGTTTGAAATTTTCTATAATGTTTTTGTAAAACGTGATGCCATAGGATGAATGACACTGTTTTAACAATCAAAGTGGTTATTGCAAATCTCCACGACGACGACTACAATCATGCACAAATAGATTGTTTACTTTATTGTTATGACATTTTCCATGGAAACTAAACATGAATATTACACATGGATAAAAGTTTTCCGTATGAGCCAATAGAGAGCTTCGACCTGAATTGCATTGAGTGTAAAATAACTTCTGTATCTTCTATTGTAACGGAGATATGAGAGTTTGAAATTTTCTATAGTGTTTTTGTAAAACGTGATGCCATAGGATGAATGACACTGTTTCAACAATCAAAGTGGTTATAGCAAATCTCCACGACGACGACTACAATCATGCACAAATAGATTGTTTACTTTATTGTTATGACAGTTTCCAATGAAACTAAACATGAATATTACACTTGGATATAAGTTTTCCGGATGAGCCAATAGAGAGCTTCGACCTCATTACATTGAGTGTCAAATCACTTCTGTATCTTCTATAGTAACGGAGATATGAGATTTTGAAATGTTATATAATGTTTTTGTAAAACGTGATGCCTTAGGATGGATCACACTGTTTCAACAATCAAAATGGTTATTCCAAATCTCCACGACGACGAATACAATCATGCACAAATAGATTGTTTACTTTACTGTTATGACAGTTTCCATGGAAACTAAGTATGAATATTACACTTGGATTAAATTTTTCCGGATGAGCCAATAGAGAGTTTCGACCTGATTACATTGAGTGCAAATTCATTCCTGTATCTTCTAGAGTAACGGAGATATGAGAGTTTGCAATTTTATATAATGTTTTTGTAAAACGTGATGCCTTAGGATGTATTACACTGTTTCAACAATGAAAGTGGTTATTTCAAATCTCCACGACGACGACTACAATCATGCAGAAATTGATTGTTTACTTTATTGTTATGACAGTTTCCATGGAAACTAAACATGAATATTACACATGGATAAAAGTTTTCCGGATGAGCCAATAGAGAGCTTCGACCTGATTACATTGAGTGTAAAATCAATTCTGTATCTTCTATATTAACGGAGATATGAGAGTTTGAAATTTTATATAATGTTTTTGTAAGACGTGATGCCTTAAGATGTATTACACTGTTTAAACAATGAAAGTGCTTATTTCAAATCTCCACGACGACGATTACAATCATGCACAAATAGATTGTTTACTTTATTGTTATGACAGTTTCCATGGAAAATAAACATGAATATTACACATGGATTAAAATTTTCTAGACGAGCCAATAAAGAGCTTCGACCTGATTACATTGAGTGTAACATCAGCTCTCTATCTTCTATAGTAACGGAGATATGAGAATTTGAAATTTTATATAATGTTTTTTTTTAAACCTTAAGCCTTAGGATGTATCACACTGTTTCAACAATCAAAGTGGTTATTTCAAATCTCCACGACGACGACTACAACCAACCACAAATAGATTGTTTACTTTATTGTTATGACAGTATCCATGAAAACTAAGTATGAATATAACACTTGGATTACATTTTTCCGGATGAGCCAATAGAGAGCTTCGACCTGATTACATTGAGTGTAAAATCATCTCTGTATCTTCTATAGTAACTGAGATATGAAAATTTGAAATTTTATATATTGTTTTCGTAAAACGTGATGACTTAGGTTGTATCACACTGTTTCAACAGTCAAAGTGGTCATTCCAAATTTCCACGACGACGACTACAACCAACCACAAATAGATTGTTTACTTTATTGTTATGACAGTATCCATGAAAACTAAGTATGAATATAACACTTGGATTACATTTTTCCGGATGAGCCAATAGAGAGTTTCGACCTGATTACATTGAGTGCAAATTCATTTCTGTATCTTCTAGAGTAACGGAGATATGAGAGTTTGCAATTTTATATAATGTTTTTGTAAAACGTGATGCCTTAGGATGTATTACACTGTTTCAACAATGAAAGTGGTTATTTCAAATCTCCACGACGACGACTACAATCATGCAGAAATTGATTCTTTATTTATTGTTATGACAGTTTCCATGGAAACTAAACATGAATATTACACATGGATAAAAGTTTTCCGGATGAGCCAATAGAGAGCTTCGACCTCATTACATTGAGTGTCAAATCACTTCTGTATCTTCTATAGTAACGGAGATATGAGATTTTGAAATTTTATATAATGTATTTGTAAAACGTGATGCCTTAGGATGTATCACACTGTTTCAACAATCAAAATGGTTATTCCAAATCTCCACGACGACGAATGCAATCATGCACAAATAGATTGTTTACTTTACTGTTATGACAGTTTCCATGGAAACTAAGTATGAATATTACACTTGGATTAAATTTTTCCGGATGAGCCAATAGAGAGCTTCGACCTGATTACGTTGAGTGCAAATTCATTTCTGTATCTTCTAGAGTAACGGAGATATGAGAGTTTGCAATTTTATATAATGTTTTTGTAAAACGTGATGCCTTAGGATGTATCACACTGTTTCAACAATCAAAATGGTTATTCCAAATCTCCACGACGACGAATGCAATCATGCACAAATAGATTGTTTACTTTACTGTTATGACAGTTTCCATGGAAACTAAGTATGAATATTACACTTGGATTAAATTTTTCCGGATGAGCCAATAGAGAGTTTCGACCTGATTACATTGAGTGCAAATTCATTTCTGTATCTTCTAGAGTAACGGAGATATGAGAGTTTGAAATTTTCTATAATGTTTTTGTAAAACGTGATGCCATAGGATGAATGACACTGTTTCAACAATCAAAGTGGTTATTGCAAATCTCCACGACGACGACTACAATCATGCACAAATAGATTGTTTACTTTATTGTTATGACATTTTCCATGGAAACTAAACATGAATATTACACATGGATAAAAGTTTTCCGGATGAGCCAATAGAGAGCTTCGACCTCATTACATTGAGTGTCAAATCACTTCTGTATCTTCTATAGTAACGGAGATATGAGATTTTGAAATTTTATATAATGTTTTTGTAAAACGTGATGCCTTAGGATGTATCACACTGTTTCAACAATCAAAATGGTTATTCCAAATCTCCACGACGACGAATGCAATCATGCACAAATAGATTGTTTACTTTACTGTTATGACAGTTTCCATGGAAACTAAGTATGAATATTACACTTGGATTAAATTTTTCCGGATGAGCCAATAGAGAGCTTCGACCTGATTACGTTGAGTGCAAATTCATTTCTGTATCTTCTAGAGTAACGGAGATATGAGAGTTTGCAATTTTATATAATGTTTTTGTAAAACGTGATGCCTTAGGATGTATTACACTGTTTCAACAATGAAAGTGGTTATTTCAAATCTCCACGACGACGACTACAATCATGCACAAATTGATTGTTTACTTTATTGTTATGACAGTTTCCATGGAAACTAAGCATGAATATTACACATGGATTAAATTTTTCCAAATGAGCCAATAGAGATCTTCGTCCTGATTACATTGAGTGTGAAATCACTATTGTATCTTCTATAGTAACGGAGATATGAGAGTTTGAAATTTTATATAATGTTTTTGTAAAATGTGATCCTTAGGATGTATTACACTGTTTCAACAATCAAAGTGGTTATTCCAAATCTACACGACGACGACTACAATCAAGCACAAATAGATTGTTTACTTTATTGTTATGACATTTTCCATGGAAACTAAACATGAATATTACACATGGATAAAAGTTTTCCGTATGAGCCAATAGAGAGCTTCGACCTGAATTGCATTGAGTGTAAAATCACTTCTGTATCTTCTATTGTAACGGAGATATGAGAGTTTGAAATTTTCTATAATGTTTTTGTAAAACGTGATGCCATAGGATGAATGACACTGTTTCAACAATCAAAGTGGTTATAGCAAATCTCCACGACGACGACTACAATCATGCACAAATAGATTGTTTACTTTATTGTTATGACATTTTCCATGGAAACTAAACATGAATATTACACATGGATAAAAGTTTTCCGGATGAGCCAATAGAGAGCTTCGACCTCATTACATTGAGTGTCAAATCACTTCTGCATCTTCTATAGTAACGGAGATATGAGATTTTGAAATTTTATATAATGTTTTTGTAAAACGTGATGCCTTAGGATGTATCACACTGTTTCAACAATCAAAATGGTTATTCCAAATCTCCACGACGACGAATACAATCATGCACAAATAGATTGTTTACTTTACTGTTATGACAGTTTCCATGGAAACTAAGTATGAATATTACACTTGGATTAAATTTTTCCGGATGAGCCAATAGAGAGCTTCGACCTGATTACATTGAGTGCAAATTCATTTCTGTATCTTCTAGAGTAACGGAGATATGAGAGTTTGCAATTTTATATAATGTTTTTGTAAAACGTGATGCCTTAGGATGTATTACACTGTTTCAACAATGAAAGTGGTTATTTCAAATCTCCACGACGACGACTACAATCATGCACAAATTGATTGTTTACTTTATTGTTATGACAGTCTCCATGGAAACTAAGCATGAATATTACACATGGATTAAATTTTTCCGGATGAGCCAATAGAGATCTTCGTCCTGATTACATTGAGTGTGAAATCACTATTGTATCTTCTATAGTAACGGAGATATGAGAGTTTGAAATTTTATATAATGTTTTTGTAAAATGTGATCCTTAGGATGTATTACACTGTTTCAACAATCAAAGTGGTTATTTCAAATCTACACGACGACGACTACAATCAAGCACAAATAGATTGTTTACTTTATTGTTATGACAGTATCCATGAAAACTAAGTATGAATATAACACTTGGATTACATTTTTCCGGATGAGCCAATAGAGAGCTTCGACCTGATTACATTGAGTGTAAAATCATCTATGTATCTTCTATAGTAACTGAGATATGAAAATTTGAAATTTTATATATTGTTTTTGTAAAACGTTATGCCTTAGATTGTATCACACTGTTTCAACAGTCAAAGTGGTTATTCCAAATCTCCACGACGACGAATGCAATCATGCACAAATAGATTGTTTACTTTACAGTTATGACAGTTTCCATGGAAACTAAGTATGAATATTACACTTGGATTAAATTTTTCCGGATGAGCCAATAGAGAGCTTCGACCTGATTACGTTGAGTGCAAATTCATTTCTGTATCTTCTAGAGTAACGGAGATATGAGAGTTTGCAATTTTATATAATGTTTTTGTAAAACGTGATGCCTTAGGATGTATTACACTGTTTCAACAATGAAAGTGGTTATTTCAAATCTCCACGACGACGACTACAATCATGCAGAAATTGATTCTTTACTTTATTGTTATGACAGTTTCCATGGAAACTAAACATGAATATTACACATGGATAAAAGTTTTCCGGATGAGCCAATAGAGAGCTTCGACCTGATTACATTGAGTGTAAAATCAATTCTGTATCTTCTATATTAACGGAGATATGAGAGTTTGAAATTTTATATAATGTTTTTGTAAGACGTGATGCCTTAAGATGTATTACACTGTTTAAACAATGAAAGTGCTTATTTCAAATCTCCACGACGACGATTACAATCATGCACAAATAGATTGTTTACTTTATTGTTATGACAGTTTCCATGGAAAATAAACATGAATATTACACATGGATTAAAATTTTCTAGACGAGCCAATAAAGAGCTTCGACCTGATTACATTGAGTGTAACATCAGCTCTCTATCTTCTATAGTAACGGAGATATGAGAATTTGAAATTTTATATAATGTTTTTTTTTAAACCTTAAGCCTTAGGATGTATCACACTGTTTCAACAATCAAAGTGGTTATTTCAAATCTCCACGACGACGACTACAACCAACCACAAATAGATTGTTTACTTTATTGTTATGACAGTATCCATGAAAACTAAGTATGAATATAACACTTGGATTACATTTTTCCGGATGAGCCAATAGAGAGCTTCGACCTGATTACATTGAGTGTAAAATCATCTCTGTATCTTCTATAGTAACTGAGATATGAAAATTTGAAATTTTATATATTGTTTTCGTAAAACGTGATGACTTAGGTTGTATCACACTGTTTCAACAGTCAAAGTGGTCATTCCAAATCTCCACGACGACGACTACAACCAACCACATATAGATTGTTTACTTTATTGTTATGACAGTATCCATGAAAACTAAGTATGAATATAACACTTGGATTACATTTTTCCGGATGAGCCAATAGAGAGTTTCGACCTGATTACATTGAGTGCAAATTCATTTCTGTATCTTCTAGAGTAACGGAGATATGAGAGTTTGCAATTTTATATAATGTTTTTGTAAAACGTGATGCCTTAGGATGTATTACACTGTTTCAACAATGAAAGTGGTTATTTCAAATCTCCACGACGACGACTACAATCATGCAGAAATTGATTGTTTACTTTATTGTTATGACAGTTTCCATGGAAACTAAACATGAATATTACACATGGATTAAAATTTTCTGGACGAGCCAATAAAGAGCTTCGACCTGATTACATTGAGTGTAAAATCATCTCTGAATCTTCTATAGTAACTGAGATATGAAAATTTGAAATTTTATATATTGTTTTTGTAAAACGTGATGCCTTAGGTTGTATCACACTGTTTCAACAGTCAAAGTGGTCATTCCAAATCTCCACGACGACGACTACAATCATGCACAAATAGATTGTTTACTTTATTGTTATGACAACTTCCATGGAAAATAAGCATTAATATTACACATGGATAAAAGTTTTCCGTATGAGCCAATAGAGAGCTTCGACCTGAATTACATTGAGTGTAAAATCACTTCTGTATCTTCTTTTGTAACGGAGATGTGAGAGTTTGAAATTTTCTATAATGTTTTTGTAAAACGTGATGCCATAGGATGAATGACACTGTTTTAACAATCAAAGTGGTTATTGCAAATCTCCACGACGACGACTACAATCATGCAGAAATTGATTGTTTACTTTATTGTTATGACAGTTTCCATGGAAACTAAACATGAATATTACACATGGATAAAAGTTTTCCGGATGAGCCAATAGAGAGCTTCGACCTGATTACATTGAGTGTAAAATCAATTCTGTATCTTCTATATTAACGGAGATAAGAGAGTTTGAAATTTTATATAATGTTTTTGTAAGACGTGATGCCTTAAGATGTATTACACTGTTTAAACAATGAAAGTGCTTATTTCAAATCTCCACGACGACGATTACAATCATGCACAAATAGATTGTTTACTTTATTGTTATGACAACTTCCATGGAAAATAAGCATTAATATTACACATGGATAAAAGTTTTCCGTATGAGCCAATAGAGAGCTTCGACCTGAATTACATTGAGTGTAAAATCACTTCTGTATCTTCTTTTGTAACGGAGATGTGAGAGTTTGAAATTTTCTATAATGTTTTTGTAAAACGTGATGCCATAGGATGAATGACACTGTTTTAACAATCAAAGTGGTTATTGCAAATCTCCACGACGACGACTACAATCATGCACAAATAGATTGTTTACTTTATTGTTATGACATTTTCCATGGAAACTAAACATGAATATTACACATGGATAAAAGTTTTCCGTATGAGCCAATAGAGAGCTTCGACCTGAATTGCATTGAGTGTAAAATAACTTCTGTATCTTCTATTGTAACGGAGATATGAGAGTTTGAAATTTTCTATAGTGTTTTTGTAAAACGTGATGCCATAGGATGAATGACACTGTTTCAACAATCAAAGTGGTTATAGCAAATCTCCACGACGACGACTACAATCATGCACAAATAGATTGTTTACTTTATTGTTATGACAGTTTCCAATGAAACTAAACATGAATATTACACTTGGATATAAGTTTTCCGGATGAGCCAATAGAGAGCTTCGACCTCATTACATTGAGTGTCAAATCACTTCTGTATCTTCTATAGTAACGGAGATATGAGATTTTGAAATGTTATATAATGTTTTTGTAAAACGTGATGCCTTAGGATGGATCACACTGTTTCAACAATCAAAATGGTTATTCCAAATCTCCACGACGACGAATACAATCATGCACAAATAGATTGTTTACTTTACTGTTATGACAGTTTCCATGGAAACTAAGTATGAATATTACACTTGGATTAAATTTTTCCGGATGAGCCAATAGAGAGTTTCGACCTGATTACATTGAGTGCAAATTCATTCCTGTATCTTCTAGAGTAACGGAGATATGAGAGTTTGCAATTTTATATAATGTTTTTGTAAAACGTGATGCCTTAGGATGTATTACACTGTTTCAACAATGAAAGTGGTTATTTCAAATCTCCACGACGACGACTACAATCATGCAGAAATTGATTGTTTACTTTATTGTTATGACAGTTTCCATGGAAACTAAACATGAATATTACACATGGATAAAAGTTTTCCGGATGAGCCAATAGAGAGCTTCGACCTGATTACATTGAGTGTAAAATCAATTCTGTATCTTCTATATTAACGGAGATATGAGAGTTTGAAATTTTATATAATGTTTTTGTAAGACGTGATGCCTTAAGATGTATTACACTGTTTAAACAATGAAAGTGCTTATTTCAAATCTCCACGACGACGATTACAATCATGCACAAATAGATTGTTTACTTTATTGTTATGACAGTTTCCATGGAAAATAAACATGAATATTACACATGGATTAAAATTTTCTAGACGAGCCAATAAAGAGCTTCGACCTGATTACATTGAGTGTAACATCAGCTCTCTATCTTCTATAGTAACGGAGATATGAGAATTTGAAATTTTATATAATGTTTTTTTTTAAACCTTAAGCCTTAGGATGTATCACACTGTTTCAACAATCAAAGTGGTTATTTCAAATCTCCACGACGACGACTACAACCAACCACAAATAGATTGTTTACTTTATTGTTATGACAGTATCCATGAAAACTAAGTATGAATATAACACTTGGATTACATTTTTCCGGATGAGCCAATAGAGAGCTTCGACCTGATTACATTGAGTGTAAAATCATCTCTGTATCTTCTATAGTAACTGAGATATGAAAATTTGAAATTTTATATATTGTTTTCGTAAAACGTGATGACTTAGGTTGTATCACACTGTTTCAACAGTCAAAGTGGTCATTCCAAATTTCCACGACGACGACTACAACCAACCACAAATAGATTGTTTACTTTATTGTTATGACAGTATCCATGAAAACTAAGTATGAATATAACACTTGGATTACATTTTTCCGGATGAGCCAATAGAGAGTTTCGACCTGATTACATTGAGTGCAAATTCATTTCTGTATCTTCTAGAGTAACGGAGATATGAGAGTTTGCAATTTTATATAATGTTTTTGTAAAACGTGATGCCTTAGGATGTATTACACTGTTTCAACAATGAAAGTGGTTATTTCAAATCTCCACGACGACGACTACAATCATGCAGAAATTGATTGTTTACTTTATTGTTATGACAGTTTCCATGGAAACTAAACATGAATATTACACATGGATTAAAATTTTCTGGACGAGCCAATAAAGAGCTTCGACCTGATTACATTGAGTGTAAAATCATCTCTGAATCTTCTATAGTAACTGAGATATGAAAATTTGAAATTTTATATATTGTTTTTGTAAAACGTGATGCCTTAGGTTGTATCACACTGTTTCAACAGTCAAAGTGGTCATTCCAAATCTCCACGACGACGATTACAATCATGCACAAATAGATTGTTTACTTTATTGTTATGACAACTTCCATGGAAAATAAGCATTAATATTACACATGGATAAAAGTTTTCCGTATGAGCCAATAGAGAGCTTCGACCTGAATTACATTGAGTGTAAAATCACTTCTGTATCTTCTTTTGTAACGGAGATGTGAGAGTTTGAAATTTTCTATAATGTTTTTGTAAAACGTGATGCCATAGGATGAATGACACTGTTTTAACAATCAAAGTGGTTATTGCAAATCTCCACGACGACGACTACAATCATGCACAAATAGATTGTTTACTTTATTGTTATGACATTTTCCATGGAAACTAAACATGAATATTACACATGGATAAAAGTTTTCCGTATGAGCCAATAGAGAGCTTCGACCTGAATTGCATTGACTGTAAAATAACTTCTGTATCTTCTATTGTAACGGAGATATGAGAGTTTGAAATGTTATATAATGTTTTTGTAAAACGTGATGCCTTAGGATGGATCACACTGTTTCAACAATCAAAATGGTTATTCCAAATCTCCACGACGACCAATACAATCATGCACAAATAGATTGTTTACTTTACTGTTATGACAGTTTCCATGGAAACTAAGTATGAATATTACACTTGGATTAAATTTTTCCGGATGAGCCAATAGAGAGTTTCGACCTGATTACATTGAGTGCAAATTCATTTCTGTATCTTCTAGAGTAACGGAGATATGAGAGTTTGCAATTTTATATAATGTTTTTGTAAAACGTGATGCCTTAGGATGTATTACACTGTTTCAACAATGAAAGTGGTTATTTCAAATCTCCACGACGACGACTACAATCATGCAGAAATTGATTGTTTACTTTATTGTTATGACAGTTTCCATGGAAACTAAACATGAATATTACACATGGATAAAAGTTTTCCGGATGAGCCAATAGAGAGCTTCGACCTGATTACATTGAGTGTAAAATCAATTCTGTATCTTCTATATTAACGGAGATATGAGAGTTTGAAATTTTATATAATGTTTTTGTAAGACGTGATGCCTTAAGATGTATTACACTGTTTAAACAATGAAAGTGCTTATTTCAAATCTCCACGACGACGATTACAATCATGCACAAATAGATTGTTTACTTTATTGTTATGACAACTTCCATGGAAAATAAGCATTAATATTACACATGGATAAAATTTTTCCGTATGAGCCAATAGAGAGCTTCGACCTGAATTACATTGAGTGTAAAATCACTTCTGTATCTTCTTTTGTAACGGAGATGTGAGAGTTTGAAATTTTCTATAATGTTTTTGTAAAACGTGATGCCATAGGATGAATGACACTGTTTTAACAATCAAAGTGGTTATTGCAAATCTCCACGACGACGACTACAATCATGCACAAATAGATTGTTTACTTTATTGTTATGACATTTTCCATGGAAACTAAACATGAATATTACACATGGATAAAAGTTTTCCGTATGAGCCAATAGAGAGCTTCGACCTGAATTGCATTGAGTGTAAAATAACTTCTGTATCTTCTATTGTAACGGAGATATGAGAGTTTGAAATTTTCTATAGTGTTTTTGTAAAACGTGATGCCATAGGATGAATGACACTGTTTCAACAATCAAAGTGGTTATAGCAAATCTCCACGACGACGACTACAATCATGCACAAATAGATTGTTTACTTTATTGTTATGACAGTTTCCAATGAAACTAAACATGAATATTACACTTGGATATAAGTTTTCCGGATGAGCCAATAGAGAGCTTCGACCTCATTACATTGAGTGTCAAATCACTTCTGTATCTTCTATAGTAACGGAGATATGAGATTTTGAAATGTTATATAATGTTTTTGTAAAACGTGATGCCTTAGGATGGATCACACTGTTTCAACAATCAAAATGGTTATTCCAAATCTCCACGACGACGAATACAATCATGCACAAATAGATTGTTTACTTTACTGTTATGACAGTTTCCATGGAAACTAAGTATGAATATTACACTTGGATTAAATTTTTCCGGATGAGCCAATAGAGAGTTTCGACCTGATTACATTGAGTGCAAATTCATTTCTGTATCTTCTAGAGTAACGGAGATATGAGAGTTTGCAATTTTATATAATGTTTTTGTAAAACGTGATGCCTTAGGATGTATTACACTGTTTCAACAATGAAAGTGGTTATTTCAAATCTCCACGACGACGACTACAATCATGCAGAAATTGATTGTTTACTTTATTGTTATGACAGTTTCCATGGAAACTAAACATGAATATTACACATGGATAAAAGTTTTCCGGATGAGCCAATAGAGAGCTTCGACCTGATTACATTGAGTGTAAAATCAATTCTGTATCTTCTATATTAACGGAGATATGAGAGTTTGCAATTTTATATAATGTTTTTGTAAGACGTGATGCCTTAAGATGTATTACACTGTTTAAACAATGAAAGTGCTTATTTCAAATCTCCACGACGACGATTACAATCATGCACAAATAGATTGTTTACTTTATTGTTATGACAGTTTCCATGGAAAATAAACATGAATATTACACATGGATTAAAATTTTCTGGACGAGCCAATAAAGAGCTTCGACCTGATTACATTGAGTGTAACATCAGCTCTCTATCTTCTATAGTAACGGAGATATGAGAATTTGAAATTTTATATAATGTTTTTTTTTAAACCTTAAGCCTTAGGATGTATCACACTGTTTCAACAATCAAAGTGGTTATTTCAAATCTCCACGACGACGACTACAACCAACCACAAATAGATTGTTTACTTTATTGTTATGACAGTATCCATGAAAACTAAGTATGAATATAACACTTGGATTACATTTTTCCGGATGAGCCAATAGAGAGTTTCGACCTGATTACATTGAGTGCAAATTCATTTCTGTATCTTCTAGAGTAACGGAGATATGAGAGTTTGCAATTTTATATAATGTTTTTGTAAAACGTGATGCCTTAGGATGTATTACACTGTTTCAACAATGAAAGTGGTTATTTCAAATCTCCACGACGACGACTACAATCATGCAGAAATTGATTGTTTACTTTATTGTTATGACAGTTTCCATGGAAACTAAACATGAATATTACACATGGATTAAAATTTTCTGGACGAGCCAATAAAGAGCTTCGACCTGATTACATTGAGTGTAAAATCATCTCTGAATCTTCTATAGTAACTGAGATATGAAAATTTGAAATTTTATATATTGTTTTTGTAAAACGTGATGCCTTAGGTTGTATCACACTGTTTCAACAGTCAAAGTGGTCATTCCAAATCTCCACGACGACGACTACAATCATGCACAAATAGATTGTTTACTTTATTGTTATGACAACTTCCATGGAAAATAAGCATTAATATTACACATGGATAAAAGTTTTCCGTATGAGCCAATAGAGAGCTTCGACCTGAATTACATTGAGTGTAAAATCACTTCTGTATCTTCTTTTGTAACGGAGATGTGAGAGTTTGAAATTTTCTATAATGTTTTTGTAAAACGTGATGCCATAGGATGAATGACACTGTTTTAACAATCAAAGTGGTTATTGCAAATCTCCACGACGACGACTACAATCATGCACAAATAGATTGTTTACTTTATTGTTATGACATTTTCCATGGAAACTAAACATGAATATTACACATGGATAAAAGTTTTCCGTATGAGCCAATAGAGAGCTTCGACCTGAATTGCATTGAGTGTAAAATAACTTCTGTATCTTCTATTGTAACGGAGATATGAGAGTTTGAAATTTTCTATAATGTTTTTGTAAAACGTGATGCCATAGGATGAATGACACTGTTTCAACAATCAAAGTGGTTATAGCAAATCTCCACGACGACGACTACAATCATGCACAAATAGATTGTTTACTTTATTGTTATGACAGTTTCCAATGAAACTAAACATGAATATTACACTTGGATATAAGTTTTCCGGATGAGCCAATAGAGAGCTTCGACCTCATTACATTGAGTGTCAAATCACTTCTGTATCTTCTATAGTAACGGAGATATGAGATTTTGAAATGTTATATAATGTTTTTGTAAAACGTGATGCCATAGGATGGACCACACTGTTTCAACAATCAAAATGGTTATTCCAAATCTCCACGACGACGAATACAATCATGCACAAATAGATTGTTTACTTTACTGTTATGACAGTTTCCATGGAAACTAAGTATGAATATTACACTTGGATTAAATTTTTCCGGATGAGCCAATAGAGAGTTTCGACCTGATTACATTGAGTGCAAATTCATTTCTGTATCTTCTAGAGTAACGGAGATATGAGAGTTTGCAATTTTATATAATGTTTTTGTAAAACGTGATGCCTTAGGATGTATTACACTGTTTCAACAATGAAAGTGGTTATTTCAAATCTCCACGACGACGACTACAATCATGCAGAAATTGATTGTTTACTTTATTGTTATGACAGTTTCCATGGAAACTAAACATGAATATTACACATGGATAAAAGTTTTCCGGATGAGCCAATAGAGAGCTTCGACCTGATTACATTGAGTGTAAAATCAATTCTGTATCTTCTATATTAACGGAGATATGAGAGTTTGAAATTTTATATAATGTTTTTGTAAGACGTGATGCCTTAAGATGTATTACACTGTTTAAACAATGAAAGTGCTTATTTCAAATCTCCACGACGACGATTACAATCATGCACAAATAGATTGTTTACTTTATTGTTATGACAACTTCCATGGAAAATAAGCATTAATATTACACATGGATAAAATTTTTCCGTATGAGCCAATAGAGAGCTTCGACCTGAATTACATTGAGTGTAAAATCACTTCTGTATCTTCTTTTGTAACGGAGATGTGAGAGTTTGAAATTTTCTATAATGTTTTTGTAAAACGTGATGCCATAGGATGAATGACACTGTTTTAACAATCAAAGTGGTTATTGCAAATCTCCACGACGACGACTACAATCATGCACAAATAGATTGTTTACTTTATTGTTATGACATTTTCCATGGAAACTAAACATGAATATTACACATGGATAAAAGTTTTCCGTATGAGCCAATAGAGAGCTTCGACCTGAATTGCATTGAGTGTAAAATAACTTCTGTATCTTCTATTGTAACGGAGATATGAGAGTTTGAAATTTTCAATAGTGTTTTTGTAAAACGTGATGCCATAGGATGAATGACACTGTTTCAACAATCAAAGTGGTTATAGCAAATCTCCACGACGACGACTACAATCATGCACAAATAGATTGTTTACTTTATTGTTATGACAGTTTCCAATGAAACTAAACATGAATATTACACTTGGATATAAGTTTTCCGGATGAGCCAATAGAGAGCTTCGACCTCATTACATTGAGTGTCAAATCACTTCTGTATCTTCTATAGTAACGGAGATATGAGATTTTGAAATGTTATATAATGTTTTTGTAAAACGTGATGCCTTAGGATGGATCACACTGTTTCAACAATCAAAATGGTTATTCCAAATCTCCACGACGACGAATACAATCATGCACAAATAGATTGTTTACTTTACTGTTATGACAGTTTCCATGGAAACTAAGTATGAATATTACACTTGGATTAAATTTTTCCGGATGAGCCAATAGAGAGTTTCGACCTGATTACATTGAGTGCAAATTCATTTCTGTATCTTCTAGAGTAACGGAGATATGAGAGTTTGCAATTTTATATAATGTTTTTGTAAAACGTGATGCCTTAGGATGTATTACACTGTTTCAACAATGAAAGTGGTTATTTCAAATCTCCACGACGACGACTACAATCATGCAGAAATTGATTGTTTACTTTATTGTTATGACAGTTTCCATGGAAACTAAACATGAATATTACACATGGATAAAAGTTTTCCGGATGAGCCAATAGAGAGCTTCGACCTGATTACATTGAGTGTAAAATCAATTCTGTATCTTCTATATTAACGGAGATATGAGAGTTTGAAATTTTATATAATGTTTTTGTAAGACGTGATGCCTTAAGATGTATTACACTGTTTAAACAATGAAAGTGCTTATTTCAAATCTCCACGACGACGATTACAATCATGCACAAATAGATTGTTTACTTTATTGTTATGACAGTTTCCATGGAAAATAAACATGAATATTACACATGGATTAAAATTTTCTGGACGAGCCAATAAAGAGCTTCGACCTGATTACATTGAGTGTAACATCAGCTCTCTATCTTCTATAGTAACGGAGATATGAGAATTTGAAATTTTATATAATGTTTTTTTTTAAACCTTAAGCCTTAGGATGTATCACACTGTTTCAACAATCAAAGTGGTTATTTCAAATCTCCACGACGACGACTACAACCAACCACAAATAGATTGTTTACTTTATTGTTATGACAGTATCCATGAAAACTAAGTATGAATATAACACTTGGATTACATTTTTCCGGATGAGCCAATAGAGAGCTTCGACCTGATTACATTGAGTGTAAAATCATCTCTGTATCTTCTATAGTAACTGAGATATGAAAATTTGAAATTTTATATATTGTTTTTGTAAAACGTGATGCCTTAGGTTGTATCACACTGTTTCAACAGTCAAAGTGGTCATTCCAAATCTCCACGACGACGACTACAATCATGCACAAATAGATTGTTTACTTTATTGTTATGACAACTTCCATGGAAAATAAGCATTAATATTACACATGGATAAAAGTTTTCCGTATGAGCCAATAGAGAGCTTCGACCTGAATTACATTGAGTGTAAAATCACTTCTGTATCTTCTTTTGTAACGGAGATGTGAGGGTTTGAAATTTTCTATAATGTTTTTGTAAAACGTGATGCCATAGGATGAATGACACTGTTTTAACAATCAAAGTGGTTATTGCAAATCTCCACGACGACGACTACAATCATGCACAAATAGATTGTTTACTTTATTGTTATGACATTTTCCATGGAAACTAAACATGAATATTACACATGGATAAAAGTTTTCCGTATGAGCCAATAGAGAGCTTCGACCTGAATTGCATTGAGTGTAAAATAACTTCTGTATCTTCTATTGTAACGGAGATATGAGAGTTTGAAATTTTCTATAATGTTTTTGTAAAACGTGATGCCATAGGATGAATGACACTGTTTCAACAATCAAAGTGGTTATAGCAAATCTCCACGACGACGACTACAATCATGCACAAATAGATTGTTTACTTTATTGTTATGACAGTTTCCAATGAAACTAAACATGAATATTACACTTGGATATAAGTTTTCGGGATGAGCCAATAGAGAGCTTCGACCTCATTACATTGAGTGTCAAATCACTTCTGTATCTTCTATAGTAACGGAGATATGAGATTTTGAAATGTTATATAATGTTTTTGTAAAACGTGATGCCTTAGGATGGATCACATTGTTTCAACAATCAAAATGGTTATTCCAAATCTCCACGACGACGAATACAATCATGCACAAATAGATTGTTTACTTTATTGTTATGACAGTTTCCAATGAAACTAAACATGAATATTACACTTGGATATAAGTTTTCCGGATGAGCCAATAGAGAGCTTCGACCTCATTACATTGAGTGTCAAATCACTTCTGTATCTTCTATAGTAACGGAGATATGAGATTTTGAAATGTTATATAATGTTTTTGTAAAACGTGATGCCTTAGGATGGATCACACTGTTTCAACAATCAAAATGGTTATTCCAAATCTCCACGACGACGAATACAATCATGCACAAATAGATTGTTTACTTTACTGTTATGACAGTTTCCATGGAAACTAAGTATGAATATTACACTTGGATTAAATTTTTCCGGATGAGCCAATAGAGAGTTTCGACCTGATTACATTGAGTGCAAATTCATTTCTGTATCTTCTAGAGTAACGGAGATATGAGAGTTTGCAATTTTATATAATGTTTTTGTAAAACGTGATGCCTTAGGATGTATTACACTGTTTCAACAATGAAAGTGGTTATTTCAAATCTCCACGACGACGACTACAATCATGCAGAAATTGATTGTTTACTTTATTGTTATGACAGTTTCCATGGAAACTAAACATGAATATTACACATGGATAAAAGTTTTCCGGATGAGCCAATAGAGAGCTTCGACCTGATTACATTGAGTGTAAAATCAATTCTGTATCTTCTATATTAACGGAGATATGAGAGTTTGCAATTTTATATAATGTTTTTGTAAGACGTGATGCCTTAAGATGTATTACACTGTTTAAACAATGAAAGTGCTTATTTCAAATCTCCACGACGACGATTACAATCATGCACAAATAGATTGTTTACTTTATTGTTATGACAGTTTCCATGGAAAGTAAACATGAATATTACACATGGATTAAAATTTTCTGGACGAGCCAATAAAGAGCTTCGACCTGATTACATTGAGTGTAACATCAGCTCTCTATCTTCTATAGTAACGGAGATATGAGAATTTGAAATTTTATATAATGTTTTTTTTTAAACCTTAAGCCTTAGGATGTATCACACTGTTTCAACAATCAAAGTGGTTATTTCAAATCTCCACGACGACGACTACAACCAACCACAAATAGATTGTTTACTTTATTGTTATGACAGTATCCATGAAAACTAAGTATGAATATAACACTTGGATTACATTTTTCCGGATGAGCCAATAGAGAGTTTCGACCTGATTACATTGAGTGCAAATTCATTTCTGTATCTTCTAGAGTAACGGAGATATGAGAGTTTACAATTTTATATAATGTTTTTGTAAAACGTGATGCCTTAGGATGTATTACACTGTTTCAACAATGAAAGTGGTTATTTCAAATCTCCACGACGACGACTACAATCATGCAGAAATTGATTGTTTACTTTATTGTTATGACAGTTTCCATGGAAACTAAACATGAATATTACACATGGATTAAAATTTTCTGGACGAGCCAATAAAGAGCTTCGACCTGATTACATTGAGTGTAAAATCATCTCTGAATCTTCTATAGTAACTGAGATATGAAAATTTGAAATTTTATATATTGTTTTTGTAAAACGTGATGCCTTAGGTTGTATCACACTGTTTCAACAGTCAAAGTGGTCATTCCAAATCTCCACGACGACGACTACAATCATGCACAAATAGATTGTTTACTTTATTGTTATGACAACTTCCATGGAAAATAAGCATTAATATTACACATGGATAAAAGTTTTCCGTATGAGCCAATAGAGAGCTTCGACCTGAATTACATTGAGTGTAAAATCACTTCTGTATCTTCTTTTGTAACGGAGATGTGAGAGTTTGAAATTTTCTATAATGTTTTTGTAAAACGTGATGCCATAGGATGAATGACACTGTTTTAACAATCAAAGTGGTTATTGCAAATCTCCACGACGACGACTACAATCATGCACAAATAGATTGTTTACTTTATTGTTATGACATTTTCCATGGAAACTAAACATGAATATTACACATGGATAAAAGTTTTCCGTATGAGCCAATAGAGAGCTTCGACCTGAATTGCATTGAGTGTAAAATAACTTCTGTATCTTCTATTGTAACGGAGATATGAGAGTTTGAAATTTTCTATAATGTTTTTGTAAAACGTGATGCCATAGGATGAATGACACTGTTTCAACAATCAAAGTGGTTATAGCAAATCTCCACGACGACGACTACAATCATGCACAAATAGATTGTTTACTTTATTGTTATGACAGTTTCCAATGAAACTAAACATGAATATTACACTTGGATATAAGTTTTCCGGATGAGCCAATAGAGAGCTTCGACCTCATTACATTGAGTGTCAAATCACTTCTGTATCTTCTATAGTAACGGAGATATGAGATTTTGAAATGTTATATAATGTTTTTGTAAAACGTGATGCCTTAGGATGGATCACACTGTTTCAACAATCAAAATGGTTATTCCAAATCTCCACGACGACGAATACAATCATGCACAAATAGATTGTTTACTTTACTGTTATGACAGTTTCCATGGAAACTAAGTATGAATATTACACTTGGATTAAATTTTTCCGGATGAGCCAATAGAGAGTTTCGACCTGATTACATTGAGTGCAAATTCATTTCTGTATCTTCTAGAGTAACGGAGATATGAGAGTTTGCAATTTTATATAATGTTTTTGTAAAACGTGATGCCTTAGGATGTATTACACTGTTTCAACAATGAAAGTGGTTATTTCAAATCTCCACGACGACGACTACAATCATGCAGAAATTGATTGTTTACTTTATTGTTATGACAGTTTCCATGGAAACTAAACATGAATATTACACATGGATAAAAGTTTTCCGGATGAGCCAATAGAGAGCTTCGACCTGATTACATTGAGTGTAAAATCAATTCTGTATCTTCTATATTAACGGAGATATGAGAGTTTGAAATTTTATATAATGTTTTTGTAAGACGTGATGCCTTAAGATGTATTACACTGTTTAAACAATGAAAGTGCTTATTTCAAATCTCCACGACGACGATTACAATCATGCACAAATAGATTGTTTACTTTATTGTTATGACAACTTCCATGGAAAATAAGCATTAATATTACACATGGATAAAATTTTTCCGTATGAGCCAATAGAGAGCTTCGACCTGAATTACATTGAGTGTAAAATCACTTCTGTATCTTCTTTTGTAACGGAGATGTGAGAGTTTGAAATTTTCTATAATGTTTTTGTAAAACGTGATGCCATAGGATGAATGACACTGTTTTAACAATCAAAGTGGTTATTGCAAATCTCCACGACGACGACTACAATCATGCACAAATAGATTGTTTACTTTATTGTTATGACATTTTCCATGGAAACTAAACATGAATATTACACATGGATAAAAGTTTTCCGTATGAGCCAATAGAGAGCTTCGACCTGAATTGCATTGAGTGTAAAATAACTTCTGTATCTTCTATTGTAACGGAGATATGAGAGTTTGAAATTTTCTATAGTGTTTTTGTAAAACGTGATGCCATAGGATGAATGACACTGTTTCAACAATCAAAGTGGTTATAGCAAATCTCCACGACGACGACTACAATCATGCACAAATAGATTGTTTACTTTATTGTTATGACAGTTTCCAATGAAACTAAACATGAATATTACACTTGGATATAAGTTTTCCGGATGAGCCAATAGAGAGCTTCGACCTCATTACATTGAGTGTCAAATCACTTCTGTATCTTTTATAGTAACGGAGATATGAGATTTTGAAATGTTATATAATGTTTTTGTAAAACGTGATGCCTTAGGATGGATCACACTGTTTCAACAATCAAAATGGTTATTCCAAATCTCCACGACGACGAATACAATCATGCACAAATAGATTGTTTACTTTACTGTTATGACAGTTTCCATGGAAACTAAGTATGAATATTACACTTGGATTAAATTTTTCCGGATGAGCCAATAGAGAGTTTCGACCTGATTACATTGAGTGCAAATTCATTTCTGTATCTTCTAGAGTAACGGAGATATGAGAGTTTGCAATTTTATATAATGTTTTTGTAAAACGTGATGCCTTAGGATGTATTACACTGTTTCAACAATGAAAGTGGTTATTTCAAATCTCCACGACGACGACTACAATCATGCAGAAATTGATTGTTTACTTTATTGTTATGACAGTTTCCATGGAAACTAAACATGAATATTACACATGGATAAAAGTTTTCCGGATGAGCCAATAGAGAGCTTCGACCTGATTACATTGAGTGTAAAATCAATTCTGTATCTTCTATATTAACGGAGATATGAGAGTTTGCAATTTTATATAATGTTTTTGTAAGACGTGATGCCTTAAGATGTATTACACTGTTTAAACAATGAAAGTGCTTATTTCAAATCTCCACGACGACGATTACAATCATGCACAAATAGATTGTTTACTTTATTGTTATGACAGTTTCCATGGAAAATAAACATGAATATTACACATGGATTAAAATTTTCTGGACGAGCCAATAAAGAGCTTCGACCTGATTACATTGAGTGTAACATCAGCTCTCTATCTTCTATAGTAACGGAGATATGAGAATTTGAAATTTTATATAATGTTTTTTTTTAAACCTTAAGCCTTAGGATGTATCACACTGTTTCAACAATCAAAGTGGTTATTTCAAATCTCCACGACGACGACTACAACCAACCACAAATAGATTGTTTACTTTATTGTTATGACAGTATCCATGAAAACTAAGTATGAATATAACACTTGGATTACATTTTTCCGGATGAGCCAATAGAGAGTTTCGACCTGATTACATTGAGTGCAAATTCATTTCTGTATCTTCTAGAGTAACGGAGATATGAGAGTTTGCAATTTTATATAATGTTTTTGTAAAACGTGATGCCTTAGGATGTATTACACTGTTTCAACAATGAAAGTGGTTATTTCAAATCTCCACGACGACGACTACAATCATGCAGAAATTGATTGTTTACTTTATTGTTATGACAGTTTCCATGGAAACTAAACATGAATATTACACATGGATTAAAATTTTCTGGACGAGCCAATAAAGAGCTTCGACCTGATTACATTGAGTGTAAAATCATCTCTGAATCTTCTATAGTAACTGAGATATGAAAATTTGAAATTTTATATATTGTTTTTGTAAAACGTGATGCCTTAGGTTGTATCACACTGTTTCAACAGTCAAAGTGGTCATTCCAAATCTCCACGACGACGACTACAATCATGCACAAATAGATTGTTTACTTTATTGTTATGACAACTTCCATGGAAAATAAGCATTAATATTACACATGGATAAAAGTTTTCCGTATGAGCCAATAGAGAGCTTCGACCTGAATTACATTGAGTGTAAAATCACTTCTGTATCTTCTTTTGTAACGGAGATGTGAGAGTTTGAAATTTTCTATAATGTTTTTGTAAAACGTGATGCCATAGGATGAATGACACTGTTTTAACAATCAAAGTGGTTATTGCAAATCTCCACGACGACGACTACAATCATGCACAAATAGATTGTTTACTTTATTGTTATGACATTTTCCATGGAAACTAAACATGAATATTACACATGGATAAAAGTTTTCCGTATGAGCCAATAGAGAGCTTCGACCTGAATTGCATTGAGTGTAAAATAACTTCTGTATCTTCTATTGTAACGGAGATATGAGAGTTTGAAATTTTCTATAATGTTTTTGTAAAACGTGATGCCATAGGATGAATGACACTGTTTCAACAATCAAAGTGGTTATAGCAAATCTCCACGACGACGACTACAATCATGCACAAATAGATTGTTTACTTTATTGTTATGACAGTTTCCAATGAAACTAAACATGAATATTACACTTGGATATAAGTTTTCCGGATGAGCCAATAGAGAGCTTCGACCTCATTACATTGAGTGTCAAATCACTTCTGTATCTTCTATAGTAACGGAGATATGAGATTTTGAAATGTTATATAATGTTTTTGTAAAACGTGATGCCTTAGGATGGATCACACTGTTTCAACAATCAAAATGGTTATTCCAAATCTCCACGACGACGAATACAATCATGCACAAATAGATTGTTTACTTTACTGTTATGACAGTTTCCATGGAAACTAAGTATGAATATTACACTTGGATTAAATTTTTCCGGATGAGCCAATAGAGAGTTTCGACCTGATTACATTGAGTGCAAATTCATTTCTGTATCTTCTAGAGTAACGGAGATATGAGAGTTTGCAATTTTATATAATGTTTTTGTAAAACGTGATGCCTTAGGATGTATTACACTGTTTCAACAATGAAAGTGGTTATTTCAAATCTCCACGACGACGACTACAATCATGCAGAAATTGATTGTTTACTTTATTGTTATGACAGTTTCCATGGAAACTAAACATGAATATTACACATGGATAAAAGTTTTCCGGATGAGCCAATAGAGAGCTTCGACCTGATTACATTGAGTGTAAAATCAATTCTGTATCTTCTATATTAACGGAGATATGAGAGTTTGAAATTTTATATAATGTTTTTGTAAGACGTGATGCCTTAAGATGTATTACACTGTTTAAACAATGAAAGTGCTTATTTCAAATCTCCACGACGACGATTACAATCATGCACAAATAGATTGTTTACTTTATTGTTATGACAACTTCCATGGAAAATAAGCATTAATATTACACATGGATAAAATTTTTCCGTATGAGCCAATAGAGAGCTTCGACCTGAATTACATTGAGTGTAAAATCACTTCTGTATCTTCTTTTGTAACGGAGATGTGAGAGTTTGAAATTTTCTATAATGTTTTTGTAAAACGTGATGCCATAGGATGAATGACACTGTTTTAACAATCAAAGTGGTTATTGCAAATCTCCACGACGACGACTACAATCATGCACAAATAGATTGTTTACTTTATTGTTATGACATTTTCCATGGAAACTAAACATGAATATTACACATGGATAAAAGTTTTCCGTATGAGCCAATAGAGAGCTTCGACCTGAATTGCATTGAGTGTAAAATAACTTCTGTATCTTCTATTGTAACGGAGATATGAGAGTTTGAAATTTTCTATAGTGTTTTTGTAAAACGTGATGCCATAGGATGAATGACACTGTTTCAACAATCAAAGTGGTTATAGCAAATCTCCACGACGACGACTACAATCATGCACAAATAGATTGTTTACTTTATTGTTATGACAGTTTCCAATGAAACTAAACATGAATATTACACTTGGATATAAGTTTTCCGGATGAGCCAATAGAGAGCTTCGACCTCATTACATTGAGTGTCAAATCACTTCTGTATCTTCTATAGTAACGGAGATATGAGATTTTGAAATGTTATATAATGTTTTTGTAAAACGTGATGCCTTAGGATGGATCACACTGTTTCAACAATCAAAATGGTTATTCCAAATCTCCACGACGACGAATACAATCATGCACAAATAGATTGTTTACTTTACTGTTATGACAGTTTCCATGGAAACTAAGTATGAATATTACACTTGGATTAAATTTTTCCGGATGAGCCAATAGAGAGTTTCGACCTGATTACATTGAGTGCAAATTCATTTCTGTATCTTCTAGAGTAACGGAGATATGAGAGTTTGCAATTTTATATAATGTTTTTGTAAAACGTGATGCCTTAGGATGTATTACACTGTTTCAACAATGAAAGTGGTTATTTCAAATCTCCACGACGACGACTACAATCATGCAGAAATTGATTGTTTACTTTATTGTTATGACAGTTTCCATGGAAACTAAACATGAATATTACACATGGATAAAAGTTTTCCGGATGAGCCAATAGAGAGCTTCGACCTGATTACATTGAGTGTAAAATCAATTCTGTATCTTCTATATTAACGGAGATATGAGAGTTTGCAATTTTATATAATGTTTTTGTAAGACGTGATGCCTTAAGATGTATTACACTGTTTAAACAATGAAAGTGCTTATTTCAAATCTCCACGACGACGATTACAATCATGCACAAATAGATTGTTTACTTTATTGTTATGACAGTTTCCATGGAAAATAAACATGAATATTACACATGGATTAAAATTTTCTGGACGAGCCAATAAAGAGCTTCGACCTGATTACATTGAGTGTAACATCAGCTCTCTATCTTCTATAGTAACGGAGATATGAGAATTTGAAATTTTATATAATGTTTTTTTTTAAACCTTAAGCCTTAGGATGTATCACACTGTTTCAACAATCAAAGTGGTTATTTCAAATCTCCACGACGACGACTACAACCAACCACAAATAGATTGTTTACTTTATTGTTATGACAGTATCCATGAAAACTAAGTATGAATATAACACTTGGATTACATTTTTCCGGATGAGCCAATAGAGAGTTTCGACCTGATTACATTGAGTGCAAATTCATTTCTGTATCTTCTAGAGTAACGGAGATATGAGAGTTTGCAATTTTATATAATGTTTTTGTAAAACGTGATGCCTTAGGATGTATTACACTGTTTCAACAATGAAAGTGGTTATTTCAAATCTCCACGACGACGACTACAATCATGCAGAAATTGATTGTTTACTTTATTGTTATGACAGTTTCCATGGAAACTAAACATGAATATTACACATGGATTAAAATTTTCTGGACGAGCCAATAAAGAGCTTCGACCTGATTACATTGAGTGTAAAATCATCTCTGAATCTTCTATAGTAACTGAGATATGAAAATTTGAAATTTTATATATTGTTTTTGTAAAACGTGATGCCTTAGGTTGTATCACACTGTTTCAACAGTCAAAGTGGTCATTCCAAATCTCCACGACGACGACTACAATCATGCACAAATAGATTGTTTACTTTATTGTTATGACAACTTCCATGGAAAATAAGCATTAATATTACACATGGATAAAAGTTTTCCATATGAGCCAATAGAGAGCTTCGACCTGAATTACATTGAGTGTAAAATCACTTCTGTATCTTCTTTTGTAACGGAGATGTGAGAGTTTGAAATTTTCTATAATGTTTTTGTAAAACGTGATGCCATAGGATGAATGACACTGTTTTAACAATCAAAGTGGTTATTGCAAATCTCCACGACGACGACTACAATCATGCACAAATAGATTGTTTACTTTATTGTTATGACATTTTCCATGGAAACTAAACATGAATATTACACATGGATAAAAGTTTTCCGTATGAGCCAATAGAGAGCTTCGACCTGAATTGCATTGAGTGTAAAATAACTTCTGTATCTTCTATTGTAACGGAGATATGAGAGTTTGAAATTTTCTATAATGTTTTTGTAAAACGTGATGCCATAGGATGAATGACACTGTTTCAACAATCAAAGTGGTTATAGCAAATCTCCACGACGACGACTACAATCATGCACAAATAGATTGTTTACTTTATTGTTATGACAGTTTCCAATGAAACTAAACATGAATATTACACTTGGATATAAGTTTTCCGGATGAGCCAATAGAGAGCTTCGACCTCATTACATTGAGTGTCAAATCACTTCTGTATCTTCTATAGTAACGGAGATATGAGATTTTGAAATGTTATATAATGTTTTTGTAAAACGTGATGCCTTAGGATGGATCACACTGTTTCAACAATCAAAATGGTTATTCCAAATCTCCACGACGACGAATACAATCATGCACAAATAGATTGTTTACTTTACTGTTATGACAGTTTCCATGGAAACTAAGTATGAATATTACACTTGGATTAAATTTTTCCGGATGAGCCAATAGAGAGTTTCGACCTGATTACATTGAGTGCAAATTCATTTCTGTATCTTCTAGAGTAACGGAGATATGAGAGTTTGCAATTTTATATAATGTTTTTGTAAAACGTGATGCCTTAGGATGTATTACACTGTTTCAACAATGAAAGTGGTTATTTCAAATCTCCACGACGACGACTACAATCATGCAGAAATTGATTGTTTACTTTATTGTTATGACAGTTTCCATGGAAACTAAACATGAATATTACACATGGATAAAAGTTTTCCGGATGAGCCAATAGAGAGCTTCGACCTGATTACATTGAGTGTAAAATCAATTCTGTATCTTCTATATTAACGGAGATATGAGAGTTTGAAATTTTATATAATGTTTTTGTAAGACGTGATGCCTTAAGATGTATTACACTGTTTAAACAATGAAAGTGCTTATTTCAAATCTCCACGACGACGATTACAATCATGCACAAATAGATTGTTTACTTTATTGTTATGACAACTTCCATGGAAAATAAGCATTAATATTACACATGGATAAAATTTTTCCGTATGAGCCAATAGAGAGCTTCGACCTGAATTACATTGAGTGTAAAATCACTTCTGTATCTTCTTTTGTAACGGAGATGTGAGAGTTTGAAATTTTCTATAATGTTTTTGTAAAACGTGATGCCATAGGATGAATGACACTGTTTTAACAATCAAAGTGGTTATTGCAAATCTCCACGACGACGACTACAATCATGCACAAATAGATTGTTTACTTTATTGTTATGACATTTTCCATGGAAACTAAACATGAATATTACACATGGATAAAAGTTTTCCGTATGAGCCAATAGAGAGCTTCGACCTGAATTGCATTGAGTGTAAAATAACTTCTGTATCTTCTATTGTAACGGAGATATGAGAGTTTGAAATTTTCTATAGTGTTTTTGTAAAACGTGATGCCATAGGATGAATGACACTGTTTCAACAATCAAAGTGGTTATAGCAAATCTCCACGACGACGACTACAATCATGCACAAATAGATTGTTTACTTTACTGTTATGACAGTTTCCAATGAAACTAAACATGAATATTACACTTGGATATAAGTTTTCCGGATGAGCCAATAGAGAGCTTCGACCTCATTACATTGAGTGTCAAATCACTTCTGTATCTTCTATAGTAACGGAGATATGAGATTTTGAAATGTTATATAATGTTTTTGTAAAACGTGATGCCTTAGGATGGATCACACTGTTTCAACAATCAAAATGGTTATTCCAAATCTCCACGACGACGAATACAATCATGCACAAATAGATTGTTTACTTTACTGTTATGACAGTTTCCATGGAAACTAAGTATGAATATTACACTTGGATTAAATTTTTCCGGATGAGCCAATAGAGAGTTTCGACCTGATTACATTGAGTGCAAATTCATTTCTGTATCTTCTAGAGTAACGGAGATATGAGAGTTTGCAATTTTATATAATGTTTTTGTAAAACGTGATGCCTTAGGATGTATTACACTGTTTCAACAATGAAAGTGGTTATTTCAAATCTCCACGACGACGACTACAATCATGCAGAAATTGATTGTTTACTTTATTGTTATGACAGTTTCCATGGAAACTAAACATGAATATTACACATGGATAAAAGTTTTCCGGATGAGCCAATAGAGAGCTTCGACCTGATTACATTGAGTGTAAAATCAATTCTGTATCTTCTATATTAACGGAGATATGAGAGTTTGCAATTTTATATAATGTTTTTGTAAGACGTGATGCCTTAAGATGTATTACACTGTTTAAACAATGAAAGTGCTTATTTCAAATCTCCACGACGACGATTACAATCATGCACAAATAGATTGTTTACTTTATTGTTATGACAGTTTCCATGGAAAATAAACATGAATATTACACATGGATTAAAATTTTCTGGACGAGCCAATAAAGAGCTTCGACCTGATTACATTGAGTGTAACATCAGCTCTCTATCTTCTATAGTAACGGAGATATGAGAATTTGAAATTTTATATAATGTTTTTTTTTAAACCTTAAGCCTTAGGATGTATCACACTGTTTCAACAATCAAAGTGGTTATTTCAAATCTCCACGACGACGACTACAACCAACCACAAATAGATTGTTTACTTTATTGTTATGACAGTATCCATGAAAACTAAGTATGAATATAACACTTGGATTACATTTTTCCGGATGAGCCAATAGAGAGTTTCGACCTGATTACATTGAGTGCAAATTCATTTCTGTATCTTCTAGAGTAACGGAGATATGAGAGTTTGCAATTTTATATAATGTTTTTGTAAAACGTGATGCCTTAGGATGTATTACACTGTTTCAACAATGAAAGTGGTTATTTCAAATCTCCACGACGACGACTACAATCATGCAGAAATTGATTGTTTACTTTATTGTTATGACAGTTTCCATGGAAACTAAACATGAATATTACACATGGATTAAAATTTTCTGGACGAGCCAATAAAGAGCTTCGACCTGATTACATTGAGTGTAAAATCATCTCTGAATCTTCTATAGTAACTGAGATATGAAAATTTGAAATTTTATATATTGTTTTTGTAAAACGTGATGCCTTAGGTTGTATCACACTGTTTCAACAGTCAAAGTGGTCATTCCAAATCTCCACGACGACGACTACAATCATGCACAAATAGATTGTTTACTTTATTGTTATGACAACTTCCATGGAAAATAAGCATTAATATTACACATGGATAAAAGTTTTCCGTATGAGCCAATAGAGAGCTTCGACCTGAATTACATTGAGTGTAAAATCACTTCTGTATCTTCTTTTGTAACGGAGATGTGAGAGTTTGAAATTTTCTATAATGTTTTTGTAAAACGTGATGCCATAGGATGAATGACACTGTTTTAACAATCAAAGTGGTTATTGCAAATCTCCACGACGACGACTACAATCATGCACAAATAGATTGTTTACTTTATTGTTATGACATTTTCCATGGAAACTAAACATGAATATTACACATGGATAAAAGTTTTCCGTATGAGCCAATAGAGAGCTTCGACCTGAATTGCATTGAGTGTAAAATAACTTCTGTATCTTCTATTGTAACGGAGATATGAGAGTTTGAAATTTTCTATAATGTTTTTGTAAAACGTGATGCCATAGGATGAATGACACTGTTTCAACAATCAAAGTGGTTATAGCAAATCTCCACGACGACGACTACAATCATGCACAAATAGATTGTTTACTTTATTGTTATGACAGTTTCCAATGAAACTAAACATGAATATTACACTTGGATATAAGTTTTCCGGATGAGCCAATAGAGAGCTTCGACCTCATTACATTGAGTGTCAAATCACTTCTGTATCTTCTATAGTAACGGAGATATGAGATTTTGAAATGTTATATAATGTTTTTGTAAAACGTGATGCCTTAGGATGGATCACACTGTTTCAACAATCAAAATGGTTATTCCAAATCTCCACGACGACGAATACAATCATGCACAAATAGATTGTTTACTTTACTGTTATGACAGTTTCCATGGAAACTAAGTATGAATATTACACTTGGATTAAATTTTTCCGGATGAGCCAATAGAGAGTTTCGACCTGATTACATTGAGTGCAAATTCATTTCTGTATCTTCTAGAGTAACGGAGATATGAGAGTTTGCAATTTTATATAATGTTTTTGTAAAACGTGATGCCTTAGGATGTATTACACTGTTTCAACAATGAAAGTGGTTATTTCAAATCTCCACGACGACGACTACAATCATGCAGAAATTGATTGTTTACTTTATTGTTATGACAGTTTCCATGGAAACTAAACATGAATATTACACATGGATAAAAGTTTTCCGGATGAGCCAATAGAGAGCTTCGACCTGATTACATTGAGTGTAAAATCAATTCTGTATCTTCTATATTAACGGAGATATGAGAGTTTGAAATTTTATATAATGTTTTTGTAAGACGTGATGCCTTAAGATGTATTACACTGTTTAAACAATGAAAGTGCTTATTTCAAATCTCCACGACGACGATTACAATCATGCACAAATAGATTGTTTACTTTATTGTTATGACAACTTCCATGGAAAATAAGCATTAATATTACACATGGATAAAAGTTTTCCGTATGAGCCAATAGAGAGCTTCGACCTGAATTACATTGAGTGTAAAATCACTTCTGTATCTTCTTTTGTAACGGAGATGTGAGAGTTTGAAATTTTCTATAATGTTTTTGTAAAACGTGATGCCATAGGATGAATGACACTGTTTTAACAATCAAAGTGGTTATTGCAAATCTCCACGACGACGACTACAATCATGCACAAATAGATTGTTTACTTTATTGTTATGACATTTTCCATGGAAACTAAACATGAATATTACACATGGATAAAAGTTTTCCGTATGAGCCAATAGAGAGCTTCGACCTGAATTGCATTGAGTGTAAAATAACTTCTGTATCTTCTATTGTAACGGAGATATGAGAGTTTGAAATTTTCTATAGTGTTTTTGTAAAACGTGATGCCATAGGATGAATGACACTGTTTCAACAATCAAAGTGGTTATAGCAAATCTCCACGACGACGACTACAATCATGCACAAATAGATTGTTTACTTTACTGTTATGACAGTTTCCAATGAAACTAAACATGAATATTACACTTGGATATAAGTTTTCCGGATGAGCCAATAGAGAGCTTCGACCTCATTACATTGAGTGTCAAATCACTTCTGTATCTTCTATAGTAACGGAGATATGAGATTTTGAAATGTTATATAATGTTTTTGTAAAACGTGATGCCTTAGGATGGATCACACTGTTTCAACAATCAAAATGGTTATTCCAAATCTCCACGACGACGAATACAATCATGCACAAATAGATTGTTTACTTTACTGTTATGACAGTTTCCATGGAAACTAAGTATGAATATTACACTTGGATTAAATTTTTCCGGATGAGCCAATAGAGAGTTTCGACCTGATTACATTGAGTGCAAATTCATTTCTGTATCTTCTAGAGTAACGGAGATATGAGAGTTTGCAATTTTATATAATGTTTTTGTAAAACGTGATGCCTTAGGATGTATTACACTGTTTCAACAATGAAAGTGGTTATTTCAAATCTCCACGACGACGACTACAATCATGCAGAAATTGATTGTTTACTTTATTGTTATGACAGTTTCCATGGAAACTAAACATGAATATTACACATGGATAAAAGTTTTCCGGATGAGCCAATAGAGAGCTTCGACCTGATTACATTGAGTGTAAAATCAATTCTGTATCTTCTATATTAACGGAGATATGAGAGTTTGAAATTTTATATAATGTTTTTGTAAGACGTGACGCCTTAAGATGTATTACACTGTTTAAACAATGAAAGTGCTTATTTCAAATCTCCACGACGACGATTACAATCATGCACAAATAGATTGTTTACTTTATTGTTATGACAGTTTCCATGGAAAATAAACATGAATATTACACATGGATTAAAATTTTCTGGACGAGCCAATAAAGAGCTTCGACCTGATTACATTGAGTGTAACATCAGCTCTCTATCTTCTATAGTAACGGAGATATGAGAATTTGAAATTTTATATAATGTTTTTTTTTAAACCTTAAGCCTTAGGATGTATCACACTGTTTCAACAATCAAAGTGGTTATTTCAAATCTCCACGACGACGACTACAACCAACCACAAATAGATTGTTTACTTTATTGTTATGACAGTATCCATGAAAACTAAGTATGAATATAACACTTGGATTACATTTTTCCGGATGAGCCAATAGAGAGCTTCGACCTGATTACATTGAGTGTAAAATCATCTCTGTATCTTCTATAGTAACTGAGATATGAAAATTTGAAATTTTATATATTGTTTTTGTAAAACGTGATGCCTTAGGTTGTATCACACTGTTTCAACAGTCAAAGTGGTCATTCCAAATCTCCACGACGACGACTACAATCATGCACAAATAGATTGTTTACTTTATTGTTATGACAACTTCCATGGAAAATAAGCATTAATATTACACATGGATAAAAGTTTTCCGTATGAGCCAATAGAGAGCTTCGACCTGAATTACATTGAGTGTAAAATCACTTCTGTATCTTCTTTTGTAACGGAGATGTGAGGGTTTGAAATTTTCTATAATGTTTTTGTAAAACGTGATGCCATAGGATGAATGACACTGTTTTAACAATCAAAGTGGTTATTGCAAATCTCCACGACGACGACTACAATCATGCACAAATAGATTGTTTACTTTATTGTTATGACATTTTCCATGGAAACTAAACATGAATATTACACATGGATAAAAGTTTTCCGTATGAGCCAATAGAGAGCTTCGACCTGAATTGCATTGAGTGTAAAATAACTTCTGTATCTTCTATTGTAACGGAGATATGAGAGTTTGAAATTTTCTATAATGTTTTTGTAAAACGTGATGCCATAGGATGAATGACACTGTTTCAACAATCAAAGTGGTTATAGCAAATCTCCACGACGACGACTACAATCATGCACAAATAGATTGTTTACTTTATTGTTATGACAGTTTCCAATGAAACTAAACATGAATATTACACTTGGATATAAGTTTTCGGGATGAGCCAATAGAGAGCTTCGACCTCATTACATTGAGTGTCAAATCACTTCTGTATCTTCTATAGTAACGGAGATATGAGATTTTGAAATGTTATATAATGTTTTTGTAAAACGTGATGCCTTAGGATGGATCACATTGTTTCAACAATCAAAATGGTTATTCCAAATCTCCACGACGACGAATACAATCATGCACAAATAGATTGTTTACTTTAGTGTTATGACAGTTTCCATGGAAACTAAGTATGAATATTACACTTGGATTAAATTTTTCCGGATGAGCCAATAGAAAGTTTCGACCTGATTACATTGAGTGCAAATTCATTTCTGTATCTTCTAGAGTAACGGAGATATGAGAGTTTGAAATTTTCTATAATGTTTTTGTAAAACGTGATGCCATAGGATGAATGACACTGTTTCAACAATCAAAGTGGTTATTGCAAATCTCCACGACGACGACTACAATCATGCACAAATAGATTGTTTACTTTATTGTTATGACATTTTCCATGGAAACTAAACATGAATATTACACATGGATAAAAGTTTTCCGGATGAGCCAATAGAGAGCTTCGACCTCATTACATTGAGTGTCAAATCACTTCTGTATCTTCTATAGTAACGGAGATATGAGATTTTGAAATTTTATATAATGTTTTTGTAAAACGTGATGCCTTAGGATGTATCACACTGTTTCAACAATCAAAATGGTTATTCCAAATCTCCACGACGACGAATGCAATCATGCACAAATAGATTGTTTACTTTACTGTTATGACAGTTTCCATGGAAACTAAGTATGAATATTACACTTGGATTAAATTTTTCCGGATGAGCCAATAGAGAGCTTCGACCTGATTACGTTGAGTGCAAATTCATTTCTGTATCTTCTAGAGTAACGGAGATATGAGAGTTTGCAATTTTATATAATGTTTTTGTAAAACGTGATGCCTTAGGATGTATTACACTGTTTCAACAATGAAAGTGGTTATTTCAAATCTCCACGACGACGACTACAATCATGCACAAATTGATTGTTTACTTTATTGTTATGACAGTTTCCATGGAAACTAAGCATGAATATTACACATGGATAAAAGTTTTCCGGATGAGCCAATAGAGAGCTTCGACCTCATTACATTGAGTGTCAAATCACTTCTGTATCTTCTATAGTAACGGAGATATGAGATCTTGAAATTTTATATAATGTTTTTGTAAAACGTGATGCCTTAGGATGTATTACACTGTTTCAACAATGAAAGTGGTTATTTCAAATCTCCACGACGACGACTACAATCATGCACAAATTGATTGTTTACTTTATTGTTATGACAGTTTCCATGGAAACTAAGCATGAATATTACACATGGATTAAATTTTTCCAATTGAGCCAATAGAGATCTTCGTCCTCATTACATTGAGTGTGAAATCACTATTGTATCTTCTATAGTAGAGTGCCACACACGTAAATTTGCCGTTGCGTAGAAACGAATTTTCGTTTCGTCTCCCTCTCTCTTAGCATCATGTGTTCTACCCTGCTCGAAAACCTTCGCTATTGTTGCCACATTGTCATTCCATTCCTGGACACACTCGCGCAAACATCATTGAAAACAATTGAATAGCGCTCCAGCTCGCGGTTCCCACCGTTCGGTAGGGACGCTAATGTGGCAATATAGCACGGCGTAGTGCTTGCTTCTTTTATGCAGTGCATGTTCATTGGCTAGCTAGTAACTAGTGTTGCCAACTGTAATAATGAAGCACTATTTCTGTCACGGAAGGGGAAAAGGCAGGTAAAGTGGCGGTGAGTTTTGTTGGATTGGAAGCACCATATTTTTATTTTATACTAAGTATTTGATCGGTTTGACGTTGTGTGCGTGTATTGCGTGTGTGTATGTAAAAGTGTGTGTTTGCTAATGAACGTTAAATTCCATAATGCCTCCAGTTCTGTCGAAGTTGAAATCAAAAACCTTGCATAGCCAAGCTCGGGAAATTCTAAGCAACGTGCACGAGTTCATGAAGGAGGAAGCCAGTCATGGTGTTAGCATTCCAATAAAGCATTTTGGCAAGAGAGCAGCGAACAGCAGCAACAAATTGTTCATATTTCATAATTTTGGAATTATTCAAAATAAATAAATTATGTGGCTCCAACATCATTTCAACTCTGGCTCCGGCACGTGTTCTTGTAGAAATTGCATAGAGGAGGCTGTCATTTTTGCTGCTTAATGCGATACATATTGTTTTCTGTGTTAAAATTGCCATGCTTTGATGGGTGACCAAGTTCATAGCAGGGCCGGCGGAAGGGGAGGGCGAACCGTCCCATCGCCCAGAGCGGCAAAATTTGAAGAGAAGAAAAAAATAAGCCTATTGAAAACTGTGATCGAGCGAGATATTCTTTTGCGCTGAATAGTATTGAAATAGCATAAGAAGTCTCATTATTTATTTTATATTTTGATGTTTTAGTTAGGAATATATTGATTTTCAATTTTCCGTTGCTGCGTAATGGCCGGGGGGGTGGGGGGGTCGAAATAGAGCGGCATCTGCCGCCACCTCCCAGGGAGGCAAAATGACTAGCGCCGGCCCTGGTTCATAACAAAAGAAAAAGCCGCGCAGCTTATCGTCTAGTGGCAGTATATGTACTTGTTATTGTTGTGGAAGCCGGCATCCTTTGTAAATGTACAACAAAGGCAACCGACTGTCGCCGATCTAAGAGAGGAAATAATAATACTGCTTCAGGAGGAGTGTTATGGTGCAATTGTAGCGGTTTAACACGTTGGCATGTTATTATCTGCCGTTGCAGTTCCATACCAGTGTATACGGGTTTTGGGAGTGAAAAGTTAGAACGCCACCAGTGCATTAATGCAATGAAAAATAATATATATATTTTTTTATTTTGTTTGAAATCACTCAAATAAGGAATCGTATGAAGAAGTCTTCTTTGCAGCATTTTTGGTAATTTTACTTATGTGTTAGTTCATATTTTGCGAATTTTTAGTCCATATGTATGTAGCTACATACAAAGCCACTTGTTAGTACATATTAATCCTAGTCCTGGTATAATGCATGACGTTTAAAACTCAACGTTAGATAGACCTGAATTCTCTAATTTTATTGTTGTACGTAACAGCTGTGCATCGGCGCACTGCAGCGATTTTTCTATCTGCTCCATTAGCAACACTGCTTCTTTAGTTGTTTCGCGCATCGCACGGCAGAATTATCTGCGCTGGACTCTAACGGAGATATGAGAGTTTGAAATTTTATATAATGTTTTTGTAAAATGTGATCCTTAGGATGTATTACACTGTTTCAACAATCAAAGTGGTTATTCCAAATCTACACGACGACGACTACAATCAAGCACAAATAGATTGTTTACTTTATTGTTATGACAGTATCCATGAAAACTAAGTATGAATATAACACTTGGATTACATTTTTCCGGATGAGCCAATAGAGAGCTTCGACCTGATTACATTGAGTGTAAAATCATCTCTGTATCTTCTATAGTAACTGAGATATGAAAATTTGAAATTTTATATATTGTTTTTGTAAAACGTGATGCCTTAGGTTGTATCACACTGTTTCAACAGTCAAAGTGGTCATTCCAAATCTCCACGACGACGACTACAATCATGCACAAATTGATTGTTTACTTTATTGTTATGACAGTTTCCATGGAAACTAAGCATGAATATTACACATGGATAAAAGTTTTCCGTATGAGCCAATAGAGAGCTTCGACCTGAATTACATTGAGTGTAAAATCACTTCTGTATCTTCTATTGTAACGGAGATGTGAGAGTTTGAAATTTTCTATAATGTTTTTGTAAAACGTGATGCCTTAGGATGTATCACACTGTTTCAACAACCAAAATGGTTATTCCAAATCTCCACGACGACGAATACAATCATGCACAAATAGATTGTTTACTTTACTGTTATGACAGTTTCCATGGAAACTAAGTATGAATATTACACTTGGATTAAATTTTTCCGGATGAGCCAATAGAGAGCTTCGACCTGATTACATTGAGTGCAAATTCATTTCTGTATCTTCTAGAGTAACGGAGATATGAGAGTTTGCAATTTTATATAATGTTTTTGTAAGACGTGATGCCTTAGGATGTATTACACTGTTTAAACAATGAAAGTGCTTATTTCAAATCTCCACGACGACGATTACAATCATGCACAAATAGATTGTTTACTTTATTGTTATGACAGTTTCCATGGAAAATAAACATGAATATTACACATGGATTAAAATTTTCCGGATGAGCCAATAAAGAGCTTCGACCTGATTACATTGAGTGTAACATCAGCTCTCTATCTTCTATAGTAACGGAGATATGAGAATTTGAAATTTTATATAATGTTTTTTTTTAAACCTTAAGCCTTAGGATGTATCACACTGTTTCAACAATCAAAGTGGTTATTTCAAATCTCCTCGACGACGACTACAACCAACCACAAATAGATTGATTACTTTATTGTTATATCAGTATCCATGAAAACTAAGTATGAATATAACACTTGGATTACATTTTTCCGGATGAGCCAATAGAGAGCTTCGACCTGATTACATTGAGTGTAAAATCATCTCTGTATCTTCTATAGTAACTGAGATATGAAAATTTGAAATTTTATATATTGTTTTTGTAAAACGTGATGCCTTAGGTTGTATCACACTGTTTCAACAGTCAAAGTGGTCATTCCAAATCTCCACGACGACGACTACAATCATGCACAAATAGATTGTTTACTTTATTGTTATGACAACTTCCATGGAAAATAAGCATTAATATTACACATGGATAAAAGTTTTCCGTATGAGCCAATAGAGAGTTTCGACCTGAATTACATTGAGTGTAAAATCACTTCTGTATCTTCTTTTGTAACGGAGATGTGAGAGTTTGAAATTTTCTATAATGTTTTTGTAAAACGTGATGCCATAGGATGAATGACACTGTTTTAACAATCAAAGTGGTTATTGCAAATCTCCACGACGACGACTACAATCATGCACAAATAGATTGTTTACTTTATTGTTATGACAGTTTCCATGGAAACTAAACATGAATATTACACATGGATAAAAGTTTTCCGGATGAGCCAATAGAGAGCTTCGACCTCATTACATTGAGTGTCAAATCACTTCTGTATCTTCTATAGTAACGGAGATATGAGATCTTGAAATTTTATATAATGTTTTTGTAAAACGTGATGCCTTAGGATGTATTACACTGTTTCAACAATGAAAGTGGTTATTTCAAATCTCCACGACGACGACTACAATCATGCACAAATTGATTGTTTACTTTATTGTTATGACAGTTTCCATGGAAACTAAGCATGAATATTACACATGGATTAAATTTTTCCAATTGAGCCAATAGAGATCTTCGTCCTCATTACATTGAGTGTGAAATCACTATTGTATCTTCTATAGTAGAGTGCCACACACGTAAATTTGCCGTTGCGTAGAAACGAATTTTCGTTTCGTCTCCCTCTCTCTTAGCATCATGTGTTCTACCCTGCTCGAAAACCTTCGCTATTGTTGCCACATTGTCATTCCATTCCTGGACACACTCGCGCAAACATCATTGAAAACAATTGAATAGCGCTCCAGCTCGCGGTTCCCACCGTTCGGTAGGGACGCTAATGTGGCAATATAGCACGGCGTAGTGCTTGCTTCTTTTATGCAGTGCATGTTCATTGGCTAGCTAGTAACTAGTGTTGCCAACTGTAATAATGAAGCACTATTTCTGTCACGGAAGGGGAAAAGGCAGGTAAAGTGGCGGTGAGTTTTGTTGGATTGGAAGCACCATATTTTTATTTTATACTAAGTATTTGATCGGTTTGACGTTGTGTGCGTGTATTGCGTGTGTGTATGTAAAAGTGTGTGTTTGCTAATGAACGTTAAATTCCATAATGCCTCCAGTTCTGTCGAAGTTGAAATCAAAAACCTTGCATAGCCAAGCTCGGGAAATTCTAAGCAACGTGCACGAGTTCATGAAGGAGGAAGCCAGTCATGGTGTTAGCATTCCAATAAAGCATTTTGGCAAGAGAGCAGCGAACAGCAGCAACAAATTGTTCATATTTCATAATTTTGGAATTATTCAAAATAAATAAATTATGTGGCTCCAACATCATTTCAACTCTGGCTCCGGCACGTGTTCTTGTAGAAATTGCATAGAGGAGGCTGTCATTTTTGCTGCTTAATGCGATACATATTGTTTTCTGTGTTAAAATTGCCATGCTTTGATGGGTGACCAAGTTCATAGCAGGGCCGGCGGAAGGGGAGGGCGAACCGTCCCATCGCCCAGAGCGGCAAAATTTGAAGAGAAGAAAAAAATAAGCCTATTGAAAACTGTGATCGAGCGAGATATTCTTTTGCGCTGAATAGTATTGAAATAGCATAAGAAGTCTCATTATTTATTTTATATTTTGATGTTTTAGTTAGGAATATATTGATTTTCAATTTTCCGTTGCTGCGTAATGGCCGGGGGGGTGGGGGGGTCGAAATAGAGCGGCATCTGCCGCCACCTCCCAGGGAGGCAAAATGACTAGCGCCGGCCCTGGTTCATAACAAAAGAAAAAGCCGCGCAGCTTATCGTCTAGTGGCAGTATATGTACTTGTTATTGTTGTGGAAGCCGGCATCCTTTGTAAATGTACAACAAAGGCAACCGACTGTCGCCGATCTAAGAGAGGAAATAATAATACTGCTTCAGGAGGAGTGTTATGGTGCAATTGTAGCGGTTTAACACGTTGGCATGTTATTATCTGCCGTTGCAGTTCCATACCAGTGTATACGGGTTTTGGGAGTGAAAAGTTAGAACGCCACCAGTGCATTAATGCAATGAAAAATAATATATATATTTTTTTATTTTGTTTGAAATCACTCAAATAAGGAATCGTATGAAGAAGTCTTCTTTGCAGCATTTTTGGTAATTTTACTTATGTGTTAGTTCATATTTTGCGAATTTTTAGTCCATATGTATGTAGCTACATACAAAGCCACTTGTTAGTACATATTAATCCTAGTCCTGGTATAATGCATGACGTTTAAAACTCAACGTTAGATAGACCTGAATTCTCTAATTTTATTGTTGTACGTAACAGCTGTGCATCGGCGCACTGCAGCGATTTTTCTATCTGCTCCATTAGCAACACTGCTTCTTTAGTTGTTTCGCGCATCGCACGGCAGAATTATCTGCGCTGGACTCTAACGGAGATATGAGAGTTTGAAATTTTATATAATGTTTTTGTAAAATGTGATCCTTAGGATGTATTACACTGTTTCAACAATCAAAGTGGTTATTCCAAATCTACACGACGACGACTACAATCAAGCACAAATAGATTGTTTACTTTATTGTTATGACAGTATCCATGAAAACTAAGTATGAATATAACACTTGGATTACATTTTTCCGGATGAGCCAATAGAGAGCTTCGACCTGATTACATTGAGTGTAAAATCATCTCTGTATCTTCTATAGTAACTGAGATATGAAAATTTGAAATTTTATATATTGTTTTTGTAAAACGTGATGCCTTAGGTTGTATCACACTGTTTCAACAGTCAAAGTGGTCATTCCAAATCTCCACGACGACGACTACAATCATGCACAAATTGATTGTTTACTTTATTGTTATGACAGTTTCCATGGAAACTAAGCATGAATATTACACATGGATAAAAGTTTTCCGTATGAGCCAATAGAGAGCTTCGACCTGAATTACATTGAGTGTAAAATCACTTCTGTATCTTCTATTGTAACGGAGATGTGAGAGTTTGAAATTTTCTATAATGTTTTTGTAAAACGTGATGCCTTAGGATGTATCACACTGTTTCAACAACCAAAATGGTTATTCCAAATCTCCACGACGACGAATACAATCATGCACAAATAGATTGTTTACTTTACTGTTATGACAGTTTCCATGGAAACTAAGTATGAATATTACACTTGGATTAAATTTTTCCGGATGAGCCAATAGAGAGCTTCGACCTGATTACATTGAGTGCAAATTCATTTCTGTATCTTCTAGAGTAACGGAGATATGAGAGTTTGCAATTTTATATAATGTTTTTGTAAGACGTGATGCCTTAGGATGTATTACACTGTTTAAACAATGAAAGTGCTTATTTCAAATCTCCACGACGACGATTACAATCATGCACAAATAGATTGTTTACTTTATTGTTATGACAGTTTCCATGGAAAATAAACATGAATATTACACATGGATTAAAATTTTCCGGATGAGCCAATAAAGAGCTTCGACCTGATTACATTGAGTGTAACATCAGCTCTCTATCTTCTATAGTAACGGAGATATGAGAATTTGAAATTTTATATAATGTTTTTTTTTAAACCTTAAGCCTTAGGATGTATCACACTGTTTCAACAATCAAAGTGGTTATTTCAAATCTCCTCGACGACGACTACAACCAACCACAAATAGATTGATTACTTTATTGTTATATCAGTATCCATGAAAACTAAGTATGAATATAACACTTGGATTACATTTTTCCGGATGAGCCAATAGAGAGCTTCGACCTGATTACATTGAGTGTAAAATCATCTCTGTATCTTCTATAGTAACTGAGATATGAAAATTTGAAATTTTATATATTGTTTTTGTAAAACGTGATGCCTTAGGTTGTATCACACTGTTTCAACAGTCAAAGTGGTCATTCCAAATCTCCACGACGACGACTACAATCATGCACAAATAGATTGTTTACTTTATTGTTATGACAACTTCCATGGAAAATAAGCATTAATATTACACATGGATAAAAGTTTTCCGTATGAGCCAATAGAGAGTTTCGACCTGAATTACATTGAGTGTAAAATCACTTCTGTATCTTCTTTTGTAACGGAGATGTGAGAGTTTGAAATTTTCTATAATGTTTTTGTAAAACGTGATGCCATAGGATGAATGACACTGTTTTAACAATCAAAGTGGTTATTGCAAATCTCCACGACGACGACTACAATCATGCACAAATAGATTGTTTACTTTATTGTTATGACAGTTTCCATGGAAACTAAACATGAATATTACACATGGATAAAAGTTTTCCGGATGAGCCAATAGAGAGCTTCGACCTCATTACATTGAGTGTCAAATCACTTCTGTATCTTCTATAGTAACGGAGATATGAGATCTTGAAATTTTATATAATGTTTTTGTAAAACGTGATGCCTTAGGATGTATCACACTGTTTCAACAATCAAAATGGTTATTCCAAATCTCCACGACGACGACTACAATCATCCACAAATAGATTGTTTACTTTATTGTTATGACAACTTCCATGGAAAATAAGCATTAATATTACACATGGATAAAAGTTTTCCGTATGAGCCAATAGAGAGCTTCGACCTGAATTACATTGAGTGTAAAATCACTTCTGTATCTTCTATTGTAACGGAGATGTGAGAGTTTGAAATTTTCTATAATGTTTTTGTAAAACGTGATGCCATAGGATGAATGACACTGTTTTAACAATCAAAGTGGTTATTGCAAATCTCCACGACGACGACTACAATCATGCACAAATAGATTGTTTACTTTATTGTTATGACATTTTCCTGGAAACTAAACATGAATATTACACATGGATAAAAGTTTTCCGTATGAGCCAATAGAGAGCTTCGACCTGAATTGCATTGAGTGTAAAATCACTTCTGTATCTTCTATTGTAACGGAGATATGAGAGTTTGAAATTTTCTATAATGTTTTTGTAAAACGTGATGCCATAGGATGAATGACACTGTTTCAACAATCAAAGTGGTTATAGCAAATCTCCACGACGACGACTACAATCATCCACAAATAGATTGTTTACTTTATTGTTATGACATTTTCCATGGAAACTAAACATGAATATTACACATGGATAAAAGTTTTCCGGATGAGCCAATAGAGAGCTTCGACCTCATTACATTGAGTGTCAAATCACTTCTGTATCTTCTATAGTAACGGAGATATGAGATTTTGAAATGTTATATAATGTTTTTGTAAAACGTGATGCCTTAGGATGGATCACATTGTTTCAACAATCAAAATGGTTATTCCAAATCTCCACGACGACGAATACAATCATGCACAAATAGATTGTTTACTTTACTGTTATGACAGTTTCCATGGAAACTAAGTATGAATATTACACTTGGATTAAATTTTTCCGGATGAGCCAATAGAAAGTTTCGACCTGATTACATTGAGTGCAAATTCATTTCTGTATCTTCTAGAGTAACGGAGATATGAGAGTTTGAAATTTTCTATATTGTTTTTGTAAAACGTGATGCCATAGGATGAATGACACTGTTTCAACAATCAAAGTGGTTATTGCAAATCTCCACGACGACGACTACAATCATGCACAAATAGATTGTTTACTTTATTGTTATGACATTTTCCATGGAAACTAAACATGAATATTACACATGGATAAAAGTTTTCCGGATGAGCCAATAGAGAGCTTCGACCTCATTACATTGAGTGTCAAATCACTTCTGTATCTTCTATAGTAACGGAGATATGAGATTTTGAAATTTTATATAATGTTTTTGTAAAACGTGATGCCTTAGGATGTATCACACTGTTTCAACAATCAAAATGGTTATTCCAAATCTCCACGACGACGAATGCAATCATGCACAAATAGATTGTTTACTTTACTGTTATGACAGTTTCCATGGAAACTAAGTATGAATATTACACTTGGATTAAATTTTTCCGGATGAGCCAATAGAGAGCTTCGACCTGATTACGTTGAGTGCAAATTCATTTCTGTATCTTCTAGAGTAACGGAGATATGAGAGTTTGCAATTTTATATAATGTTTTTGTAAAACGTGATGCCTTAGGATGTATTACACTGTTTCAACAATGAAAGTGGTTATTTCAAATCTCCACGACGACGACTACAATCATGCACAAATTGATTGTTTACTTTATTGTTATGACAGTTTCCATGGAAACTAAGCATGAATATTACACATGGATTAAATTTTTCCAATTGAGCCAATAGAGATCTTCGTCCTCATTACATTGAGTGTGAAATCACTATTGTATCTTCTATAGTAGAGTGCCACACACGTAAATTTGCCGTTGCGTAGAAACGAATTTTCGTTTCGTCTCCCTCTCTCTTAGCATCATGTGTTCTACCCTGCTCGAAAACCTTCGCTATTGTTGCCACATTGTCATTCCATTCCTGGACACACTCGCGCAAACATCATTGAAAACAATTGAATAGCGCTCCAGCTCGCGGTTCCCACCGTTCGGTAGGGACGCTAATGTGGCAATATAGCACGGCGTAGTGCTTGCTTCTTTTATGCAGTGCATGTTCATTGGCTAGCTAGTAACTAGTGTTGCCAACTGTAATAATGAAGCACTATTTCTGTCACGGAAGGGGAAAAGGCAGGTAAAGTGGCGGTGAGTTTTGTTGGATTGGAAGCACCATATTTTTATTTTATACTAAGTATTTGATCGGTTTGACGTTGTGTGCGTGTATTGCGTGTGTGTATGTAAAAGTGTGTGTTTGCTAATGAACGTTAAATTCCATAATGCCTCCAGTTCTGTCGAAGTTGAAATCAAAAACCTTGCATAGCCAAGCTCGGGAAATTCTAAGCAACGTGCACGAGTTCATGAAGGAGGAAGCCAGTCATGGTGTTAGCATTCCAATAAAGCATTTTGGCAAGAGAGCAGCGAACAGCAGCAACAAATTGTTCATATTTCATAATTTTGGAATTATTCAAAATAAATAAATTATGTGGCTCCAACATCATTTCAACTCTGGCTCCGGCACGTGTTCTTGTAGAAATTGCATAGAGGAGGCTGTCATTTTTGCTGCTTAATGCGATACATATTGTTTTCTGTGTTAAAATTGCCATGCTTTGATGGGTGACCAAGTTCATAGCAGGGCCGGCGGAAGGGGAGGGCGAACCGTCCCATCGCCCAGAGCGGCAAAATTTGAAGAGAAGAAAAAAATAAGCCTATTGAAAACTGTGATCGAGCGAGATATTCTTTTGCGCTGAATAGTATTGAAATAGCATAAGAAGTCTCATTATTTATTTTATATTTTGATGTTTTAGTTAGGAATATATTGATTTTCAATTTTCCGTTGCTGCGTAATGGCCGGGGGGGTGGGGGGGTCGAAATAGAGCGGCATCTGCCGCCACCTCCCAGGGAGGCAAAATGACTAGCGCCGGCCCTGGTTCATAACAAAAGAAAAAGCCGCGCAGCTTATCGTCTAGTGGCAGTATATGTACTTGTTATTGTTGTGGAAGCCGGCATCCTTTGTAAATGTACAACAAAGGCAACCGACTGTCGCCGATCTAAGAGAGGAAATAATAATACTGCTTCAGGAGGAGTGTTATGGTGCAATTGTAGCGGTTTAACACGTTGGCATGTTATTATCTGCCGTTGCAGTTCCATACCAGTGTATACGGGTTTTGGGAGTGAAAAGTTAGAACGCCACCAGTGCATTAATGCAATGAAAAATAATATATATATTTTTTTATTTTGTTTGAAATCACTCAAATAAGGAATCGTATGAAGAAGTCTTCTTTGCAGCATTTTTGGTAATTTTACTTATGTGTTAGTTCATATTTTGCGAATTTTTAGTCCATATGTATGTAGCTACATACAAAGCCACTTGTTAGTACATATTAATCCTAGTCCTGGTATAATGCATGACGTTTAAAACTCAACGTTAGATAGACCTGAATTCTCTAATTTTATTGTTGTACAGTCATGTTCAAAAAATTTGTCGCATGGATTTTTTCTAAGTCCAACGTCTTACGAAATTATGTTGGTAGCTCTGAAACAAGGAAGTGTTGTGAAATATACGATCCTCCAATCAGAGTGAAGTTCGATTCTGAGGAGCAGGAGGCGTGACTCACGGTCTTGTCCACAGGAAGTTCAACCAATGCAGCATTTCCAAATATGAGATAACGTCCCCATTGGTTAAATATTGTTTCAATAATGCGAATCGGCAGAAAGATTGCGCAAAAGTTTACTTTGTCGTTTTAATACTTTTAATCGTTTCAAATTAGTATTAAATTGTCCCAATTATAGTTCAAGAGCTTAATATAATGTATTCATGTATGTGTTTGACAATCATATACCTATCACTCATTAGAACAATTTTCACATTGTTTTCACTACGTGAGATGACATTTCATTTACATTTACGATAAAATAGTGGTTTGGGTGTAATAACAGTTTTCATTAATTAATTTAGAGATGCATTTTTATTTGTTGAGTTAATGATTAGGTTAATTCGTTATTTCTCGCGAAAAGAGGGAACCACAGCTGAAAGAAAATACACAACTTGTATTATTGAGGTCAAGAGTTCGTTTTAACATCACTTTTTGCACACATAGGCTGATCACGACTCGGGATACATTTAAATTGGAATCTGAAACATTATGCGACCTGACTGGAACTCGGAAAAGGACACACCGATTACAAGACGTCGATACATTACCACTTGGTCTGGCGAACGCCAATAATAATGAGGGGTTGTGGGAGTGGGAGAGGGGTGACGGAAAGTAGAAAATAAATAGTATTTTTGGGGGTATTTAATGTTATATTTATACACATACAAACCTAAGAAAATATTTATTTTGATACATGTGTGTGGGGGGTGGGGAAGGGGGAAAAGAGAGGGACAGAAAGATATTGGGAGAGATGGGAAGAAGAGGTGATTGTGGAAAATGTTTTATTTGACGTTCAGTAATAAAAACAATCAAATCAATGATGATTATCTTATAAATACCATATTTAATGTAAATTTGTTTTAAAAATGGGGGCGGGGAGCTGTTTGTTTTACGTTCAGTGCGGGATAACAAGTGGAGACACATAGTGGTTCGTATCTCACTTTAAACTGTAGGTCCAGGCCCCATTAGCCTATCTGTGTATAACGTGGATTTAGAATTCAGTAGAAAATAACGTCGATCTAGTATTTTGGATTTTAGATGCGTTGAGACCACTAAAATTTCCAATTCTTATAAGAAGAAACCTGTTTTCATATTACCATCCATTTTGAAAGAGATAGAGTTAATTGTATAATCTTTCGTTCTTAGTTTCAAAGAAGACTAATTCAAATAGTAACAATGGGAACGAATAAAGCTTACGAAAAGTTTTTGCCACCGTGCGGATTTGAACCCACGACCATTAGAGTGACAACCCAGTGCGATAACCACTACCCCACGAGTTCGTTCCTTCTTACGGCATGATTATGAGTTAAGACCAATGCGTTCAATATGCATTAGAAATATAATCCCCACCCGCCTCTTTATAAACAACACACCCAAACGCTCCTTTGTAGCAAATGAAATAAAGGTGGTATGAATGTCATAAAACATTTAAGCAAAATCTACTATATTTACGGCGCAATCGTTTTACATGGAGAGGCTACAGCTTCGAGAATTGAGGTTGTGGTTTGAGTGTAATTGTAGGATACCCCATATCGATAAGCCAAGGCTCTAGTGTGCACTAGATTGGTTCATTTGTAGTGACGTGCTCAGGAATTTGTAAAGAGGTATGTGAATATAAAAATGTGTTAATGCAAAATTTTTAAACAGTGAACTCATAATTTAATATCTCTCTGTCCATTTCATTATCCTACTTAGGAACTAATTAGTATTGCAGGAGTCATACTGAAAAGAAATCTCACGTGACAATGACGAGAAATTAGATTCACGGAAGGAATAGTTTTCATATTTTAAAACCTCGAAGGGCCATGGGCTATCTCCCGACTGTCAGTCTCACTTCCACAATCCTACCTAGAGTTATCTTCAACTGGCAACGAGGTGACGTTGGTCAGCACGTCGAACCCTCAGCCGTTATAGAAGATATCTGAAACCAGGTTACACCAGTCACTCGTAGCTCCCCAATTTCCTCACGATGGTAGGTTGCCACTGGTCCTATACAGATAACAGGCCGAGAACCCAGGACGACTCGAATCCATGCCGTCCCGCTGCAGTCGGAATCCAAAGCACAGAGTCTTAGACCGCACCGTTACAGAGGAGGAGAGTTTTCATATTTTGTTTCTTATAAATGTCGACAATACATTAAATATATTACGCACCAAAAATTAGTGTAAAAAAATAGCCGGTTCTATAAGAGATTCGAACCTTCGATCTTCACTCAACAAGGCCGCTATTTTTAACAATTTCCCATTTTCTCACTCAATAACATTCTTTGAACGTTTGTCTTAAGAGTCGTTAGCAATCTTGTAAACCTTATTAACCTATCTGCTGTCTATCACAAATGTATTTTACAACCTGGAGTACATTTTGATGTCTGCAATTTAGAACTTGACTTTCGTGGTAAGTAATTCTCTACCGTCTACTATAATAAATAAATCAAAGTCTACATATCTCATATTTTGTAAATGCGAAATGTCATTGTTAAATGTTACAAACTATTTCTTATTCCACCGTTAGTTCCAGATTAGCCACAGCATTCTGGAAACCAGCGTGAAACGTGTTTCCTACACTTCCAAGGTCAGGTGAACCCTTATCAGTTGCATTGGATGCCTGTGAACATGTTACTTCATACGTCATGGTACTGTGGTGGATTTCTTCCCCTTCCCCTTTTACCTTGAACGGTAGTAATCCCCGACTGGGCATGACGAATCAATCACAGAAAAGCAGACTGTCTAGTAAATCGCATGCCATGTATTATTTTGAGCTCCTAGGTTTTGGAAAGTGAAATAAAAAAAAGTATGTAACATTAATTCATAATGGTTGACGTCTTTGGGTATTATTTCATGACTCTTTTCTACTTACTCCAATGAAACTTTTGTCTACTGTTTTCAGTAGATCAATAGGTGTTTTGAAACATCTATGTTAAGATGTTTTAAATTTGAATTACAATTTGTGTGCCTGAAAACTTGGGGTATTTTACACCCGTCACGCTATACGGGGTCCAGCCCCTTATCATGACAAAAATAAAAGCGTGTCTGAAAATTAAAATATCCTTACCTGGGTTAAAAGCTGAGCCTGTAAAGCGACAGACAGTCAGCACAAACAAGGACAACACACACGCAGTCCTACAAAGATTATACTAACAGTAGGTCCAGTCACCAGAGCCTCTTTAGTCTGCAAAATGCAGTTCAGGGTGTACTACATGGAAGTGAGGTTGGTTTAAATTTTAAATAGATATAAAAACAAATTGTTAGTGAGGAGGAATAAAAAGTTATATTTACAGCTAACATGCTGAGCTAAACACACTACAAGGGTGTAAGGGATGACCTTCCACGAAGTATGTACACCCAATTGTTGCTTCCACGTAATACACCCTGGACTTCAGTTTGCAGACGAACGAGGTTCTGGCGACTGGCCCCATGGCCAGTATAATTTTCTGTGTTGTCGTGTGTTTGGTCCTTGTGGGTGCTGAGTGCCTCTTTACAGCCTCAGCTTTTAACCGAATTCAGAATATTTTAATATTTTAGTTACAACACGACGTTACAGTTATGTTATTTTAGTTCTGGTAAGGGGCTGGACCCCGTATAAAGTGACAGGTGCAAAATAGCCTAAGTGCTGATGCACCCAAGATTTTGAATTCAAATTGAAATTCAAACACACTACATGCAATATTACATGTAATACTGAAGAGAATATTTCACTTGTAGTTCCTCAACTGTAATTACACATTAGGCCTACTGAAAATGTTCAGTAGGAAATCTTGATTTTGAGTAGATTTCCGAGAGACACAGTAGAGTACTACAATTGATAACAGTAGATTCTGTCTACTGTAAACAGTAGAAATTACGTAGGTTTATAACGACAATGAGAATGAAACAGAGGTAAAAACAATGATAATGAAATGCAGAAGCGACCTGGAGCAAACAGGAACGTAGAATGTCTGGCAGCGAGACGCAAGAGTTGATCAAGCGATTGTAGCATCAAATTTAGCTTAGAGTTCATAATTGATATTTCTACATGAGCTCAACATACAAGTTACATACAATGAGAGAATTGAATTGAGTTTACATCTCACGTGATATGAGTCGAAACTATTGTTGCAATTTGAACTGTGAAGTGAATCAATATTCAATTCGATTAACTAGTGAATGATGATGTGCTGAGATTTTGTAACGAGATGTGCCAAATGGCTGACAGTATAATAACTTATGGACACATTGATTTAATATATTTGAACAATCTTATAACTTACGATTTTGCATTAAATTTTATTACTTGAATCTACATCACTTCATTGCAAAGGCTACAAGGCATTTTATGGGTTGTAAAATTCTGTGTTCGATTCACCGTTCGGTTAACTCTGCGATTTTTATTTCATATTAAACCGAATAATTATTTATTGCATTTTACTTATTACAAAAATTCGTATATAATTTGCTTTGCGAAATGTAGAGAATATACTGTTTTTCATGCTTTTTATAAGAATGCAACTATACATGGTGAACAAAAAATAATGTAATATAAATACTATTCACAAAAGGATGTCAATAGTATTTATTTGTTTTGTTTCTTGATAATTTTCCCTAAAATAAAAATGTATAACTTTCGCTATACATGACATTTCGTCGAATATGACACATGGATCATTTTTATGCAAATCCTAGTAAAATGATGAGAAATTCAAAAACATATTCTGAAAAATTATTTTAAAAAATAACATTGAAAAATCATTAGCAAAGGAGTGTTATTTTTTAAAAAATATATATATAACATTTTTATTTCTTTCAATTATTAATTAAATACAATACTTAGTTGCTATATATAATAATAATAGGGGTAATCGAACAGAAGTCAAACTTATAATCTTCGGCGTGTAATACTGATAGCCTATCACCGAACCACTTTGCCATCATAAAATAAATTGAAGTTTTTTCCTCGGAAATTACTGGCTAGTGCACGCTAGAACCTTGGCATACGAATATCTACCCTACAACTACAAGAAGCCACGTCACAACCTCAATTCTCGAAGCTGTAGCCTCTCCATGTAAAACGATTGCGTCGTAAATATAGTAGATTTTGCTTAAATGTTTTGTGACATTCATACCACCTTTATTTCATTTGCTACAAAGGAGCGTTTGGGTGTGTTGTTTATAAAGAGGCGGGTGGGGATTATATTTCTAATGCATATTGAACGCATTAGTCTTAACTCATAATCATGCCGTAGGAAGGAACGAACTCGTGGGGTAGTGGTTATCGCACTGGGTTGTCACTCTAATGGTCGTGGGTTCAAATCCGCACGGTGGCAAAAACTTTTCGTAAGCTTTATTCGTTCCCATTGTTACTATTTGAATTAGTCTTCTTTGAAACTAACAACGAAAGATTATACAATTAACTCTATCTCTTTCAAAATGGATGGTAATATGAAAACAGGTTTCTTCTTATAAGAATTGGAAATTTTAGTGGTCTCAACGCATCTAAAATCCAAAATACTAGATCGACGTTATTTTCTACTGAATTCTAAATCCACGTTATACACAGATAGGCTAATGGGGCCTGGACCTACAGTTTAAAGTGAGATACGAACCACTATGTGTCTCCACTTGTTATCCTGCACTGAACGTAAAACAAACAGCTCCCCGCCCCCATTTTTAAAACAAATTTACATTAAATATGGTATTTATAAGATAATCATCATTGATTTGATTGTTTTTATTACTGAACGTCAAATAAAACATTTTCCACAATCACCTCTTCGTCCCATCTCTCCCAATATCTTTCTGTCCCTCTCTTTTCCCCCTTCCCCACCCCCCACACACATGTATGAAAATAAATATTTTCTTAGGTTTGTATGTGTATAAATATAACATTAAATACCCCCAAAAATACTATTTATTTTCTGCTTTCCGTCACCCCTCTCCCACTCCCACAACCCCTCATTATTATTGGCATTCGCCAGACCAAGTGGTAATGTATCGACGTCTTGTAATCGGTGTGTCCTTTTCCGAGTTCCAGTCAGGTCGCATAATGTTTCAGATTCCAATTTAAATGTATCCCGAGTCGTGATCAGCCTATGTGTGCAAAAAGTGATGTTAAAACGAACTCTTGACCTCAATAATACAAGTTGTGTATTTTCTTTCAGCTGTGGTTCCCTCTTTTCGCGAGAAATAACGAATTAACCTAATCATTAACTCAACAAATAAAAATGCATCTCTAAATTAATTAATGAAAACTGTTATTACACCCAAACCACTATTTTATCGTAAATGTAAATGAAATGTCATCTCACGTAGTGAAAACAATGTGAAAATTGTTCTAATGAGTGATAGGTATATGATTGTCAAACACATACATGAATACATTATATTAAGCTCTTGAACTATAATTGGGACAATTTAATACTAATTTGAAACGATTAAAAGTATTAAAACGACAAAGTAAACTTTTGCGCAATCTTTCTGCCGATTCGCATTATTGAAACAATATTTAACCAATGGGGACGTTATCTCATATTTGGAAATGCTGCATTGGTTGAACTTCCTGTGGACAAGACCGTGAGTCACGCCTCCTGCTCCTCAGAATCGAACTTCACTCTGATTGGAGGATCGTATATTTCACAACACTTCCTTGTTTCAGAGCTACCAACATAATTTCGTAAGACGTTGGACTTAGAAAAAATCCATGCGACAAATTTTTTGAACATGACTGTACGTAACAGCTGTGCATCGGCGCACTGCAGCGATTTTTCTATCTGCTCCATTAGCAACACTGCTTCTTTAGTTGTTTCGCGCATCGCACGGCAGAATTATCTGCGCTGGACTCTAACGGAGATATGAGAGTTTGAAATTTTATATAATGTTTTTGTAAAATGTGATCCTTAGGATGTATTACACTGTTTCAACAATCAAAGTGGTTATTCCAAATCTACACGACGACGACTACAATCAAGCACAAATAGATTGTTTACTTTATTGTTATGACAGTATCCATGAAAACTAAGTATGAATATAACACTTGGATTACATTTTTCCGGATGAGCCAATAGAGAGCTTCGACCTGATTACATTGAGTGTAAAATCATCTCTGTATCTTCTATAGTAACTGAGATATGAAAATTTGAAATTTTATATATTGTTTTTGTAAAACGTGATGCCTTAGGTTGTATCACACTGTTTCAACAGTCAAAGTGGTCATTCCAAATCTCCACGACGACGACTACAATCATGCACAAATAGATTGTTTACTTTATTGTTATGACAACTTCCATGGAAAATAAGCATTAATATTACACATGGATAAAAGTTTTCCGTATGAGCCAATAGAGAGCTTCGACCTGAATTACATTGAGTGTAAAATCACTTCTGTATCTTCTATTGTAACGGAGATATGAGAGTTTGAAATTTTCTATAATGTTTTTGTAAAACGTGATGCCATAGGATGAATGACACTGTTTCAACAATCAAAGTGGTTATAGCAAATCTCCACGACGACGACTACAATCATGCACAAATAGATTGTTTACTTTATTGTTATGACATTTTCCATGGAAACTAAACATGAATATTACACTTGGATAAAAGTTTTCCGGATGAGCCAATAGAGAGCTTCGACCTCATTACATTGAGTGCAAATTCATTTCTGTATCTTCTAGAGTAACGGAGATATGAGAGATTGCAATTTTATATAATGTTTTTGTAAAACGTGATGCCTTAGGATGCATTACACTGTTTCAACAATGAAAGTGGTTATTTCAAATCTCCACGACGACGACTACAATCATGCACAAATTGATTGTTTACTTTATTGTTATGACAGTTTCCATGGAAACTAAGCATGAATATTACACATGGATAAAAGTTTTCCGTATGAGCCAATAGAGAGCTTCGACCTGAATTACATTGAGTGTAAAATCACTTCTGTATCTTCTATTGTAACGGAGATGTGAGAGTTTGAAATTTTCTATAATGTTTTTGTAAAACGTGATGCCTTAGGATGTATCACACTGTTTCAACAACCAAAATGGTTATTCCAAATCTCCACGACGACGAATACAATCATGCACAAATAGATTGTTTACTTTACTGTTATGACAGTTTCAATGGAAACTAAGTATGAATATTACACTTGGATTAAATTTTTCCGGATGAGCCAATAGAGAGCTTCGACCTGATTACATTGAGTGCAAATTCATTTCTGTATCTTCTAGAGTAACGGAGATATGAGAGTTTGCAATTTTATATAATGTTTTTGTAAGACGTGATGCCTTAGGATGTATTACACTGTTTAAACAATGAAAGTGCTTATTTCAAATCTCCGCGACGACGATTACAATCATGCACAAATAGATTGTTTACTTTATTGTTATGACAGTTTCCATGGAAAATAAACATGAATATTACACATGGATTTAAATTTTCCGGATGAGCCAATAAAGAGCTTCGACCTGATTACATTGAGTGTAACATCAGCTCTCTATCTTCTATAGTAACGGAGATATGAGAATTTGAAATTTTATATAATGTTTTTTTTTAAACCTTAAGCCTTAGGATGTATCACACTGTTTCAACAATCAAAGTGGTTATTTCAAATCTCCTCGACGACGACTACAACCAACCACAAATAGATTGATTACTTTATTGTTATATCAGTATCCATGAAAACTAAGTATGAATATAACACTTGGATTACATTTTTCCGGATGAGCCAATAGAGAGCTTCGACCTGATTACATTGAGTGTAAAATCATCTCTGTATCTTCTATAGTAACTGAGATATGAAAATTTGAAATTTTATATATTGTTTTTGTAAAACGTGATGCCTTAGGTTGTATCACACTGTTTCAACAGTCAAAGTGGTCATTCCAAATCTCCACGACGACGACTACAATCATGCACAAATAGATTGTTTACTTTATTGTTATGACAACTTCCATGGAAAATAAGCATTAATATTACACATGGATAAAAGTTTTCCGTATGAGCCAATAGAGAGTTTCGACTTGAATTACATTGAGTGTAAAATCACTTCTGTATCTTCTTTTGTAACGGAGATGTGAGAGTTTGAAATTTTCTATAATGTTTTTGTAAAACGTGATGCCATAGGATGAATGACACTGTTTTAACAATCAAAGTGGTTATTGCAAATCTCCACGACGACGACTACAATCATGCACAAATAGATTGTTTACTTTATTGTTATGACATTTTCCATGGAAACTAAACATGAATATTACACATGGATAAAAGTTTTCCGGATGAGCCAATAGAGAGCTTCGACCTCATTACATTGAGTGTCAAATCACTTCTGTATCTTCTATAGTAACGGAGATATGAGATCTTGAAATTTTATATAATGTTTTTGTAAAACGTGATGCCTTAGGATGTATCACACTGTTTCAACAATCAAAATGGTTATTCCAAATCTCCACGACGACGACTACAATCATCCACAAATAGATTGTTTACTTTATTGTTATGACAACTTCCATGGAAAATAAGCATTAATATTACACATGGATAAAAGTTTTCCGTATGAGCCAATAGAGAGCTTCGACCTGAATTACATTGAGTGTAAAATCACTTCTGTATCTTCTATTGTAACGGAGATGTGAGAGTTTGAAATTTTCTATAATGTTTTTGTAAAACGTGATGCCATAGGATGAATGACACTGTTTTAACAATCAAAGTGGTTATTGCAAATCTCCACGACGACGACTACAATCATGCACAAATAGATTGTTTACTTTATTGTTATGACATTTTCCTTGGAAACTAAACATGAATATTACACATGGATAAAAGTTTTCCGTATGAGCCAATAGAGAGCTTCGACCTGAATTGCATTGAGTGTAAAATCACTTCTGTATCTTCTATTGTAACGGAGATATGAGAGTTTGAAATTTTCTATAATGTTTTTGTAAAACGTGATGCCATAGGATGAATGACACTGTTTCAACAATCAAAGTGGTTATAGCAAATCTCCACGACGACGACTACAATCATCCACAAATAGATTGTTTACGTTATTGTTATGACATTTTCCATGGAAACTAAACATGAATATTACACATGGATAAAAGTTTTCCGGATGAGCCAATAGAGAGCTTCGACCTCATTACATTGAGTGTCAAATCACTTCTGCATCTTCTATAGTAACGGAGATATGAGATTTTGAAATTTTATATAATGTTTTTGTAAAACGTGATGCCTTAGGATGTATCACACTGTTTCAACAATCAAAATGGTTATTCCAAATCTCCACGACGACGAATACAATCATGCACAAATAGATTGTTTACTTTACTGTTATGACAGTTTCCATGGAAACTAAGTATGAATATTACACTTGGATTAAATTTTTCCGGATGAGCCAATAGAGAGCTTCGACCTGATTACATTGAGTGCAAATTCATTTCTGTATCTTCTAGAGTAACGGAGATATGAGAGTTTGCAATTTTATATAATGTTTTTGTAAAACGTGATGCCTTAGGATGTATTACACTGTTTCAACAATGAAAGTGGTTATTTCAAATCTCCACGACGACGACTACAATCATGCACAAATTGATTGTTTACTTTATTGTTATGACAGTCTCCATGGAAACTAAGCATGAATATTACACATGGATTAAATTTTTCCGGATGAGCCAATAGAGATCTTCGTCCTGATTACATTGAGTGTGAAATCACTATTGTATCTTCTATAGTAACGGAGATATGAGAGTTTGAAATTTTATATAATGTTTTTGTAAAATGTGATCCTTAGGATGTATTACACTGTTTCAACAATCAAAGTGGTTATTTCAAATCTACACGACGACGACTACAATCAAGCACAAATAGATTGTTTACTTTATTGTTATGACAGTATCCATGAAAACTAAGTATGAATATAACACTTGGATTACATTTTTCCGGATGAGCCAATAGAGAGCTTCGACCTGATTACATTGAGTGTAAAATCATCTATGTATCTTCTATAGTAACTGAGATATGAAAATTTGAAATTTTATATATTGTTTTTGTAAAACGTTATGCCTTAGATTGTATCACACTGTTTCAACAGTCAAAGTGGTTATTCCAAATCTCCACGACGACGAATGCAATCATGCACAAATAGATTGTTTACTTTACTGTTATGACAGTTTCCATGGAAACTAAGTATGAATATTACACTTGGATTAAATTTTTCCGGATGAGCCAATAGAGAGCTTCGACCTGATTACGTTGAGTGCAAATTCATTTCTGTATCTTCTAGAGTAACGGAGATATGAGAGTTTGCAATTTTATATAATGTTTTTGTAAAACGTGATGCCTTAGGATGTATTACACTGTTTCAACAATGAAAGTGGTTATTTCAAATCTCCACGACGACGACTACAATCATGCAGAAATTGATTGTTTACTTTATTGTTATGACAGTTTCCATGGAAACTAAACATGAATATTACACATGGATAAAAGTTTTCCGGATGAGCCAATAGAGAGCTTCGACCTGATTACATTGAGTGTAAAATCAATTCTGTATCTTCTATATTAACGGAGATATGAGAGTTTGAAATTTTATATAATGTTTTTGTAAGACGTGATGCCTTAAGATGTATTACACTGTTTAAACAATGAAAGTGCTTATTTCAAATCTCCACGACGACGATTACAATCATGCACAAATAGATTGTTTACTTTATTGTTATGACAGTTTCCATGGAAAATAAACAGGAATATTACTCATGGATTAAAATTTTCTGGACGAGCCAATAAAGAGCTTCGACCTGATTACATTGAGTGTAACATCAGCTCTCTATCTTCTATAGTAACGGAGATATGAGAATTTGACATTTTATATAATGTTTTTTTTTAAACCTTAAGCCTTAGGATGTATCACACTGTTTCAACAATCAAAGTGGTTATTTCAAATCTCCACGACGACGACTACAACCAACCACAAATAGATTGTTTACTTTATTGTTATGACAGTATCCATGAAAACTAAGTATGAATATAACACTTGGATTACATTTTTCCGGATGAGCCAATAGAGAGCTTCGACCTGATTACATTGAGTGTAAAATCATCTCTGTATCTTCTATAGTAACTGAGATATGAAAATTTGAAATTTTATATATTGTTTTTGTAAAACGTGATGACTTAGGTTGTATCACACTGTTTCAACAGTCAAAGTGGTCATTCCAAATCTCCACGACGACGACTACAATCATGCACAAATAGATTGTTTACTTTATTGTTATGACAACTTCCATGGAAAATAAGCATTAATATTACACATGGATAAAAGTTTTCCGTATGAGCCAATAGAGAGCTTCGACCTGAATTACATTGAGTGTAAAATCACTTCTGTATCTTCTTTTGTAACGGAGATGTGAGAGTTTGAAATATTCTATAATGTTTTTGTAAAACGTGATGCCATAGGATGAATGACACTGTTTTAACAATCAAAGTGGTTATTGCAAATCTCCACGACGACGACTACAATCATGCACAAATAGATTGTTTACTTTATTGTTATGACATTTTCCATGGAAACTAAACATGAATATTACACATGGATAAAAGTTTTCCGTATGAGCCAATAGAGAGCTTCGACCTGAATTGCATTGAGTGTAAAATAACTTCTGTATCTTCTATTGTAACGGAGATATGAAAGTTTGAAATTTTCTATAATGTTTTTGTAAAACGTGATGCCATAGGATGAATGACACTGTTTCAACAATCAAAGTGGTTATAGCAAATCTCCACGACGACGACTACAATCATGCACAAATAGATTGTTTACTTTATTGTTATGACATTTTCCATGGAAACTAAACATGAATATTACACATGGATAAAAGTTTTCCGGATGAGCCAATAGAGAGCTTCGACCTCATTACATTGAGTGTCAAATCACTTCTGTATCTTCTATAGTAACGGAGATATGAGATTTTGAAATTTTATATAATGTTTTTGTAAAACGTGATGCCTTAGGATGTATCACACTGTTTCAACAATCAAAATGGTTATTCCAAATCTCCACGACGACGAATGCAATCATGCACAAATAGATTGTTTACTTTACTGTTATGACAGTTTCCATGGAAACTAAGTATGAATATTACACTTGGATTAAATTTTTCCGGATGAGCCAATAGAGAGCTTCGACCTGATTACGTTGAGTGCAAATTCATTTCTGTATCTTCTAGAGTAACGGAGATATGAGAGTTTGCAATTTTATATAATGTTTTTGTAAAACGTGATGCCTTAGGATGTATTACACTGTTTCAACAATGAAAGTGGTTATTTCAAATCTCCACGACGACGACTACAATCATGCACAAATTGATTGTTTACTTTATTGTTATGACAGTTTCCATGGAAACTAAGCATGAATATTACACATGGATTAAATTTTTCCAAATGAGCCAATAGAGATCTTCGTCCTGATTACATTGAGTGTGAAATCACTATTGTATCTTCTATAGTAACGGAGATATGAGAGTTTGAAATTTTATATAATGTTTTTGTAAAATGTGATCCTTAGGATGTATTACACTGTTTCAACAATCAAAGTGGTTATTCCAAATCTACACGACGACGACTACAATCAAGCACAAATAGATTGTTTACTTTATTGTTATGACAGTATCCATGAAAACTAAGTATGAATATAACACTTGGATTACATTTTTCCGGATGAGCCAATAGAGAGCTTCGACCTGATTACATTGAGTGTAAAATCATCTCTGTATCTTCTATAGTAACTGAGATATGAAAATTTGAAATTTTATATATTGTTTTTGTAAAACGTGATGCCTTAGGATGTATCACATTGTTTCAACAATCAAAATGGTTATTCCAAATCTCCACGACGACGAATACAATCATGCACAAATAGATTGTTTACTTTACTGTTATGACAGTTTCCATGGAAACTAAGTATGAATATTACACTTGGATTAAATTTTTCCGGATGAGCCAATAGAGAGTTTCGACCTGATTACATTGAGTGCAAATTCACTTCTGTATCTTCTTTTGTAACGGAGATGTGAGAGTTTGAAATTTTCTATAATGTTTTTGTAAAACGTGATGCCATAGGATGAATGACACTGTTTTAACAATCAAAGTGGTTATTGCAAATCTCCACGACGACGACTACAATCATGCACAAATAGATTGTTTACTTTATTGTTATGACATTTTCCATGGAAACTAAACATGAATATTACACATGGATAAAAGTTTTCCGTATGAGCCAATAGAGAGCTTCGACCTGAATTGCATTGAGTGTAAAATCACTTCTGTATCTTCTATTGTAACGGAGATATGAGAGTTTGAAATTTTCTATAATGTTTTTGTAAAACGTGATGCCATAGGATGAATGACACTGTTTCAACAATCAAAGCGGTTATAGCAAATCTCCACGACGACGACTACAATCATGCACAAATAGATTGTTTACTTTATTGTTATGACATTTTCCATGGAAACTAAACATGAATATTACACATGGATAAAAGTTTTCCGGATGAGCCAATAGAGAGCTTCGACCTCATTACATTGAGTGTCAAATCACTTCTGCATCTTCTATAGTAACGGAGATATGAGATTTTGAAATTTTATATAATGTTTTTGTAAAACGTGATGCCTTAGGATGTATCACACTGTTTCAACAATCAGAATGGTTATTCCAAATCTCCACGACGACGAATACAATCATGCACAAATAGATTGTTTACTTTACTGTTTTGACAGTTTCCATGGAAACTAAGTATGAATATTACACTTGGATTAAATTTTTCCGGAAGAGCCAATAGAGTGCTTCGACCTGATTACATTGAGTGCAAATTCATTTCTGTATCTTCTAGAGTAACGGAGATATGAGAGTTTGCAATTTTATATAATGTTTTTGTAAGACGTGATGCCTTAGGATGTATTACACTGTTTAAACAATGAAAGTGCTTATTTCAAATCTCCACGACGACGATTACAATCATGCACAAATAGATTGTTTACTTTATTGTTATGACAGTTTCCATGGAAAATAAACATGAATATTACACATGGATTAAAATTTTCCGGATGAGCCAATAAAGAGCTTCGACCTGATTACATTGAGTGTAACATCAGCTCTCTATCTTCTATAGTAACGGAGATATGAGAATTTGAAATTTTATATAATGTTTTTTTTTAAACCTTAAGCCTTAGGATGTATCACACTGTTTCAACAATCAAAGTGGTTATTTCAAATCTCCTCGACGACGACTACAACCAACCACAAATAGATTGATTACTTTATTGTTATATCAGTATCCATGAAAACTAAGTATGAATATAACACTTGGATTACATTTTTCCGGATGAGCCAATAGAGAGCTTCGACCTGATTACATTGAGTGTAAAATCATCTCTGTATCTTCAATAGTAACTGAGATATGAAAATTTGAAATTTTATATATTGTTTTTGTAAAACGTGATGCCTTAGGTTGTATCACACTGTTTCAACAGTCAAAGTGGTCATTCCAAATCTCCACGACGACGACTACAATCATGCACAAATAGATTGTTTACTTTATTGTTATGACAACTTCCATGGAAAATAAGCATTAATATTACACATGGATAAAAGTTTTCCGTATGAGCCAATAGAGAGTTTCGACCTGAATTACATTGAGTGTAAAATCACTTCTGTATCTTCTTTTGTAACGGAGATGTGAGAGTTTGAAATTTTCTATAATGTTTTTGTAAAACGTGATGCCATAGGATGAATGACACTGTTTTAACAATCAAAGTGGTTATTGCAAATCTCCACGACGACGACTACAATCATGCACAAATAGATTGTTTACTTTATTGTTATGACATTTTCCATGGAAACTAAACATGAATATTACACATGGATAAAAGTTTTCCGGATGAGCCAATAGAGAGCTTCGACCTCATTACATTGAGTGTCAAATCACTTCTGTATCTTCTATAGTAACGGAGATATGAGATCTTGAAATTTTATATAATGTTTTTGTAAAACGTGATGCCTTAGGATGTATCACACTGTTTCAACAATCAAAATGGTTATTCCAAATCTCCACGACGACGACTACAATCATCCACAAATAGATTGTTTACTTTATTGTTATGACAACTTCCATGGAAAATAAGCATTAATATTACACATGGATAAAAGTTTTCCGTATGAGCCAATAGAGAGCTTCGACCTGAATTACATTGAGTGTAAAATCACTTCTGTATCTTCTATTGTAACGGAGATGTGAGAGTTTGAAATTTTCTATAATGTTTTTGTAAAACGTGATGCCATAGGATGAATGACACTGTTTTAACAATCAAAGTGGTTATTGCAAATCTCCACGACGACGACTACAATCATGCACAAATAGATTGTTTACTTTATTGTTATGACATTTTCCATGGAAACTAAACATGAATATTACACATGGATAAAAGTTTTCCGTATGAGCCAATAGAGAGCTTCGACCTGAATTGCATTGAGTGTAAAATCACTTCTGTATCTTCTATTGTAACGGAGATATGAGAGTTTGAAATTTTCTATAATGTTTTTGTAAAACGTGATGCCATAGGATGAATGACACTGTTTCAACAATCAAAGTGGTTATAGCAAATCTCCACGACGACGACTACAATCATGCACAAATAGATTGTTTACTTTATTGTTATGACATTTTCCATGGAAACTAAACATGAATATTACACATGGATAAAAGTTTTCCGGATGAGCCAATAGAGAGCTTCGACCTCATTACATTGAGTGTCAAATCACTTCTGTATCTTCTATAGTAACGGAGATATGAGATTTTGAAATTTTATATAATGTTTTTGTAAAACGTGATGCCTTAGGATGTATCACACTGTTTCAACAATCAAAATGGTTATTCCAAATCTCCACGACGACGAATACAATCATGCACAAATAGATTGTTTACTTTACTGTTATGACAGTTTCCATGGAAACTAAACATGAATATTACACATGGATAAAAGTTTTCCGTATGAGCCAATAGAGAGCTTCGACCTGAATTGCATTGAGTGTAAAATCACTTCTGTATCTTCTATTGTAACGGAGATATGAGAGTTTGAAATTTTCTATAATGTTTTTGTAAAACGTGATGCCATAGGATGAATGACACTGTTTCAACAATCAAAGCGGTTATAGCAAATCTCCACGACGACGACTACAATCATGCACAAATAGATTGTTTACTTTATTGTTATGACATTTTCCATGGAAACTAAACATGAATATTACACATGGATAAAAGTTTTCCGGATGAGCCAATAGAGAGCTTCGACCTCATTACATTGAGTGTCAAATCACTTCTGCATCTTCTATAGTAACGGAGATATGAGATTTTGAAATTTTATATAATGTTTTTGTAAAACGTGATGCCTTAGGATGTATCACACTGTTTCAACAATCAGAATGGTTATTCCAAATCTCCACGACGACGAATACAATCATGCACAAATAGATTGTTTACTTTACTGTTTTGACAGTTTCCATGGAAACTAAGTATGAATATTACACTTGGATTAAATTTTTCCGGAAGAGCCAATAGAGTGCTTCGACCTGATTACATTGAGTGCAAATTCATTTCTGTATCTTCTAGAGTAACGGAGATATGAGAGTTTGCAATTTTATATAATGTTTTTGTAAGACGTGATGCCTTAGGATGTATTACACTGTTTAAACAATGAAAGTGCTTATTTCAAATCTCCACGACGACGATTACAATCATGCACAAATAGATTGTTTACTTTATTGTTATGACAGTTTCCATGGAAAATAAACATGAATATTACACATGGATTAAAATTTTCCGGATGAGCCAATAAAGAGCTTCGACCTGATTACATTGAGTGTAACATCAGCTCTCTATCTTCTATAGTAACGGAGATATGAGAATTTGAAATTTTATATAATGTTTTTTTTTAAACCTTAAGCCTTAGGATGTATCACACTGTTTCAACAATCAAAGTGGTTATTTCAAATCTCCTCGACGACGACTACAACCAACCACAAATAGATTGATTACTTTATTGTTATATCAGTATCCATGAAAACTAAGTATGAATATAACACTTGGATTACATTTTTCCGGATGAGCCAATAGAGAGCTTCGACCTGATTACATTGAGTGTAAAATCATCTCTGTATCTTCTATAGTAACTGAGATATGAAAATTTGAAATTTTATATATTGTTTTTGTAAAACGTGATGCCTTAGGTTGTATCACACTGTTTCAACAGTCAAAGTGGTCATTCCAAATCTCCACGACGACGACTACAATCATGCACAAATAGATTGTTTACTTTATTGTTATGACAACTTCCATGGAAAATAAGCATTAATATTACACATGGATAAAAGTTTTCCGTATGAGCCAATAGAGAGTTTCGACCTGAATTACATTGAGTGTAAAATCACTTCTGTATCTTCTTTTGTAACGGAGATGTGAGAGTTTGAAATTTTCTATAATGTTTTTGTAAAACGTGATGCCATAGGATGAATGACACTGTTTTAACAATCAAAGTGGTTATTGCAAATCTCCACGACGACGACTACAATCATGCACAAATAGATTGTTTACTTTATTGTTATGACATTTTCCATGGAAACTAAACATGAATATTACACATGGATAAAAGTTTTCCGGATGAGCCAATAGAGAGCTTCGACCTCATTACATTGAGTGTCAAATCACTTCTGTATCTTCTATAGTAACGGAGATATGAGATCTTGAAATTTTATATAATGTTTTTGTAAAACGTGATGCCTTAGGATGTATCACACTGTTTCAACAATCAAAATGGTTATTCCAAATCTCCACGACGACGACTACAATCATCCACAAATAGATTGTTTACTTTATTGTTATGACAACTTCCATGGAAAATAAGCATTAATATTACACATGGATAAAAGTTTTCCGTATGAGCCAATAGAGAGCTTCGACCTGAATTACATTGAGTGTAAAATCACTTCTGTATCTTCTATTGTAACGGAGATGTGAGAGTTTGAAATTTTCTATAATGTTTTTGTAAAACGTGATGCCATAGGATGTATCACACTGTTTCAACAATCAAAATGGTTATTCCAAATCTCCACGACGACGAATACAATCATGCACAAATAGATTGTTTACTTTACTGTTATGACAGTTTCCATGGAAACTAAGTATGAATATTACACTTGGATTAAATTTTTCCGGATGAGCCAATAGAGAGCTTCGACCTGATTACATTGAGTGCAAATTCATTTCTGTATCTTCTAGAGTAACGGAGATATGAGAGTTTGCAATTTTATATAATGTTTTTGTAAAACGTGATGCCTTAGGATGTATTACACTGTTTCAACAATGAAAGTGGTTATTTCAAATCTCCACGACGACGACTACAATCATGCACAAATTGATTGTTTACTTTATTGTTATGACAGTCTCCATGGAAACTAAGCATGAATATTACACATGGATTAAATTTTTCCGGATGAGCCAATAGAGATCTTCGTCCTGATTACATTGAGTGTGAAATCACTATTGTATCTTCTATAGTAACGGAGATATGAGAGTTTGAAATTTTATATAATGTTTTTGTAAAATGTGATCCTTAGGATGTATTACACTGTTTCAACAATCAAAGTGGTTATTTCAAATCTACACGACGACGACTACAATCAAGCACAAATAGATTGTTTACTTTATTGTTATGACAGTATCCATGAAAACTAAGTATGAATATAACACTTGGATTACATTTTTCCGGATGAGCCAATAGAGAGCTTCGACCTGATTACATTGAGTGTAAAATCATCTATGTATCTTCTATAGTAACTGAGATATGAAAATTTGAAATTTTATATATTGTTTTTGTAAAACGTTATGCCTTAGATTGTATCACACTGTTTCAACAGTCAAAGTGGTTATTCCAAATCTCCACGACGACGAATGCAATCATGCACAAATAGATTGTTTACTTTACTGTTATGACAGTTTCCATGGAAACTAAGTATGAATATTACACTTGGATTAAATTTTTCCGGATGAGCCAATAGAGAGCTTCGACCTGATTACGTTGAGTGCAAATTCATTTCTGTATCTTCTAGAGTAACGGAGATATGAGAGTTTGCAATTTTATATAATGTTTTTGTAAAACGTGATGCCTTAGGATGTATTACACTGTTTCAACAATGAAAGTGGTTATTTCAAATCTCCACGACGACGACTACAATCATGCAGAAATTGATTGTTTACTTTATTGTTATGACAGTTTCCATGGAAACTAAACATGAATATTACACATGGATAAAAGTTTTCCGGATGAGCCAATAGAGAGCTTCGACCTGATTACATTGAGTGTAAAATCAATTCTGTATCTTCTATATTAACGGAGATATGAGAGTTTGAAATTTTATATAATGTTTTTGTAAGACGTGATGCCTTAAGATGTATTACACTGTTTAAACAATGAAAGTGCTTATTTCAAATCTCCACGACGACGATTACAATCATGCACAAATAGATTGTTTACTTTATTGTTATGACAGTTTCCATGGAAAATAAACATGAATATTACACATGGATTAAAATTTTCTGGACGAGCCAATAAAGAGCTTCGACCTGATTACATTGAGTGTAACATCAGCTCTCTATCTTCTATAGTAACGGAGATATGAGAATTTGAAATTTTATATAATGTTTTTTTTTAAACCTTAAGCCTTAGGATGTATCACACTGTTTCAACAATCAAAGTGGTTATTTCAAATCTCCACAACGACGACTACAACCAACCACAAATAGATTGTTTACTTTATTGTTATGACAGTATCCATGAAAACTAAGTATGAATATAACACTTGGATAACATTTTTCCGGATGAGCCAATAGAGAGCTTCGACCTGATTACATTGAGTGTAAAATCATCTCTGTATCTTCTATAGTAACTGAGATATGAAAATTTGAAATTTTATATATTGTTTTTGTAAAACGTGATGACTTAGGTTGTATCACACTGTTTCAACAGTCAAAGTGGTCATTCCAAATCTCCACGACGACGACTACAATCATGCACAAATAGATTGTTTACTTTATTGTTATGACAACTTCCATGGAAAATAAGCATTAATATTACACATGGATAAAAGTTTTCCGTATGAGCCAATAGAGAGCTTCGACCTGAATTACATTGAGTGTAAAATCACTTCTGTAATTCTTTTTTAACGGAGATGTGAGAGTTTGAAATATTCTATAATGTTTTTGTAAAACGTGATGCCATAGGATGAATGACACTGTTTTAACAATCAAAGTGGTTATTGCAAATCTCCACGACGACGACTACAATCATGCACAAATAGATTGTTTACTTTATTGTTATGACATTTTCCATGGAAACTAAACATGAATATTACACATGGATAAAAGTTTTCCGGATGAGCCAATAGAGAGCTTCGACCTCATTACATTGAGTGTCAAATCACTTCTGTATCTTCTATAGTAACGGAGATATGAGATTTTGAAATTTTATATAATGTTTTTGTAAAACGTGATGCCTTAGGATGTATCACACTGTTTCAACAATCAAAATGGTTATTCCAAATCTCCACGACGACGAATGCAATCATGCACAAATAGATTGTTTACTTTACTGTTATGACAGTTTCCATGGAAACTAAGTATGAATATTACACTTAAATTAAATTTTTCCGGATGAGCCAATAGAGAGCTTCGACCTGATTACGTTGAGTGCAAATTCATTTCTGTATCTTCTAGAGTAACGGAGATATGAGAGTTTGCAATTTTATATAATGTTTTTGTAAAACGTGATGCCTTAGGATGTATTACACTGTTTCAACAATGAAAGTGGTTATTTCAAATCTCCACGACGACGACTACAATCATGCACAAATTGATTGTTTACTTTATTGTTATGAGAGTTTCCATGGAAACTAAGCATGAATATTACACATGGATTAAATTTTTCCAAATGAGACAATAGAGATCTTCGTCCTGATTACATTGAGTGTGAAATCACTATTGTATCTTCTATAGTAACGGAGATATGAGAGTTTGAAATTTTATATAATGTTTTTGTAAAATGTGACCCTTAGGATGTATTACACTGTTTCAACAATGAAAGTGGTTATTTCAAATCTCCACGACGACGACTACAATCATGCACAAATTGATTGTTTACTTTATTGTTATGACAGTTTCCATGGAAACTAAGCATGAATATTACACATGGATTAAATTTTTCCAAATGAGCCAATAGAGATCTTCGTCCTGATTACATTGAGTGTGAAATCACTATTGTATCTTCTATAGTAACGGAGATATGAGAGTTTGAAATTTTATATAATGTTTTTGTAAAATGTGATCCTTAGGATGTATTACACTGTTTCAACAATGAAAGTGGTTATTGCAAATCTCCACGACGACGACTACAATCATGCACAAATAGATTGTTTACTTTATTGTTATGACATTTTCCATGGAAACTAAACATGAATATTACACATGGATAAAAGTTTTCCGGATGAGCCAATAGAGAGCTTCGACCTCATTACATTGAGTGTCAAATCACTTCTGTATCTTCTATAGTAACGGAGATATGAGATCTTGAAATTTTATATAATGTTTTTGTAAAACGTGATGCCTTAGGATGTATCACACTGTTTCAACAATCAAAATGGTTATTCCAAATCTCCACGACGACGACTACAATCATCCACAAATAGATTGTTTACTTTATTGTTATGACAACTTCCATGGAAAATAAGCATTAATATTACACATGGATAAAAGTTTTCCGTATGAGCCAATAGAGAGCTTCGACCTGAATTACATTGAGTGTAAAATCACTTCTGTATCTTCTATTGTAACGGAGATGTGAGAGTTTGAAATTTTCTATAATGTTTTTGTAAAACGTGATGCCATAGGATGAATGACACTGTTTTAACAATCAAAGTGGTTATTGCAAATCTCCACGACGACGACTACAATCATGCACAAATAGATTGTTTACTTTATTGTTATGACATTTTCCTTGGAAACTAAACATGAATATTACACATGGATAAAAGTTTTCCGTATGAGCCAATAGAGAGCTTCGACCTGAATTGCATTGAGTGTAAAATCACTTCTGTATCTTCTATTGTAACGGAGATATGAGAGTTTGAAATTTTCTATAATGTTTTTGTAAAACGTGATGCCATAGGATGAATGACACTGTTTCAACAATCAAAGTGGTTATAGCAAATCTCCACGACGACGACTACAATCATCCACAAATAGATTGTTTACTTTATTGTTATGACATTTTCCATGGAAACTAAACATGAATATTACACATGGATAAAAGTTTTCCGGATGAGCCAATAGAGAGCTTCGACCTCATTACATTGAGTGTCAAATCACTTCTGCATCTTCTATAGTAACGGAGATATGAGATTTTGAAATTTTATATAATGTTTTTGTAAAACGTGATGCCTTAGGATGTATCACACTGTTTCAACAATCAAAATGGTTATTCCAAATCTCCACGACGACGAATACAATCATGCACAAATAGATTGTTTACTTTACTGTTATGACAGTTTCCATGGAAACTAAGTATGAATATTACACTTGGATTAAATTTTTCCGGATGAGCCAATAGAGAGCTTCGACCTGATTACATTGAGTGCAAATTCATTTCTGTATCTTCTAGAGTAACGGAGATATGAGAGTTTGCAATTTTATATAATGTTTTTGTAAAACGTGATGCCTTAGGATGTATTACACTGTTTCAACAATGAAAGTGGTTATTTCAAATCTCCACGACGACGACTACAATCATGCACAAATTGATTGTTTACTTTATTGTTAGGACAGTCTCCATGGAAACTAAGCATGAATATTACACATGGATTAAATTTTTCCGGATGAGCCAATAGAGATCTTCGTCCTGATTACATTGAGTGTGAAATCACTATTGTATCTTCTATAGTAACGGAGATATGAGAGTTTGAAATTTTATATAATGTTTTTGTAAAATGTGATCCTTAGGATGTATTACACTGTTTCAACAATCAAAGTGGTTATTTCAAATCTACACGACGACGACTACAATCAAGCACAAATAGATTGTTTACTTTATTGTTATGACAGTATCCATGAAAACTAAGTATGAATATAACACTTGGATTACATTTTTCCGGATGAGCCAATAGAGAGCTTCGACCTGATTACATTGAGTGTAAAATCATCTATGTATCTTCTATAGTAACTGAGATATGAAAATTTGAAATTTTATATATTGTTTTTGTAAAACGTTATGCCTTAGATTGTATCACACTGTTTCAACAGTCAAAGTGGTTATTCCAAATCTCCACGACGACGAATGCAATCATGCACAAATAGATTGTTTACTTTACTGTTATGACAGTTTCCATGGAAACTAAGTATGAATATTACACTTGGATTAAATTTTTCCGGATGAGCCAATAGAGAGCTTCGACCTGATTACGTTGAGTGCAAATTCATTTCTGTATCTTCTAGAGTAACGGAGATATGAGAGTTTGCAATTTTATATAATGTTTTTGTAAAACGTGATGCCTTAGGATGTATTACACTGTTTCAACAATGAAAGTGGTTATTTCAAATCTCCACGACGACGACTACAATCATGCAGAAATTGATTGTTTACTTTATTGTTATGACAGTTTCCATGGAAACTAAACATGAATATTACACATGGATAAAAGTTTTCCGGATGAGCCAATAGAGAGCTTCGACCTGATTACATTGAGTGTAAAATCAATTCTGTATCTTCTATATTAACGGAGATATGAGAGTTTGAAATTTTATATAATGTTTTTGTAAGACGTGATGCCTTAAGATGTATTACACTGTTTAAACAATGAAAGTGCTTATTTCAAATCTCCACGACGACGATTACAATCATGCACAAATAGATTGTTTACTTTATTGTTATGACAGTTTCCATGGAAAATAAACAGGAATATTACTCATGGATTAAAATTTTCTGGACGAGCCAATAAAGAGCTTCGACCTGATTACATTGAGTGTAACATCAGCTCTCTATCTTCTATAGTAACGGAGATATGAGAATTTGACATTTTATATAATGTTTTTTTTTAAACCTTAAGCCTTAGGATGTATCACACTGTTTCAACAATCAAAGTGGTTATTTCAAATCTCCACGACGACGACTACAACCAACCACAAATAGATTGTTTACTTTATTGTTATGACAGTATCCATGAAAACTAAGTATGAATATAACACTTGGATTACATTTTTCCGGATGAGCCAATAGAGAGCTTCGACCTGATTACATTGAGTGTAAAATCATCTCTGTATCTTCTATAGTAACTGAGATATGAAAATTTGAAATTTTATATATTGTTTTTGTAAAACGTGATGACTTAGGTTGTATCACACTGTTTCAACAGTCAAAGTGGTCATTCCAAATCTCCACGACGACGACTACAATCATGCACAAATAGATTGTTTACTTTATTGTTATGACAACTTCCATGGAAAATAAGCATTAATATTACACATGGATAAAAGTTTTCCGTATGAGCCAATAGAGAGCTTCGACCTGAATTACATTGAGTGTAAAATCACTTCTGTATCTTCTTTTGTAACGGAGATGTGAGAGTTTGAAATATTCTATAATGTTTTTGTAAAACGTGATGCCATAGGATGAATGACACTGTTTTAACAATCAAAGTGGTTATTGCAAATCTCCACGACGACGACTACAATCATGCACAAATAGATTGTTTACTTTATTGTTATGACATTTTCCATGGAAACTAAACATGAATATTACACATGGATAAAAGTTTTCCGTATGAGCCAATAGAGAGCTTCGACCTGAATTGCATTGAGTGTAAAATAACTTCTGTATCTTCTATTGTAACGGAGATATGAAAGTTTGAAATTTTCTATAATGTTTTTGTAAAACGTGATGCCATAGGATGAATGACACTGTTTCAACAATCAAAGTGGTTATAGCAAATCTCCACGACGACGACTACAATCATGCACAAATAGATTGTTTACTTTATTGTTATGACATTTTCCATGGAAACTAAACATGAATATTACACATGGATAAAAGTTTTCCGGATGAGCCAATAGAGAGCTTCGACCTCATTACATTGAGTGTCAAATCACTTCTGTATCTTCTATAGTAACGGAGATATGAGATTTTGAAATTTTATATAATGTTTTTGTAAAACGTGATGCCTTAGGATGTATCACACTGTTTCAACAATCAAAATGGTTATTCCAAATCTCCACGACGACGAATGCAATCATGCACAAATAGATTGTTTACTTTACTGTTATGACAGTTTCCATGGAAACTAAGTATGAATATTACACTTGGATTAAATTTTTCCGGATGAGCCAATAGAGAGCTTCGACCTGATTACGTTGAGTGCAAATTCATTTCTGTATCTTCTAGAGTAACGGAGATATGAGAGTTTGCAATTTTATATAATGTTTTTGTAAAACGTGATGCCTTAGGATGTATTACACTGTTTCAACAATGAAAGTGGTTATTTCAAATCTCCACGACGACGACTACAATCATGCACAAATTGATTGTTTACTTTATTGTTATGACAGTTTCCATGGAAACTAAGCATGAATATTACACATGGATTAAATTTTTCCAAATGAGCCAATAGAGATCTTCGTCCTGATTACATTGAGTGTGAAATCACTATTGTATCTTCTATAGTAACGGAGATATGAGAGTTTGAAATTTTATATAATGTTTTTGTAAAATGTGATCCTTAGGATGTATTACACTGTTTCAACAATCAAAGTGGTTATTCCAAATCTACACGACGACGACTACAATCAAGCACAAATAGATTGTTTACTTTATTGTTATGACAGTATCCATGAAAACTAAGTATGAATATAACACTTGGATTACATTTTTCCGGATGAGCCAATAGAGAGCTTCGACCTGATTACATTGAGTGTAAAATCATCTCTGTATCTTCTATAGTAACTGAGATATGAAAATTTGAAATTTTATATATTGTTTTTGTAAAACGTGATGCCTTAGGATGTATCACATTGTTTCAACAATCAAAATGGTTATTCCAAATCTCCACGACGACGAATACAATCATGCACAAATAGATTGTTTACTTTACTGTTATGACAGTTTCCATGGAAACTAAGTATGAATATTACACTTGGATTAAATTTTTCCGGATGAGCCAATAGAGAGTTTCGACCTGATTACATTGAGTGCAAATTCACTTCTGTATCTTCTTTTGTAACGGAGATGTGAGAGTTTGAAATTTTCTATAATGTTTTTGTAAAACGTGATGCCATAGGATGAATGACACTGTTTTAACAATCAAAGTGGTTATTGCAAATCTCCACGACGACGACTACAATCATGCACAAATAGATTGTTTACTTTATTGTTATGACATTTTCCATGGAAACTAAACATGAATATTACACATGGATAAAAGTTTTCCGTATGAGCCAATAGAGAGCTTCGACCTGAATTGCATTGAGTGTAAAATCACTTCTGTATCTTCTATTGTAACGGAGATATGAGAGTTTGAAATTTTCTATAATGTTTTTGTAAAACGTGATGCCATAGGATGAATGACACTGTTTCAACAATCAAAGCGGTTATAGCAAATCTCCACGACGACGACTACAATCATGCACAAATAGATTGTTTACTTTATTGTTATGACATTTTCCATGGAAACTAAACATGAATATTACACATGGATAAAAGTTTTCCGGATGAGCCAATAGAGAGCTTCGACCTCATTACATTGAGTGTCAAATCACTTCTGCATCTTCTATAGTAACGGAGATATGAGATTTTGAAATTTTATATAATGTTTTTGTAAAACGTGATGCCTTAGGATGTATCACACTGTTTCAACAATCAGAATGGTTATTCCAAATCTCCACGACGACGAATACAATCATGCACAAATAGATTGTTTACTTTACTGTTTTGACAGTTTCCATGGAAACTAAGTATGAATATTACACTTGGATTAAATTTTTCCGGAAGAGCCAATAGAGTGCTTCGACCTGATTACATTGAGTGCAAATTCATTTCTGTATCTTCTAGAGTAACGGAGATATGAGAGTTTGCAATTTTATATAATGTTTTTGTAAGACGTGATGCCTTAGGATGTATTACACTGTTTAAACAATGAAAGTGCTTATTTCAAATCTCCACGACGACGATTACAATCATGCACAAATAGATTGTTTACTTTATTGTTATGACAGTTTCCATGGAAAATAAACATGAATATTACACATGGATTAAAATTTTCCGGATGAGCCAATAAAGAGCTTCGACCTGATTACATTGAGTGTAACATCAGCTCTCTATCTTCTATAGTAACGGAGATATGAGAATTTGAAATTTTATATAATGTTTTTTTTTAAACCTTAAGCCTTAGGATGTATCACACTGTTTCAACAATCAAAGTGGTTATTTCAAATCTCCTCGACGACGACTACAACCAACCACAAATAGATTGATTACTTTATTGTTATATCAGTATCCATGAAAACTAAGTATGAATATAACACTTGGATTACATTTTTCCGGATGAGCCAATAGAGAGCTTCGACCTGATTACATTGAGTGTAAAATCATCTCTGTATCTTCAATAGTAACTGAGATATGAAAATTTGAAATTTTATATATTGTTTTTGTAAAACGTGATGCCTTAGGTTGTATCACACTGTTTCAACAGTCAAAGTGGTCATTCCAAATCTCCACGACGACGACTACAATCATGCACAAATAGATTGTTTACTTTATTGTTATGACAACTTCCATGGAAAATAAGCATTAATATTACACATGGATAAAAGTTTTCCGTATGAGCCAATAGAGAGTTTCGACCTGAATTACATTGAGTGTAAAATCACTTCTGTATCTTCTTTTGTAACGGAGATGTGAGAGTTTGAAATTTTCTATAATGTTTTTGTAAAACGTGATGCCATAGGATGAATGACACTGTTTTAACAATCAAAGTGGTTATTGCAAATCTCCACGACGACGACTACAATCATGCACAAATAGATTGTTTACTTTATTGTTATGACATTTTCCATGGAAACTAAACATGAATATTACACATGGATAAAAGTTTTCCGGATGAGCCAATAGAGAGCTTCGACCTCATTACATTGAGTGTCAAATCACTTCTGTATCTTCTATAGTAACGGAGATATGAGATCTTGAAATTTTATATAATGTTTTTGTAAAACGTGATGCCTTAGGATGTATCACACTGTTTCAACAATCAAAATGGTTATTCCAAATCTCCACGACGACGACTACAATCATCCACAAATAGATTGTTTACTTTATTGTTATGACAACTTCCATGGAAAATAAGCATTAATATTACACATGGATAAAAGTTTTCCGTATGAGCCAATAGAGAGCTTCGACCTGAATTACATTGAGTGTAAAATCACTTCTGTATCTTCTATTGTAACGGAGATGTGAGAGTTTGAAATTTTCTATAATGTTTTTGTAAAACGTGATGCCATAGGATGAATGACACTGTTTTAACAATCAAAGTGGTTATTGCAAATCTCCACGACGACGACTACAATCATGCACAAATAGATTGTTTACTTTATTGTTATGACATTTTCCATGGAAACTAAACATGAATATTACACATGGATAAAAGTTTTCCGTATGAGCCAATAGAGAGCTTCGACCTGAATTGCATTGAGTGTAAAATCACTTCTGTATCTTCTATTGTAACGGAGATATGAGAGTTTGAAATTTTCTATAATGTTTTTGTAAAACGTGATGCCATAGGATGAATGACACTGTTTCAACAATCAAAGTGGTTATAGCAAATCTCCACGACGACGACTACAATCATGCACAAATAGATTGTTTACTTTATTGTTATGACATTTTCCATGGAAACTAAACATGAATATTACACATGGATAAAAGTTTTCCGGATGAGCCAATAGAGAGCTTCGACCTCATTACATTGAGTGTCAAATCACTTCTGTATCTTCTATAGTAACGGAGATATGAGATTTTGAAATTTTATATAATGTTTTTGTAAAACGTGATGCCTTAGGATGTATCACACTGTTTCAACAATCAAAATGGTTATTCCAAATCTCCACGACGACGAATACAATCATGCACAAATAGATTGTTTACTTTACTGTTATGACAGTTTCCATGGAAACTAAACATGAATATTACACATGGATAAAAGTTTTCCGTATGAGCCAATAGAGAGCTTCGACCTGAATTGCATTGAGTGTAAAATCACTTCTGTATCTTCTATTGTAACGGAGATATGAGAGTTTGAAATTTTCTATAATGTTTTTGTAAAACGTGATGCCATAGGATGAATGACACTGTTTCAACAATCAAAGCGGTTATAGCAAATCTCCACGACGACGACTACAATCATGCACAAATAGATTGTTTACTTTATTGTTATGACATTTTCCATGGAAACTAAACATGAATATTACACATGGATAAAAGTTTTCCGGATGAGCCAATAGAGAGCTTCGACCTCATTACATTGAGTGTCAAATCACTTCTGCATCTTCTATAGTAACGGAGATATGAGATTTTGAAATTTTATATAATGTTTTTGTAAAACGTGATGCCTTAGGATGTATCACACTGTTTCAACAATCAGAATGGTTATTCCAAATCTCCACGACGACGAATACAATCATGCACAAATAGATTGTTTACTTTACTGTTTTGACAGTTTCCATGGAAACTAAGTATGAATATTACACTTGGATTAAATTTTTCCGGAAGAGCCAATAGAGTGCTTCGACCTGATTACATTGAGTGCAAATTCATTTCTGTATCTTCTAGAGTAACGGAGATATGAGAGTTTGCAATTTTATATAATGTTTTTGTAAGACGTGATGCCTTAGGATGTATTACACTGTTTAAACAATGAAAGTGCTTATTTCAAATCTCCACGACGACGATTACAATCATGCACAAATAGATTGTTTACTTTATTGTTATGACAGTTTCCATGGAAAATAAACATGAATATTACACATGGATTAAAATTTTCCGGATGAGCCAATAAAGAGCTTCGACCTGATTACATTGAGTGTAACATCAGCTCTCTATCTTCTATAGTAACGGAGATATGAGAATTTGAAATTTTATATAATGTTTTTTTTTAAACCTTAAGCCTTAGGATGTATCACACTGTTTCAACAATCAAAGTGGTTATTTCAAATCTCCTCGACGACGACTACAACCAACCACAAATAGATTGATTACTTTATTGTTATATCAGTATCCATGAAAACTAAGTATGAATATAACACTTGGATTACATTTTTCCGGATGAGCCAATAGAGAGCTTCGACCTGATTACATTGAGTGTAAAATCATCTCTGTATCTTCTATAGTAACTGAGATATGAAAATTTGAAATTTTATATATTGTTTTTGTAAAACGTGATGCCTTAGGTTGTATCACACTGTTTCAACAGTCAAAGTGGTCATTCCAAATCTCCACGACGACGACTACAATCATGCACAAATAGATTGTTTACTTTATTGTTATGACAACTTCCATGGAAAATAAGCATTAATATTACACATGGATAAAAGTTTTCCGTATGAGCCAATAGAGAGTTTCGACCTGAATTACATTGAGTGTAAAATCACTTCTGTATCTTCTTTTGTAACGGAGATGTGAGAGTTTGAAATTTTCTATAATGTTTTTGTAAAACGTGATGCCATAGGATGAATGACACTGTTTTAACAATCAAAGTGGTTATTGCAAATCTCCACGACGACGACTACAATCATGCACAAATAGATTGTTTACTTTATTGTTATGACATTTTCCATGGAAACTAAACATGAATATTACACATGGATAAAAGTTTTCCGGATGAGCCAATAGAGAGCTTCGACCTCATTACATTGAGTGTCAAATCACTTCTGTATCTTCTATAGTAACGGAGATATGAGATCTTGAAATTTTATATAATGTTTTTGTAAAACGTGATGCCTTAGGATGTATCACACTGTTTCAACAATCAAAATGGTTATTCCAAATCTCCACGACGACGACTACAATCATCCACAAATAGATTGTTTACTTTATTGTTATGACAACTTCCATGGAAAATAAGCATTAATATTACACATGGATAAAAGTTTTCCGTATGAGCCAATAGAGAGCTTCGACCTGAATTACATTGAGTGTAAAATCACTTCTGTATCTTCTATTGTAACGGAGATGTGAGAGTTTGAAATTTTCTATAATGTTTTTGTAAAACGTGATGCCATAGGATGTATCACACTGTTTCAACAATCAAAATGGTTATTCCAAATCTCCACGACGACGAATACAATCATGCACAAATAGATTGTTTACTTTACTGTTATGACAGTTTCCATGGAAACTAAGTATGAATATTACACTTGGATTAAATTTTTCCGGATGAGCCAATAGAGAGCTTCGACCTGATTACATTGAGTGCAAATTCATTTCTGTATCTTCTAGAGTAACGGAGATATGAGAGTTTGCAATTTTATATAATGTTTTTGTAAAACGTGATGCCTTAGGATGTATTACACTGTTTCAACAATGAAAGTGGTTATTTCAAATCTCCACGACGACGACTACAATCATGCACAAATTGATTGTTTACTTTATTGTTATGACAGTCTCCATGGAAACTAAGCATGAATATTACACATGGATTAAATTTTTCCGGATGAGCCAATAGAGATCTTCGTCCTGATTACATTGAGTGTGAAATCACTATTGTATCTTCTATAGTAACGGAGATATGAGAGTTTGAAATTTTATATAATGTTTTTGTAAAATGTGATCCTTAGGATGTATTACACTGTTTCAACAATCAAAGTGGTTATTTCAAATCTACACGACGACGACTACAATCAAGCACAAATAGATTGTTTACTTTATTGTTATGACAGTATCCATGAAAACTAAGTATGAATATAACACTTGGATTACATTTTTCCGGATGAGCCAATAGAGAGCTTCGACCTGATTACATTGAGTGTAAAATCATCTATGTATCTTCTATAGTAACTGAGATATGAAAATTTGAAATTTTATATATTGTTTTTGTAAAACGTTATGCCTTAGATTGTATCACACTGTTTCAACAGTCAAAGTGGTTATTCCAAATCTCCACGACGACGAATGCAATCATGCACAAATAGATTGTTTACTTTACTGTTATGACAGTTTCCATGGAAACTAAGTATGAATATTACACTTGGATTAAATTTTTCCGGATGAGCCAATAGAGAGCTTCGACCTGATTACGTTGAGTGCAAATTCATTTCTGTATCTTCTAGAGTAACGGAGATATGAGAGTTTGCAATTTTATATAATGTTTTTGTAAAACGTGATGCCTTAGGATGTATTACACTGTTTCAACAATGAAAGTGGTTATTTCAAATCTCCACGACGACGACTACAATCATGCAGAAATTGATTGTTTACTTTATTGTTATGACAGTTTCCATGGAAACTAAACATGAATATTACACATGGATAAAAGTTTTCCGGATGAGCCAATAGAGAGCTTCGACCTGATTACATTGAGTGTAAAATCAATTCTGTATCTTCTATATTAACGGAGATATGAGAGTTTGAAATTTTATATAATGTTTTTGTAAGACGTGATGCCTTAAGATGTATTACACTGTTTAAACAATGAAAGTGCTTATTTCAAATCTCCACGACGACGATTACAATCATGCACAAATAGATTGTTTACTTTATTGTTATGACAGTTTCCATGGAAAATAAACATGAATATTACACATGGATTAAAATTTTCTGGACGAGCCAATAAAGAGCTTCGACCTGATTACATTGAGTGTAACATCAGCTCTCTATCTTCTATAGTAACGGAGATATGAGAATTTGAAATTTTATATAATGTTTTTTTTTAAACCTTAAGCCTTAGGATGTATCACACTGTTTCAACAATCAAAGTGGTTATTTCAAATCTCCACAACGACGACTACAACCAACCACAAATAGATTGTTTACTTTATTGTTATGACAGTATCCATGAAAACTAAGTATGAATATAACACTTGGATAACATTTTTCCGGATGAGCCAATAGAGAGCTTCGACCTGATTACATTGAGTGTAAAATCATCTCTGTATCTTCTATAGTAACTGAGATATGAAAATTTGAAATTTTATATATTGTTTTTGTAAAACGTGATGACTTAGGTTGTATCACACTGTTTCAACAGTCAAAGTGGTCATTCCAAATCTCCACGACGACGACTACAATCATGCACAAATAGATTGTTTACTTTATTGTTATGACAACTTCCATGGAAAATAAGCATTAATATTACACATGGATAAAAGTTTTCCGTATGAGCCAATAGAGAGCTTCGACCTGAATTACATTGAGTGTAAAATCACTTCTGTAATTCTTTTTTAACGGAGATGTGAGAGTTTGAAATATTCTATAATGTTTTTGTAAAACGTGATGCCATAGGATGAATGACACTGTTTTAACAATCAAAGTGGTTATTGCAAATCTCCACGACGACGACTACAATCATGCACAAATAGATTGTTTACTTTATTGTTATGACATTTTCCATGGAAACTAAACATGAATATTACACATGGATAAAAGTTTTCCGGATGAGCCAATAGAGAGCTTCGACCTCATTACATTGAGTGTCAAATCACTTCTGTATCTTCTATAGTAACGGAGATATGAGATTTTGAAATTTTATATAATGTTTTTGTAAAACGTGATGCCTTAGGATGTATCACACTGTTTCAACAATCAAAATGGTTATTCCAAATCTCCACGACGACGAATGCAATCATGCACAAATAGATTGTTTACTTTACTGTTATGACAGTTTCCATGGAAACTAAGTATGAATATTACACTTAAATTAAATTTTTCCGGATGAGCCAATAGAGAGCTTCGACCTGATTACGTTGAGTGCAAATTCATTTCTGTATCTTCTAGAGTAACGGAGATATGAGAGTTTGCAATTTTATATAATGTTTTTGTAAAACGTGATGCCTTAGGATGTATTACACTGTTTCAACAATGAAAGTGGTTATTTCAAATCTCCACGACGACGACTACAATCATGCACAAATTGATTGTTTACTTTATTGTTATGAGAGTTTCCATGGAAACTAAGCATGAATATTACACATGGATTAAATTTTTCCAAATGAGACAATAGAGATCTTCGTCCTGATTACATTGAGTGTGAAATCACTATTGTATCTTCTATAGTAACGGAGATATGAGAGTTTGAAATTTTATATAATGTTTTTGTAAAATGTGACCCTTAGGATGTATTACACTGTTTCAACAATCAAAGTGGTTATTTCAAATCTACACGACGACGACTACAATCAAGCACAAATAGATTGTTTACTTTATTGTTATGACAGTATCCATGAAAACTAAGTATGAATATAACACTTGGATTACATTTTTCCGGATGAGCCAATAGAGAGCTTCGACCTGATTACATTGAGTGTAAAATCATCTATGTATCTTCTATAGTAACTGAGATATGAAAATTTGAAATTTTATATATTGTTTTTGTAAAACGTTATGCCTTAGATTGTATCACACTGTTTCAACAGTCAAAGTGGTTATTCCAAATCTCCACGACGACGAATGCAATCATGCACAAATAGATTGTTTACTTTACTGTTATGACAGTTTCCATGGAAACTAAGTATGAATATTACACTTGGATTAAATTTTTCCGGATGAGCCAATAGAGAGCTTCGACCTGATTACGTTGAGTGCAAATTCATTTCTGTATCTTCTAGAGTAACGGAGATATGAGAGTTTGCAATTTTATATAATGTTTTTGTAAAACGTGATGCCTTAGGATGTATTACACTGTTTCAACAATGAAAGTGGTTATTTCAAATCTCCACGACGACGACTACAATCATGCAGAAATTGATTGTTTACTTTATTGTTATGACAGTTTCCATGGAAACTAAACATGAATATTACACATGGATAAAAGTTTTCCGGATGAGCCAATAGAGAGCTTCGACCTGATTACATTGAGTGTAAAATCAATTCTGTATCTTCTATATTAACGGAGATATGAGAGTTTGAAATTTTATATAATGTTTTTGTAAGACGTGATGCCTTAAGATGTATTACACTGTTTAAACAATGAAAGTGCTTATTTCAAATCTCCACGACGACGATTACAATCATGCACAAATAGATTGTTTACTTTATTGTTATGACAGTTTCCATGGAAAATAAACATGAATATTACACATGGATTAAAATTTTCTGGACGAGCCAATAAAGAGCTTCGACCTGATTACATTGAGTGTAACATCAGCTCTCTATCTTCTATAGTAACGGAGATATGAGAATTTGAAATTTTATATAATGTTTTTTTTTAAACCTTAAGCCTTAGGATGTATCACACTGTTTCAACAATCAAAGTGCTTATTTCAAATCTCCACAACGACGACTACAACCAACCACAAATAGATTGTTTACTTTATTGTTATGACAGTATCCATGAAAACTAAGTATGAATATAACACTTGGATAACATTTTTCCGGATGAGCCAATAGAGAGCTTCGACCTGATTACATTGAGTGTAAAATCATCTCTGTATCTTCTATAGTAACTGAGATATGAAAATTTGAAATTTTATATATTGTTTTTGTAAAACGTGATGACTTAGGTTGTATCACACTGTTTCAACAGTCAAAGTGGTCATTCCAAATCTCCACGACGACGACTACAATCATGCACAAATAGATTGTTTACTTTATTGTTATGACAACTTCCATGGAAAATAAGCATTAATATTACACATGGATAAAAGTTTTCCGTATGAGCCAATAGAGAGCTTCGACCTGAATTACATTGAGTGTAAAATTACTTCTGTAATTCTTTTTTAACGGAGATGTGAGAGTTTGAAATATTCTATAATGTTTTTGTAAAACGTGATGCCATAGGATGAATGACACTGTTTTAACAATCAAAGTGGTTATTGCAAATCTCCACGACGACGACTACAATCATGCACAAATAGATTGTTTACTTTATTGTTATGACATTTTCCATGGAAACTAAACATGAATATTACACATGGATAAAAGTTTTCCGTATGAGCCAATAGAGAGCTTCGACCTGAATTGCATTGAGTGTAAAATAACTTCTGTATCTTCTATTGTAACGGAGATATGAAAGTTTGAAATTTTCTATAATGTTTTTGTAAAACGTGATGCCATAGGATGAATGACACTGTTTCAACAATCAAAGTGGTTATAGCAAATCTCCACGACGACGACTACAATCATGCACAAATAGATTGTTTACTTTATTGTTATGATATTTTCCATGGAAACTAAACATGAATATTACACATGGATAAAAGTTTTCCGGATGAGCCAATAGAGAGCTTCGACCTCATTACATTGAGTGTCAAATCACTTCTGTATCTTCTATAGTAACGGAGATATGAGATTTTGAAATTTTATATAATGTTTTTGTAAAACGTGATGCCTTAGGATGTATCACACTGTTTCAACAATCAAAATGGTTATTCCAAATCTCCACGACGACGAATGCAATCATGCACAAATAGATTGTTTACTTTACTGTTATGACAGTTTCCATGGAAACTAAGTATGAATATTACACTTAAATTAAATTTTTCCGGATGAGCCAATAGAGAGCTTCGACCTGATTACGTTGAGTGCAAATTCATTTCTGTATCTTCTAGAGTAACGGAGATATGAGAGTTTGCAATTTTATATAATGTTTTTGTAAAACGTGATGCCTTAGGATGTATTACACTGTTTCAACAATGAAAGTGGTTATTTCAAATCTCCACGACGACGACTACAATCATGCACAAATTGATTGTTTACTTTATTGTTATGAGAGTTTCCATGGAAACTAAGCATGAATATTACACATGGATTAAATTTTTCCAAATGAGACAATAGAGATCTTCGTCCTGATTACATTGAGTGTGAAATCACTATTGTATCTTCTATAGTAACGGAGATATGAGAGTTTGAAATTTTATATAATGTTTTTGTAAAATGTGATCCTTAGGATGTATTACACTGTTTCAACAATCAAAGTGGTTATTCCAAATCTACACGACGACGACTACAATCAAGCACAAATAGATTGTTTACTTTATTGTTATGACAGTATCCATGAAAACTAAGTATGAATATAACACTTGGATTACATTTTTCCGGATGAGCCAATAGAGAGCTTCGACCTGATTACATTGAGTGTAAAATCATCTCTGTATCTTCTATAGTAACTGAGATATGAAAATTTGAAATTTTATATATTGTTTTTGTAAAACGTGATGCCTTAGGATGTATCACATTGTTTCAACAATCAAAATGGTTATTCCAAATCTCCACGACGACGAATACAATCATGCACAAATAGATTGTTTACTTTACTGTTATGACAGTTTCCATGGAAACTAAGTATGAATATTACACTTGGATTAAATTTTTCCGGATGAGCCAATAGAGAGCTTCGACCTGATTACGTTGAGTGCAAATTCATTTCTGTATCTTCTAGAGTAACGGAGATATGAGAGTTTGCAATTTTATATAATGTTTTTGTAAAACGTGATGCCTTAGGATGTATTACACTGTTTCAACAATGAAAGTGGTTATTTCAAATCTCCACGACGACGACTACAATCATGCAGAAATTGATTGTTTACTTTATTGTTATGACAGTTTCCATGGAAACTAAACATGAATATTACACATGGATAAAAGTTTTCCGGATGAGCCAATAGAGAGCTTCGACCTGATTACATTGAGTGTAAAATCAATTCTGTATCTTCTATATTAACGGAGATATGAGAGTTTGAAATTTTATATAATGTTTTTGTAAGACGTGATGCCTTAAGATGTATTACACTGTTTAAACAATGAAAGTGCTTATTTCAAATCTCCACGACGACGATTACAATCATGCACAAATAGATTGTTTACTTTATTGTTATGACAGTTTCCATGGAAAATAAACATGAATATTACACATGGATTAAAATTTTCTGGACGAGCCAATAAAGAGCTTCGACCTGATTACATTGAGTGTAACATCAGCTCTCTATCTTCTATAGTAACGGAGATATGAGAATTTGAAATTTTATATAATGTTTTTTTTTAAACCTTAAGCCTTAGGATGTATCACACTGTTTCAACAATCAAAGTGGTTATTTCAAATCTCCACAACGACGACTACAACCAACCACAAATAGATTGTTTACTTTATTGTTATGACAGTATCCATGAAAACTAAGTATGAATATAACACTTGGATAACATTTTTCCGGATGAGCCAATAGAGAGCTTCGACCTGATTACATTGAGTGTAAAATCATCTCTGTATCTTCTATAGTAACTGAGATATGAAAATTTGAAATTTTATATATTGTTTTTGTAAAACGTGATGACTTAGGTTGTATCACACTGTTTCAACAGTCAAAGTGGTCATTCCAAATCTCCACGACGACGACTACAATCATGCACAAATATATTGTTTACTTTATTGTTATGACAACTTCCATGGAAAATAAGCATTAATATTACACATGGATAAAAGTTTTCCGTATGAGCCAATAGAGAGCTTCGACCTGAATTACATTGAGTGTAAAATCACTTCTGTAATTCTTTTTTAACGGAGATGTGAGAGTTTGAAATATTCTATAATGTTTTTGTAAAACGTGATGCCATAGGATGAATGACACTGTTTTAACAATCAAAGTGGTTATTGCAAATCTCCACGACGACGACTACAATCATGCACAAATAGATTGTTTACTTTATTGTTATGACATTTTCCATGGAAACTAAACATGAATATTACACATGGATAAAAGTTTTCCGTATGAGCCAATAGAGAGCTTCGACCTGAATTGCATTGAGTGTAAAATAACTTCTGTATCTTCTATTGTAACGGAGATATGAAAGTTTGAAATTTTCTATAATGTTTTTGTAAAACGTGATGCCATAGGATGAATGACACTGTTTCAACAATCAAAGTGGTTATAGCAAATCTCCACGACGACGACTACAATCATGCACAAATAGATTGTTTACTTTATTGTTATGACATTTTCCATGGAAACTAAACATGAATATTACACATGGATAAAAGTTTTCCGGATGAGCCAATAGAGAGCTTCGACCTCATTACATTGAGTGTCAAATCACTTCTGTATCTTCTATAGTAACGGAGATATGAGATTTTGAAATTTTATATAATGTTTTTGTAAAACGTGATGCCTTAGGATGTATCACACTGTTTCAACAATCAAAATGGTTATTCCAAATCTCCACGACGACGAATGCAATCATGCACAAATAGATTGTTTACTTTACTGTTATGACAGTTTCCATGGAAACTAAGTATGAATATTACACTTAAATTAAATTTTTCCGGATGAGCCAATAGAGAGCTTCGACCTGATTACGTTGAGTGCAAATTCATTTCTGTATCTTCTAGAGTAACGGAGATATGAGAGTTTGCAATTTTATATAATGTTTTTGTAAAACGTGATGCCTTAGGATGTATTACACTGTTTCAACAATGAAAGTGGTTATTTCAAATCTCCACGACGACGACTACAATCATGCACAAATTGATTGTTTACTTTATTGTTATGACAGTTTCCATGGAAACTAAGCATGAATATTACACATGGATTAAATTTTTCCAAATGAGACAATAGAGATCTTCGTCCTGATTACATTGAATGTGAAATCACTATTGTATCTTCTATAGTAACGGAGATATGAGAGTTTGAAATTTTATATAATGTTTTTGTAAAATGTGATCCTTAGGATGTATTACACTGTTTCAACAATCAAAGTGGTTATTCCAAATCTACACGACGACGACTACAATCAAGCACAAATAGATTGTTTACTTTATTGTTATGACAGTATCCATGAAAACTAAGTATGAATATAACACTTGGATTACATTTTTCCGGATGAGCCAATAGAGAGCTTCGACCTGATTACATTGAGTGTAAAATCATCTCTGTATCTTCTATAGTAACTGAGATATGAAAATTTGAAATTTTATATATTGTTTTTGTAAAACGCGATGCCTTAGGATGTATCACATTGTTTCAACAATCAAAATGGTTATTCCAAATCTCCACGACGACGAATACAATCATGCACAAATAGATTGTTTACTTTACTGTTATGACAGTTTCCATGGAAACTAAGTATGAATATTACACTTGGATTAAATTTTTCCGGATGAGCCAATAGAGAGCTTCGACCTGATTACGTTGAGTGCAAATTCATTTCTGTATCTTCTAGAGTAACGGAGATATGAGAGTTTGCAATTTTATATAATGTTTTTGTAAAACGTGATGCCTTAGGATGTATTACACTGTTTCAACAATGAAAGTGGTTATTTCAAATCTCCACGACGACGACTACAATCATGCAGAAATTGATTGTTTACTTTATTGTTATGACAGTTTCCATGGAAACTAAACATGAATATTACACATGGATAAAAGTTTTCCGGATGAGCCAATAGAGAGCTTCGACCTGATTACATTGAGTGTAAAATCAATTCTGTATCTTCTATATTAACGGAGATATGAGAGTTTGAAATTTTATATAATGTTTTTGTAAGACGTGATGCCTTAAGATGTATTACACTGTTTAAACAATGAAAGTGCTTATTTCAAATCTCCACGACGACGATTACAATCATGCACAAATAGATTGTTTACTTTATTGTTATGACAGTTTCCATGGAAAATAAACATGAATATTACACATGGATTAAAATTTTCTGGACGAGCCAATAAAGAGCTTCGACCTGATTACATTGAGTGTAACATCAGCTCTCTATCTTCTATAGTAACGGAGATATGAGAATTTGAAATTTTATATAATGTTTTTTTTTAAACCTTAAGCCTTAGGATGTATCACACTGTTTCAACAGTCAAAGTGGTCATTCCAAATCTCCACGACGACGACTACAATCATGCACAAATAGATTGTTTACTTTATTGTTATGACAACTTCCATGGAAAATAAGCATTAATATTACACATGGATAAAAGTTTTCCGTATGAGCCAATAGAGAGCTTCGACCTGAATTACATTGAGTGTAAAATCACTTCTGTATCTTCTTTTTTAACGGAGATGTGAGAGTTTGAAATATTCTATAATGTTTTTGTAAAACGTGATGCCATAGGATGAATGACACTGTTTTAACAATCAAAGTGGTTATTGCAAATCTCCACGACGACGACTACAATCATGCACAAATAGATTGTTTACTTTATTGTTATGACATTTTCCATGGAAACTAAACATGAATATTACACATGGATAAAAGTTTTCCGTATGAGCCAATAGAGAGCTTCGACCTGAATTGCATTGAGTGTAAAATAACTTCTGTATCTTCTATTGTAACGGAGATATGAAAGTTTGAAATTTTCTATAATGTTTTTGTAAAACGTGATGCCATAGGATGAATGACACTGTTTCAACAATCAAAGTGGTTATAGCAAATCTCCACGACGACGACTACAATCATGCACAAATAGATTGTTTACTTTATTGTTATGACATTTTCCATGGAAACTAAACATGAATATTACACATGGATAAAAGTTTTCCGGATGAGCCAATAGAGAGCTTCGACCTCATTACATTGAGTGTCAAATCACTTCTGTATCTTCTATAGTAACGGAGATATGAGATTTTGAAATTTTATATAATGTTTTTGTAAAACGTGATGCCTTAGGATGTATCACACTGTTTCAACAATCAAAATGGTTATTCCAAATCTCCACGACGACGAATGCAATCATGCACAAATAGATTGTTTACTTTACTGTTATGACAGTTTCCATGGAAACTAAGTATGAATATTACACTTAAATTAAATTTTTCCGGATGAGCCAATAGAGAGCTTCGACCTGATTACGTTGAGTGCAAATTCATTTCTGTATCTTCTAGAGTAACGGAGATATGAGAGTTTGCAATTTTATATAATGTTTTTGTAAAACGTGATGCCTTAGGATGTATTACACTGTTTCAACAATGAAAGTGGTTATTTCAAATCTCCACGACGACGACTACAATCATGCACAAATTGATTGTTTACTTTATTGTTATGACAGTTTCCATGGAAACTAAGCATGAATATTACACATGGATTAAATTTTTCCAAATGAGACAATAGAGATCTTCGTCCTGATTACATTGAGTGTGAAATCACTATTGTATCTTCTATAGTAACGGAGATATGAGAGTTTGAAATTTTATATAATGTTTTTGTAAAATGTGATCCTTAGGATGTATTACACTGTTTCAACAATCAAAGTGGTTATTCCAAATCTACACGACGACGACTACAATCAAGCACAAATAGATTGTTTACTTTATTGTTATGACAGTATCCATGAAAACTAAGTATGAATATAACACTTGGATTACATTTTTCCGGATGAGCCAATAGAGAGCTTCGACCTGATTACATTGAGTGTAAAATCATCTCTGTATCTTCTATAGTAACTGAGATATGAAAATTTGAAATTTTATATATTGTTTTTGTAAAACGTGATGCCTTAGGATGTATCACATTGTTTCAACAATCAAAATGGTTATTCCAAATCTCCACGACGACGAATACAATCATGCACAAATAGATTGTTTACTTTACTGTTATGACAGTTTCCATGGAAACTAAGTATGAATATTACACTTGGATTAAATTTTTCCGGATGAGCCAATAGAGAGTTTCGACCTGATTACATTGAGTGCAAATTCATTTCTGTATCTTCTAGAGTAACGGAGATATGAGAGTTTGCAATTTTATATAATGTTTTTGTAAAACGTGATGCCTTAGGATGCATTACACTGTTTCAACAATGAAAGTGGTTATTTCAAATCTCCACGACGACGACTACAATCATGCACAAATTGATTGTTTACCTTATTGTTATGACAGTTTCCATGGAAACTAAGCATGAATATTACACATGGATAAAAGTTTTCCGTATGAGCCAATAGAGAGCTTCGACCTGAATTACATTGAGTGTAAAATCACTTCTGTATCTTCTATTGTAACGGAGATGTGAGAGTTTGAAATTTTCTATAATGTTTTTGTAAAACGTGATGCCATAGGATGAATGACACTGTTTCAACAATCAAAGTGGTTATTGCAAATCTCCACGACGACGACTACAATCATGCACAAATAGATTGTTTACTTTATTGTTATGACATTTTCCATGGAAACTAAACATGAATATTACACATGGATAAAAGTTTTCCGGATGAGCCAATAGAGAGCTTCGACCTCATTACATTGAGTGTCAAATCACTTCTGCATCTTCTATAGTAACGGAGATATGAGATTTTGAAATTTTATATAATGTTTTTGTAAAACGTGATGCCTTAGGATGTATCACACTGTTTCAACAATCAAAATGGTTATTCCAAATCTCCACGACGACGAATACAATCATGCACAAATAGATTGTTTACTTTACTGTTATGACAGTTTCCATGGAAACTAAGTATGAATATTACACTTGGATTAAATTTTTCCGGATGAGCCAATAGAGAGCTTCGACCTGATTACATTGAGTGCAAATTCATTTCTGTATCTTCTAGAGTAACGGAGATATGAGAGTTTGCAATTTTATATAATGTTTTTGTAAGACGTGATGCCTTAGGATGTATTACACTGTTTAAACAATGAAAGTGCTTATTTCAAATCTCCACGACGACGATTACAATCATGCACAAATAGATTGTTTACTTTATTGTTATGACAGTTTCCATGGAAAATAAACATGAATATTACACATGGATTAAAATTTTCCGGATGAGCCAATAAAGAGCTTCGACCTGATTACATTGAGTGTAACATCAGCTCTCTATCTTCTATAGTAACGGAGATATGAGAATTTGAAATTTTATATAATGTTTTTTTTTAAACCTTAAGCCTTAGGATGTATCACACTGTTTCAACAATCAAAGTGGTTATTTCAAATCTCCTCGACGACGACTACAACCAACCACAAATAGATTGTTTACTTTATTGTTATATCAGTATCCATGAAAACTAAGTATGAATATAACACTTGGATTACATTTTTCCGGATGAGCCAATAGAGAGCTTCGACCTGATTACATTGAGTGTAAAATCATCTCTGTATCTTCTACAGTAACTGAGATATGAAAATTTGAAATTTTATATATTGTTTTTGTAAAACGTGATGCCTTAGGTTGTATCACACTGTTTCAACAGTCAAAGTGGTCATTCCAAATCTCCACGACGACGACTACAATCATGCACAAATAGATTGTTTACTTTATTGTTATGACAACTTCCATGGAAAATAAGCATTAATATTACACATGGATAAAAGTTTTCCGTATGAGCCAATAGAGAGTTTCGACCTGAATTACATTGAGTGTAAAATCACTTCTGTATCTTCTTTTGTAACGGAGATGTGAGAGTTTAAAATTTTTTATAATGTTTTTGTAAAACGTGATGCCATAGGATGAATGACACTGTTTTAACAATCAAAGTGGTTATTGCAAATCTCCACGACGACGACTACAATCATGCACAAATAGATTGTTTACTTTATTGTTATGACATTTTCCATGGAAACTAAACATGAATATTACACATGGATAAAAGTTTTCCGTATGAGACAATAGAGATCGTCGTCCTGATTACATTGAGTGTGAAATCACTATTGTATCTTCTATAGTAACGGAGATATGAGAGTTTGAAATTTTATATAATGTTTTTGTAAAATGTGATCCTTAGGATGTATTACACTGTTTCAACAATCAAAGTGGTTATTTCAAATCTACACGACGACGACTACAATCAAGCACAAATAGATTGTTTACTTTATTGTTATGACAGTATCCATGAAAACTAAGTATGAATATAACACTTGGATTACATTTTTCCGGATGAGCCAATAGAGAGCTTCGACCTGAATTGCATTGAGTGTAAAATAACTTCTGTATCTTCTATTGTAACGGAGATATGAAAGTTTGAAATTTTCTATAATGTTTTTGTAAAACGTGATGCCATAGGATGAATGACACTGTTTCAACAATCAAAGTGGTTATAGCAAATCTCCACGACGACGACTACAATCACGCACAAATAGATTGTTTACTTTATTGTTATGACAGTTTCCAATGAAACTAAACATGAATATTACACTTGGATATAAGTTTTCCGGATGAGCCAATAGAGAGCTTCGACCTCATTACATTGAGTGTCAAATCACTTCTGTATCTTCTATAGTAACGGAGATATGAGATTTTGAAATGTTATATAATGTTTTTGTAAAACGTGATGCCTTAGGATGGATCACACTGTTTCAACAATCAAAATGGTTATTCCAAATCTCCACGACGACGAATACAATCATGCACAAATAGATTGTTTACTTTACTGTTATGACAGTTTCCATGGAAACTAAGTATGAATATTACACTTGGATTAAATTTTTCCGGATGAGCCAATAGAGAGTTTCGACCTGATTACATTGAGTGCAAATTCATTTCTGTATCTTCTAGAGTAACGGAGATATGAGAGTTTGAAATTTTCTATAATGTTTTTGTAAAACGTGATGCCATAGGATGAATGACACTGTTTCAACAATGAAAGTGGTTATTGCAAATCTCCACGACGACGACTACAATCATGCACAAATAGATTGTTTACTTTATTGTTATGACATTTTCCATGGAACGTAAACATGAATATTACACATGGATAAAAGTTTTCCGGATGAGCCAATAGAGAGCTTCGACCTCATTACATTGAGTGTCAAATCACTTCTGTATCTTCTATAGTAACAGAGATATGAGATTTTGAAATTTTATATAATGTTTTTGTAAAACGTGATGCCTTAGGATGTATCACACTGTTTCAACAATCAAAATGGTTATTCCAAATCTCCACGACGACGAATGCAATCATGCACAAATAGATTGTTTACTTTACTGTTATGAGAGTTTCCATGGAAACTAAGTATGAATATTACACTTGGATTAAATTTTTCCGGATGAGCCAATAGAGAGCTTCGACCTGATTACGTTGAGTGCAAATTCATTTCTGTATCTTCTAGAGTAACGGAGATATGAGAGTTTGCAATTTTATATAATGTTTTTGTAAAACTTGATGCCTTAGGATGTATTACACTGTTTCAACAATGAAAGTGGTTATTTCAAATCTCCACGACGACGACTACAATCATGCACAAATTGATTGTTTACTTTATTGTTATGACAGTTTCCATGGAAACTAAGCATGAATATTACACATTGATTAAATTTTTCCAAATGAGCCAATAGAGATCTTCGTCCTGATTACATTGAGTGTGAAATCACTATTGTATCTTCTATAGTAACGGAGATATGAGAGTTTGAAATTTTATATAATGTTTTTGTAAAATGTGATCCTTAGGATGTATTACACTGTTTCAACAATCAAAGTGGTTATTCCAAATCTACACGACGACGACTACAATCAAGCACAAATAGATTGTTTACTTTATTGTTATGACAGTATCCATGAAAACTAAGTATGAATATAACACTTGGATTACATTTTTCCAGATGAGCCAATAGAGAGCTTCGACCTGATTACATTGAGTGTAAAATCATCTCTGTATCTTCTATAGTAACTGAGATATGAAAATTTGAAATTTTATATATTGTTTTTGTAAAACGTGATGCCTTAGGTTGTATCACACTGTTTCAACAGTCAAAGTGGTCATTCCAAATCTCCACGATGACGACTACAATCATGCACAAATAGATTGTTTACTTTATTGTTATGACAACTTCCATGGAAAATAAGCATTAATATTACACATGGATAAAAGTTTTCCGTATGAGCCAATAGAGAGCTTCGACCTGAATTACATTGAGTGTAAAATCACTTCTGTATCTTCTATTGTAACGGAGATGTGAGAGTTTGAAATTTTCTATAATGTTTTTGTAAAACGTGATGCCATAGGATGAATGACACTGTTTTAACAATCAAAGTGGTTATTACAAATCTCCACGACGACGACTACAATCATGCACAAATAGATTGTTTACTTTATTGTTATGACATTTTCCATGGAAACTAAACATGAATATTACACATGGATAAAAGTTTTCCGTATGAGCCAATAGAGAGCTTCGACCTGAATTGAATTGAGTGTAAAATCACTTTTGTATCTTCTATTGTAACGGAGATATGAGAGTTTGAAATTTTCTATAATGTTTTTGTAAAACGTGATGCCATAGGATGAATGACACTGTTTCAACAATCAAAGTGGTTATAGCAAATCTCCACGACGACGACTACAATCATGCACAAATAGATTGTTTACTTTATTGTTATGACATTTTCCATGGAAACTAAACATGAATATTACACTTGGATAAAAGTTTTCCGGATGAGCCAATAGAGAGCTTCGACCTCATTACATTGAGTGTCAAATCACTTCTGTATCTTCTATAGTAACGGAGATATGAGATTTTGAAATGTTATATAATGTTTTTGTAAAACGTGATGCCTTAGGATGTATCACATTGTTTCAACAATCAAAATGGTTATTCCAAATCTCCACGACGACGAATACAATCATGCACAAATAGATTGTTTACTTTACTGTTATGACAGTTTCCATGGAAACTAAGTATGAATATTACACTTGGATTAAATTTTTCCGGATGAGCCAATAGAGAGTTTCGACCTGATTACATTGAGTGCAAATTCATTTCTGTATCTTCTAGAGTAACGGAGATATGAGAGTTTGCAATTTTATATAATGTTTTTGTAAAACGTGATGCCTTAGGATGCATTACACTGTTTCAACAATGAAAGTGGTTATTTCAAATCTCCACGACGACGACTACAATCATGCACAAATTGATTGTTTACTTTATTGTTATGACAGTTTCCATGGAAACTAAGCATGAATATTACACATGGATAAAAAATTTCCGTATGAGCCAATAGAGAGCTTCGACCTGAATTACATTGAGTGTAAAATCACTTCTGTATCTTCTATTGTAACGGAGATGTGAGAGTTTGAAATTTTCTATAATGTTTTTGTAAAACGTGATGCCAAAGGATGAATGACACTGTTTCAACAATCAAAGTGGTTATTGCAAATCTCCACGACGACGACTACAATCATGCACAAATAGATTGTTTACTTTATTGTTATGACATTTTCCATGGAAACTAAACATGAATATTACACATGGATAAAAGTTTTCCGGATGAGCCAATAGAGAGCTTCGACCTCATTACATTGAGTGTCAAATCACTTCTGCATCTTCTATAGTAACGGAGATATGAGATTTTGAAATTTTATATAATGTTTTTGTAAAACGTGATGCCTTAGGATGTATCACACTGTTTCAACAATCAAAATGGTTATTCCAAATCTCCACGACGACGACTACAATCATCCACAAATAGATTGTTTACTTTATTGTTATGACAACTTCCATGGAAAATAAGCATTAATATTACACATGGATAAAAGTTTTCCGTATGAGCCAATAGAGAGCTTCGACCTGAATTACATTGAGTGTAAAATCACTTCTGTATCTTCTATTGTAACAGAGATGTGAGAGTTTGAAATTTTCTATAATGTTTTTGTAAAACGTGATGCCATAGGATGAATGACACTGTTTTAGCAATCAAATTGGTTATTGCAAATCTCCACGACGACGACTACAATCATGCACAAATAGATTGTTTACTTTATTGTTATGACATTTTCCATGGAAACTAAACATGAATATTACACATGGATAAAAGTTTTCCGTATGAGCCAATAGAGAGCTTCGACCTGAATTGCATTGAGTGTAAAATCACTTCTGTATCTTCTATTGTAACGGAGATATGAGAGTTTGAAATTTTCTATAATGTTTTTGTAAAACGTGATGCCATAGGATGAATGACACTGTTTCAACAATCAAAGTGGTTATAGCAAATCTCCACGACGACGACTACAATCATGCACAAATAGATTGTTTACTTTATTGTTATGACAGTTTCCAATGAAACTAAACATGAATATTACACTTGGATAAAAGTTTTCCGGATGAGCCAATAGAGAGCTTCGACCTCATTACATTGAGTGTCAAATCACTTCTGTATCTTCTATAGTAACGGAGATATGAGATTTTGAAATGTTATATAATGTTTTTGTAAAACGTGATGCCTTAGGATGTATCACACTGTTTCAACAATCAAAATGGTTATTCCAAATCTCCACGACGACGAATACAATCATGCACAACTAGATTGTTTACTTTACTGTTATGACAGTTTCCATGGAAACTAAGTATGAATATTACACTTGGATAAAATTTTTCCGGATGAGCCAATAGAGAGTTTCGACCTGATTACATTGAGTGCAAATTCATTTCTGTATCTTCTAGAGTAACGGAGATATGAGAGTTTGAAATTTTATATAATGTTTTTGTAAAACGTGATGCCTTAGGATGCATTACACTGTTTCAACAATGAAAGTGGTTATTTCAAATCTCCACGACGACGACTACAATCATGCACAAATTGATTGTTTACTTTATTGTTATGACAGTTTCCATGGAAACTAAGCATGAATATTACACATGGATAAAAAATTTCCGTATGAGCCAATAGAGAGCTTCGACCTGAATTACATTGAGTGTAAAATCACTTCTGTATCTTCTATTGTAACGGAGATGTGAGAGTTTGAAATTTTCTATAATGTTTTTGTAAAACGTGATGCCAAAGGATGAATGACACTGTTTCAACAATCAAAGTGGTTATTGCAAATCTCCACGACGACGACTACAATCATGCACAAATAGATTGTTTACTTTATTGTTATGACATTTTCCATGGAAACTAAACATGAATATTACACATGGATAAAAGTTTTCCGGATGAGCCAATAGAGAGCTTCGACCTCATTACATTGAGTGTCAAATCACTTCTGCATCTTCTATAGTAACGGAGATATGAGATTTTGAAATTTTATATAATGTTATTGTAAAACGTGATGCCTTAGGATGTATCACACTGTTTCAACAATCAAAATGGTTATTCCAAATCTCCACGACGACGAATACATTCATGCACAAATAGATTGTTTACTTTACTGTTATGACAGTTTCCATGGAAACTAAGTATGAATATTACACTTGGATTAAATTTTTCGGGATGAGCCAATAGAGAGCTTCGACCTGATTACATTGAGTGCAAATTCATTTCTGTATCTTCTAGAGTAACGGAGATATGAGAGTTTGCAATTTTATATAATGTTTTTGTAAAACGTGATGCCTTAGGATGTATTACACTGTTTCAACAATGAAAGTGGTTATTTCAAATCTCCACGACGACGACTACAATCATGCACAAATTGATTGTTTACTTTATTGTTATGACAGTTTCCATGGAAACTAAGCATGAATATTACACATGGATTAAATTTTTCCGGATGAGCCAATAGAGATCTTCGTCCTGATTACATTGAGTGTGAAATCACTATTGTATCTTCTATAGTAACGGAGATATGAGAGTTTGAAATTTTATATAATGTTTTTGTAAAATGTGATCCTTAGGATGTATTACACTGTTTCAACAATCAAAGTGGTTATTTCAAATCTACACGACGACGACTACAATCAAGCACAAATAGATTGTTTACTTTATTGTTATGACAGTATCCATGAAAACTAAGTATGAATATAACACTTGGATTACATTTTTCCGGATGAGCCAATAGAGAGCTTCGACCTGATTACATTGAGTGTAAAATCATCTATGTATCTTCTATAGTAACTGAGATATGAAAATTTGAAATTTTATATATTGTTTTTGTAAAACGTTATGCCTTAGGTTGTATCACACTGTTTCAACAGTCAAAGTGGTTATAGCAAATCTCCACGACGACGACTACAATCATGCACAAATAGATTGTTTACTTTATTGTTATGACAGTTTCCAATGAAACTAAACATGAATATTACACATGGATAAAAGTTTTCCGTAAGAGCCAATAGAGAGCTTCGACCTGAATTACATTGAGTGTAAAATCACTTCTGTATCTTCTATTGTAACGGAGATGTGAGAGTTTGAAATTTTCTATAATGTTTTTGTAAAACGTGATGCCATAGGATGAATGACACTGTTTCAACAATCAAAGTGGTTATTGCAAATCTCCACGACGACGACTACAATCATGCACAAATAGATTGTTTACTTTATTGTTATGACATTTTCCATGGAAACTAAACATGAATATTACACATGGATAAAAGTTTTCCGGATGAGCCAATATAGAGCTTCGACCTCATTACATTGAGTGTCAAATCACTTCTGCATCTTCTATAGTAACGGAGATATGAGATTTTGAAATTTTATATAATGTTTTTGTAAAACGTGATGCCTTAGGATGTATCACACTGTTTCAACAATCAAAATGGTTATTCCAAATCTCCACGACGACGAATACAATCATGCACAAATAGATTGTTTACTTTACTGTTATGACAGTTTCCATGGAAACTAAGTATGAATATTACACTTGGATTAAAATTTTCCGGATGAGCCAATAAAGAGCTTCGACCTGATTACATTGAGTGTAACATCAGCTCTCTATCTTCTATAGTAACGGAGATATGAGAATTTGAAATTTTATATAATGTTTTTTTTTAAACCTTAAGCCTTAGGATGTATCACACTGTTTCAACAATCAAAGTGGTTATTTCAAATCTCCTCGACGACGATTACAACCAACCACAAATAGATTGTTTACTTTATTGTTATATCAGTATCCATGAAAACTAAGTATGAATATAACACTTGGATTACATTTTTCCGGATGAGCCAATAGAGAGCTTCGACCTGATTACATTGAGTGTAAAAACATCTCTGTATCTTCTATAGTAACTGAGATATGAAAATTTGAAATTTTATATATTGTTTTTGTAAAACGTGATGCCTTAGGTTGTATCACACTGTTTCAACAGTCAAAGTGGTCATTCCAAATCTCCACGACGACGAGTACAATCATGCACAAATATATTGTTTACTTTATTGTTATGACAACTTCCATGGAAAATAAGCATTAATATTACACATGGATAAAAGTTTTCCGTATGAGCCAATAGAGAGCTTCGACCTGAATTACATTGAGTGTAAAATCACTTCTGTATCTTCTATTGTAACGGAGATGTGAGAGTTTGAAATTTTCTATAATGTTTTTGTAAAACGTGATGCCATAGGATGAATGACACTGTTTTAACAATCAAAGTGGTTATTACAAATCTCCACGACGACGACTACAATCATGCACAAATAGATTGTTTACTTTATTGTTATGACATTTTCCATGGAAACTAAACATGAATATTACACATGGATAAAAGTTTTCCGTATGAGCCAATAGAGAGCTTCGACCTGAATTGAATTGAGTGTAAAATCACTTCTGTATCTTCTATTGTAACGGAGATATGAGAGTTTGAAATTTTCTATAATGTTTTTGTAAAACGTGATGCCATAGGATGAATGACACTGTTTCAACAATCAAAGTGGTTATAGCAAATCTCCACGACGACGACTACAATCATGCACAAATAGATTGTTTACTTTATTGTTATGACAGTTTCCAATGAAACTAAACATGAATATTACACTTGGATAAAAGTTTTCCGGATGAGCCAATAGAGAGCTTCGACCTCATTACATTGAGTGTCAAATCACTTCTGTATCTTCTATAGTAACGGAGATATGAGATTTTGAAATGTTATATAATGTTTTTGTAAAACGTGATGCCTTAGGATGTATCACACTGTTTCAACAATCAAAATGGTTATTCCAAATCTCCACGACGACGAATACAATCATGCACAACTAGATTGTTTACTTTACTGTTATGACATTTTCCATGGAAACTAAGTATGAATATTACACTTGGATTAAATTTTTCCGGATGAGCCAATAGAGAGTTTCGACCTGATTACATTGAGTGCAAATTCATTTCTGTATCTTCTAGAGTAACGGAGATATGAGAGTTTGAAATTTTATATAATGTTTTTGTAAAACGTGATGCCTTAGGATGCATTACACTGTTTCAACAATGAAAGTGGTTATTTCAAATCTCCACGACGACGACTACAATCATGCACAAATTGATTGTTTACTTTACTGTTATGACAGTTTCCATGGAAACTAAGTATGAATATTACACTTGGATTAAAATTTTCCGGATGAGCCAATAAAGAGCTTCGACCTGATTACATTGAGTGTAACATCAGCTCTCTATCTTCTATAGTAACGGAGATATGAGAATTTGAAATTTTATATAATGTTTTTTTTTAAACCTTAAGCCTTAGGATGTATCACACTGTTTCAACAATCAAAGTGGTTATTTCAAATCTCCTCGACGACGATTACAACCAACCACAAATAGATTGTTTACTTTACTGTTATGACATTTTCCATGTAAACTAAGTTTGAATATTACACTTGGATTAAATTTTTCCGGATGAGCCAATAGAGAGCTTCGACCTGATTACATTGAGTGTAAAAACATCTCTGTATCTTCTATAGTAACTGAGATATGAAAATTTGAAATTTTATATATTGTTTTTGTAAAACGTGATGCCTTAGGTTGTATCACACTGTTTCAACAGTCAAAGTGGTCATTCCAAATCTCCACGACGACGACTACAATCATGCACAAATAGATTGTTTACTTTATTGTTATGACAACTTCCATGGAAAATAAGCATTAATATTACACATGGATAAAAGTTTTCCGTATGAGCCAATAGAGAGTTTCGACCTGAATTACATTGAGTGTAAAATCACTTCTGTATCTTCTTTTGTAACGGAGATGTGAGAGTTTGAAATTTTCTATAATGTTTTTGTAAAACGTGATGCCATAGGATGAATGACACTGTTTTAACAATCAAAGTGGTTATTGCAAATCTCCACGACGACGACTACAATCATGCACAAATAGATTGTTTACTTTATTGTTATGACATTTTCCATGGAAACTAAACATGAATATTACACATGGATAAAAGTTTTCCGGATGAGCCAATAGAGAGCTTCGACCTGATTACATTGAGTGTAAAATCACTTCTGTATCTTCTATAGTAACGGAGATATGCGAGTTTGAAATTTTATATAATGTTTTTGTAAAACGTGATTCCAAGGATGTATTACATTGTTTCAACAATGAAAGTGGTTATTTCAAATCTCCACGACAACGACTACAATCATCCACAAATAGATTGTTTACTTTATTGTTATGACAGTTTCCAATGAAACTAAACATGAATATTACACTTGGATAAAAGTTTTCCGGATGAGCCAATAGAGAGCTTCGACCTCATTACATTGAGTGTCAAATCACTTCTGTATCTTCTATAGTAACGGAGATATGAGATTTTGAAATGTTATATAATGTTTTTGTAAAACGTGATGCCTTAGGATGTATCACACTGTTTCAACAATCAAAATGGTTATTCCAAATCTCCACGACGACGAATACAATCATGCACAAATAGATTGTTTACTTTACTGTTATGACAGTTTCCATGGAAAATAAGCATTAATATTACACATGGATAAAAGTTTTCCGTATGAGCCAATAGAGAGTTTCGACCTGAATTACATTGAGTGTAAAATCACTTCTGTATCTTCTTTTGTAACGGAGATGTGAGAGTTTGAAATTTTCTATAATGTTTTTGTAAAACGTGATGCCATAGGATGAATGACACTGTTTTAACAATCAAATTGGTTATTGCAAATCTCCACGACGACGACTACAATCATGCACAAATAGATTGTTTACTTTATTGTTATGACATTTTCCATGGAAACTAAACATGAATATTACACATGGATAAAAGTTTTCCGTATGAGCCAATAGAGAGCTTCGACCTGAATTGCATTGAGTGTAAAATCACTTCTGTATCTTCTATTGTAACGGAGATATGAGAGTTTGAAATTTTCTATAATGTTTTTGTAAAACGTGATGCCATAGGATGAATGACACTGTTTCAACAATCAAAGTGGTTATAGCAAATCTCCACGACGACGACTACAATCATGCACAAATAGATTGTTTACTTTATTGTTATGACAGTTTCCAATGAAACTAAACATGAATATTACACTTGGATAAAAGTTTTCCGGATGAGCCAATAGAGAGCTTCGACCTCATTACATTGAGTGTCAAATCACTTCTGTATCTTCTATAGTAACGGAGATATGAGATTTTGAAATGTTATATAATGTTTTTGTAAAACGTGATGCCTTAGGATGTATCACACTGTTTCAACAATCAAAATGGTTATTCCAAATCTCCACGACGACGAATACAATCATGCACAAATAGATTGTTTACTTTACTGTTATGACAGTTTCCATGGAAACTAAGTATGAATATTACACATGGATTAAATTTTTCCGGATGAGCCAATAGAGAGTTTCGACCTGATTACATTGAGTGCAAATTCATTTCTGTATCTTCTAGAGTAACGGAGATATGAGAGTTTGAAATTTTATATAATGTTTTTGTAAAACGTGATGCCTTAGGATGCATTACACTGTTTCAACAATGAAAGTGGTTATTTCAAATCTCCACGACGACGACTACAATCATGCACAAATTGATTGTTTACTTTATTGTTATGACAGTTTCCATGGAAACTAAGCATGAATATTACACATGGATAAAAAATTTCCGTATGAGCCAATAGAGAGCTTCGACCTGAATTACATTGAGTGTAAAATCACTTCTGTATCTTCTATTGTAACGGAGATGTGAGAGTTTGAAATTTTCTATAATGTTTTTGTAAAACGTGATGCCAAAGGATGAATGACACTGTTTCAACAATCAAAGTGGTTATTGCAAATCTCCACGACGACGACTACAATCATGCACAAATAGATTGTTTACTTTATTGTTATGACATTTTCCATGGAAACTAAACATGAATATTACACATGGATAAAAGTTTTCCGGATGAGCCAATAGAGAGCTTCGACCTCATTACATTGAGTGTCAAATCACTTCTGCATCTTCTATAGTAACGGAGATATGAGATTTTGAAATTTTATATAATGTTTTTGTAAAACGTGATGCCTTAGGATGTATCACACTGTTTCAACAATCAAAATGGTTATTCCAAATCTCCACGACGACGACTACAATCATCCACAAATAGATTGTTTACTTTATTGTTATGACAACTTCCATGGAAAATAAGCATTAATATTACACATGGATAAAAGTTTTCCGTATGAGCCAATAGAGAGCTTCGACCTGAATTACATTGAGTGTAAAATCACTTCTGTATCTTCTATTGTAACAGAGATGTGAGAGTTTGAAATTTTCTATAATGTTTTTGTAAAACGTGATGCCATAGGATGAATGACACTGTTTTAACAATCAAATTGGTTATTGCAAATCTCCACGACGACGACTACAATCATGCACAAATAGATTGTTTACTTTATTGTTATGACATTTTCCATGGAAACTAAACATGAATATTACACATGGATAAAAGTTTTCCGTATGAGCCAATAGAGAGCTTCGACCTGAATTGCATTGAGTGTAAAATCACTTCTGTATCTTCTATTGTAACGGAGATATGAGAGTTTGAAATTTTCTATAATGTTTTTGTAAAACGTGATGCCATAGGATGAATGACACTGTTTCAACAATCAAAGTGGTTATAGCAAATCTCCACGACGACGACTACAATCATGCACAAATAGATTGTTTACTTTATTGTTATGACAGTTTCCAATGAAACTAAACATGAATATTACACTTGGATAAAAGTTTTCCGGATGAGCCAATAGAGAGCTTCGACCTCATTACATTGAGTGTCAAATCACTTCTGTATCTTCTATAGTAACGGAGATATGAGATTTTGAAATGTTATATAATGTTTTTGTAAAACGTGATGCCTTAGGATGTATCACACTGTTTCAACAATCAAAATGGTTATTCCAAATCTCCACGACGACGAATACAATCATGCACAAATAGATTGTTTACTTTACTGTTATGACAGTTTCCATGGAAACTAAGTATGAATATTACACTTGGATAAAATTTTTCCGGATGAGCCAATAGAGAGTTTCGACCTGATTACATTGAGTGCAAATTCATTTCTGTATCTTCTAGAGTAACGGAGATATGAGAGTTTGAAATTTTATATAATGTTTTTGTAAAACGTGATGCCTTAGGATGCATTACACTGTTTCAACAATGAAAGTGGTTATTTCAAATCTCCACGACGACGACTACAATCATGCACAAATTGATTGTTTACTTTATTGTTATGACAGTTTCCATGGAAACTAAGCATGAATATTACACATGGATAAAAAATTTCCGTATGAGCCAATGGAGAGCTTCGACCTGAATTACATTGAGTGTAAAATCACTTCTGTATCTTCTATTGTAACGGAGATGTGAGAGTTTGAAATTTTCTATAATGTTTTTGTAAAACGTGATGCCAAAGGATGAATGACACTGTTTCAACAATCAAAGTGGTTATTGCAAATCTCCACGACGACGACTACAATCATGCACAAATAGATTGTTTACTTTATTGTTATGACATTTTCCATGGAAACTAAACATGAATATTACACATGGATAAAAGTTTTCCGGATGAGCCAATAGAGAGCTTCGACCTCATTACATTGAGTGTCAAATCACTTCTGCATCTTCTATAGTAACGGAGATATGAGATTTTGAAATTTTATATAATGTTTTTGTAAAACGTGATGCCTTAGGATGTATCACACTGTTTCAACAATCAAAATGGTTATTCCAAATCTCCACGACGACGAATACAATCATGCACAAATAGATTGTTTACTTTACTGTTATGACAGTTTCCATGGAAACTAAGTATGAATATTACACTTGGATTAAATTTTTCGGGATGAGCCAATAGAGAGCTTCGACCTGATTACATTGAGTGCAAATTCATTTCTGTATCTTCTAGAGTAACGGAGATATGAGAGTTTGCAATTTTATATAATGTTTTTGTAAAACGTGATGCCTTAGGATGTATTACACTGTTTCAACAATGAAAGTGGTTATTTCAAATCTCCACGACGACGACTACAATCATCCACAAATAGATTGTTTACTTTATTGTTATGACAACTTCCATGGAAAATAAGCATTAATATTACACATGGATAAAAGTTTTCCGTATGAGCCAATAGAGAGCTTCGACCTGAATTACATTGAGTGTAAAATCACTTCTGTATCTTCTATTGTAACAGAGATGTGAGAGTTTGAAATTTTCTATAATGTTTTTGTAAAACGTGATGCCATAGGATGAATGACACTGTTTTAACAATCAAATTGGTTATTGCAAATCTCCACGACGACGACTACAATCATGCACAAATAGATTGTTTACTTTATTGTTATGACATTTTCCATGGAAACTAAACATGAATATTACACATGGATAAAAGTTTTCCGTATGAGCCAATAGAGAGCTTCGACCTGAATTGCATTGAGTGTAAAATCACTTCTGTATCTTCTATTGTAACGGAGATATGAGAGTTTGAAATTTTCTATAATGTTTTTGTAAAACGTGATGCCATAGGATGAATGACACTGTTTCAACAATCAAAGTGGTTATAGCAAATCTCCACGACGACGACTACAATCATGCACAAATAGATTGTTTACTTTATTGTTATGACAGTTTCCAATGAAACTAAACATGAATATTACACTTGGATAAAAGTTTTCCGGATGAGCCAATAGAGAGCTTCGACCTCATTACATTGAGTGTCAAATCACTTCTGTATCTTCTATAGTAACGGAGATATGAGATTTTGAAATGTTATATAATGTTTTTGTAAAACGTGATGCCTTAGGATGTATCACACTGTTTCAACAATCAAAATGGTTATTCCAAATCTCCACGACGACGAATACAATCATGCACAAATAGATTGTTTACTTTACTGTTATGACAGTTTCCATGGAAACTAAGTATGAATATTACACTTGGATAAAATTTTTCCGGATGAGCCAATAGAGAGTTTCGACCTGATTACATTGAGTGCAAATTCATTTCTGTATCTTCTAGAGTAACGGAGATATGAGAGTTTGAAATTTTATATAATGTTTTTGTAAAACGTGATGCCTTAGGATGCATTACACTGTTTCAACAATGAAAGTGGTTATTTCAAATCTCCACGACGACGACTACAATCATGCACAAATTGATTGTTTACTTTATTGTTATGACAGTTTCCATGGAAACTAAGCATGAATATTACACATGGATAAAAAATTTCCGTATGAGCCAATAGAGAGCTTCGACCTGAATTACATTGAGTGTAAAATCACTTCTGTATCTTCTATTGTAACGGAGATGTGAGAGTTTGAAATTTTCTATAATGTTTTTGTAAAACGTGATGCCAAAGGATGAATGACACTGTTTCAACAATCAAAGTGGTTATTGCAAATCTCCACGACGACGACTACAATCATGCACAAATAGATTGTTTACTTTATTGTTATGACATTTTCCATGGAAACTAAACATGAATATTACACATGGATAAAAGTTTTCCGGATGAGCCAATAGAGAGCTTCGACCTCATTACATTGAGTGTCAAATCACTTCTGCATCTTCTATAGTAACGGAGATATGAGATTTTGAAATTTTATATAATGTTTTTGTAAAACGTGATGCCTTAGGATGTATCACACTGTTTCAACAATCAAAATGGTTATTCCAAATCTCCACGACGACGAATACAATCATGCACAAATAGATTGTTTACTTTACTGTTATGACAGTTTCCATGGAAACTAAGTATGAATATTACACTTGGATTAAATTTTTCGGGATGAGCCAATAGAGAGCTTCGACCTGATTACATTGAGTGCAAATTCATTTCTGTATCTTCTAGAGTAACGGAGATATGAGAGTTTGCAATTTTATATAATGTTTTTGTAAAACGTGATGCCTTAGGATGTATTACACTGTTTCAACAATGAAAGTGGTTATTTCAAATCTCCACGACGACGACTACAATCATGCACAAATTGATTGTTTACTTTATTGTTATGACAGTTTCCATGGAAACTAAGCATGAATATTACACATGGATTAAATTTTTCCGGATGAGCCAATAGAGATCTTCGTCCTGATTACATTGAGTGTGAAATCACTATTGTATCTTCTATAGTAACGGAGATATGAGAGTTTGAAATTTTATATAATGTTTTTGTAAAATGTGATCCTTAGGATGTATTACACTGTTTCAACAATCAAAGTGGTTATTTCAAATCTACACGACGACGACTACAATCAAGCACAAATAGATTGTTTACTTTATTGTTATGACAGTATCCATGAAAACTAAGTATGAATATAACACTTGGATTACATTTTTCCGGATGAGCCAATAGAGAGCTTCGACCTGATTACATTGAGTGTAAAATCATCTATGTATCTTCTATAGTAACTGAGATATGAAAATTTGAAATTTTATATATTGTTTTTGTAAAACGTTATGCCTTAGGTTGTATCACACTGTTTCAACAGTCAAAGTGGTTATAGCAAATCTCCACGACGACGACTACAATCATGCACAAATAGATTGTTTACTTTATTGTTATGACAGTTTCCAATGAAACTAAACATGAATATTACACATGGATGAAAGTTTTCCGGATGAGCCAATAGAGAGCTTCGACCTCATTACATTGAGTGTCAAATCACTTCTGTATCTTCTATTGTAACGGAGATATGAGAGTTTGAAATTTTCTATAATGTTCTTGTAAAACGTGATGCCATAGAATGAATGACACTGTTTCAACAATCAAAGTGGTTATAGCAAATCTCCACGACGACGACTACAATCATGCACAAATAGATTGTTTACTTTATTGTTATGACAGTTTCCAATGAAACTAAACATGAATATTACACATGGATAAAAGTTTTCCGGATGAGCCAATAGAGAGCTTCGACCTCATTACATTGAGTGTCAAATCACTTCTGTATCTTCTATAGTAACGGAGATATGAGATTTTGAAATGTTATATAATGTTTTTGTAAAACGTGATGCCTTAGGTTGTATCACACTGTTTCAAGAATCAAAATGGTTATTCCAAATCTCCACGACGACGAATACAATCATGCACAAATAGATTGTTTACTTTACTGTTATGACAGTTTCCATGGAAACTAAGTATGAATATTACACTTGGATTAAATTTTTCCGGATGAGCCAATAGAGAGTTTCGACCTGATTACATTGAGTGCAAATTCATTTCAGTATCTTCTAGAGTAACGGAGATATGAGAGTTTGCAATTTTATATAATGTTTTTGTAAAACGTGATGCCTTAGGATGCATTACACTGTTTCAACAATGAAAGAGGTTATTTCAAATCTCCACGACGACGACTACAATCATGCACAAATTGATTGTTTACTTTATTGTTATGACAGTTTCCATGGAAACTAAGCATGAATATTACACATGGATAAAAGTTTTCCGTATGAGCCAATAGAGAGCTTCGACCTGAATTACATTGAGTGTAAAATCACTTCTGTATCTTCTATTGTAACGGAGATGTGAGAGTTTGAAATTTTCTATAATGTTTTTGTAAAACGTGATGCCATAGGATGAATGACACTGTTTCAACAATCAAAGTGGTTATTGCAAATCTCCACGACGTCGACTACAATCATGCACAAATAGATTGTTTACTTTATTGTTATGACATTTTCCATGGAAACTAAGCATGAATATTACAGATGGATTAAATTTTTCCGGATGAGCCAATAGAGATCTTCGTCCTGATATCATTGAGTGTGAAATCACTATTGTATCTTCTATAGTAACGGAGATATGCGAGTTTGAAATTTAATATTATGTTTGTGTAAAACGTGATTCCAAGGATGTATTACATTGTTTCAACAATGAAAGTGGTTATTTCAAATATCCACGACAACGACTACAATCATGCACAAATAGATTGTTTACTTTATTGTTATGAGAGTTTCCATGGAACTAAGCATGAATATTACACTTGGATTAACTTTTCCGGATGAGTCTATAGAGAGCTTCGACCTGATTACATTGAGTGTAAAATCACTTCAGTATTTTCTATAGGAACGGAGATATGCGAGTTTGAAATTTTATATAATGTTTTTGTAAAACGTGATTCCAAGGATGTATTACATTGTTTCAACAATGAAAGTGGTTATTTCAAATCTCCACGACAACGACTACAATCATGCACAAATACATTGTTTACTTTATTGTTATGAGAGTTTCCATGGTAACTAAGCAGGAATATTACATATGGATTCAATTTTTCCCTATGAGCCAATAGAGAGCTTCGACCTGATTACATTGAGTGTAAAATCACTTCTGTATCTTCTATAGTAACGGAGATATGCGAGTTTGAAATTTTATATAATGTTTTTGTAAAACGTGATTCCAAGAACGTATTACATTGTTTCAACAATGAAAGTGGTTATTTCAAATCTCCACGACAACGACTACAATCATGCACAAATAGATTGTTTACTTTATTGTTATGAGAGTTTCCATGGAAACTAAGCATGAATATTACACATGGATTAATTTTTTCTGGATGAGCCAATAGAGAGCTTCGACCTGATTACATTGAGTGTAAAATCACTTCAGTATCTTCTATAGTAACGGAGATATGGGAGTTTGAAATTTTATATAATGTTTTTGTAAAACGTGATTCCAAGGATGTATTACAATGTTTCAACAATGAAAGTGGTTATTTCAAATCTCCACGACAACAACTACAATCATGCACAAATAGATTGTTTACTTTATTGTTATGAGAGTTTCCATGGTAACTAAGCAAGAATATTACATATGGATTCAATTTTTCCGTATGAGCCTATAGAGAGCTTCGCCCTGATTACATTGAGTGTAAAATCACTTCTGTATTTTCTATAGTAACGGAGATATGCGAGTTTGAAATTTTATATAATGTTTTTGTAAAACGTGATTCCAAGGATGTATTACATTGTTTCAACAATGAAAGTGGTTATTTCAAATCTCCACGACAACGACTACAATCATGCACAAATAGTTTGTTTGCTTTATTGTTATGAGAGTTTCCATGGAACTAAGCATGAATATTACACTTGGATTAACTTTTCCGGATGAGTCTATAGAGAGCTTCGACCTGATTACATTGAGTGTAAAATCACTTCAGTATCTTCTATAGAAACGGAGATATGCGAGTTTGAAATTTAATATTATGTTTGTGTAAAACGTGATTCCAAGGATGTATTACATTGTTTCAACAATGAAAGTGGTTATTTCAAATCTCCACGACTACAACTACAATCATGCACAAATAGATTGTTTACTTTATTGTTATGAGAGTTTCCATGGTAACTAAGCAGGAATATTACATATGGATTCAATTTTTCCGGATAAGCCTATACAGAGTTTCGACCAGATTACATTGAGTGTAAATTCACTTCTGTATCTTCTATAGTAACGGAGATATGCGAGTTTGAAATTTTATATAATGATTTTTTAAAACGTGATTCCAAGGATGTATTACATTGTTCCAACAATGAAAGTGGTTATTTCAAATCTCAACGACAACAACTACAATCATGCACAAATAGATTGTTTACTTTATTGTTATGAGAGTTTCCATGGTAACTAAGCAGGAATATTACATATGGATTAACTTTTCCGGATGAGTCTATAGAGAGCTTCGACCTGATTACATTGAGTGTAAAATCACTTCAGTATCTTCTATAGTAACGGAGATATGCGAGTTTGAAATTTTATATAATGTTTTTGTAAAACGTGTTTCCAAGGATGTATTACATTGTTTCAACAATGAAAGTGGTTATTTCAAATCTCCACGACAACAACTACAATCATGCACAAATAGATTGTTTACTTTATTGTTATGAGAGTTTCCATGGTAACTAAGCAGGAATATTACATATGGATTATTTTTTTCCGGATGAGCCTATAGAGAGCTTCGACCTGATTATATTGAGTGTAAAATCACTTCAGTATCTTTTATAGTAACGGAGATATGCAAGTTTGAAATTTTTTATAATGTTTTTGTAAAACGTCATTCCAAGCACGTATTACATTGTTTCAACAATGAAAGTGGTTATTTCAAATCTCCAGGACAACGACTACAATCATGCACAAATAGATTGTTTAATTTATTGAAATGAAAGTTAACACGGAAACTAAGCATGAATATTACACATGGATTAAATTTTTCCTGAAGAGCCAATAGAGTGCTTCGACCTGATTACATTGAGTGTAAAATCACTTCTGTATCTTCTATAGTAACGGAGATATGCGAATTTGAAATTTTATATAATGTTTTTGTAAAACGTGATTCCAAGGATGTATTACATTGTTTCAACAATGAAAGTGGTTATTTCAAATCTCCACGACAACGACTACAATCATGCACAAATAGATTGTTTACTTTACTGTTATGAGAGTTTCCATGGAAACTAAGCATGAATATTACACATGGATTAATTTTTTCTGGATGAGCCAATAGAGAGCTTCGACCTGATTACATTGAGTGTAAAATCACTTCAGTATCTTCTATAGTAACGGAGATATGCGAGTTTGAAATTTTATATAATGTTTTTGTAAAACGTGATTCCAAGGATGTATTACATTGTTTCAACAATGAAAGTGGTTATTTCAAATCTCCACGACAACGACTACAATCATGCACAAATAGATTGTTTACTTTATTGTTATGAGAGTTTCCATGGAAACTAAGCATGAATATTACACATGGATTAATTTTTTCCGGATGAGCCAATAGAGAGTTTCGACCTGATTACATTGAGTGCAAATTCATTTCAGTATCTTCTAGAGTAACGGAGATATGAGAGTTTGCAATTTTATATAATGTTTTTGTAAAACGTGATGCCTTAGGATGCATTACACTGTTTCAACAATGAAAGAGGTTATTTCAAATCTCCACGACGACGACTACAATCATGCACAAATTGATTGTTTACTTTATTGTTATGACAGTTTCCATGGAAACTAAGCATGAATATTACACATGGATAAAAGTTTTCCGTATGAGCCAATAGAGAGCTTCGACCTGAATTACATTGAGTGTCAAATCACTTCTGTATCTTCTATAGTAACGGAGATATGAGATTTTGAAATGTTATATAATGTTTTTGTAAAACGTGATGCCTTAGGTTGTATCACACTGTTTCAAGAATCAAAATGGTTATTCCAAATCTCCACGACGACGAATAAAATCATGCACAAATAGATTGTTTACTTTACTGTTATGACAGTTTCCATGGAAACTAAGTATGAATATTACACTTGGATTAAATTTTTCCGGATGAGCCAATAGAGAGTTTCGACCTGATTACATTGAGTGCAAATTCATTTCAGTATCTTCTAGAGTAACGGAGATATGAGAGTTTGCAATTTTATATAATGTTTTTGTAAAACGTGATGCCTTAGGATGCATTACACTGTTTCAACAATGAAAGAGGTTATTTCAAATCTCCACGACGACGACTACAATCATGCACAAATTGATTGTTTACTTTATTGTTATGACAGTTTCCATGGAAACTAAGCATGAATATTACACATGGATAAAAGTTTTCCGTATGAGCCAATAGAGAGCTTCGACCTGAATTACATTGAGTGTAAAATCACTTCTGTATCTTCTATTGTAACGGAGATGTGAGAGTTTGAAATTTTCTATAATGTTTTTGTAAAACGTGAGGCCATAGGATGAATGACACTGTTTCAACAATCAAAGTGGTTATTGCAAATCTCCACGACGTCGACTACAATCATGCACAAATAGATTGTTTACTTTATTGTTATGACATTTTCCATGGAAACTAAGCATGAATATTACACATGGATTAAATTTTTCCGGATGAGCCAATAGAGATCTTCGTCCTGATATCATTGAGTGTGAAATCACTATTGTATCTTCTATAGTAACGGAGATATGCGAGTTTGAAATTTAATATTATGTTTGTGTAAAACGTGATTCCAAGGATGTATTACATTGTTTCAACAATGAAAGTGGTTATTTCAAATATCCACGACAACGACTACAATCATGCACAAATAGATTGTTTACTTTATTGTTATGAGAGTTTCCATGGAACTAAGCATGAATATTACACTTGGATTAACTTTTCCGGATGAGTCTATAGAGAGCTTCGACCTGATTACATTGAGTGTAAAATCACTTCAGTATTTTCTATAGTAACGGAGATATGCGAGTTTGAAATTTTATATAATGTTTTTGTAAAACGTGATTCCAAGGATGTATTACATTGTTTCAACAATGAAAGTGGTTATTTCAAATCTCCACGACAACGACTACAATCATGCACAAATACATTGTTTACTTTATTGTTATGAGAGTTTCCATGGTAACTAAGCAGGAATATTACATATGGATTCAATTTTTCCCTATGAGCCAATAGAGAGCTTCGACCTGATTACATTGAGTGTAAAATCACTTCTGTATCTTCTATAGTAACGGAGATATGCGAGTTTGAAATTTTATATAATGTTTTTGTAAAACGTGATTCCAAGAACGTATTACATTGTTTCAACAATGAAAGTGGTTATTTCAAATCTCCACGACAACGACTACAATCATGCACAAATAGATTGTTTACTTTATTGTTATGAGAGTTTCCATGGTAACTAAGCAAGAATATTACATATGGATTCAATTTTTCCGTATGAGCCTATAGAGAGCTTCGCCCTGATTACATTGAGTGTAAAATCACTTCTGTATTTTCTATAGTAACGGAGATATGCGAGTTTGAAATTTTATATAATGTTTTTGTAAAACGTGATTCCAAGGATGTATTACATTGTTTCAACAATGAAAGTGGTTATTTCAAATCTCCACGACAACGACTACAATCATGCACAAATAGTTTGTTTGCTTTATTGTTATGAGAGTTTCCATGGAACTAAGCATGAATATTACACTTGGATTAACTTTTCCGGATGAGTCTATAGAGAGCTTCGACCTGATTACATTGAGTGTAAAATCACTTCAGTATCTTCTATAGAAACGGAGATATGCGAGTTTGAAATTTAATATTATGTTTGTGTAAAACGTGATTCCAAGGATGTATTACATTGTTTCAACAATGAAAGTGGTTATTTCAAATCTCCACGACTACAACTACAATCATGCACAAATAGATTGTTTACTCTATTGTTATGAGAGTTTCCATGGTAACTAAGCAGGAATATTACATATGGATTCAATTTTTCCGGATAAGCCTATACAGAGTTTCGACCAGATTACATTGAGTGTAAATTCACTTCTGTATCTTCTATAGTAACGGAGATATGCGAGTTTGAAATTTTATATAATGATTTTTTAAAACGTGATTCCAAGGATGTATTACATTGTTCCAACAATGAAAGTGGTTATTTCAAATCTCAACGACAACAACTACAATCATGCACAAATAGATTGTTTACTTTATTGTTATGAGAGTTTCCATGGTAACTAAGCAGGAATATTACATATGGATTAACTTTTCCGGATGAGTCTATAGAGAGCTTCGACCTGATTACATTGAGTGTAAAATCACTTCAGTATCTTCTATAGTAACGGAGATATGCGAGTTTGAAATTTTATATAATGTTTTTGTAAAACGTGTTTCCAAGGATGTATTACATTGTTTCAACAATGAAAGTGGTTATTTCAAATCTCCACGACAACAACTACAATCATGCACAAATAGATTGTTTACTTTATTGTTATGAGAGTTTCCATGGTAACTAAGCAGGAATATTACATATGGATTATTTTTTTCCGGATGAGCCTATAGAGAGCTTCGACCTGATTATATTGAGTGTAAAATCACTTCAGTATCTTTTATAGTAACGGAGATATGCAAGTTTGAAATTTTTTATAATGTTTTTGTAAAACGTCATTCCAAGCACGTATTACATTGTTTCAACAATGAAAGTGGTTATTTCAAATCTCCAGGACAACGACTACAATCATGCACAAATAGATTGTTTAATTTATTGAAATGAAAGTTAACACGGAAACTAAGCATGAATATTACACATGGATTAAATTTTTCCTGAAGAGCCAATAGAGAGCTTCGGCCTGATTACATTGAGTGTAAAATCACTTCAGTATCTTCTATAGTAACGGAGATATGCGAGTTTGAAATTTTATATAATGATTTTTTAAAACGTGATTCCAAGAATGTATTACATTGTTTCAACAATGAAAGTGGTTATTTCAAATCTCCACGACAACAACTACAATCATGCACAAATAGATTGTTTACTTTATTGTTATGAGAGTTTCCATGGTAACTAAGCAGGAATATTACATATGGATTCAATTTTTCCCTATGAGCCAATAGAGTGCTTCGACCTGATTACATTGAGTGTAAAATCACTTCTGTATCTTCTATAGTAACGGAGATATGCGAATTTGAAATTTTATATAATGTTTTTGTAAAACGTGATTCCAAGGATGTATTACATTGTTTCAACAATGAAAGTGGTTATTTCAAATCTCCACGACAACGACTACAATCATGCACAAATAGATTGTTTACTTTACTGTTATGAGAGTTTCCATGGAAACTAAGCATGAATATTACACATGGATTAATTTTTTCTGGATGAGCCAATAGAGAGCTTCGACCTGATTACATTGAGTGTAAAATCACTTCAGTATCTTCTATAGTAACGGAGATATGCGAGTTTGAAATTTTATATAATGTTTTTGTAAAACGTGATTCCAAGGATGTATTACATTGTTTCAACAATGAAAGTGGTTATTTCAAATCTCCACGACAACGACTACAATCATGCACAAATAGATTGTTTACTTTATTGTTATGAGAGTTTCCATGGAACTAAGCATGAATATTACACTTGGATTAACTTTTCCGGATGAGTCTATAGAGAGCTTCGACCTGATTACATTGAGTGTAAAATCACTTCAGTATCTTCTATAGTAACGGAGATATGCGAGTTTGAAATTTTATATAATGTTTTTGTAAAACGTGATTCCAAGGATGTTTTACAACGTTTCAACAATGAAAGTGGTTATTTCAAATCTCCACGACAACAACTACAATCATGCACAAAAAGATTGTTTACTTTATTGTTATGAGAGTTTCCATGGTAACTAAGCAGGAATATTACATATGGATTCAATTTTTCCGGATAAGCCTATACAGAGCTTCGCCCTGATTACATTGAGTGTAAAATCACTTCTGTATCTTCTATAGTAACGAGATATGCGAGTTTGAAATTTTATATAATGTTTTTGTAAAACGTGATTCAAAAGATGTATTACATTGTTTCAAAAATGAAAGTGGTTATTTCAAATCTCCACGACAACGACTACAATCATGCACAAATAGATTGTTTACTTTATTGTTATGAGAGTTTCCATGGTAACTAAGCAGGAATATTACATATGGATTATTTTTTTCCGGATGAGTATATAGAGAGCTTCGACCTGATTACATTGAGTGTAGAATCACTTCAGTATCTTCTATAGTAACGGACATATGCGAGTTTGAAATTTTATATAATGATTTTTTAAAACGTGATTCCAAGGATGTATTACATTGTTTCAACAATGAAAGTGGTTAATTCAAATCTCCACGATAACAACTTCAATCATGCACAAATAGATTGTTTACTTCATTGTTATGAGAGTTTCCATGGAAACTAAGCATGAATATTACACATGGATTAATTTTTTCCGGATGAGCCAATAGAGAGTTTCGACCTGATTACATTGAGTGCAAATTCATTTCAGTATCTTCTAGAGTAACGGAGATATGAGAGTTTGCAATTTTATATAATGTTTTTGTAAAACGTGATGCCTTAGGATGCATTACACTGTTTCAACAATGAAAGAGGTTATTTCAAATCTCCACGACGACGACTACAATCATGCACAAATTGATTGTTTACTTTATTGTTATGACAGTTTCCATGGAAACTAAGCATGAATATTACACATGGATAAAAGTTTTCCGTATGAGCCAATAGAGAGCTTCGGCCTGAATTACATTGAGTGTCAAATCACTTCTGTATCTTCTATAGTAACGGAGATATGAGATTTTGAAATGTTATATAATGTTTTTGTAAAACGTGATGCCTTAGGTTGTATCACACTGTTTCAAGAATCAAAATGGTTATTCCAAATCTCCACGACGACGAATACAATCATGCACAAATAGATTGTTTACTTTACTGTTATGACAGTTTCCATGGAAACTAAGTATGAATATTACACTTGGATTAAATTTTTCCGGATGAGCCAATAGAGAGTTTCGACCTGATTACATTGAGTGCAAATTCATTTCAGTATCTTCTAGAGTAACGGAGATATGAGAGTTTGCAATTTTATATAATGTTTTTGTAAAATGTGATGCCTTAGGATGCATTACACTGTTTCAACAATGAAAGAGGTTATTTCAAATCTCCACGACGACGACTACAATCATGCACAAATTGATTGTTTACTTTATTGTTATGACAGTTTCCATGGAAACTAAGCATGAATATTACACATGGATAAAAGTTTTCCGTATGAGCCAATAGAGAGCTTCGACCTGAATTACATTGAGTGTCAAATCACTTCTGTATCTTCTATAGTAACGGAGATATGAGATTTTGAAATGTTATATAATGTTTTTGTAAAACGTGATGCCTTAGGTTGTATCACACTGTTTCAAGAATCAAAATGGTTATTCCAAATCTCCACGACGACGAATACAATCATGCACAAATAGATTGTTTACTTTACTGTTATGACAGTTTCCATGGAAACTAAGTATGAATATTACACTTGGATTAAATTTTTCCGGATGAGCCAATAGAGAGTTTCGACCTGATTACATTGAGTGCAAATTCATTTCAGTATCTTCTAGAGTAACGGAGATATGAGAGTTTGCAATTTTATATAATGTTTTTGTAAAACGTGATGCCTTAGGATGCATTACACTGTTTCAACAATGAAAGAGGTTATTTCAAATCTCCACGACGACGACTACAATCATGCACAAATTGATTGTTTACTTTATTGTTATGACAGTTTCCATGGAAACTAAGCATGAATATTACACATGGATAAAAGTTTTCCGTATGAGCCAATAGAGAGCTTCGACCTGAATTACATTGAGTGTAAAATCACTTCTGTATCTTCTATTGTAACGGAGATGTGAGAGTTTGAAATTTTCTATAATGTTTTTGTAAAACGTGATGCCATAGGATGAATGACACTGTTTCAACAATCAAAGTGGTTATTGCAAATCTCCACGACGTCGACTACAATCATGCACAAATAGATTGTTTACTTTATTGTTATGACATTTTCCATGGAAACTAAGCATGAATATTACACATGGATTAAATTTTTCCGGATGAGCCAATAGAGATCTTCGTCCTGATATCATTGAGTGTGAAATCACTATTGTATCTTCTATAGTAACGGAGATATGCGAGTTTGAAATTTAATATTATGTTTGTGTAAAACGTGATTCCAAGGATGTATTACATTGTTTCAACAATGAAAGTGGTTATTTCAAATATCCACGACAACGACTACAATCATGCACAAATAGATTGTTTACTTTATTGTTATGAGAGTTTCCATGGAACTAAGCATGAATATTACACTTGGATTAACTTTTCCGGATGAGTCTATAGAGAGCTTCGACCTGATTACATTGAGTGTAAAATCACTTCAGTATTTTCTATAGTAACGGAGATATGCGAGTTTGAAATTTTATATAATGTTTTTGTAAAACGTGATTCCAAGGATGTATTACATTGTTTCAACAATGAAAGTGGTTATTTCAAATCTCCACGACAACGACTACAATCATGCACAAATACATTGTTTACTTTATTGTTATGAGAGTTTCTATGGTAACTAAGCAGGAATATTACATATGGATTCAATTTTTCCCTATGAGCCAATAGAGAGCTTCGACCTGATTACATTGAGTGTAAAATCACTTCTGTATCTTCTATAGTAACGGAGATATGCGAGTTTGAAATTTTATATAATGTTTTTGTAAAACGTGATTCCAAGAACGTATTACATTGTTTCAACAATGAAAGTGGTTATTTCAAATCTCCACGACAACGACTACAATCATGCACAAATAGATTGTTTACTTTATTGTTATGAGAGTTTCCATGGAAACTAAGCATGAATATTACACATGGATTAATTTTTTCTGGATGAGCCAATAGAGAGCTTCGACCTGATTACATTGAGTGTAAAATCACTTCAGTATCTTCTATAGTAACGGAGATATGCGAGTTTGAAATTTTATATAATGTTTTTGTAAAACGTGATTCCAAGGATGTATTACATTGTTTCAACAATGAAAGTGGTTATTTCAAATCTCCACGACAACGACTACAATCATGCACAAATAGATTGTTTACTTTATTGTTATGAGAGTTTCCATGGAACTAAGCATGAATATTACACTTGGATTAACTTTTCCGGATGAGTCTATAGAGAGCTTCGACCTGATTACATTGAGTGTAAAATCACTTCAGTATCTTCTATAGTAACGGAGATATGCGAGTTTGAAATTTTATATAATGTTTTTGTAAAACGTGATTCCAAGGATGTTTTACAACGTTTCAACAATGAAAGTGGTTATTTCAAATCTCCACGACAACAACTACAATCATGCACAAAAAGATTGTTTACTTTATTGTTATGAGAGTTTCCATGGTAACTAAGCAGGAATATTACATATGGATTCAATTTTTCCGGATAAGCCTATACAGAGCTTCGCCCTGATTACATTGAGTGTAAAATCACTTCTGTATCTTCTATAGTAACGAGATATGCGAGTTTGAAATTTTATATAATGTTTTTGTAAAACGTGATTCAAAAGATGTATTACATTGTTTCAAAAATGAAAGTGGTTATTTCAAATCTCCACGACAACGACTACAATCATGCACAAATAGATTGTTTACTTTATTGTTATGAGAGTTTCCATGGTAACTAAGCAGGAATATTACATATGGATTATTTTTTTCCGGATGAGTATATAGAGAGCTTCGACCTGATTACATTGAGTGTAGAATCACTTCAGTATCTTCTATAGTAACGGACATATGCGAGTTTGAAATTTTATATAATGATTTTTTAAAACGTGATTCCAAGGATGTATTACATTGTTTCAACAATGAAAGTGGTTAATTCAAATCTCCACGATAACAACTTCAATCATGCACAAATAGATTGTTTACTTCATTGTTATGAGAGTTTCCATGGAAACTAAGCATGAATATTACACATGGATTAATTTTTTCCGGATGAGCCAATAGAGAGTTTCGACCTGATTACATTGAGTGCAAATTCATTTCAGTATCTTCTAGAGTAACGGAGATATGAGAGTTTGCAATTTTATATAATGTTTTTGTAAAACGTGATGCCTTAGGATGCATTACACTGTTTCAACAATGAAAGAGGTTATTTCAAATCTCCACGACGACGACTACAATCATGCACAAATTGATTGTTTACTTTATTGTTATGACAGTTTCCATGGAAACTAAGCATGAATATTACACATGGATAAAAGTTTTCCGTATGAGCCAATAGAGAGCTTCGGCCTGAATTACATTGAGTGTCAAATCACTTCTGTATCTTCTATAGTAACGGAGATATGAGATTTTGAAATGTTATATAATGTTTTTGTAAAACGTGATGCCTTAGGTTGTATCACACTGTTTCAAGAATCAAAATGGTTATTCCAAATCTCCACGACGACGAATACAATCATGCACAAATAGATTGTTTACTTTACTGTTATGACAGTTTCCATGGAAACTAAGTATGAATATTACACTTGGATTAAATTTTTCCGGATGAGCCAATAGAGAGTTTCGACCTGATTACATTGAGTGCAAATTCATTTCAGTATCTTCTAGAGTAACGGAGATATGAGAGTTTGCAATTTTATATAATGTTTTTGTAAAATGTGATGCCTTAGGATGCATTACACTGTTTCAACAATGAAAGAGGTTATTTCAAATCTCCACGACGACGACTACAATCATGCACAAATTGATTGTTTACTTTATTGTTATGACAGTTTCCATGGAAACTAAGCATGAATATTACACATGGATAAAAGTTTTCCGTATGAGCCAATAGAGAGCTTCGACCTGAATTACATTGAGTGTCAAATCACTTCTGTATCTTCTATAGTAACGGAGATATGAGATTTTGAAATGTTATATAATGTTTTTGTAAAACGTGATGCCTTAGGTTGTATCACACTGTTTCAAGAATCAAAATGGTTATTCCAAATCTCCACGACGACGAATACAATCATGCACAAATAGATTGTTTACTTTACTGTTATGACAGTTTCCATGGAAACTAAGTATGAATATTACACTTGGATTAAATTTTTCCGGATGAGCCAATAGAGAGTTTCGACCTGATTACATTGAGTGCAAATTCATTTCAGTATCTTCTAGAGTAACGGAGATATGAGAGTTTGCAATTTTATATAATGTTTTTGTAAAACGTGATGCCTTAGGATGCATTACACTGTTTCAACAATGAAAGAGGTTATTTCAAATCTCCACGACGACGACTACAATCATGCACAAATTGATTGTTTACTTTATTGTTATGACAGTTTCCATGGAAACTAAGCATGAATATTACACATGGATAAAAGTTTTCCGTATGAGCCAATAGAGAGCTTCGACCTGAATTACATTGAGTGTAAAATCACTTCTGTATCTTCTATTGTAACGGAGATGTGAGAGTTTGAAATTTTCTATAATGTTTTTGTAAAACGTGATGCCATAGGATGAATGACACTGTTTCAACAATCAAAGTGGTTATTGCAAATCTCCACGACGTCGACTACAATCATGCACAAATAGATTGTTTACTTTATTGTTATGACATTTTCCATGGAAACTAAGCATGAATATTACACATGGATTAAATTTTTCCGGATGAGCCAATAGAGATCTTCGTCCTGATATCATTGAGTGTGAAATCACTATTGTATCTTCTATAGTAACGGAGATATGCGAGTTTGAAATTTAATATTATGTTTGTGTAAAACGTGATTCCAAGGATGTATTACATTGTTTCAACAATGAAAGTGGTTATTTCAAATATCCACGACAACGACTACAATCATGCACAAATAGATTGTTTACTTTATTGTTATGAGAGTTTCCATGGAACTAAGCATGAATATTACACTTGGATTAACTTTTCCGGATGAGTCTATAGAGAGCTTCGACCTGATTACATTGAGTGTAAAATCACTTCAGTATTTTCTATAGTAACGGAGATATGCGAGTTTGAAATTTTATATAATGTTTTTGTAAAACGTGATTCCAAGGATGTATTACATTGTTTCAACAATGAAAGTGGTTATTTCAAATCTCCACGACAACGACTACAATCATGCACAAATACATTGTTTACTTTATTGTTATGAGAGTTTCTATGGTAACTAAGCAGGAATATTACATATGGATTCAATTTTTCCCTATGAGCCAATAGAGAGCTTCGACCTGATTACATTGAGTGTAAAATCACTTCTGTATCTTCTATAGTAACGGAGATATGCGAGTTTGAAATTTTATATAATGTTTTTGTAAAACGTGATTCCAAGAACGTATTACATTGTTTCAACAATGAAAGTGGTTATTTCAAATCTCCACGACAACGACTACAATCATGCACAAATAGATTGTTTACTTTATTGTTATGAGAGTTTCCATGGAAACTAAGCATGAATATTACACATGGATTAATTTTTTCTGGATGAGATAATAGAGAGCTTCGACCTGATTACATTGAGTGTAAAATCACTTCAGTATCTTCTATAGTAACGGAGATATGGGAGTTTGAAATTTTATATAATGTTTTTGTAAAACGTGATTCCAAGGATGTATTACAATGTTTCAACAATGAAAGTGGTTATTTCAAATCTCCACGACAACAACTACAATCATGCACAAATAGATTGTTTACTTTATTGTTATGAGAGTTTCCATGGTAACTAAGCAAGAATATTACATATGGATTCAATTTTTCCGTATGAGCCTATAGAGAGCTTCGCCCTGATTACATTGAGTGTAAAATCACTTCTGTATTTTCTATAGTAACGGAGATATGCGAGTTTGAAATTTTATATAATGTTTTTGTAAAACGTGATTCCAAGGATGTATTACATTGTTTCAACAATGAAAGTGGTTATTTCAAATCTCCACGACAACGACTACAATCATGCACAAATAGTTTGTTTGCTTTATTGTTATGAGAGTTTCCATGGAACTAAGCATGAATATTACACTTGGATTAACTTTTCCGGATGAGTCTATAGAGAGCTTCGACCTGATTACATTGAGTGTAAAATCACTTCAGTATCTTCTATAGAAACGGAGATATGCGAGTTTGAAATTTAATATTATGTTTGTGTAAAACGTGATTCCAAGGATGTATTACATTGTTTCAACAATGAAAGTGGTTATTTCAAATCTCCACGACTACAACTACAATCATGCACAAATAGATTGTTTACTCTATTGTTATGAGAGTTTCCAAGGTAACTAAGCAGGAATATTACATATGGATTCAATTTTTCCGGATAAGCCTATACAGAGTTTCGACCAGATTACATTGAGTGTAAATTCACTTCTGTATCTTCTATAGTAACGGAGATATGCGAGTTTGAAATTTTATATAATGATTTTTTAAAACGTGATTCCAAGGATGTATTACATTGTTCCAACAATGAAAGTGGTTATTTCAAATCTCAACGACAACAACTACAATCATGCACAAATAGATTGTTTACTTTATTGTTATGAGAGTTTCCATGGTAACTAAGCAGGAATATTACATATGGATTAACTTTTCCGGATGAGTCTATAGAGAGCTTCGACCTGATTACATTGAGTGTAAAATAACTTCAGTATCTTCTATAGTAACGGAGATATGCGAGTTTGAAATTTTATATAATGTTTTTGTAAAACGTGTTTCCAAGGATGTATTACATTGTTTCAACAATGAAAGTGGTTATTTCAAATCTCCACGACAACAACTACAATCATGCACAAATAGATTGTTTACTTTATTGTTATGAGAGTTTCCATGGTAACTAAGCAGGAATATTACATATGGATTATTTTTTTCCGGATGAGCCTATAGAGAGCTTCGACCTGATTATATTGAGTGTAAAATCACTTCAGTATCTTTTATAGTAACGGAGATATGCAAGTTTGAAATTTTTTATAATGTTTTTGTAAAACGTCATTCCAAGCACGTATTACATTGTTTCAACAATGAAAGTGGTTATTTCAAATCTCCAGGACAACGACTACAATCATGCACAAATAGATTGTTTAATTTATTGAAATGAAAGTTAACACGGAAACTAAGCATGAATATTACACATGGATTAAATTTTTCCTGAAGAGCCAATAGAGAGCTTCGGCCTGATTACATTGAGTGTAAAATCACTTCAGTATCTTCTATAGTAACGGAGATATGCGAGTTTGAAATTTTATATAATGATTTTCTAAAACGTGATTCCAAGAATGTATTACATTGTTTCAACAATGAAAGTGGTTATTTCAAATCTCCACGACAACAACTACAATCATGCACAAATAGATTGTTTACTTTATTGTTATGAGAGTTTCCATGGTAACTAAGCAGGAATATTACATATGGATTCAATTTTTCCCTATGAGCCAATAGAGTGCTTCGACCTGATTACATTGAGTGTAAAATCACTTCTGTATCTTCTATAGTAACGGAGATATGCGAATTTGAAATTTTATATAATGTTTTTGTAAAACGTGATTCCAAGGATGTATTACATTGTTTCAACAATGAAAGTGGTTATTTCAAATCTCCACGACAACGACTACAATCATGCACAAATAGATTGTTTACTTTATTGTTATGAGAGTTTCCATGGAACTAAGCATGAATATTACACTTGGATTAACTTTTCCGGATGAGTCTATAGAGAGCTTCGACCTGATTACATTGAGTGTAAAATCACTTCAGTATCTTCTATAGTAACGGAGATATGCGAGTTTGAAATTTTATATAATGTTTTTGTAAAACGTGATTCCAAGGATGTTTTACAACGTTTCAACAATGAAAGTGGTTATTTCAAATCTCCACGACAACAACTACAATCATGCACAAAAAGATTGTTTACTTTATTGTTATGAGAGTTTCCATGGTAACTAAGCAGGAATATTACATATGGATTCAATTTTTCCGGATAAGCCTATACAGAGCTTCGCCCTGATTACATTGAGTGTAAAATCACTTCTGTATCTTCTATAGTAACGAGATATGCGAGTTTGAAATTTTATATAATGTTTTTGTAAAACGTGATTCAAAAGATGTATTACATTGTTTCAAAAATGAAAGTGGTTATTTCAAATCTCCACGACAACGACTACAATCATGCACAAATAGATTGTTTACTTTATTGTTATGAGAGTTTCCATGGTAACTAAGCAGGAATATTACATATGGATTATTTTTTTCCGGATGAGTATATAGAGAGCTTCGACCTGATTATATTGAATGTAAAATCACTTCAGTATCTTTTATAGTAACGGAGATATGCGAGTTTGAAATTTTATATAATGTTTTTGTAAAACGTGATTCCATAGGATGAATGACACTGTTTCAACAATCAAAGAGGTTATTTCAAATCTCCACGACGACGACTACAATCATGCACAAATTGATTGTTTACTTTATTGTTATGACAGTTTCCATGGAAACTAAGCATGAATATTACACATGGATAAAAGTTTTCCGTATGAGCCAATAGAGAGCTTCGACCTGAATTACATTGAGTGTAAAATCACTTCTGTATCTTCTATTGTAACGGAGATGTGAGAGTTTGAAATTTTCTATAATGTTTTTGTAAAACGTGATGCCATAGGATGAATGACACTGTTTCAACAATCAAAGTGGTTATTGCAAATCTCCACGACGTCGACTACAATCATGCACAAATAGATTGTTTACTTTATTGTTATGACATTTTCCATGGAAACTAAGCATGAATATTACACATGGATTAAATTTTTCCGGATGAGCCAATAGAGATCTTCGTCCTGATATCATTGAGTGTGAAATCACTATTGTATCTTCTATAGTAACGGAGATATGAGAGTTTGAAATTTAATATTACGTTTGTGTAAAACGTGATTCCAAGGATGTATTACATTGTTTCAACAATGAAAGTGGTTATTTCAAATATCCACGACAACGACTACAATCATGCACAAATAGATTGTTTACTTTATTGTTATGAGAGTTTCCATGGAACTAAGCATGAATATTACACTTGGATTAACTTTTCCGGATGAGTCTATAGAGAGCTTCGACCTGATTACATTGAGTGTAAAATCACTTCAGTATTTTCTATAGTAACGGAGATATGCGAGTTTGAAATTTTATATAATGTTTTTGTAAAACGTGATTCCAAGGATGTATTACATTGTTTCAACAATGAAAGTGGTTATTTCAAATCTCCACGACAACGACTACAATCATGCACAAATACATTGTTTACTTTATTGTTATGAGAGTTTCCATGGTAACTAAGCAGGAATATTACATATGGATTCAATTTTTCCCTATGAGCCAATAGAGAGCTTCGACCTGATTACATTGAGTGTAAAATCACTTCTGTATCTTCTATAGTAACGGAGATATGCGAGTTTGAAATTTTATATAATGTTTTTGTAAAACGTGATTCCAAGAACGTATTACATTGTTTCAACAATGAAAGTGGTTATTTCAAATCTCCACGACAACGACTACAATCATGCACAAATAGATTGTTTACTTTATTGTTATGAGAGTTTCCATGGAAACTAAGCATGAATATTACACATGGATTAATTTTTTCTGGATGAGCCAATAGAGAGCTTCGACCTGATTACATTGAGTGTAAAATCACTTCAGTATCTTCTATAGTAACGGAGATATGGGAGTTTGAAATTTTATATAATGTTTTTGTAAAACGTGATTCCAAGGATGTATTACAATGTTTCAACAATGAAAGTGGTTATTTCAAATCTCCACGACAACAACTACAATCATGCACAAATAGATTGTTTACTTTATTGTTATGAGAGTTTCCATGGTAACTAAGCAAGAATATTACATATGGATTCAATTTTTCCGTATGAGCCTATAGAGAGCTTCGCCCTGATTACATTGAGTGTAAAATCACTTCTGTATTTTCTATAGTAACGGAGATATGCGAGTTTGAAATTTTATATAATGTTTTTGTAAAACGTGATTCCAAGGATGTATTACATTGTTTCAACAATGAAAGTGGTTATTTCAAATCTCCACGACAACGACTACAATCATGCACAAATAGTTTGTTTGCTTTATTGTTATGAGAGTTTCCATGGAACTAAGCATGAATATTACACTTGGATTAACTTTTCCGGATGAGTCTATAGAGAGCTTCGACCTGATTACATTGAGTGTAAAATCACTTCAGTATCTTCTATAGAAACGGAGATATGCGAGTTTGAAATTTAATATTATGTTTGTGTAAAACGTGATTCCAAGGATGTATTACATTGTTTCAACAATGAAAGTGGTTATTTCAAATCTCCACGACTACAACTACAATCATGCACAAATAGATTGTTTACTCTATTGTTATGAGAGTTTCCATGGTAACTAAGCAGGAATATTACATATGGATTCAATTTTTCCGGATAAGCCTATACAGAGTTTCGACCAGATTACATTGAGTGTAAATTCACTTCTGTATCTTCTATAGTAACGGAGATATGCGAGTTTGAAATTTTATATAATGATTTTTTAAAACGTGATTCCAAGGATGTATTACATTGTTGCAACAATGAAAGTGGTTATTTCAAATCTGAACGACAACAACTACAATCATGCACAAATAGATTGTTTACTTTATTGTTATGAGAGTTTCCATGGTAACTAAGCAGGAATATTACATATGGATTAACTTTTCCGGATGAGTCTATAGAGAGCTTCGACCTGATTACATTGAGTGTAAAATCACTTCAGTATCTTCTATAGTAACGGAGATATGCGAGTTTGAAATTTTATATAATGTTTTTGTAAAACGTGTTTCCAAGGATGTATTACATTGTTTCAACAATGAAAGTGGTTATTTCAAATCTCCACGACAACAACTACAATCATGCACAAATAGATTGTTTACTTTATTGTTATGAGAGTTTCCATGGTAACTAAGCAGGAATATTACATATGGATTATTTTTTTCCGGATGAGCCTATAGAGAGCTTCGACCTGATTATATTGAGTGTAAAATCACTTCAGTATCTTTTATAGTAACGGAGATATGCAAGTTTGAAATTTTTTATAATGTTTTTGTAAAACGTCATTCCAAGCACGTATTACATTGTTTCAACAATGAAAGTGGTTATTTCAAATCTCCAGGACAACGACTACAATCATGCACAAATAGATTGTTTAATTTATTGAAATGAAAGTTAACACGGAAACTAAGCATGAATATTACACATGGATTAAATTTTTCCTGAAGAGCCAATAGAGAGCTTCGGCCTGATTACATTGAGTGTAAAATCACTTCAGTATCTTCTATAGTAACGGAGATATGCGAGTTTGAAATTTTATATAATGATTTTTTAAAACGTGATTCCAAGAATGTATTACATTGTTTCAACAATGAAAGTGGTTATTTCAAATCTCCACGACAACAACTACAATCATGCACAAATAGATTGTTTACTTTATTGTTATGAGAGTTTCCATGGTAACTAAGCAGGAATATTACATATGGATTCAATTTTTCCCTATGAGCCAATAGAGTGCTTCGACCTGATTACATTGAGTGTAAAATCACTTCTGTATCTTCTATAGTAACGGAGATATGCGAATTTGAAATTTTATATAATGTTTTTGTAAAACGTGATTCCAAGGATGTATTACATTGTTTCAACAATGAAAGTGGTTATTTCAAATCTCCACGACAACGACTACAATCATGCACAAATAGATTGTTTACTTTACTGTTATTAGAGTTTCCATGGAAACTAAGCATGAATATTACACATGGATTAATTTTTTCTGGATGAGCCAATAGAGAGCTTCGACCTGATTACATTGAGTGTAAAATCACTTCAGTATTTTCTATAGTAACGGAGATATGCGAGTTTGAAATTTTATATAATGTTTTTGTAAAACGTGATTCCAAGGATGTATTACATTGTTTCAACAATGAAAGTGGTTATTTCAAATCTCCACGACAACGACTACAATCATGCACAAATAGATTGTTTACTTTATTGTTATGAGAGTTTCCATGGAACTAAGCATGAATATTACACTTGGATTAACTTTTCCGGATGAGTCTATAGAGAGCTTCGACCTGATTACATTGAGTGTAAAATCACTTCAGTATCTTCTATAGTAACGGAGATATGCGAGTTTGAAATTTTATATAATGTTTTTGTAAAACGTGATTCCAAGGATGTTTTACAACGTTTCAACAATGAAAGTGGTTATTTCAAATCTCCACGACAACAACTACAATCATGCACAAAAAGATTGTTTACTTTATTGTTATGAGAGTTTCCATGGTAACTAAGCAGGAATATTACATATGGATTCAATTTTTCCGGATAAGCCTATACAGAGCTTCGCCCTGATTACATTGAGTGTAAAATCACTTCTGTATCTTCTATAGTAACGAGATATGCGAGTTTGAAATTTTATATAATGTTTTTGTAAAACGTGATTCAAAAGATGTATTACATTGTTTCAAAAATGAAAGTGGTTATTTCAAATCTCCACGACAACGACTACAATCATGCACAAATAGATTGTTTACTTTATTGTTATGAGAGTTTCCATGGTAACTAAGCAGGAATATTACATATGGATTATTTTTTTCCGGATGAGTATATAGAGAGCTTCGACCTGATTATATTGAATGTAAAATCACTTCTGTATCTTCTATAGTAACGGAGATATGCGAGTTTGAAATTTTATATAATGTTTTTGTAAAACGTGATTCCATAGGATGAATGACACTGTTTCAACAATCAAAGAGGTTATTTCAAATCTCCACGACGACGACTACAATCATGCACAAATTGATTGTTTACTTTATTGTTATGACAGTTTCCATGGAAACTAAGCATGAATATTACACATGGATAAAAGTTTTCCGTATGAGCCAATAGAGAGCTTCGACCTGAATTACATTGAGTGTAAAATCACTTCTGTATCTTCTATTGTAACGGAGATGTGAGAGTTTGAAATTTTCTATAATGTTTTTGTAAAACGTGATGCCATAGGATGAATGACACTGTTTCAACAATCAAAGTGGTTATTGCAAATCTCCACGACGTCGACTACAATCATGCACAAATAGATTGTTTACTTTATTGTTATGACATTTTCCATGGAAACTAAGCATGAATATTACACATGGATTAAATTTTTCCGGATGAGCCAATAGAGATCTTCGTCCTGATATCATTGAGTGTGAAATCACTATTGTATCTTCTATAGTAACGGAGATATGCGAGTTTGAAATTTAATATTATGTTTGTGTAAAACGTGATTCCAAGGATGTATTACATTGTTTCAACAATGAAAGTGGTTATTTCAAATATCCACGACAACGACTACAATCATGCACAAATAGATTGTTTACTTTATTGTTATGAGAGTTTCCATGGAACTAAGCATGAATATTACACTTGGATTAACTTTTCCGGATGAGTCTATAGAGAGCTTCGACCTGATTACATTGAGTGTAAAATCACTTCAGTATTTTCTATAGTAACGGAGATATGCGAGTTTGAAATTTTATATAATGTTTTTGTAAAACGTGATTCCAAGGATGTATTACATTGTTTCAACAATGAAAGTGGTTATTTCAAATCTCCACGACAACGACTACAATCATGCACAAATACATTGTTTACTTTATTGTTATGAGAGTTTCCATGGTAACTAAGCAGGAATATTACATATGGATTCAATTTTTCCCTATGAGCCAATAGAGAGCTTCGACCTGATTACATTGAGTGTAAAATCACTTCTGTATCTTCTATAGTAACGGAGATATGCGAGTTTGAAATTTTATATAATGTTTTTGTAAAACGTGATTCCAAGAACGTATTACATTGTTTCAACAATGAAAGTGGTTATTTCAAATCTCCACGACAACGACTACAATCATGCACAAATAGATTGTTTACTTTATTGTTATGAGAGTTTCCATGGAAACTAAGCATGAATATTACACATGGATTAATTTTTTCTGGATGAGCCAATAGAGAGCTTCGACCTGATTACATTGAGTGTAAAATCACTTCAGTATCTTCTATAGTAACGGAGATATGGGAGTTTGAAATTTTATATAATGTTTTTGTAAAACGTGATTCCAAGGATGTATTACAATGTTTCAACAATGAAAGTGGTTATTTCAAATCTCCACGACAACAACTACAATCATGCACAAATAGATTGTTTACTTTATTGTTATGAGAGTTTCCATGGTAACTAAGCAAGAATATTACATATGGATTCAATTTTTCCGTATGAGCCTATAGAGAGCTTCGCCCTGATTACATTGAGTGTAAAATCACTTCTGTATTTTCTATAGTAACGGAGATATGCGAGTTTGAAATTTTATATAATGTTTTTGTAAAACGTGATTCCAAGGATGTATTACATTGTTTCAACAATGAAAGTGGTTATTTCAAATCTCCACGACAACGACTACAATCATGCACAAATAGTTTGTTTGCTTTATTGTTATGAGAGTTTCCATGGAACTAAGCATGAATATTACACTTGGATTAACTTTTCCGGATGAGTCTATAGAGAGCTTCGACCTGATTACATTGAGTGTAAAATCACTTCAGTATCTTCTATAGAAACGGAGATATGCGAGTTTGAAATTTAATATTATGTTTGTGTAAAACGTGATTCCAAGGATGTATTACATTGTTTCAACAATGAAAGTGGTTATTTCAAATCTCCACGACTACAACTACAATCATGCACAAATAGATTGTTTACTCTATTGTTATGAGAGTTTCCATGGTAACTAAGCAGGAATATTACATATGGATTCAATTTTTCCGGATAAGCCTATACAGAGTTTCGACCAGATTACATTGAGTGTAAATTCACTTCTGTATCTTCTATAGTAACGGAGATATGCGAGTTTGAAATTTTATATAATGATTTTTTAAAACGTGATTCCAAGGATGTATTACATTGTTCCAACAATGAAAGTGGTTATTTCAAATATCAACGACAACAACTACAATCATGCACAAATAGATTGTTTACTTTATTGTTATGAGAGTTTCCATGGTAACTAAGCAGGAATATTACATATGGATTAACTTTTCCGGATGAGTCTATAGAGAGCTTCGACCTGATTACATTGAGTGTAAAATCACTTCAGTATCTTCTATAGTAACGGAGATATGCGAGTTTGAAATTTTATATAATGTTTTTGTAAAACGTGTTTCCAAGGATGTATTACATTGTTTCAACAATGAAAGTGGTTATTTCAAATCTCCACGACAACAACTACAATCATGCACAAATAGATTGTTTACTTTATTGTTATGAGAGTTTCCATGGTAACTAAGCAGGAATATTACATATGGATTATTTTTTTCCGGATGAGCCTATAGAGAGCTTCGACCTGATTATATTGAGTGTAAAATCACTTCAGTATCTTTTATAGTAACGGAGATATGCAAGTTTGAAATTTTTTATAATGTTTTTGTAAAACGTCATTCCAAGCACGTATTACATTGTTTCAACAATGAAAGTGGTTATTTCAAATCTCCAGGACAACGACTACAATCATGCACAAATAGATTGTTTAATTTATTGAAATGAAAGTTAACACGGAAACTAAGCATGAATATTACACATGGATTAAATTTTTCCTGAAGAGCCAATAGAGAGCTTCGGCCTGTTTACATTGAGTGTAAAATCACTTCAGTATCTTCTATAGTAACGGAGATATGCGAGTTTGAAATTTTATATAATGATTTTTTAAAACGTGATTCCAAGAATGTATTACATTGTTTCAACAATGAAAGTGGTTATTTCAAATCTCCACGACAACAACTACAATCATGCACAAATAGATTGTTTAGTCTATTGTTATGAGAGTTTCCATGGTAACTTATCAGGAATATTACATATGGATTCAATTTTTCCGGATAAGCCTATACAGAGTTTCGACTTGATTACATTGAGTGTAAATTCACTTCTGTATCTTCTATAGTAACGGAGATATGCGAATTTGAAATTTTATATAATGTTTTTGTAAAACGTGATTCCAAGGATGTATTACATTGTTTCAACAATGAAAGTGGTTATTTCAAATCTCCACGACAACGACTACAATCATGCACAAATAGATTGTTTACTTTACTGTTATGAGAGTTTCCATGGAAACTAAGCATGAATATTACACATGGATTAATTTTTTCTGGATGAGCCAATAGAGAGCTTCGACCTGATTACATTGAGTGTAAAATCACTTCAGTATCTTCTATAGTAACGGAGATATGCGAGTTTGAAATTTTATATAATGTTTTTGTAAAACGTGATTCCAAGGATGTATTACATTGTTTCAACAATGAAAGTGGTTATTTCAAATCTCCACGACAACGACTACAATCATGCACAAATAGATTGTTTACTTTATTGTTATGAGAGTTTCCATGGAACTAAGCATGAATATTACACTTGGATTAACTTTTCCGGATGAGTCTATAGAGAGCTTCGACCTGATTACATTGAGTGTAAAATCACTTCAGTATCTTCTATAGTAACGGAGATATGCGAGTTTGAAATTTTATATAATGTTTTTGTAAAACGTGATTCCAAGGATGTTTTACAACGTTTCAACAATGAAAGTGGTTATTTCAAATCTCCACGACAACAACTACAATCATGCACAAAAAGATTGTTTACTTTATTGTTATGAGAGTTTCCATGGTAACTAAGCAGGAATATTACATATGGATTCAATTTTTCCGGATAAGCCTATACAGAGCTTCGCCCTGATTACATTGAGTGTAAAATCACTTCTGTATCTTCTATAGTAACGAGATATGCGAGTTTGAAATTTTATATAATGTTTTTGTAAAACGTGATTCAAAAGATGTATTACATTGTTTCAAAAATGAAAGTGGTTATTTCAAATCTCCACGACAACGACTACAATCATGCACAAATAGATTGTTTACTTTATTGTTATGAGAGTTTCCATGGTAACTAAGCAGGAATATTACATATGGATTATTTTTTTCCGGATGAGTATATAGAGAGCTTCGACCTGATTATATTGAATGTAAAATCACTTCAGTATCTTTTATAGTAACGGAGATATGCGAGTTTGAAATTTTATATAATGTTTTTGTAAAACGTCATTCCAAGCACGTATTACATTGTTTCAACAATGAAAGTGGTTATTTCAAATCTCCAGGACAACGACTACAATCACGCACAAATAGATTGTTTAATTTATTGTTATGAAAGTTAACACGGATACTAAGCATGAATATTACACATGGATTAAATTTTTCCTGAAGAGCCAATAGAGAGCTTCGGCCTGATTACATTGAGTGTAGAATCACTTCAGTATCTTCTATAGTAACGGACATATGCGAGTTTGAAATTTTATATAATGATTTTTTAAAACGTGATTCCAAGGATGTATTACATTGTTTCAACAATGAAAGTGGTTAATTCAAATCTCCACGATAACAACTACAATCATGCACAAATAGATTGTTTACTTCATTGTTATGAGAGTTTCCATGGAAACTAAGCATGAATATTACACATGGATTAATTTTTTCTGGATGAGCCAATAGAGAGCTTCGACCTGATTACATTGAGTGTAAAATCACTTCAGTATCTTCTATAGTAACGGAGATATGCGAGTTTGAAATTTTATATAATGTTTTTGTAAAACGTGATTCCAAGGATGTATTACATTGTTTCAACAATGAAAGTGGTTATTTCAAATCTCCACGACAACGACTACAATCATGCACAAATAGATTGTTTACTTTATTGTTATGAGAGTTTCCATGGTAACTAAGCAGGAATATTACATATGGATTCAATTTTTCCCTATGAGGCAATAGAGAGCTTCGACCTGATTACATTGAGTGTAAAATCACTTCTGTATCTTCTATAGTAACGGAGATATGCGAGTTTGAAATTTTATATAATGTTTTTGTAAAACGTGATTCCAAGAACGTATTACATTGTTTCAACAATGAAAGTGGTTATTTCAAATCTCCACGACAACGACTACAATCATGCACAAATAGATTGTTTACTTTATTGTTATGAGAGTTTCCATGGAAACTAAGCATGAATATTACACATGGATTAAATTTTTCCGGATGAGCCAATAGAGATCTTCGTCCTGATATCATTGAGTGTGAAATCACTATTGTATCTTCTATAGTAACGGAGATATGCGAGTTTGAAATTTAATATTATGTTTGTGTAAAACGTGATTCCAAGGATGTATTACATTGTTTCAACAATGAAAGTGGTTATTTCAAATATCCACGACAACGACTACAATCATGCACAAATAGATTGTTTACTTTATTGTTATGAGAGTTTCCATGGAACTAAGCATGAATATTACACTTGGATTAACTTTTCCGGATGAGTCTATAGAGAGCTTCGACCTGATTACATTGAGTGTAAAATCACTTCAGTATTTTCTATAGTAACGGAGATATGCGAGTTTGAAATTTTATATAATGTTTTTGTAAAACGTGATTCCAAGGATGTATTACATTGTTTCAACAATGAAAGTGGTTATTTCAAATCTCCACGACAACGACTACAATCATGCACAAATACATTGTTTACTTTATTGTTATGAGAGTTTCCATGGTAACTAAGCAGGAATATTACATATGGATTCAATTTTTCCCTATGAGCCAATAGAGAGCTTCGACCTGATTACATTGAGTGTAAAATCACTTCTGTATCTTCTATAGTAACGGAGATATGCGAGTTTGAAATTTTATATAATGTTTTTGTAAAACGTGATTCCAAGAACGTATTACATTGTTTCAACAATGAAAGTGGTTATTTCAAATCTCCACGACAACGACTACAATCATGCACAAATAGATTGTTTACTTTATTGTTATGAGAGTTTCCATGGAAACTAAGCATGAATATTACACATGGATTAATTTTTTCTGGATGAGCCAATAGAGAGCTTCGACCTGATTACATTGAGTGTAAAATCACTTCAGTATCTTCTATAGTAACGGAGATATGGGAGTTTGAAATTTTATATAATGTTTTTGTAAAACGTGATTCCAAGGATGTATTACAATGTTTCAACAATGAAAGTGGTTATTTCAAATCTCCACGACAACAACTACAATCATGCACAAATAGATTGTTTACTTTATTGTTATGAGAGTTTCCATGGTAACTAAGCAGGAATATTACATATGGATTCAATTTTTTCCTATGAGCCAATAGAGAGCTTCGACCTGATTACATTGAGTGTAAAATCACTTCAGTATCTTCTATAGTAACGGAGATATGGGAGTTTGAAATTTTATATAATGTTTTTGTAAAACGTGATTCCAAGGATGTATTACAATGTTTCAACAATGAAAGTGGTTATTTCAAATCTCCACGACAACAACTACAATCATGCACAAAAAGATTGTTTACTTTATTGTTATGAGAGTTTCCATGGTAACTAAGCAGGAATATTACATATGGATTCAATTTTTCCGGATAAGCCTATACAGAGCTTCGCCCTGATTACATTGAGTGTAAAATCACTTCTGTATCTTCTATAGTAACGAGATATGCGAGTTTGAAATTTTATATAATGTTTTTGTAAAACGTGATTCAAAAGATGTATTACATTGTTTCAAAAATGAAAGTGGTTATTTCAAATCTCCACGACAACGACTACAATCATGCACAAATAGATTGTTTACTTTATTGTTATGAGAGTTTCCATGGTAACTAAGCAGGAATATTACATATGGATTATTTTTTTCCGGATGAGTATATAGAGAGCTTCGACCTGATTATATTGAATGTAAAATCACTTCAGTATCTTTTATAGTAACGGAGATATGCGAGTTTGAAATTTTATATAATGTTTTTGTAAAACGTCATTCCAAGCACGTATTACATTGTTTCAACAATGAAAGTGGTTATTTCAAATCTCCAGGACAACGACTACAATCACGCACAAATAGATTGTTTAATTTATTGTTATGAAAGTTAACACGGATACTAAGCATGAATATTACACATGGATTAAATTTTTCCTGAAGAGCCAATAGAGAGCTTCGGCCTGATTACATTGAGTGTAGAATCACTTCAGTATCTTCTATAGTAACGGACATATGCGAGTTTGAAATTTTATATAATGATTTTTTAAAACGTGATTCCAAGGATGTATTACATTGTTTCAACAATGAAAGTGGTTAATTCAAATCTCCACGATAACAACTACAATCATGCACAAATAGATTGTTTACTTCATTGTTATGAGAGTTTCCATGGAAACTAAGCATGAATATTACACATGGATTAATTTTTTCTGGATGAGCCAATAGAGAGCTTCGACCTGATTACATTGAGTGTAAAATCACTTCAGTATCTTCTATAGTAACGGAGATATGCGAGTTTGAAATTTTATATAATGTTTTTGTAAAACGTGATTCCAAGGATGTATTACATTGTTTCAACAATGAAAGTGGTTATTTCAAATCTCCACGACAACGACTACAATCATGCACAAATAGATTGTTTACTTTATTGTTATGAGAGTTTCCATGGTAACTAAGCAGGAATATTACATATGGATTCAATTTTTCCCTATGAGGCAATAGAGAGCTTCGACCTGATTACATTGAGTGTAAAATCACTTCTGTATCTTCTATAGTAACGGAGATATGCGAGTTTGAAATTTTATATAATGTTTTTGTAAAACGTGATTCCAAGAACGTATTACATTGTTTCAACAATGAAAGTGGTTATTTCAAATCTCCACGACAACGACTACAATCATGCACAAATAGATTGTTTACTTTATTGTTATGAGAGTTTCCATGGAAACTAAGCATGAATATTACACATGGATTAAATTTTTCCGGATGAGCCAATAGAGATCTTCGTCCTGATATCATTGAGTGTGAAATCACTATTGTATCTTCTATAGTAACGGAGATATGCGAGTTTGAAATTTAATATTATGTTTGTGTAAAACGTGATTCCAAGGATGTATTACATTGTTTCAACAATGAAAGTGGTTATTTCAAATATCCACGACAACGACTACAATCATGCACAAATAGATTGTTTACTTTATTGTTATGAGAGTTTCCATGGAACTAAGCATGAATATTACACTTGGATTAACTTTTCCGGATGAGTCTATAGAGAGCTTCGACCTGATTACATTGAGTGTAAAATCACTTCAGTATTTTCTATAGTAACGGAGATATGCGAGTTTGAAATTTTATATAATGTTTTTGTAAAACGTGATTCCAAGGATGTATTACATTGTTTCAACAATGAAAGTGGTTATTTCAAATCTCCACGACAACGACTACAATCATGCACAAATACATTGTTTACTTTATTGTTATGAGAGTTTCCATGGTAACTAAGCAGGAATATTACATATGGATTCAATTTTTCCCTATGAGCCAATAGAGAGCTTCGACCTGATTACATTGAGTGTAAAATCACTTCTGTATCTTCTATAGTAACGGAGATATGCGAGTTTGAAATTTTATATAATGTTTTTGTAAAACGTGATTCCAAGAACGTATTACATTGTTTCAACAATGAAAGTGGTTATTTCAAATCTCCACGACAACGACTACAATCATGCACAAATAGATTGTTTACTTTATTGTTATGAGAGTTTCCATGGAAACTAAGCATGAATATTACACATGGATTAATTTTTTCTGGATGAGCCAATAGAGAGCTTCGACCTGATTACATTGAGTGTAAAATCACTTCAGTATCTTCTATAGTAACGGAGATATGGGAGTTTGAAATTTTATATAATGTTTTTGTAAAACGTGATTCCAAGGATGTATTACAATGTTTCAACAATGAAAGTGGTTATTTCAAATCTCCACGACAACAACTACAATCATGCACAAATAGATTGTTTACTTTATTGTTATGAGAGTTTCCATGGTAACTAAGCAAGAATATTACATATGGATTCAATTTTTCCGTATGAGCCTATAGAGAGCTTCGCCCTGATTACATTGAGTGTAAAATCACTTCTGTATTTTCTATAGTAACGGAGATATGCGAGTTTGAAATTTTATATAATGTTTTTGTAAAACGTGATTCCAAGGATGTATTACATTGTTTCAACAATGAAAGTGGTTATTTCAAATCTCCACGACAACGACTACAATCATGCACAAATAGTTTGTTTGCTTTATTGTTATGAGAGTTTCCATGGAACTAAGCATGAATATTACACTTGGATTAACTTTTCCGGATGAGTCTATAGAGAGCTTCGACCTGATTACATTGAGTGTAAAATCACTTCAGTATCTTCTATAGAAACGGAGATATGCGAGTTTGAAATTTAATATTATGTTTGTGTAAAACGTGATTCCAAGGATGTATTACATTGTTTCAACAATGAAAGTGGTTATTTCAAATCTCCACGACTACAACTACAATCATGCACAAATAGATTGTTTACTCTATTGTTATGAGAGTTTCCATGGTAACTAAGCAGGAATATTACATATGGATTCAATTTTTCCGGATAAGCCTATACAGAGTTTCGACCAGATTACATTGAGTGTAAATTCACTTCTGTATCTTCTATAGTAACGGAGATATGCGAGTTTGAAATTTTATATAATGATTTTTTAAAACGTGATTCCAAGGATGTATTACATTGTTCCAACAATGAAAGTGGTTATTTCAAATATCAACGACAACAACTACAATCATGCACAAATAGATTGTTTACTTTATTGTTATGAGAGTTTCCATGGTAACTAAGCAGGAATATTACATATGGATTAACTTTTCCGGATGAGTCTATAGAGAGCTTCGACCTGATTACATTGAGTGTAAAATCACTTCAGTATCTTCTATAGTAACGGAGATATGCGAGTTTGAAATTTTATATAATGTTTTTGTAAAACGTGTTTCCAAGGATGTATTACATTGTTTCAACAATGAAAGTGGTTATTTCAAATCTCCACGACAACAACTACAATCATGCACAAATAGATTGTTTACTTTATTGTTATGAGAGTTTCCATGGTAACTAAGCAGGAATATTACATATGGATTATTTTTTTCCGGATGAGCCTATAGAGAGCTTCGACCTGATTATATTGAGTGTAAAATCACTTCAGTATCTTTTATAGTAACGGAGATATGCAAGTTTGAAATTTTTTATAATGTTTTTGTAAAACGTCATTCCAAGCACGTATTACATTGTTTCAACAATGAAAGTGGTTATTTCAAATCTCCAGGACAACGACTACAATCATGCACAAATAGATTGTTTAATTTATTGAAATGAAAGTTAACACGGAAACTAAGCATGAATATTACACATGGATTAAATTTTTCCTGAAGAGCCAATAGAGAGCTTCGGCCTGTTTACATTGAGTGTAAAATCACTTCAGTATCTTCTATAGTAACGGAGATATGCGAGTTTGAAATTTTATATAATGATTTTTTAAAACGTGATTCCAAGAATGTATTACATTGTTTCAACAATGAAAGTGGTTATTTCAAATCTCCACGACAACAACTACAATCATGCACAAATAGATTGTTTAGTCTATTGTTATGAGAGTTTCCATGGTAACTTATCAGGAATATTACATATGGATTCAATTTTTCCGGATAAGCCTATACAGAGTTTCGACTTGATTACATTGAGTGTAAATTCACTTCTGTATCTTCTATAGTAACGGAGATATGCGAATTTGAAATTTTATATAATGTTTTTGTAAAACGTGATTCCAAGGATGTATTACATTGTTTCAACAATGAAAGTGGTTATTTCAAATCTCCACGACAACGACTACAATCATGCACAAATAGATTGTTTACTTTACTGTTATGAGAGTTTCCATGGAAACTAAGCATGAATATTACACATGGATTAATTTTTTCTGGATGAGCCAATAGAGAGCTTCGACCTGATTACATTGAGTGTAAAATCACTTCAGTATCTTCTATAGTAACGGAGATATGCGAGTTTGAAATTTTATATAATGTTTTTGTAAAACGTGATTCCAAGGATGTATTACATTGTTTCAACAATGAAAGTGGTTATTTCAAATCTCCACGACAACGACTACAATCATGCACAAATAGATTGTTTACTTTATTGTTATGAGAGTTTCCATGGAACTAAGCATGAATATTACACTTGGATTAACTTTTCCGGATGAGTCTATAGAGAGCTTCGACCTGATTACATTGAGTGTAAAATCACTTCAGTATCTTCTATAGTAACGGAGATATGCGAGTTTGAAATTTTATATAATGTTTTTGTAAAACGTGATTCCAAGGATGTTTTACAACGTTTCAACAATGAAAGTGGTTATTTCAAATCTCCACGACAACAACTACAATCATGCACAAAAAGATTGTTTACTTTATTGTTATGAGAGTTTCCATGGTAACTAAGCAGGAATATTACATATGGATTCAATTTTTCCGGATAAGCCTATACAGAGCTTCGCCCTGATTACATTGAGTGTAAAATCACTTCTGTATCTTCTATAGTAACGAGATATGCGAGTTTGAAATTTTATATAATGTTTTTGTAAAACGTGATTCAAAAGATGTATTACATTGTTTCAAAAATGAAAGTGGTTATTTCAAATCTCCACGACAACGACTACAATCATGCACAAATAGATTGTTTACTTTATTGTTATGAGAGTTTCCATGGTAACTAAGCAGGAATATTACATATGGATTATTTTTTTCCGGATGAGTATATAGAGAGCTTCGACCTGATTATATTGAATGTAAAATCACTTCAGTATCTTTTATAGTAACGGAGATATGCGAGTTTGAAATTTTATATAATGTTTTTGTAAAACGTCATTCCAAGCACGTATTACATTGTTTCAACAATGAAAGTGGTTATTTCAAATCTCCAGGACAACGACTACAATCACGCACAAATAGATTGTTTAATTTATTGTTATGAAAGTTAACACGGATACTAAGCATGAATATTACACATGGATTAAATTTTTCCTGAAGAGCCAATAGAGAGCTTCGGCCTGATTACATTGAGTGTAGAATCACTTCAGTATCTTCTATAGTAACGGACATATGCGAGTTTGAAATTTTATATAATGATTTTTTAAAACGTGATTCCAAGGATGTATTACATTGTTTCAACAATGAAAGTGGTTAATTCAAATCTCCACGATAACAACTACAATCATGCACAAATAGATTGTTTACTTCATTGTTATGAGAGTTTCCATGGAAACTAAGCATGAATATTACACATGGATTAATTTTTTCTGGATGAGCCAATAGAGAGCTTCGACCTGATTACATTGAGTGTAAAATCACTTCAGTATCTTCTATAGTAACGGAGATATGCGAGTTTGAAATTTTATATAATGTTTTTGTAAAACGTGATTCCAAGGATGTATTACATTGTTTCAACAATGAAAGTGGTTATTTCAAATCTCCACGACAACGACTACAATCATGCACAAATAGATTGTTTACTTTATTGTTATGAGAGTTTCCATGGTAACTAAGCAGGAATATTACATATGGATTCAATTTTTCCCTATGAGGCAATAGAGAGCTTCGACCTGATTACATTGAGTGTAAAATCACTTCTGTATCTTCTATAGTAACGGAGATATGCGAGTTTGAAATTTTATATAATGTTTTTGTAAAACGTGATTCCAAGAACGTATTACATTGTTTCAACAATGAAAGTGGTTATTTCAAATCTCCACGACAACGACTACAATCATGCACAAATAGATTGTTTACTTTATTGTTATGAGAGTTTCCATGGAAACTAAGCATGAATATTACACATGGATTAATTTTTTCTGGATGAGCCAATAGAGAGCTTCGACCTGATTACATTGAGTGTAAAATCACTTCAGTATCTTCTATAGTAACGGAGATATGGGAGTTTGAAATTTTATATAATGTTTTTGTAAAACGTGATTCCAAGGAAGTATTACAATGTTTCAACAATGAAAGTGGTTATTTCAAATCTCCACGACAACAACTACAATCATGCACAAATAGATTGTTTACTTTATTGTTATGAGAGTTTCCATGGAAACTAAGCAAGAATATTACATATGGATTCAATTTTTCCGTATGATCCTATAGAGAGCTTCGCCCTGATTACATTGAGTGTAAAATCACTTCTGTATTTTCTATAGTAACGGAGATATGCGAGTTTGAAATTTTATATAATGTTTTTGTAAATCGTGATTCCAAGGATGTATTACATTGTTTCAACAATGAAAGTGGTTATTTCAAATCTCCACGACAACGACTACAATCATGCACAAATAGTTTGTTTGCTTTATTGTTATGAGAGTTTCCATGGAACTAAGCATGAATATTACACTTGGATTAACTTTTCCGGATGAGTCTATAGAGAGCTTCGACCTGATTACATTGAGTGTAAAATCACTTCAGTATCTTCTATAGAAACGGAGATATGCGAGTTTGAAATTTAATATTATGTTTGTGTAAAACGTGATTCCAAGGATGTATTACATTGTTTCAACAATGAAAGTGGTTATTTCAAATCTCCACGACTACAACTACAATCATGCACAAATAGATTGTTTACTCTATTGTTATGAGAGTTTCCATGGTAACTAAGCAGGAATATTACATATGGATTCAATTTTTCCGGATAAGCCTATACAGAGTTTCGACCAGATTACATTGAGTGTAAATTCACTTCTGTATCTTCTATAGTAACGGAGATATGCGAGTTTGAAATTTTATATAATGATTTTTTAAAACGTGATTCCAAGGATGTATTACATTGTTCCAACAATGAAAGTGGTTATTTCAAATCTCAACGACAACAACTACAATCATGCACAAATAGATTGTTTACTTTATTGTTATGAGAGTTTCCATGGTAACTAAGCAGGAATATTACATATGGATTCAATTTTTTCCTATGAGCCAATAGAGAGCTTCGACCTGATTACATTGAGTGTAAAATCACTTCTGTATCTTCTATAGTAACGGAGATATGCGAGTTTGAAATTTTATATAATGTTTTTGTAAAACGTGATTCCAAGGATGTATTACATTGTTTCAACAATGAAAGTGGTTATTTCAAATCTCAACGACAACAACTACAATCATGCACAAATAGATTGTTTACTTTATTGTTATGAGAGTTTCCATGGTAACTAAGCAGGAATATTACATATGGATTAACTTTTCCGGATGAGTCTATAGAGAGCTTCGACCTGATTACATTGAGTGTAAAATCACTTCAGTATCTTCTATAGTAACGGAGATATGCGAGTTTGAAATTTTATATAATGTTTTTGTAAAACGTGTTTCCAAGGATGTATTACATTGTTTCAACAATGAAAGTGGTTATTTCAAATCTCCACGACAACAACTACAATCATGCACAAATAGATTGTTTACTTTATTGTTATGAGAGTTTCCATGGTAACTAAGCAGGAATATTACATATGGATTATTTTTTTCCGGATGAGCCTATAGAGAGCTTCGACCTGATTATATTGAGTGTAAAATCACTTCAGTATCTTTTATAGTAACGGAGATATGCAAGTTTGAAATTTTTTATAATGTTTTTGTAAAACGTCATTCCAAGCACGTATTACATTGTTTCAACAATGAAAGTGGTTATTTCAAATCTCCAGGACAACGACTACAATCATGCACAAATAGATTGTTTAATTTATTGAAATGAAAGTTAACACGGAAACTAAGCATGAATATTACACATGGATTAAATTTTTCCTGAAGAGCCAATAGAGAGCTTCGGCCTGATTACATTGAGTGTAAAATCACTTCAGTATCTTCTATAGTAACGGAGATATGCGAGTTTGAAATTTTATATAATGATTTTTTAAAACGTGATTCCAAGAATGTATTACATTGTTTCAACAATGAAAGTGGTTATTTCAAATCTCCACGACAACAACTACAATCATGCACAAATAGATTGTTTACTTTATTGTTATGAGAGTTTCCATGGTAACTAAGCAGGAATATTACATATGGATTCAATTTTTCCCTATGAGCCAATAGCGTGCTTCGACCTGATTACATTGAGTGTAAAATCACTTCTGTATCTTCTATAGTAACGGAGATATGCGAATTTGAAATTTTATATAATGTTTTTGTAAAACGTGATTCCAAGGATGTATTACATTGTTTCAACAATGAAAGTGGTTATTTCAAATCTCCACGACAACGACTACAATCATGCACAAATAGATTGTTTACTTTACTGTTATGAGAGTTTCCATGGAAACTAAGCATGAATATTACACATGGATTAATTTTTTCTGGATGAGCCAATAGAGAGCTTCGACCTGATTACATTGAGTGTAAAATCACTTCAGTATCTTCTATAGTAACGGAGATATGCGAGTTTGAAATTTTATATAATGTTTTTGTAAAACGTGATTCCAAGGATGTATTACATTGTTTCAACAATGAAAGTGGTTATTTCAAATCTCCACGACAACGACTACAATCATGCACAAATAGATTGTTTACTTTATTGTTATGAGAGTTTCCATGGAACTAAGCATGAATATTACACTTGGATTAACTTTTCCGGATGAGTCTATAGAGAGCTTCGACCTGATTACATTGAGTGTAAAATCACTTCAGTATCTTCTATAGTAACGGAGATATGCGAGTTTGAAATTTTATATAATGTTTTTGTAAAACGTGATTCCAAGGATGTTTTACAACGTTTCAACAATGAAAGTGGTTATTTCAAATCTCCACGACAACAACTACAATCATGCACAAAAAGATTGTTTACTTTATTGTTATGAGAGTTTCCATGGTAACTAAGCAGGAATATTACATATGGATTCAATTTTTCCGGATAAGCCTATACAGAGCTTCGCCCTGATTACATTGAGTGTAAAATCACTTCTGTATCTTCTATAGTAACGAGATATGCGAGTTTGAAATTTTATATAATGTTTTTGTAAAACGTGATTCAAAAGATGTATTACATTGTTTCAAAAATGAAAGTGGTTATTTCAAATCTCCACGACAACGACTACAATCATGCACAAATAGATTGTTTACTTTATTGTTATGAGAGTTTCCATGGTAACTAAGCAGGAATATTACATATGGATTATTTTTTTCCGGATGAGTATATAGAGAGCTTCGACCTGATTATATTGAATGTAAAATCACTTCAGTATCTTTTATAGTAACGGAGATATGCGAGTTTGAAATTTTATATAATGTTTTTGTAAAACGTCATTCCAAGCACGTATTACATTGTTTCAACAATGAAAGTGGTTATTTCAAATCTCCAGGACAACGACTACAATCACGCACAAATAGATTGTTTAATTTATTGTTATGAAAGTTAACACGGAAACTAAGCATGAATATTACACATGGATTAAATTTTTCCTGAAGAGCCAATAGAGAGCTTCGGCCTGATTACATTGAGTGTAGAATCACTTCAGTATCTTCTATAGTAACGGACATATGCGAGTTTGAAATTTTATATAATGATTTTTTAAAACGTGATTCCAAGGATGTATTACATTGTTTCAACAATGAAAGTGGTTAATTCAAATCTCCACGATAACAACTACAATCATGCACAAATAGATTGTTTACTTCATTGTTATGAGAGTTTCCATGGAAACTAAGCATGAATATTACACATGGATTAATTTTTTCTGGATGAGCCAATAGAGAGCTTCGACCTGATTACATTGAGTGTAAAATCACTTCAGTATCTTCTATAGTAACGGAGATATGCGAGTTTGAAATTTTATATAATGTTTTTGTAAAACGTGATTCCAAGGATGTATTACATTGTTTCAACAATGAAAGTGGTTATTTCAAATCTCCACGACAACGACTACAATCATGCACAAATAGATTGTTTACTTTATTGTTATGAGAGTTTCCATGGTAACTAAGCAGGAATATTACATATGGATTCAATTTTTCCCTATGAGGCAATAGAGAGCTTCGACCTGATTACATTGAGTGTAAAATCACTTCTGTATCTTCTATAGTAACGGAGATATGCGAGTTTGAAATTTTATATAATGTTTTTGTAAAACGTGATTCCAAGAACGTATTACATTGTTTCAACAATGAAAGTGGTTATTTCAAATCTCCACGACAACGACTACAATCATGCACAAATAGATTGTTTACTTTATTGTTATGAGAGTTTCCATGGAAACTAAGCATGAATATTACACATGGATTAATTTTTTCTGGATGAGCCAATAGAGAGCTTCGACCTGATTACATTGAGTGTAAAATCACTTCAGTATCTTCTATAGTAACGGAGATATGGGAGTTTGAAATTTTATATAATGTTTTTGTAAAACGTGATTCCAAGGATGTATTACAATGTTTCAACAATGAAAGTGGTTATTTCAAATCTCCACGACAACAACTACAATCATGCACAAATAGATTGTTTACTTTATTGTTATGAGAGTTTCCATGGAAACTAAGCAAGAATATTACATATGGATTCAATTTTTCCGTATGATCCTATAGAGAGCTTCGCCCTGATTACATTGAGTGTAAAATCACTTCTGTATTTTCTATAGTAACGGAGATATGCGAGTTTGAAATTTTATATAATGTTTTTGTAAATCGTGATTCCAAGGATGTATTACATTGTTTCAACAATGAAAGTGGTTATTTCAAATCTCCACGACAACGACTACAATCATGCACAAATAGTTTGTTTGCTTTATTGTTATGAGAGTTTCCATGGAACTAAGCATGAATATTACACTTGGATTAACTTTTCCGGATGAGTCTATAGAGAGCTTCGACCTGATTACATTGAGTGTAAAATCACTTCAGTATCTTCTATAGAAACGGAGATATGCGAGTTTGAAATTTAATATTATGTTTGTGTAAAACGTGATTCCAAGGATGTATTACATTGTTTCAACAATGAAAGTGGTTATTTCAAATCTCCACGACTACAACTACAATCATGCACAAATAGATTGTTTACTCTATTGTTATGAGAGTTTCCATGGTAACTAAGCAGGAATATTACATATGGATTCAATTTTTCCGGATAAGCCTATACAGAGTTTCGACCAGATTACATTGAGTGTAAATTCACTTCTGTATCTTCTATAGTAACGGAGATATGCGAGTTTGAAATTTTATATAATGATTTTTTAAAACGTGATTCCAAGGATGTATTACATTGTTCCAACAATGAAAGTGGTTATTTCAAATCTCAACGACAACAACTACAATCATGCACAAATAGATTGTTTACTTTATTGTTATGAGAGTTTCCATGGTAACTAAGCAGGAATATTACATATGGATTCAATTTTTTCCTATGAGCCAATAGAGAGCTTCGACCTGATTACATTGAGTGTAAAATCACTTCTGTATCTTCTATAGTAACGGAGATATGCGAGTTTGAAATTTTATATAATGTTTTTGTAAAACGTGATTCCAAGGATGTATTACATTGTTTCAACAATGAAAGTGGTTATTTCAAATCTCCACGTCAACGACTACAATCATGCACAAATAGATTGTTTGCTTTATTGTTATGAGAGTTTCCATGGAACTAAGCATGAATATTACACTTGGATTAACTTTTCCGGATGAGTCTATAGAGAGCTTCGACCTGATTACATTGAGTGTAAAATCACTTCAGTATCTTCTATAGTAACGGAGATATGCGAGTTTGAAATTTTATATAATGATTTTTTAAAACGTGATTCCAAGAATGTATTACATTGTTTCAACAATGAAAGTGGTTATTTCAAATCTCCACGACAACAACTACAATCATGCACAAATAGATTGTTTACTTTATTGTTATGAGAGTTTCCATGGTAACTAAGCAGGAATATTACATATGGATTCAATTTTTCCCTATGAGCCAATAGAGTGCTTCGACCTGATTACATTGAGTGTAAAATCACTTCAGTATCTTCTATAGTAACGGAGATATGCGAATTTGAAATTTTATATAATGTTTTTGTAAAACGTGATTCCAAGGATGTATTACATTGTTTCAACAATGAAAGTGGTTATTTCAAATCTCCACGACAACGACTACAATCATGCACAAATAGATTGTTTACTTTATTGTTATGAGAGTTTCCATGGAACTAAGCATGAATATTACACTTGGATTAACTTTTCCGGATGAGTCTATAGAGAGCTTCGACCTGATTACATTGAGTGTAAAATCACTTCAGTATCTTCTATAGTAACGGAGATATGCGAGTTTGAAATTTTATATAATGTTTTTGTAAAACGTGATTCCAAGGATGTTTTACAACGTTTCAACAATGAAAGTGGTTATTTCAAATCTCCACGACAACAACTACAATCATGCACAAAAAGATTGTTTACTTTATTGTTATGAGAGTTTCCATGGTAACTAAGCAGGAATATTACATATGGATTCAATTTTTCCGGATAAGCCTATACAGAGCTTCGCCCTGATTACATTGAGTGTAAAATCACTTCTGTATCTTCTATAGTAACGAGATATGCGAGTTTGAAATTTTATATAATGTTTTTGTAAAACGTGATTCAAAAGATGTATTACATTGTTTCAAAAATGAAAGTGGTTATTTCAAATCTCCACGACAACGACTACAATCATGCACAAATAGATTGTTTACTTTATTGTTATGAGAGTTTCCATGGTAACTAAGCAGGAATATTACATATGGATTATTTTTTTCCGGATGAGTATATAGAGAGCTTCGACCTGATTATATTGAATGTAAAATCACTTCAGTATCTTTTATAGTAACGGAGATATGCGAGTTTGAAATTTTATATAATGTTTTTGTAAAACGTCATTCCAAGCACGTATTACATTGTTTCAACAATGAAAGTGGTTATTTCAAATCTCCAGGACAACGACTACAATCACGCACAAATAGATTGTTTAATTTATTGTTATGAAAGTTAACACGGAAACTAAGCATGAATATTACACATGGATTAAATTTTTCCTGAAGAGCCAATAGAGAGCTTCGGCCTGATTACATTGAGTGTAGAATCACTTCAGTATCTTCTATAGTAACGGACATATGCGAGTTTGAAATTTTATATAATGATTTTTTAAAACGTGATTCCAAGGATGTATTACATTGTTTCAACAATGAAAGTGGTTAATTCAAATCTCCACGATAACAACTACAATCATGCACAAATAGATTGTTTACTTCATTGTTATGAGAGTTTCCATGGAAACTAAGCATGAATATTACACATGGATTAATTTTTTCTGGATGAGCCAATAGAGAGCTTCGACCTGATTACATTGAGTGTAAAATCACTTCAGTATCTTCTATAGTAACGGAGATATGCGAGTTTGAAATTTTATATAATGTTTTTGTAAAACGTGATTCCAAGGATGTATTACATTGTTTCAACAATGAAAGTGGTTATTTCAAATCTCCACGACAACGACTACAATCATGCACAAATAGATTGTTTACTTTATTGTTATGAGAGTTTCCATGGTAACTAAGCAGGAATATTACATATGGATTCAATTTTTCCCTATGAGGCAATAGAGAGCTTCGACCTGATTACATTGAGTGTAAAATCACTTCTGTATCTTCTATAGTAACGGAGATATGCGAGTTTGAAATTTTATATAATGTTTTTGTAAAACGTGATTCCAAGAACGTATTACATTGTTTCAACAATGAAAGTGGTTATTTCAAATCTCCACGACAACGACTACAATCATGCACAAATAGATTGTTTACTTTATTGTTATGAGAGTTTCCATGGAAACTAAGCATGAATATTACACATGGATTAATTTTTTCTGGATGAGCCAATAGAGAGCTTCGACCTGATTACATTGAGTGTAAAATCACTTCAGTATCTTCTATAGTAACGGAGATATGGGAGTTTGAAATTTTATATAATGTTTTTGTAAAACGTGATTCCAAGGATGTATTACAATGTTTCAACAATGAAAGTGGTTATTTCAAATCTCCACGACAACAACTACAATCATGCACAAATAGATTGTTTACTTTATTGTTATGAGAGTTTCCATGGAAACTAAGCAAGAATATTACATATGGATTCAATTTTTCCGTATGATCCTATAGAGAGCTTCGCCCTGATTACATTGAGTGTAAAATCACTTCTGTATTTTCTATAGTAACGGAGATATGCGAGTTTGAAATTTTATATAATGTTTTTGTAAATCGTGATTCCAAGGATGTATTACATTGTTTCAACAATGAAAGTGGTTATTTCAAATCTCCACGACAACGACTACAATCATGCACAAATAGTTTGTTTGCTTTATTGTTATGAGAGTTTCCATGGAACTAAGCATGAATATTACACTTGGATTAACTTTTCCGGATGAGTCTATAGAGAGCTTCGACCTGATTACATTGAGTGTAAAATCACTTCAGTATCTTCTATAGAAACGGAGATATGCGAGTTTGAAATTTAATATTATGTTTGTGTAAAACGTGATTCCAAGGATGTATTACATTGTTTCAACAATGAAAGTGGTTATTTCAAATCTCCACGACTACAACTACAATCATGCACAAATAGATTGTTTACTCTATTGTTATGAGAGTTTCCATGGTAACTAAGCAGGAATATTACATATGGATTCAATTTTTCCGGATAAGCCTATACAGAGTTTCGACCAGATTACATTGAGTGTAAATTCACTTCTGTATCTTCTATAGTAACGGAGATATGCGAGTTTGAAATTTTATATAATGATTTTTTAAAACGTGATTCCAAGGATGTATTACATTGTTCCAACAATGAAAGTGGTTATTTCAAATCTCAACGACAACAACTACAATCATGCACAAATAGATTGTTTACTTTATTGTTATGAGAGTTTCCATGGTAACTAAGCAGGAATATTACATATGGATTCAATTTTTTCCTATGAGCCAATAGAGAGCTTCGACCTGATTACATTGAGTGTAAAATCACTTCTGTATCTTCTATAGTAACGGAGATATGCGAGTTTGAAATTTTATATAATGTTTTTGTAAAACGTGATTCCAAGGATGTATTACATTGTTTCAACAATGAAAGTGGTTATTTCAAATCTCCACGTCAACGACTACAATCATGCACAAATAGATTGTTTGCTTTATTGTTATGAGAGTTTCCATGGAACTAAGCATGAATATTACACTTGGATTAACTTTTCCGGATGAGTCTATAGAGAGCTTCGACCTGATTACATTGAGTGTAAAATCACTTCAGTATCTTCTATAGTAACGGAGATATGCGAGTTTGAAATTTTATATAATGATTTTTTAAAACGTGATTCCAAGAATGTATTACATTGTTTCAACAATGAAAGTGGTTATTTCAAATCTCCACGACAACAACTACAATCATGCACAAATAGATTGTTTACTTTATTGTTATGAGAGTTTCCATGGTAACTAAGCAGGAATATTACATATGGATTCAATTTTTCCCTATGAGCCAATAGAGTGCTTCGACCTGATTACATTGAGTGTAAAATCACTTCTGTATCTTCTATAGTAACGGAGATATGCGAATTTGAAATTTTATATAATGTTTTTGTAAAACGTGATTCCAAGGATGTATTACATTGTTTCAACAATGAAAGTGGTTATTTCAAATCTCCACGACAACGACTACAATCATGCACAAATAGATTGTTTACTTTACTGTTATGAGAGTTTCCATGGAAACTAAGCATGAATATTACACATGGATTAATTTTTTCTGGATGAGCCAATAGAGAGCTTCGACCTGATTACATTGAGTGTAAAATCACTTCAGTATCTTCTATAGTAACGGAGATATGCGAGTTTGAAATTTTATATAATGTTTTTGTAAAACGTGATTCCAAGGATGTATTACATTGTTTCAACAATGAAAGTGGTTATTTCAAATCTCCACGACAACGACTACAATCATGCACAAATAGATTGTTTACTTTATTGTTATGAGAGTTTCCATGGAACTAAGCATGAATATTACACTTGGATTAACTTTTCCGGATGAGTCTATAGAGAGCTTCGACCTGATTACATTGAGTGTAAAATCACTTCAGTATCTTCTATAGTAACGGAGATATGCGAGTTTGAAATTTTATATAATGTTTTTGTAAAACGTGATTCCAAGGATGTTTTACAACGTTTCAACAATGAAAGTGGTTATTTCAAATCTCCACGACAACAACTACAATCATGCACAAAAAGATTGTTTACTTTATTGTTATGAGAGTTTCCATGGTAACTAAGCAGGAATATTACATATGGATTCAATTTTTCCGGATAAGCCTATACAGAGCTTCGCCCTGATTACATTGAGTGTAAAATCACTTCTGTATCTTCTATAGTAACGAGATATGCGAGTTTGAAATTTTATATAATGTTTTTGTAAAACGTGATTCAAAAGATGTATTACATTGTTTCAAAAATGAAAGTGGTTATTTCAAATCTCCACGACAACGACTACAATCATGCACAAATAGATTGTTTACTTTATTGTTATGAGAGTTTCCATGGTAACTAAGCAGGAATATTACATATGGATTATTTTTTTCCGGATGAGTATATAGAGAGCTTCGACCTGATTATATTGAATGTAAAATCACTTCAGTATCTTTTATAGTAACGGAGATATGCGAGTTTGAAATTTTATATAATGTTTTTGTAAAACGTCATTCCAAGCACGTATTACATTGTTTCAACAATGAAAGTGGTTATTTCAAATCTCCAGGACAACGACTACAATCACGCACAAATAGATTGTTTAATTTATTGTTATGAAAGTTAACACGGAAACTAAGCATGAATATTACACATGGATTAAATTTTTCCTGAAGAGCCAATAGAGAGCTTCGGCCTGATTACATTGAGTGTAGAATCACTTCAGTATCTTCTATAGTAACGGACATATGCGAGTTTGAAATTTTATATAATGATTTTTTAAAACGTGATTCCAAGGATGTATTACATTGTTTCAACAATGAAAGTGGTTAATTCAAATCTCCACGATAACAACTACAATCATGCACAAATAGATTGTTTACTTCATTGTTATGAGAGTTTCCATGGAAACTAAGCATGAATATTACACATGGATTAATTTTTTCTGGATGAGCCAATAGAGAGCTTCGACCTGATTACATTGAGTGTAAAATCACTTCAGTATCTTCTATAGTAACGGAGATATGCGAGTTTGAAATTTTATATAATGTTTTTGTAAAACGTGATTCCAAGGATGTATTACATTGTTTCAACAATGAAAGTGGTTATTTCAAATCTCCACGACAACGACTACAATCATGCACAAATAGATTGTTTACTTTATTGTTATGAGAGTTTCCATGGTAACTAAGCAGGAATATTACATATGGATTCAATTTTTCCCTATGAGGCAATAGAGAGCTTCGACCTGATTACATTGAGTGTAAAATCACTTCTGTATCTTCTATAGTAACGGAGATATGCGAGTTTGAAATTTTATATAATGTTTTTGTAAAACGTGATTCCAAGAACGTATTACATTGTTTCAACAATGAAAGTGGTTATTTCAAATCTCCACGACAACGACTACAATCATGCACAAATAGATTGTTTACTTTATTGTTATGAGAGTTTCCATGGAAACTAAGCATGAATATTACACATGGATTAATTTTTTCTGGATGAGCCAATAGAGAGCTTCGACCTGATTACATTGAGTGTAAAATCACTTCAGTATCTTCTATAGTAACGGAGATATGGGAGTTTGAAATTTTATATAATGTTTTTGTAAAACGTGATTCCAAGGATGTATTACAATGTTTCAACAATGAAAGTGGTTATTTCAAATCTCCACGACAACAACTACAATCATGCACAAATAGATTGTTTACTTTATTGTTATGAGAGTTTCCATGGAAACTAAGCAAGAATATTACATATGGATTCAATTTTTCCGTATGATCCTATAGAGAGCTTCGCCCTGATTACATTGAGTGTAAAATCACTTCTGTATTTTCTATAGTAACGGAGATATGCGAGTTTGAAATTTTATATAATGTTTTTGTAAATCGTGATTCCAAGGATGTATTACATTGTTTCAACAATGAAAGTGGTTATTTCAAATCTCCACGACAACGACTACAATCATGCACAAATAGTTTGTTTGCTTTATTGTTATGAGAGTTTCCATGGAACTAAGCATGAATATTACACTTGGATTAACTTTTCCGGATGAGTCTATAGAGAGCTTCGACCTGATTACATTGAGTGTAAAATCACTTCAGTATCTTCTATAGAAACGGAGATATGCGAGTTTGAAATTTAATATTATGTTTGTGTAAAACGTGATTCCAAGGATGTATTACATTGTTTCAACAATGAAAGTGGTTATTTCAAATCTCCACGACTACAACTACAATCATGCACAAATAGATTGTTTACTCTATTGTTATGAGAGTTTCCATGGTAACTAAGCAGGAATATTACATATGGATTCAATTTTTCCGGATAAGCCTATACAGAGTTTCGACCAGATTACATTGAGTGTAAATTCACTTCTGTATCTTCTATAGTAACGGAGATATGCGAGTTTGAAATTTTATATAATGATTTTTTAAAACGTGATTCCAAGGATGTATTACATTGTTCCAACAATGAAAGTGGTTATTTCAAATCTCAACGACAACAACTACAATCATGCACAAATAGATTGTTTACTTTATTGTTATGAGAGTTTCCATGGTAACTAAGCAGGAATATTACATATGGATTCAATTTTTTCCTATGAGCCAATAGAGAGCTTCGACCTGATTACATTGAGTGTAAAATCACTTCAGTATCTTCTATAGTAACGGAGATATGCGAGTTTGAAATTTTATATAATGTTTTTGTAAAACGTGATTCCAAGGATGTATTACATTGTTTCAACAATGAAAGTGGTTATTTCAAATCTCCACGTCAACGACTACAATCATGCACAAATAGATTGTTTGCTTTATTGTTATGAGAGTTTCCATGGAACTAAGCATGAATATTACACTTGGATTAACTTTTCCGGATGAGTCTATAGAGAGCTTCGACCTGATTACATTGAGTGTAAAATCACTTCAGTATCTTCTATAGTAACGGAGATATGCGAGTTTGAAATTTTATATAATGTTTTTGTAAAACGTGTTTCCAAGGATGTATTACATTGTTTCAACAATGAAAGTGGTTATTTCAAATCTCCACGACAACAACTACAATCATGCACAAATAGATTGTTTACTTTATTGTTATGAGAGTTTCCATGGTAACTAAGCAGGACTATTACATATGGATTATTTTTTTCCGGATGAGCCTATAGAGAGCTTCGACCTGATTATATTGAGTGTAAAATCACTTCAGTATCTTTTATAGTAACGGAGATATGCAAGTTTGAAATTTTTTATAATGTTTTTGTAAAACGTCATTCCAAGCACGTATTACATTGTTTCAACAATGAAAGTGGTTATTTCAAATCTCCAGGACAACGACTACAATCATGCACAAATAGATTGTTTAATTTATTGAAATGAAAGTTAACACGGAAACTAAGCATGAATATTACACATGGATTAAATTTTTCCTGAAGAGCCAATAGAGAGCTTCGGCCTGATTACATTGAGTGTAAAATCACTTCAGTATCTTCTATAGTAACGGAGATATGCGAGTTTGAAATTTTATATAATGATTTTTTAAAACGTGATTCCAAGAATGTATTACATTGTTTCAACAATGAAAGTGGTTATTTCAAATCTCCACGACAACAACTACAATCATGCACAAATAGATTGTTTACTTTATTGTTATGAGAGTTTCCATGGTAACTAAGCAGGAATATTACATATGGATTCAATTTTTCCCTATGAGCCAATAGAGTGCTTCGACCTGATTACATTGAGTGTAAAATCACTTCTGTATCTTCTATAGTAACGGAGATATGCGAATTTGAAATTTTATATAATGTTTTTGTAAAACGTGATTCCAAGGATGTATTACATTGTTTCAACAAATGAAAGTGGTTATTTCAAATCTCCACGACAACGACTACAATCATGCACAAATAGATTGTTTACTTTACTGTTATGAGAGTTTCCATGGAAACTAAGCATGAATATTACACATGGATTAATTTTTTCTGGATGAGCCAATAGAGAGCTTCGACAAGATTACATTGAGTGTAAAATCACTTCAGTATCTTCTATAGTAACGGAGATATGCGAGTTTGAAATTTTATATAATGTTTTTGTAAAACGTGATTCCAAGGATGTATTACAATGTTTCAACAATGAAAGTGGTTATTTCAAATCTCCACGACAACAACTACAATCATGCACAAATAGATTGTTTACTTTATTGTTATGAGAGTTTCCATGGTAACTAAGCAAGAATATTACATATGGATTCCATTTTTCCGTATGAGCCTATAGAGAGCTTCGACCTGATTACATTGAGTGTAAAATCACTTCTGTATTTTCTATAGTAACGGAGATATGCGAGTTTGAATTTTTATATAATGTTTTTGTAAAACGTGATTCCAAGGATGTATTACATTGTTTCAACAATGAAAGTGGTTATTTCAAATCTCCACGACAACGACTACAATCATGCACAAATAGATTGTTTGCTTTATTGTTATGAGAGTTTCCATGGAACTAAGCATGAATATTACACTTGGATTAACTTTTCCGGATGAGTCTATAGAGAGCTTCGACCTGATTACATTGAGTGTAAAATCACTTCAGTATCTTCTATAGTAACGGAGATATGCGAGTTTGAAATTTTATATAATGTTTTTGTAAAACGTGATTCCAAGGATGGTTTACAATGTTTCAACAATGAAAGTGGTTATTTCAAATCTCCACGACAACAACTACAATCATGCACAAAAAGATTGTTTACTTTATTGTTATGAGAGTTTCCATGGTAACTAAGCAGGAATATTACATATGGATTCAATTTTTCCGGATAAGCCTATACAGAGCTTCGCCCTGATTACATTGAGTGTAAAATCACTTCTGTATTTTCTATAGTAACGGAGATATGCGAGTTTGAAATTTTATATAATGTTTTTGTAAAACGTGATTCCAAGGATGTATTACATTGTTTCAACAATGAAAGTGGTTATTTCAAATCTCAACGACAACGACTACAATCATGCACAAATAGATTGTTTGCTTTATTGTTATGAGAGTTTGCATGGAACTAAGCATGAATATTACACTTGGATTAACTTTTCCGGATGAATCTATAGAGAGCTTCGACCTGATTACATTGAGTGTAAAATCACTTCAGTATCTTCTATAGTAACGGAGATATGCGAGTTTGAAATTTTATATAATGTTTTTGTAAAACGTGATTCCAAGGATGTTTTACAATGTTTCAACAATGAAAGTGGTTATTTCAAATCTCCACGACAACAATTACAATCATGCACAAAAAGATTGTTTACTTTATTGTTATGAGAGTTTCCAAGGTAACTAAGCAGGAATATTACATATGGATTAAATTTTTCCTGAAGAGCCAATAGAGAGCTTCGGGCTGATTACATTGAGTGTAAAATCACTTCAGTATCTTATATAGAAACGGAGATATGCGAGTTTGAAATTTAATATTATGTTTGTGTAAAACGTGATTCCAAGGATGTATTACATTGTTTCAACAATGAAAGTGGTTATTTCAAATCTCCACGACTACAACTACAATCATGCACAAATAGATTGTTTACTCTATTGTTATGAGAGTTTCCATGGTAACTAAGCAGGAATATTACATATGGATTCAATTTTTCCGGATAAGCCTATACAGAGTTTCGACCAGATTACATTGAGTGTAAATTCACTTCTGTATCTTCTATAGTAACGGAGATATGCGAGTTTGAAATTTTATATAATGATTTTTTAAAACGTGATTCCAAGGATGTATTACATTGTTCCAACAATGAAAGTGTTTATTTCAAATCTCCACGACAACAACTACAATCATGCACAAATAGATTGTTTACTTTATTGTTATGAGAGTTTCCATGGTAACTAAGCAGGAATATTACATATGGATTCAATTTTTTCCTATGAGCCAATAGAGAGCTTCGACCTGATTACATTGAGTGTAAAATCACTTCTGTATCTTCTATAGTAACGGAGATATGCGAGTTTGAAATTTTATATAATGTTTTTGTAAAACGTGATTCCAAGGATGTATTACATTGTTTCAACAATGAAAGTGGTTATTTCAAATCTCCACGACAACGACTACAATCATGCACAAATAGATTGTTTACTTTACTGTTATGAGAGTTTCCATGGAAACTAAGCATGAATATTACACATGGATTAATTTTTTCTGGATGAGCCAATAGAGAGCTTCGACCTGATTACATTGAGTGTAAAATCACTTCAGTATCTTCTATAGTAACGGAGATATGCGAGTTTGAAATTTTATATAATGTTTTTGTAAAACGTGATTCCAAGGATGTATTACAATGTTTCAACAATGAAAGTGGTTATTTCAAATCTCCACGACAACAACTACAATCATGCACAAATAGATTGTTTACTTTATTGTTATGAGAGTTTCCATGGTAACTAAGCAAGAATATTACATATGTATTCCATTTTTCCGTATGAGCCTATAGAGAGCTTCGACCTGATTACATTGAGTGTAAAATCACTTCTGTATTTTCTATAGTAACGGAGATATGCGAGTTTGAAATTTTATATAATGTTTTTGTAAAACGTGATTCCAAGGATGTATTACATTGTTTCAACAATGAAAGTGGTTATTTCAAATCTCCACGTCAACGACTACAATCATGCACGAATAGATTGTTTGCTTTATTGTTATGAGAGTTTCCATGGAACTAAGCATGAATATTACACTTGGATTAACTTTTCCGGATGAGTCTATAGAGAGCTTCGACCTGATTACATTGAGTGTAAATTCACTTCAGTATCTTCTATAGTAACGGAGATATGCGAGTTTGAAATTTAATATTATGTTTTTGTAAAACGTGTTTCCAAGGATGTATTACATTGTTTCAACAATGAAAGTGGTTATTTCAAATCTCCACGACAACAACTACAATCATGCACAAATAGATTTTTTACTTTATTGTTATGAGAGTTTCCATGGTAACTAAGCAGGAATATTACATATGGATTATTTTTTTCCGGATGAGCCTATAGAGAGCTTCGACCTGATTATATTGAGTGTAAAATCACTTCAGTATCTTTTATAGTAACGGAGATATGCAAGTTTGAAATTTTTTATAATGTTTTTGTAAAACGTCATTCCAAGCACGTATTACATTGTTTCAACAATGAAAGTGGTTATTTCAAATCTCCAGGACAACGACTACAATCATGCACAAATAGATTGTTTAATTTATTGTTATGAGAGTTTCCACTGAAACTAAGCATGAATATTACAAATGGATTAAATTTTTCCTGAAGAGCCAATAGAGAGCTTCGGCCTGATTACATTGAGTGTAAAATCACTTCAGTATCTTCTATAGAAACGGAGATATGCGAGTTTGAAATTTAATATTATGTTTGTGTAAAACGTGATTCCAAGGATGTATTACACTGTTTCAACAAAGAAAGTGGTTATTTCAAATCTCCACGACAACAACTACAATCATGCACAAATACATTGTTTAGTCTATTGTTATGAGAGTTTCCATGGTAACTTATCAGGAATATTACATATGAATTCAATTTTTCCGGATAAGCCTATACAGAGTTTCGACTTGATTACATTGAGTGTAAATTCACTTCTGTATCTTCTATAGTAACGGAGATATGCGAGTTTGAAATTTTATATAATGATTTTTTTAAACGTGATTCCAAGAATGTATTACATTGTTTCAACAATGAAAGTGGTTATTTCAAATCTCCACGACAACGACTACAATCATGCACAAATAGATTGTTTACTTTATTGTTATGAGAGTTTCCATGGAAACTAAGCATGAATATTACACATGGATTAATTTTTTCTGGATGAGCCAATAGAGAGCTTCGACCTGATTACATTGTGTGTAAAATCACTTCAGCATCTTCTATAGTAACGGAGATATGGGAGTTTGAAATTTTATATAATGTTTTTGTAAAACGTGATTCCAAGGATGTATTACAATGTTTCAACAATGAAAGTGGTTATTTCAAATCTCCACGACAACAACTACAATCACGCACAAATAGATTGTTTACTTTATTGTTATGAGAGTTTCCATGGTAACTAAGCAAGAATATTACATATGGATTCAATTTTTCCGTATGAGCCTTAAGAGAGCTTCGCCCTGATTACATTGAGTGTAAAATTACTTCTGTATTTTCTATAGTAACGGAGATATGCGAGTTTGAAATTTTATATAATGTTTTTGTAAAACGTGATTCCAAGGATGTATTACATTGTTTCAACAATGAAAGTGGCTATTTCAAATCTCCACGACAACGACTACAATCATGCACAAATAGATTGTTTAATTTATTGTTATGAGAGTTTCCATGGAACTAAGCATGAATATTACACTTGGATTAACTTTTCCGGATGAGTCTATAGAGAGCTTCGACCTGATTACATTGAGTGTAAAATCACTTCAGTATCTTCTATAGTAACGGAGATATGCGAGTTTGAAATTTTATATAATGTTTTTGTAAAACGTGATTCCAAGGATGTTTTACAATGTTTCAACAATGAAAGTGGTTATTTCAAATCTCCACGACAACAATTACAATCATGCACAAAAAGATTGTTTACTTTATTGTTATGAGAGTTTCCATGGTAACTAAGCAGGAATATTACAAATGGATTAAATTTTTCCTGAAGAGCCAATAGAGAGCTTCGGCCTGATTACATTGAGTGTAAAATCACTTCAGTATCTTCTATAGAAACGGAGATATGCGAGTTTGAAATTTAATATTATGTTTTTGTAAAACGTGTTTCCAAGGATGTATTACATTGTTTCAACAATGAAAGTGGTTATTTCAAATCTCCACGACAACAACTACAATCATGCACAAATAGATTGTTTACTTTATTGTTATGAGAGTTTCCATGGTAACTAAGCAGGAATATTACATATGGATTATTTTTTTCCGGATGAGCCTATAGAGAGCTTCGACCTGATTATATTGAGTGTAAAATCACTTCAGTATCTTTTATAGTAACGGAGATATGCAAGTTTGAAATTTTTTATAATGTTTTTGTAAAACGTCATTCCAAGCACGTATTACATTGTTTCAACAATGAAAGTGGTTATTTCAAATCTCCAGGACAACGACTACAATCATGCACAAATAGATTGTTTAATTTATTGTTATGAGAGTTTCCACTGAAACTAAGCATGAATATTACAAATGGATTAAATTTTTCCTGAAGAGCCAATAGAGAGTTTCGGCCTGATTACATTGAGTGTAAAATCACTTCAGTATCTTCTATAGAAACGGAGATATGCGAGTTTGAAATTTAATATTATGTTTGTGTAAAACGTGATTCCAAGGATGTATTACATTGTTTCAACAATGAAAGTGGTTATTTCAAATCTCCACGACAACAACTACAATCATGCACAAATACATTGTTTAGTCTATTGTTATGAGAGTTTCCATGGTAACTTATCAGGAATATTACATATGAATTCAATTTTTCCGGATAAGCCTATACAGAGTTTCGACTTGATTACATTGAGTGTAAATTCACTTCTGTATCTTCTATAGTAACGGAGATATGCGAGTTTGAAATTTTATATAATGATTTTTTTAAACGTGATTCCAAGAATGTATTACATTGTTTCAACAATGAAAGTGGTTATTTCAAATCTCCACGACAACGACTACAATCATGCACAAATAGATTGTTTACTTTATTGTTATGAGAGTTTCCATGGAAACTAAGCATGAATATTACACATGGATTAATTTTTTCTGGATGAGCCAATAGAGAGCTTCGACCTGATTACATTGTGTGTAAAATCACTTCAGTATCTTCTATAGTAACGGAAATATGGGAGTTTGAAATTTTATATAATGTTTTTGTAAAACGTGATTCCAAGGATGTATTACAATGTTTCAACAATGAAAGTGGTTATTTCAAATCTCCAAGACAACAACTACAATCACGCACAAATAGATTGTTTACTTTATTGTTATGAGAGTTTCCATGGTAACTAAGCAAGAATATTACATATGGATTCAATTTTTCCGTATGAGCCTTAAGAGAGCTTCGCCCTGATTACATTGAGTGTAAAATTACTTCTGTATTTTCTATAGTAACGGAGATATGCGAGTTTGAAATTTTATATAATGTTTTTGTAAAACGTGATTCCAAGGATGTATTACATTGTTTCAACAATGAAAGTGGTTATTTCAAATCTCCACGACAACGACTACAATCATGCACAAATAGATTGTTTAATTTATTGTTATGAGAGTTTCCATGGAACTAAGCATGAATATTACACTTGGATTAACTTTTCCGGATGAGTCTATAGAGAGCTTCGACCTGATTACATTGAGTGTAAAATCACTTCAGTATCTTCTATAGTAACGGAGATATGCGAGTTTGAAATTTTATATAATGTTTTTGTAAAACGTGATTCCAAGGATGTTTTACAATGTTTCAACAATGAAAGTGGTTATTTCAAATCTCCACGACAACAATTACAATCATGCACAAAAAGATTGTTTACTTTATTGTTATGAGAGTTTCCATGGTAACTAAGCAGGAATATTACATATGGATTAAATTTTTCCTGAAGAGCCAATAGAGAGCTTCGGCCTGATTACATTGAGTGTAAAATCACTTCAGTATCTTCTATAGAAACGGAGATATGCGAGTTTGAAATTTAATATTATGTTTGTGTAAAACGTGATTCCAAGGATGTATTACATTGTTTCAACAATGAAAGTGGTTATTTCAAATCTCCACGACTACAACTACAATCATGCACAAATAGATTGTTTACTCTATTGTTATAAGAGTTTCCATGGTAACTAAGCAGGAATATTACATATGGATTCAATTTTTCCGGATAAGCCTATACAGAGTTTCGACCAGATTACATTGAGTGTAAATTCACTTCTGTATCTTCTATAGTAACGGAGATATGCGAGTTTGAAATTTTATATAATGTTTGTGTAAAACGTGATTCCAAGGATGTATTACATTGTTTCAACAATGAAAGTGGTTATTTCAAATCTCCACGACAACGACTACAATCATGCACAAATAGATTGTTTACTTTATTGTTATGAGAGTTTCCATGGAAACTAAGCATGAATATTACACATGGATTAATTTTTTCTGGATGAGCCAATAGAGAGCTTCGACCTGATTACATTGTGTGTAAAATCACTTCAGTATCTTCTATAGTAACGGAGATATGGGAGTTTGAAATTTTATATAATGTTTTTGTAAAACGTGATTCCAAGGATGTATTACAATGTTTCAACAATGAAAGTGGTTATTTCAAATCTCCACGACAACAACTACAATCACGCACAAATAGATTGTTTACTTTATTGTTATGAGAGTTTCCATGGTAACTAAGCAAGAATATTACATATGGATTCAATTTTTCCGTATGAGCCTTAAGAGAGCTTCGCCCTGATTACATTGAGTGTAAAATTACTTCTGTATTTTCTATAGTAACGGAGATATGCGAGTTTGAAATTTTATATAATGTTTTTGTAAAACGTGATTCCAAGGATGTATTACATTGTTTCAACAATGAAAGTGGTTATTTCAAATCTCCACGACAACGACTACAATCATGCACAAATAGATTGTTTAATTTATTGTTATGAGTGTTTCCATGGAACTAAGCATGAATATTACACTTGGATTAACTTTTCCGGATGAGTCTATAGAGAGCTTCGACCTGATTACATTGAGTGTAAAATCACTTCAGTATCTTCTATAGTAACGAAGATATGCGAGTTTGAAATTTTATATAATGTTTTTGTAAAACGTGATTCCAAGGATGTTTTACAACGTTTCAACAATGAAAGTGGTTATTTCAAATCTCCACGACAACAATTACAATCATGCACAAAAAGATTGTTTACTTTATTGTTATGAGAGTTTCCATGGTAACTAAGCAGGAATATTACATATGGATTAAATTTTTCCTGAAGAGCCAATAGAGAGCTTCGGCCTGATTACATTGAGTGTAAAATCACTTCAGTATCTTCTATAGAAACGGAGATATGCGAGTTTGAAATTTAATATTATGTTTGTGTAAAACGTGATTCCAAGGATGTATTACATTGTTTCAACAATGAAAGTGGTTATTTCAAATCTCCACGACAACAACTACAATCATGCACAAATAGATTGTTTACTCTATTGTTATGAGAGTTTCCATGGTAACTAAGCAGGAATATTACATATGGATTCAATTTTTCCGGATAAGCCTATACAGAGTTTCGACCAGATTACATTGAGTGTAAATTCACTTCTGTATCTTCTATAGTAACGGAGATATGCGAGTTTGAAATTTTATATAATGATTTTTTTAAAACGTGATTCCAAGGATGTATTACATTGTTCCAACAATGATAGTGGTTATTTCAAATCTCCACGACAACAACTACAATCATGCACAAATAGATTGTTTACTTTATTGTTATGAGAGTTTCCATGGTAACTAAGCAGGAATATTACATATGGATTCAATTTTTTCCTATGAGCCAATAGAGAGCTTCGACCTGATTACATTGAGTGTAAAATCACTTCTGTATCTTCTATAGTAACGGAGATATGCGAGTTTGAAATTTTATATAATGTTTGTGTAAAACGTGATTCCAAGGATGTATTACATTGTTTCAACAATGAAAGTGATTATTTCAAATCTCCACGACAACGACTACAATCATGCACAAATAGATTGTTTACTTTACTGTTATGAGAGTTTCCATGGAAACTAAGCATGAATATTACACATGGATTAATTTTTTCTGGATGAGCCAATAGAGAGCTTCGACCTGATTACATTGAGTGTAAAATCACTTCAGTATCTTCTATAGTAACGGAGATATGCGAGTTTGAAATTTTATATAAGGTTTTTGTAAAACGTGATTCCAAGGATGTATTACAATGTTTCAACAATGAAAGTGGTTATTTCAAATCTCCACGACAACAACTACAATCATGCACAAATAGATTGTTTACTTTATTGTTATGAGAGTTTCCATGGTAACTAAGCAAGAATATTACATATGGATTCCATTTTTCCGTATGAGCCTATAGAGAGCTTCGACCTGATTACATTGAGTGTAAAATCACTTCTGTATTTTCTATAGTAACGGAGATATGCGAGTTTGAAATTTTATATAATGTTTTTGTAAAACGTGATTCCAAGGATGTATTACATTGTTTCAACAATGAAAGTGGTTATTTCAAATCTCGACGTCAACGACTACAATCATGCACAAATAGATTGTTTGCTTTATTGTTATGAGAGATTCCATGGAACTAAGCATGAATATTACACTTGGATTAACTTTTCCGGATGAGTCTATAGAGAGCTTCGACCTGATTACATTGAGTGTAAAATCACTTCAGTATCTTCTATAGTAACGGAGATATGCGAGTTTGAAATTTTATATAATGTTTTTGTAAAACGTGTTTCCAAGGATGTATTACATTGTTTCAACAATGAAAGTGGTTATTTCAAATCTCCACGACAACAACTACAATCATGCACAAATAGATTTTTTACTTTATTGTTATGAGAGTTTCCATGGTAACTAAGCAGGAATATTACATATGGATTATTTTTTTCCGGATGAGCCTATAGAGAGCTTCGACCTGATTATATTGAGTGTAAAATCACTTCAGTATCTTTTATAGTAACGGAGATATGCAAGTTTGAAATTTTTTATAATGTTTTTGTAAAACGTCATTCCAAGCACGTATTACATTGTTTCAACAATGAAAGTGGTTATTTCAAATCTCCAGGACAACGACTACAATCATGCACAAATAGATTGTTTAATTTATTGAAATGAAAGTTAACACGGAAACTAAGCATGAATATTACACATGGATTAAATTTTTCCTGAAGAGCCAATAGAGAGCTTCGGCCTGATTACATTGAGTGTAAAATCACTTCAGTATCTTCTATAGAAACGGAGATATGCGAGTTTGAAATTTAATATTATGTTTGTGTAAAACGTGATTCCAAGGATGTATTACATTGTTTCAACAATGAAAGTGGTTATTTCAAATCTCCACGACAACAACTACAATCATGCACAAATAGATTGTTTAGTCTATTGTTATGAGAGTTTCCATGGTAACTTATCAGGAATATTACATATGGATTCAATTTTTCCGGATAAGCCTATACAGAGTTTCGACTTGATTACATTGAGTGTAAATTCACTTCTGTATCTTCTATAGTAACGGAGATATGCGAGTTTGAAATTTTATATAATGTTTTTGTAAAACGTGATTCCAAGGATGTATTACATTGTTTCAAAAATGAAAGTGGTTATTTCAAATCTCCACGACAACGACTACAATCATGCACAAATAGATTGTTTACTTTATTGTTATGAGAGTTTCCATGGAACTAAGCATGAATATTACACTTGGATTAACTTTTCCGGATGAGTCTATAGAGAGCTTCGACCTGATTACATTGAGTGTAAAATCACTTCAGTATCTTCTATAGTAACGGAGATATGCGAGTTTGAAATTTTATATAATGTTTTTGTAAAACGTGATTCCAAGGATGTTTTACAACGTTTCAACAATGAAAGTGGTTATTTCAAATCTCCACGACAACAACTACAATCATGCACGAAAAGATTGTTTACTTTATTGTTATGAGAGTTTCCATGGTAACTAAGCAGGAATATTACATATGGATTCAATTTTTCCGGATAAGCATATACAGAGCTTCGCCCTGATTACATTGAGTGTAAAATCACTTCTGTATCTTCTATAGTAACGGAGATATGCGAGTTTGAAATTTTATATAATGTTTTTTAAAACGTGATTCAAAAGATGTATTACATTGTTTCAACATTGAAAGTGGTTATTTCAAATATCCACGACAACGACTACAATCATGCACAAATAGATTGTTTACTTTATTGTTATGAGAGTTTCCATGGAAACTAAGCATGAATATTACACATGGATTAAATTTTTCTGGATGAGCCAATAGAGAGCTTCGACCTGATTACATTGAGTGTAAAATCACTTCAGTATCTTCTATAGTAACGGAGATATGCGAGTTTGAAATTTTATATAATGTTTTTGTAAAACGTGATTCCAAGGATGTATTACAATGTTTCAACAATGAAAGTGGTTATTTCAAATCTCCACGACAACAACTACAATCATGCACAAATAGATTGTTTACTTTATTGTTATGAGAGTTTCCATGGTAACTAAGCAAGAATATTACATATGGATTCCATTTTTCCGTATGAGCCTATAGAGACCTTCGACCTGATTACATTGAGTGTAAAATCACTTCTGTATTTTCTATAGTAACGGAGATATGCGAGTTTGAAATTTTATATAATGTTTTTGTAAAACGTGATTCCAAGGATGTATTACATTGTTTCAACAATGAAAGTGGTTATTTCAAATCTCGACGTCAACGACTACAATCATGCACAAATAGATTGTTTGCTTTATTGTTATGAGAGATTCCATGGAACTAAGCATGAATATTACACTTGGATTAACTTTTCCGGATGAGTCTATAGAGAGCTTCGACCTGATTACATTGAGTGTAAAATCACTTCAGTATCTTCTATAGTAACGGAGATATGCGAGTTTGAAATTTTATATAATGTTTTTGTAAAACGTGTTTCCAAGGATGTATTACATTGTTTCAACAATGAAAGTGGTTATTTCAAATCTCCACGACAACAACTACAATCATGCACAAATAGATTTTTTACTTTATTGTTATGAGAGTTTCCATGGTAACTAAGCAGGAATATTACATATGGATTATTTTTTTCCGGATGAGCCTATAGAGAGCTTCGACCTGATTATATTGAGTGTAAAATCACTTCAGTATCTTTTATAGTAACGGAGATATGCAAGTTTGAAATTTTTTATAATGTTTTTGTAAAACGTCATTCCAAGCACGTATTACATTGTTTCAACAATGAAAGTGGTTATTTCAAATCTCCAGGACAACGACTACAATCATGCACAAATAGATTGTTTAATTTATTGAAATGAAAGTTAACACGGAAACTAAGCATGAATATTACACATGGATTAAATTTTTCCTGAAGAGCCAATAGAGAGCTTCGGCCTGATTACATTAAGTGTAAAATCACTTCAGTATCTTCTATAGAAACGGAGATATGCGAGTTTGAAATTTAATATTATGTTTGTGTAAAACGTGATTCCAAGGATGTATTACATTGTTTCAACAATGAAAGTGGTTATTTCAAATCTCCACGACAACAACTACAATCATGCACAAATAGATTGTTTAGTCTATTGTTATGAGAGTTTCCATGGTAACTTATCAGGAATATTACATATGGATTCAATTTTTCCGGATAAGCCTATACAGAGTTTCGACTTGATTACATTGAGTGTAAATTCACTTCTGTATCTTCTATAGTAACGGAGATATGCGAGTTTGAAATTTTATATAATGTTTTTGTAAAACGTGATTCCAAGGATGTATTACATTGTTTCAACAATGAAAGTGGTTATTTCAAATCTCCACGACAACGACTACAATCATGCACAAATAGATTGTTTACTTTATTGTTATGAGAGTTTCCATGGAAACTAAGCATGAATATTACACATGGATTAAATTTTTTTTGAAGAGCCAATAGAGAGCTTCGACCTGATTACATTGAGTGTAAAATCACTTCTGTATCTTCTATAGTAACGGAGATATGCGAGTTTGAAATTTTATATAATGTTTTTGTAAAACGTGATTCCAAGGATGTATTACATTGTTTCAACAATGAAAGTGGTTATTTCAAATCTCCACGACAACGACTACAATCATGCACAAATAGATTGTTTACTTTATTGTTATGAGAGTTTCCATGGAACTAAACATGAATATCACACTTGGATTAACTTTTCCGGATGAGTCTATAGAGAGCTTCGACCTGATTACATTGAGTGTAAAATCACTTCAGTATCTTCTATAGTAACGGAGATATGCGAGTTTGAAATTTTATATAATGTTTTTGTAAAACGTGATTCCAAAACTGTTTTACAACGTTTCAACAATGAAAGTGGTTATTTCAAATCTCCACGACAACAACTACAATCATGCACGAAAAGATTGTTTACTTTATTGTTATGAGAGTTTCCATGGTAACTAAGCAGGAATATTACATATGGATTTAATTTTTCCGGATAAGCATATACAGAGCTTCGCCCTGATTACATTGAGTGTAAAATCACTTCTGTATCTTCTATAGTAACGAGATATGCGAGTTTGAAATTTTATATAATGTTTTTTAAAACGTGATTCAAAAGATGTATTACATTGTTTCAACATTGAAAGTGGTTATTTCAAATATCCACGACAACGACTACAATCATGCACAAATAGATTGTTTACTTTATTGTTATGAGAGTTTCCATGGAAACTAAGCATGAATATTACACATGGATTAAATTTTTTTTGAAGAGCCAATAGAGAGCTTCGACCTGATTACATTGAGTGTAAAATCACTTCTGTATCTTCTATAGTAACGGAGATATGCGAGTTTGAAATTTTATATTATGTTTTTGTAAAACGTGTTTCCAAGGATGTATTACATTGTTTCAAAAATGAAAGTGGTTATTTCAAATCTCCACGACAACAACTACAATCATGCACAAATAGATTGTTTACTTTATTGTTATGAGAGTTTCCATGGTAACTAAGCAGGAATATTACATATGGATTATTTTTTTCCGGATGAGTCTATAGAGAGCTTCGACCTGATTATATTGAATGTAAAATCACTTCAGTATCTTTTATAGTAACGGAGATATGCGAGTTTGAAATTTTATATAATGTTTTTGTAAAACGTCATTCCAAGCACGTATTACATTGTTTCAACAATGAAAGTGGTTATTTCAAATCTCCAGGACAACGACTACAATCATGCACAAATAGATTGTTTAATTTATTGTTATGAAAGTTAACACGGAAACTAAGCATGAATATTACACATGGATTAAATTTTTCCTGAAGAGCCAATAGAGAGCTTCGACCTGATTACAATGAGTGTAAAATCACTTCAGTATCTTCTATAGTAACGGAGATATGCGAGTTTGAAATTTTATATAATGTTTTTGTAAAACGTGATTCCAAGGACGTATTACAATGTTTCAACAATGAAAGTGGTTATTTCAAATCTCCACGACAACAACTACAATCATGCACAAATAGATTGTTTACTTTATTGTTATGAGAGTTTCCATGGTAACTAAGCAAGAATATTACATATGGATTCCATTTTTCCGTATGAGCCTATAGAGAGCTTCGACCTGATTACATTGAGTGTAAAATCACTTCTGTATTTTCTATAGTAACGGAGATATGCGAGTTTGAAATTTTATATAATGTTTTTGTAAAACGTGATTCCAAGGATGTATTACATTGTTTCAACAATGAAAGTGGTTATTTCAAATCTCCACGTCAACGACTACAATCATGCACAAATAGATTGTTTGCTTTATTGTTATGAGAGTTTCCATGGTAACTAAGCAGGAATATTACATATGGATTATTTTTTTCCGGATGGGTATTGGTAACTAAGCAGGAATATTACATATGGATTCAATTTTTCCCTATGAGCCAATAGAGAGCTTCGACCTGATTACATTGAGTGTAAAATCACTTCTGTATCTTCTATAGTAACGGAGATATGCGAGTTTGAAATTTTATATAATGTTTTTGTAAAACGTGATTCCAAGGATGTATTACATTGTTTCAACAATGAAAGTGGTTATTTCAAATCTCCACGACAACGACTACAATCATGCACAAAAAGATTGTTTACTTTATTGTTATGAGAGTTTCCATGGTAACTAAGCAGGAATATTACATATGGATTCAATTTTTCCGGATAAGCATATACAGCGCTTCGACCTGATTACATTGAGTGTAAAATCACTTCTGTATCTTCTATAGTAACGGAGATATGCGAGTTTGAAATTTTATATTATGGTTTTGTAAAACGTGTTTCCAAGGATGTATTACATTGTTTCAAAAATGAAAGTGGTTATTTCAAATCTCCACGACAACAACTACAATCATGCACAAATAGATTGTTTACTTTATTGTTATGAGAGTTTCCATGGTAACTAAGCAGGAATATTACATATGGATTATTTTTTTCCGGATGAGTCTATAGAGAGCTTCGACCTGATTATATTGAATGTAAAATCACTTCAGTATCTTTTATAGTAACGGAGATATGCGAGTTTGAAATTTTATATAATGTTTTTGTAAAACGTGATTCCAAGGATGTATTACATTGTTTCAACAATGAAAGTGGTTATTTCAAATATCCACGACAACAACTACAATCATGCACAAATAGATTGTTTAGTCTATTGTTATGAGAGTTTCCATGGTAACTTATCAGGAATATTACATATGGATTCAATTTTTCCGGATGAGTCTATAGAGAGCTTCGACCTGATTACATTGAGTGTAAAATCACTTCAGTATCTTCTATAGTAACGGAGATATGCGAGTTTGAAATTTTATATAATGTTTTTGTAAAACGTGATTCCAAGGATGTTTTACAACGTTTCAACAATGAAAGTGGTTATTTCAAATCTCCACGACAACAACTACAATCATGCACGAAAAGATTGTTTACTTTATTGTTATGAGAGTTTCCATGGTAACTAAGCAGGAATATTACATATGGATTCAATTTTTCCGGATAAGCATATACAGAGCTTCGCCCTGATTACATTGAGTGTAAAATCACTTCTGTATCTTCTATAGTAACGAGATATGCGAGTTTGAAATTTTATATAATGTTTTTTAAAACGTGATTCAAAAGATGTATTACATTGTTTCAACATTGAAAGTGGTTATTTCAAATATCCACGACAACGACTACAATCATGCACAAATAGATTGTTTACTTTATTGTTATGAGAGTTTCCATGGAAACTAAGCATGAATATTACACATGGATTAAATTTTTCTGGATGAGCCAATAGAGAGCTTCGACCTGATTACATTGAGTGTAAAATCACTTCAGTATCTTCTATAGTAACGGAGATATGCGAGTTTGAAATTTTATATAATGTTTTTGTAAAACGTGATTCCAAGGATGTATTACAATGTTTCAACAATGAAAGTGGTTATTTCAAATCTCCACGACAACAACTACAATCATGCACAAATAGATTGTTTACTTTATTGTTATGAGAGTTTCCATGGTAACTAAGCAAGAATATTACATATGGATTCCATTTTTCCGTATGAGCCTATAGAGAGCTTCGACCTGATTACATTGAGTGTAAAATCACTTCTGTATTTTCTATAGTAACGGAGATATGCGAGTTTGAAATTTTATATAATGTTTTTGTAAAACGTGATTCCAAGGATGTATTACATTGTTTCAACAATGAAAGTGGTTATTTCAAATCTCCACGTCAACGACTACAATCATGCACAAATAGATTGTTTGCTTTATTGTTATGAGAGTTTCCATGGTAACTAAGCAGGAATATTACATATGGATTATTTTTTTCCGGATGAGTATTGGTAACTAAGCAGGAATATTACATATGGATTCAATTTTTCCCTATGAGCCAATAGAGAGCTTCGACCTGATTACATTGAGTGTAAAATCACTTCTGTATCTTCTATAGTAACGGAGATATGCGAGTTTGAAATTTTATATAATGTTTTTGTAAAACGTGATTCCAAGGATGTATTACATTGTTTCAACAATGAAAGTGGTTATTTCAAATCTCCACGACAACGACTACAATCATGCACAAATAGATTGTTTACTTTATTGTTATGAGAGTTTCCATGGAAACTAAGCATGAATATTACACATGGATTAAATTTTTTTTGAAGAGCCAATAGAGAGCTTCGACCTGATTACATTGAGTGTAAAATCACTTCTGTATCTTCTATAGTAACGGAGATATGCGAGTTTGAAATTTTATATAATGTTTTTGTAAAACGTGATTCCAAGGATGTATTACATTGTTTCAACAATGAAAGTGGTTATTTCAAATCTCCACGACAACGACTACAATCATGCACAAATAGATTGTTTACTTTATTGTTATGAGAGTTTCCATGGAACTAAGCATGAATATTACACTTGGATTAACTTTTCCGGATGAGTCTATAGAGAGCTTCGACCTGATTACATTGAGTGTAAAATCACTTCAGTATCTTCTATAGTAACGGAGATATGCGAGTTTGAAATTTTATATAATGTTTTTGTAAAACGTGATTCCAAGGATGTTTTACAACGTTTCAACAATGAAAGTGGTTATTTCAAATCTCCACGACAACAACTACAATCATGCACAAAAAGATTGTTTACTTTATTGTTATGAGAGTTTCCATGGTAACTAAGCAGGAATATTACATATGGATTCAATTTTTCCGGATAAGCATATACAGAGCTTCGACCTGATTACATTGAGTGTAAAATCACTTCTGTATCTTCTATAGTAACGGAGATATGCGAGTTTGAAATTTTATATTATGGTTTTGTAAAACGTGTTTCCAAGGATGTATTACATTGTTTCAAAAATGAAAGTGGTTATTTCAAATCTCCACGACAACAACTACAATCATGCACAAATAGATTGTTTACTTTATTGTTATGAGAGTTTCCATGGTAACTAAGCAGGAATATTACATATGGATTATTTTTTTCCGGATGAGTCTATAGAGAGCTTCGACCTGATTATATTGAATGTAAAATCACTTCAGTATCTTTTATAGTAACGGAGATATGCGAGTTTGAAATTTTATATAATGTTTTTGTAAAACGTGATTCCAAGGATGTATTACATTGTTTCAACAATGAAAGTGGTTATTTCAAATCTCCACGACAACAACTACAATCATGCACAAATAGATTGTTTAGTCTATTGTTATGAGAGTTTCCATGGTAACTTATCAGGAATATTACATATGGATTCAATTTTTCCGGATGAGTCTATAGAGAGCTTCGACCTGATTACATTGAGTGTAAAATCACTTCAGTATCTTCTATAGTAACGGAGATATGCGAGTTTGAAATTTTATATAATGTTTTTGTAAAACGTGATTCCAAGGATGTTTTACAACGTTTCAACAATGAAAGTGGTTATTTCAAATCTCCACGACAACAACTACAATCATGCACGAAAAGATTGTTTACTTTATTGTTATGAGAGTTTCCATGGTAACTAAGCAGGAATATTACATATGGATTCAATTTTTCCGGATAAGCATATACAGAGCTTCGCCCTGATTACATTGAGTGTAAAATCACTTCTGTATCTTCTATAGTAACGAGATATGCGAGTTTGAAATTTTATATAATGTTTTTTAAAACGTGATTCAAAAGATGTATTACATTGTTTCAACATTGAAAGTGGTTATTTCAAATATCCACGACAACGACTACAATCATGCACAAATAGATTGTTTACTTTATTGTTATGAGAGTTTCCATGGAAACTAAGCATGAATATTACACATGGATTAAATTTTTCTGGATGAGCCAATAGAGAGCTTCGACCTGATTACATTGAGTGTAAAATCACTTCAGTATCTTCTATAGTAACGGAGATATGCGAGTTTGAAATTTTATATAATGTTTTTGTAAAACGTGATTCCAAGGATGTATTACAATGTTTCAACAATGAAAGTGGTTATTTCAAATCTCCACGACAACAACTACAATCATGCACAAATAGATTGTTTACTTTATTGTTATGAGAGTTTCCATGGTAACTAAGCAAGAATATTACATATGGATTTCATTTTTCCGTATGAGCCTATAGAGAGCTTCGACCTGATTACATTGAGTGTAAAATCACTTCTGTATTTTCTATAGTAACGGAGATATGCGAGTTTGAAATTTTATATAATGTTTTTGTAAAACGTGATTCCAAGGATGTATTACATTGTTTCAACAATGAAAGTGGTTATTTCAAATCTCCACGTCAACGACTACAATCATGCACAAATAGATTGTTTGCTTTATTGTTATGAGAGTTTCCATGGTAACTAAGCAGGAATATTACATATGGATTATTTTTTTCCGGATGAGTATTGGTAACTAAGCAGGAATATTACATATGGATTCAATTTTTCCCTATGAGCCAATAGAGAGCTTCGACCTGATTACATTGAGTGTAAAATCACTTCTGTATCTTCTATAGTAACGGAGATATGCGAGTTTGAAATTTTATATAATGTTTTTGTAAAACGTGATTCCAAGGATGTATTACATTGTTTCAACAATGAAAGTGGTTATTTCAAATCTCCACGACAACGACTACAATCATGCACAAATAGATTGTTTACTTTATTGTTATGAGAGTTTCCATGGAAACTAAGCATGAATATTACACATGGATTAAATTTTTTTTGAAGAGCCAATAGAGAGCTTCGACCTGATTACATTGAGTGTAAAATCACTTCTGTATCTTCTATAGTAACGGAGATATGCGAGTTTGAAATTTTATATAATGTTTTTGTAAAACGTGATTCCAAGGATGTATTACATTGTTTCAACAATGAAAGTGGTTATTTCAAATCTCCACGACAACGACTACAATCATGCACAAATAGATTGTTTACTTTATTGTTATGAGAGTTTCCATGGAACTAAGCATGAATATTACACTTGGATTAACTTTTCCGGATGAGTCTATAGAGAGCTTCGACCTGATTACATTGAGTGTAAAATCACTTCAGTATCTTCTATAGTAACGGAGATATGCGAGTTTGAAATTTTATATAATGTTTTTGTAAAACGTGATTCCAAGGATGTTTTACAACGTTTCAACAATGAAAGTGGTTATTTCAAATCTCCACGACAACAACTACAATCATGCACAAAAAGATTGTTTACTTTATTGTTATGAGAGTTTCCATGGTAACTAAGCAGGAATATTACATATGGATTCAATTTTTCCGGATAAGCATATACAGAGCTTCGACCTGATTACATTGAGTGTAAAATCACTTCTGTATCTTCTATAGTAACGGAGATATGCGAGTTTGAAATTTTATATTATGGTTTTGTAAAACGTGTTTCCAAGGATGTATTACATTGTTTCAAAAATGAAAGTGGTTATTTCAAATCTCCACGACAACAACTACAATCATGCACAAATAGATTGTTTACTTTATTGTTATGAGAGTTTCCATGGTAACTAAGCAGGAATATTACATATGGATTATTTTTTTCCGGATGAGTCTATAGAGAGCTTCGACCTGATTATATTGAATGTAAAATCACTTCAGTATCTTTTATAGTAACGGAGATATGCGAGTTTGAAATTTTATATAATGTTTTTGTAAAACGTGATTCCAAGGATGTATTACATTGTTTCAACAATGAAAGTGGTTATTTCAAATCTCCACGACAACAACTACAATCATGCACAAATAGATTGTTTAGTCTATTGTTATGAGAGTTTCCATGGTAACTTATCAGGAATATTACATATGGATTCAATTTTTCCGGATAAGCCTATACAGAGTTTCGACTTGATTACATTGAGTGTAAATTCACTTCTGTATCTTCTATAGTAACGGAGATATGCGAGTTTGAAATTTTATATAATGTTTTTGTAAAACGTGATTCCAAGGATGTATTACATTGTTTCAACAATGAAAGTGGTTATTTCAAATCTCCACGACAACGACTACAATCATGCACAAATAGATTGTTTACTTTATTGTTATGAGAGTTTCCATGGAACTAAGCATGAATATTACACTTGGATTAACTTTTCCGGATGAGTCTATAGAGAGCTTCGACCTGATTACATTGAGTGTAAAATCACTTCAGTATCTTCTATAGTAACGGAGATATGCGAGTTTGAAATTTTATATAATGTTTTTGTAAAACGTGATTCCAAGGATGTTTTACAACGTTTCAACAATGAAAGTGGTTATTTCAAATCTCCACGACAACAACTACAATCATGCACGAAAAGATTGTTTACTTTATTGTTATGAGAGTTTCCATGGTAACTAAGCAGGAATATTACATATGGATTCAATTTTTCCGGATAAGCATATACAGAGCTTCGCCCTGATTACATTGAGTGTAAAATCACTTCTGTATCTTCTATAGTAACGAGATATGCGAGTTTGAAATTTTATATAATGTTTTTTAAAACGTGATTCAAAAGATGTATTACATTGTTTCAACATAGAAAGTGGTTATTTCAAATATCCACGACAACGACTACAATCATGCACAAATAGATTGTTTACTTTATTGTTATGAGAGTTTCCATGGAAACTAAGCATGAATATTACACATGGATTAAATTTTTCTGGATGAGCCAATAGAGAGCTTCGACCTGATTACATTGAGTGTAAAATCACTTCAGTATCTTCTATAGTAACGGAGATATGCGAGTTTGAAATTTTATATAATGTTTTTGTAAAACGTGATTCCAAGGATGTATTACAATGTTTCAACAATGAAAGTGGTTATTTCAAATCTCCACGACAACAACTACAATCATGCACAAATAGATTGTTTACTTTATTGTTATGAGAGTTTCCATGGTAACTAAGCAAGAATATTACATATGGATTCCATTTTTCCGGATGAGTCTATAGAGAGCTTCGACCTGATTACATTGAGTGTAAAATCACTTCAGTATCTTCTATAGTAACGGAGATATGCGAGTTTGAAATTTTATATAATGTTTTTGTAAAACGTGTTTCCAAGGATGTATTACATTGTTTCAACAATGAAAGTGGTTATTTCAAATCTCCACGACAACAACTACAATCATGCACAAATAGATTTTTTACTTTATTGTTATGAGAGTTTCCATGGTAACTAAGCAGGAATATTACATATGGATTATTTTTTTCCGGATGAGCCTATAGAGAGCTTCGACCTGATTATATTGAGTGTAAAATCACTTCAGTATCTTTTATAGAAACGGAGATATGCAAGTTTGAAATTTTTTATAATGTTTTTGTAAAACGTCATTCCAAGCACGTATTACATTGTTTCAACAATGAAAGTGGTTATTTCAAATCTCCAGGACAACGACTACAATCATGCACAAATAGATTGTTTAATTTATTGAAATGAAAGTTAACACGGAAACTAAGCATGAATATTACACATGGATTAAATTTTTCCTGAAGAGCCAATAGAGAGCTTCGGCCTGATTACATTAAGTGTAAAATCACTTCAGTATCTTCTATAGAAACGGAGATATGCGAGTTTGAAATTTAATATTATGTTTGTGTAAAACGTGATTCCAAGGATGTATTACATTGTTTCAACAATGAAAGTGGTTATTTCAAATCTCCACGACAACAACTACAATCATGCACAAATAGATTGTTTAGTCTATTGTTATGAGAGTTTCCATGGTAACTTATCAGGAATATTACATATGGATTCAATTTTTCCGGATAAGCCTATACAGAGTTTCGACTTGATTACATTGAGTGTAAATTCACTTCTGTATCTTCTATAGTAACGGAGATATGCGAGTTTGAAATTTTATATAATGTTTTTGTAAAACGTGATTCCAAGGATGTATTACATTGTTTCAACAATGAAAGTGGTTATTTCAAATCTCCACGACAACGACTACAATCATGCACAAATAGATTGTTTACTTTATTGTTATGAGAGTTTCCATGGAAACTAAGCATGAATATTACACATGGATTAAATTTTTTTTGAAGAGCCAATAGAGAGCTTCGACCTGATTACATTGAGTGTAAAATCACTTCTGTATCTTCTATAGTAACGGAGATATGCGAGTTTGAAATTTTATATAATGTTTTTGTAAAACGTGATTCCAAGGATGTATTACATTGTTTCAACAATGAAAGTGGTTATTTCAAATCTCCACGACAACGACTACAATCATGCACAAATAGATTGTTTACTTTATTGTTATGAGAGTTTCCATGGAACTAAACATGAATATCACACTTGGATTAACTTTTCCGGATGAGTCTATAGAGAGCTTCGACCTGATTACATTGAGTGTAAAATCACTTCAGTATCTTCTATAGTAACGGAGATATGCGAGTTTGAAATTTTATATAATGTTTTTGTAAAACGTGATTCCAAAAATGTTTTACAACCTTTCAACAATGAAAGTGGTTATTTCAAATCTCCACGACAACAACTACAATCATGCACGAAAAGATTGTTTACTTTATTGTTATGAGAGTTTCCATGGTAACTAAGCAGGAATATTACATATGGATTTAATTTTTCCGGATAAGCATATACAGAGCTTCGCCCTGATTACATTGAGTGTAAAATCACTTCTGTATCTTCTATAGTAACGAGATATGCGAGTTTGAAATTTTATATAATGTTTTTTAAAACGTGATTCAAAAGATGTATTACATTGTTTCAACATTGAAAGTGGTTATTTCAAATATCCACGACAACGACTACAATCATGCACAAATAGATTGTTTACTTTATTGTTATGAGAGTTTCCATGGAAACTAAGCATGAATATTACACATGGATTAAATTTTTTTTGAAGAGCCAATAGAGAGCTTCGACCTGATTACATTGAGTGTAAAATCACTTCTGTATCTTCTATAGTAACGGAGATATGCGAGTTTGAAATTTTATATTATGTTTTTGTAAAACGTGTTTCCAAGGATGTATTACATTGTTTCAAAAATGAAAGTGGTTATTTCAAATCTCCACGACAACAACTACAATCATGAACAAATAGATTGTTTACTTTATTGTTATGAGAGTTTCCATGGTAACTAAGCAGGAATATTACATATGTATTATTTTTTTCCGGATGAGTCTATAGAGAGCTTCGACCTGATTATATTGAATGTAAAATCACTTCAGTATCTTTTATAGTAACGGAGATATGCGAGTTTGAAATTTTATATAATGTTTTTGTAAAACGTCATTCCAAGCACGTATTACATTGTTTCAACAATGAAAGTGGTTATTTCAAATCTCCAGGACAACGACTACAATCATGCACAAATAGATTGTTTAATTTATTGTTATGAAAGTTAACACGGAAACTAAGCATGAATATTACACATGGATTAAATTTTTCCTGAAGAGCCAATAGAGAGCTTCGACCTGATTACATTGAGTGTAAAATCACTTCAGTATCTTCTATAGTAACGGAGATATGCGAGTTTGAAATTTTATATAATGTTTTTGTAAAACGTGATTCCAAGGATGTATTACAATGTTTCAACAATGAAAGTGGTTATTTCAAATCTCCACGACAACAACTACAATCATGCACAAATAGATTGTTTACTTTATTGTTATGAGAGTTTCCATGGTAACTAAGCAAGAATATTACATATGGATTCCATTTTTCCGTATGAGCCTATAGAGAGCTTCGACCTGATTACATTGAGTGTAAAATCACTTCTGTATTTTCTATAGTAACGGAGATATGCGAGTTTGAAATTTTATATAATGTTTTTGTAAAACGTGATTCCAAGGATGTATTACATTGTTTCAACAATGAAAGTGGTTATTTCAAATCTCCACGTCAACGACTACAATCATGCACAAATAGATTGTTTGCTTTATTGTTATGAGAGTTTCCATGGTAACTAAGCAGGAATATTACATATGGATTATTTTTTTCCGGATGAGTATTGGTAACTAAGCAGGAATATTACATATGGATTCAATTTTTCCCTATGAGCCAATAGAGAGCTTCGACCTGATTACATTGAGTGTAAAATCACTTCTGTATCTTCTATAGTAACGGAGATATGCGAGTTTGAAATTTTATATAATGTTTTTGTAAAACGTGATTCCAAGGATGTATTACATTGTTTCAACAATGAAAGTGGTTATTTCAAATCTCCACGACAACGACTACAATCATGCACAAATAGATTGTTTACTTTATTGTTATGAGAGTTTCCATGGAAACTAAGCATGAATATTACACATGGATTAAATTTTTTTTGAAGAGCCAATAGAGAGCTTCGACCTGATTACATTGAGTGTAAAATCACTTCTGTATCTTCTATAGTAACGGAGATATGCGAGTTTGAAATTTTATATAATGTTTTTGTAAAACGTGATTCCAAGGATGTATTACATTGTTTCAACAATGAAAGTGGTTATTTCAAATCTCCACGACAACGACTACAATCATGCACAAATAGATTGTTTACTTTATTGTTATGAGAGTTTCCATGGAACTAAGCATGAATATTACACTTGGATTAACTTTTCCGGATGAGTCTATAGAGAGCTTCGACCTGATTACATTGAGTGTAAAATCACTTCAGTATCTTCTATAGTAACGGAGATATGCGAGTTTGAAATTTTATATAATGTTTTTGTAAAACGTGATTCCAAGGATGTTTTACAACGTTTCAACAATGAAAGTGGTTATTTCAAATCTCCACGACAACAACTACAATCATGCACAAAAAGATTGTTTACTTTATTGTTATGAGAGTTTCCATGGTAACTAAGCAGGAATATTACATATGGATTCAATTTTTCCGGATAAGCATATACAGAGCTTCGACCTGATTACATTGAGTGTAAAATCACTTCTGTATCTTCTATAGTAACGGAGATATGCGAGTTTGAAATTTTATATTATGGTTTTGTAAAACGTGTTTCCAAGGATGTATTACATTGTTTCAAAAATGAAAGTGGTTATTTCAAATCTCCACGACAACAACTACAATCATGCACAAATAGATTGTTTACTTTATTGTTATGAGAGTTTCCATGGTAACTAAGCAGGAATATTACATATGGATTATTTTTTTCCGGATGAGTCTATAGAGAGCTTCGACCTGATTATATTGAATGTAAAATCACTTCAGTATCTTTTATAGTAACGGAGATATGCGAGTTTGAAATTTTATATTATGGTTTTGTAAAACGTGTTTCCAAGGATGTATTACATTGTTTCAACAATGAAAGTGGTTATTTCAAATCTCCAGGACAACGACTACAATCATGCACAAATAGATTGTTTAATTTATTGTTATGAAAGTTAACACGGAAACTAAGCATGAATATTACACATGGATTAATTTTTCCGGATTAGCCTATACAGAGTTTTGCCCTGATTACATTGAGAGTAAATTCACTTCTGTATCTTCTATAGTAACGGAGATATGCGAGTTTGAAACTGTATATAATGATTTTTTAAAACGTGATTCCAAGGATGTATTACATTGTTTCAACAATGAAAGTGGTTATTTCAAATCTCCACGACAACGACTACAGTCATGCACAAATAGCTTGTTTACTTTATTGTTATGAGAGTTTCCATCGAAACTAAGCATGAATATTTAACATGGATTCAATTTTTCCGGATTAACCTATACAGAGTTTTGCCCTGATTACATTGAGTGTAAATTCACTTCTGTATCTTCTATAGTAACGGAGATATGCGAGTTTGAAACTGTATATAATGATTTTTTAAAACGTGATTCCAAGGATGTATTACATTGTTTCAACAATGAAAGTGGTTATTTCAAATCTCCAGGACAACGTCTACAATCATGCACAAATAGATTGTTTAATTTATTGAAATGAAAGTTAACACGGAAACTAAGCATGAATATTACACATGGATTAAATTTTTCCTGAAGAGCCAATAGAGAGCTTCGGCCTGATTACATTGAGTGTAAAATCACTTCAGTATCTTCTATAGAAACGGAGATATGCGAGTTTGAAATTTAATATTATGTTTGTGTAAAACGTAATTCCAAGGATGTATTACATTGTTTCAACAATGAAAGTGGTTATTTCAAATCTCCACGACAACAACTACAATCATGCACAAATAGATTGTTTAGTCTATTGTTATGAGAGTTTCCATGGTAACTTATCAGGAATATTACATATGGATTCAATTTTTCCGGATAAGCCTATACAGAGTTTCGACTTGATTACATTGAGTGTAAATTCACTTCTGTATCTTCTATAGTAACGGAGATATGCGAGTTTGAAATTTTATATAATGATTTTTTAAAACGTGATTCCAAGAATGTATTACATTGTTTCAACAATGAAAGTGGTTATTTCAAATCTCCACGACAACAACTACAATCATGCACAAATAGATTGTTTACTTTATTGTTATGAGAGTTTCCATGGTAACTAAGCATGAATATTACACATGGATTAAATTTTTTTTGAAGAGCCAATAGAGAGCTTCGACCTGATTACATTGAGTGTAAAATCACTTCTGTATCTTCTATAGTAACGGAGATATGCGAGTTTGAAATTTTATATAATGTTTTTGTAAAACGTGATTCCAAGGATGTATTACATTGTTTCAACAATGAAAGTGGTTATTTCAAATCTCCACGACAACGACTACAATCATGCACAAATAGATTGTTTACTTTATTGTTATGAGAGTTTCCATGGAACTAAGCATGAATATCACACTTTGATTAACTTTTCCGGATGAGTCTATAGAGAGCTTCGACCTGATTACATTGAGTGTAAAATCACTTCAGTATCTTCTATAGTAACGGAGATATGCGAGTTTGAAATTTTATATAATGTTTTTGTAAAACGTGATTCCAAGGATGTTTTACAACGTTTCAACAATGAAAGTGGTTATTTCAAATCTCCACGACAACAACTACAATCATGCACGAAAAGATTGTTTACTTTATTGTTATGAGAGTTTCCATGGTAACTAAGCAGGAATATTACATATGGATTCAATTTTTCCGGATAAGCATATACAGAGCTTCGCCCTGATTACATTGAGTGTAAAATCACTTCTGTATCTTCTATAGTAACGAGATATGCGAGTTTGAAATTTTATATAATGTTTTTGTAAAACGTGATTCCAAGGATGTATTACATTGTTTCAACAATGAAAGTGGTTATTTCAAATCTCCACGACAACGACTACAATCATGCACAAATAGATTGTTTACTTTATTGTTATGAGAGTTTCCATGGAAACTAAGCATGAATATTACACATGGATTAAATTTTTTTTGAAGAGCCAATAGAGAGCTTCGACCTGATTACATTGAGTGTAAAATCACTTCTGTATCTTCTATAGTAACGGAGATATGCGAGTTTGAAATTTTATATAATGTTTTTGTAAAACGTGATTCCAAGGATGTATTACATTGTTTCAACAATGAAAGTGGTTATTTCAAATCTCCACGACAACGACTACAATCATGCACAAATAGATTGTTTACTTTATTGTTATGAGAGTTTCCATGGAACTAAGCATGAATATCACACTTTGATTAACTTTTCCGGATGAGTCTATAGAGAGCTTCGACCTGATTACATTGAGTGTAAAATCACTTCAGTATCTTCTATAGTAACGGAGATATGCGAGTTTGAAATTTTATATAATGTTTTTGTAAAACGTGATTCCAAGGATGTTTTACAACGTTTCAACAATGAAAGTGGTTATTTCAAATCTCCACGACAATTACTACAATCATGCACGAAAAGATTGTTTACTTTATTGTTATGAGAGTTTCCATGGTAACTAAGCAGGAATATTACATATGGATTCAATTTTTCCGGATAAGCATATACAGAGCTTCGCCCTGATTACATTGAGTGTAAAATCACTTCTGTATCTTCTATAGTAACGAGATATGCGAGTTTGAAATTTTATATAATGTTTTTTAAAACGTGATTCAAAAGATGTATTACATTGTTTCAACATTGAAAGTGGTTATTTCAAATATCCACGACAACGACTACAATCATGCACAAATAGATTGTTTACTTTATTGTTATGAGACTTTCCATGGTAACTAAGCAGGAATATTACATATGGATTATTTTTTTCCGGATGAGTCTATAGAGAGCTTCGACCTGATTATATTGAATGTAAAATCACTTCAGTATCTTTTATAGTAACGGAGATATGCGAGTTTGAAATTTTATATAATGTTTTTGTAAAACGTCATTCCAAGCACGTATTACATTGTTTCAACAATGAAAGTGGTTATTTCAAATCTCCAGGACAACGACTACAATCATGCACAAATAGATTGTTTAATTTATTGTTATGAAAGTTAACACGGAAACTAAGCATGAATATTACACATGGATTAAATTTTTCCTGAAGAGCCAATAGAGAGCTTCCGCCTGATTACATTGAGTGTAAAATCACTTCAGTATCTTCTATAGTAACGGAGATATGCGAGTTTGAAATTTTATATAATGATTTTTTAAAACGTGATTCCAAGGATGTATTACATTGTTTCAACAATGAAAGTGGTTATTTCAAATCTCCACGACAACGACTTCAATCATGCACAAATAGATTGTTTACTTTACTGTTATGAGAGTTTCCATGGAAACTAAGCATGAATATTACACATGGATTAATTTTTTCTGGATGAGCCTATAGAGAGCTTCGACCTGATTACATTGAGTGTAAAATCACTTCAGTATTTTCTATAGTAACGGAGATATGCGAGTTTGAAATTTTATATAATGTTTTTGTAAAACGTGATTCCAAGGATGTATTACATTGTTTCAACAATGAAAGTGGTTATTTCAAATCTCCACGTCAACGACTACAATCATGCACAAATAGATTGTTTGCTTTATTGTTATGAGAGTTTCCATGGTAACTAAGCAGGAATATTACATATGGATTCAATTTTTCCCTATGAGCCAATAGAGAGCTTCGACCTGATTACATTGAGTGTAAAATCACTTCTGTATCTTCTATAGTAACGGAGATATGCGAGTTTGAAATTTAATATTATGTTTGTGTAAAACGTGATTCCAAGGATGTATTACATTGTTTCAACAATGAAAGTGGTTATTTCAAATCTCCACGACAACGACTACAATCATGCACAAATAGATTGTTTACTTTATTGTTATGAGAGTTTCCATGGAACTAAGCATGAATATCACACTTTGATTAACTTTTCCGGATGAGTCTATAGAGAGCTTCGACCTGATTACATTGAGTGTAAAATCACTTCAGTATCTTCTATAGTAACGGAGATATGCGAGTTTGAAATTTTATATAATGTTTTTGTAAAACGTGATTCCAAGGATGTTTTACAACGTTTCAACAATGAAAGTGGTTATTTCAAATCTCCACGACAACAACTACAATCATGCACGAAAAGATTGTTTACTTTATTGTTATGAGAGTTTCCATGGTAACTAAGCAGGAATATTACATATGGATTCAATTTTTCCGGATAAGCATATACAGAGCTTCGCCCTGATTACATTGAGTGTAAAATCACTTCTGTATCTTCTATAGTAACGAGATATGCGAGTTTGAAATTTTATATAATGTTTTTGTAAAACGTGATTCCAAGGATGTATTACATTGTTTCAACAATGAAAGTGGTTATTTCAAATCTCCACGACAACGACTACAATCATGCACAAATAGATTGTTTACTTTATTGTTATGAGAGTTTCCATGGAAACTAAGCATGAATATTACACATGGATTAAATTTTTTTTGAAGAGCCAATAGAGAGCTTCGACCTGATTACATTGAGTGTAAAATCACTTCTGTATCTTCTATAGTAACGGAGATATGCGAGTTTGAAATTTTATATAATGTTTTTGTAAAACGTGATTCCAAGGATGTATTACATTGTTTCAACAATGAAAGTGGTTATTTCAAATCTCCACGACAACGACTACAATCATGCACAAATAGATTGTTTACTTTATTGTTATGAGAGTTTCCATGGAACTAAGCATGAATATCACACTTTGATTAACTTTTCCGGATGAGTCTATAGAGAGCTTCGACCTGATTACATTGAGTGTAAAATCACTTCAGTATCTTCTATAGTAACGGAGATATGCGAGTTTGAAATTTTATATAATGTTTTTGTAAAACGTGATTCCAAGGATGTTTTACAACGTTTCAACAATGAAAGTGGTTATTTCAAATCTCCACGACAATTACTACAATCATGCACGAAAAGATTGTTTACTTTATTGTTATGAGAGTTTCCATGGTAACTAAGCAGGAATATTACATATGGATTCAATTTTTCCGGATAAGCATATACAGAGCTTCGCCCTGATTACATTGAGTGTAAAATCACTTCTGTATCTTCTATAGTAACGAGATATGCGAGTTTGAAATTTTATATAATGTTTTTTAAAACGTGATTCAAAAGATGTATTACATTGTTTCAACATTGAAAGTGGTTATTTCAAATATCCACGACAACGACTACAATCATGCACAAATAGATTGTTTACTTTATTGTTATGAGACTTTCCATGGTAACTAAGCAGGAATATTACATATGGATTATTTTTTTCCGGATGAGTCTATAGAGAGCTTCGACCTGATTATATTGAATGTAAAATCACTTCAGTATCTTTTATAGTAACGGAGATATGCGAGTTTGAAATTTTATATAATGTTTTTGTAAAACGTCATTCCAAGCACGTATTACATTGTTTCAACAATGAAAGTGGTTATTTCAAATCTCCAGGACAACGACTACAATCATGCACAAATAGATTGTTTAATTTATTGTTATGAAAGTTAACACGGAAACTAAGCATGAATATTACACATGGATTAAATTTTTCCTGAAGAGCCAATAGAGAGCTTCCGCCTGATTACATTGAGTGTAAAATCACTTCAGTATCTTCTATAGTAACGGAGATATGCGAGTTTGAAATTTTATATAATGATTTTTTAAAACGTGATTCCAAGGATGTATTACATTGTTTCAACAATGAAAGTGGTTATTTCAAATCTCCACGACAACGACTTCAATCATGCACAAATAGATTGTTTACTTTACTGTTATGAGAGTTTCCATGGAAACTAAGCATGAATATTACACATGGATTAATTTTTTCTGGATGAGCCTATAGAGAGCTTCGACCTGATTACCTTGAGTGTAAAATCACTTCAGTATTTTCTATAGTAACGGAGATATGCGAGTTTGAAATTTTATATAATGTTTTTGTAAAACGTGATTCCAAGGATGTATTACATTGTTTCAACAATGAAAGTGGTTATTTCAAATCTCCACGTCAACGACTACAATCATGCACAAATAGATTGTTTTCTTTATTGTTATGAGAGTTTCCATGGTAACTAAGCAGGAATATTACATATGGATTCAATTTTTCCCTATGAGCCAATAGAGAGCTTCGACCTGATTACATTGAGTGTAAAATCACTTCTGTATCTTCTATAGTAACGGAGATATGCGAGTTTGAAATTTAATATTATGTTTGTGTAAAACGTGATTCCAAGGATGTATTACATTGTTTCAACAATGAAAGTTGTTATTTCAAATCTCCACGACAACAACTACAATCATGCACAAATAGATTGTTTAGTCTATTGTTATGAGAGTTTCCATGGTAACTTATCAGGAATATTACATATGGATTCAATTTTTCCGGATAAGCCTATACAGAGTTTCGACTCGATTACATTGAGTGTAAATTCACTTCTGTATCTTCTATAGTAACGGAGATATGCGAGTTTGAAATTTTATACAAGGATTTTTTAAAACGTGATTCCAAGAATGTATTACATTGTTTCAACAATGAAAGTGGTTATTTCAAATCTCCACGACAACAACTACAATCATGCACAAATAGATTGTTTACTTTATTGTTATGAGAGTTTCCATGGTAACTAAGCAGGAATATTACATATGGATTCAATTTTTCCCTATGAGCCAATAGAGAGCTTCGACCTGATTACATTGAGTGTAAAATCACTTCTGTATCTTCTATAGTAACGGAGATATGCGAGTTTGAAATTTTATATAATGTTTTTGTAAAACGTGATTCCAAGGATGTATTACATTGTTTCAACAATGAAAGTGGTTATTTCAAATCTCCACGACAACGACTACAATCATGCACAAATAGATTGTTTACTTTATTGTTATGAGAGTTTCCATGGAAACTAAGCATGAATATTACACATGGATTAAATTTTTTTTGAAGAGCCAATAGAGAGCTTCGACCTGATTACATTGAGTGTAAAATCACTTCTGTATCTTCTATAGTAACGGAGATATGCGAGTTTGAAATTTTATATAATGTTTTTGTAAAACGTGATTCCAAGGATGTATTACATTGTTTCAACAATGAAAGTGGTTATTTCAAATCTCCACGACAACGACTACAATCATGCACAAATAGATTGTTTACTTTATTGTTATGAGAGTTTCCATGGAAACTAAGCATGAATATTACACATGGATTAAATTTTTTTTGAAGAGCCAATAGAGAGCTTCGACCTGATTACATTGAGTGTAAAATCACTTCTGTATCTTCTATAGTAACGAGATATGCGAGTTTGAAATTTTATATAATGTTTTTTAAAACGTGATTCAAAAGATGTATTACATTGTTTCAACATTGAAAGTGGTTATTTCAAATATCCACGACAACGACTACAATCATGCACAAATAGATTGTTTACTTTATTGTTATGAGAGTTTCCATGGTAACTAAGCAGGAATATTACATATGGATTATTTTTTTCCGGATGAGTCTATAGAGAGCTTCGACCTGATTATATTGAATGTAAAATCACTTCAGTATCTTTTATAGTAACGGAGATATGCGAGTTTGAAATTTTATATAATGTTTTTGTAAAACGTCATTCCAAGCACGTATTACATTGTTTCAACAATGAAAGTGGTTATTTCAAATCTCCAGGACAACGACTACAATCATGCACAAATAGATTGTTTAATTTATTGTTATGAAAGTTAACACGGAAACTAAGCATGAATATTACACATGGATTAAATTTTTCCTGAAGAGCCAATAGAGAGCTTCCGCCTGATTACATTGAGTGTAAAATCACTTCAGTATCTTCTATAGTAACGGAGATATGCGAGTTTGAAATTTTATATAATGATTTTTTAAAACGTGATTCCAAGGATGTATTACATTGTTTCAACAATGAAAGTGGTTATTTCAAATCTCCACGACAACGACTACAATCATGCACAAATAGATTGTTTACTTTACTGTTATGAGAGTTTCCATGGAAACTAAGCATGAATATTACACATGGATTAATTTTTTCTGGATGAGCCTATAGAGAGCTTCGACCTGATTACATTGAGTGTAAAATCACTTCTGTATTTTCTATAGTAACGGAGATATGCGAGTTTGAAATTTTATATAATGTTTTTGTAAAACGTGATTCCAAGGATGTATTACATTGTTTCAACAATGAAAGTGGTTATTTCAAATCTCCACGTCAACGACTACAATCATGCACAAATAGATTGTTTGCTTTATTGTTATGAGAGTTTCCATGGTAACTAAGCAGGAATATTACATATGGATTCAATTTTTCCCTATGAGCCAATAGAGAGCTTCGACCTGATTACATTGAGTGTAAAATCACTTCTGTATCTTCTATAGTAACGGAGATATGCGAGTTTGAAATTTTATATAATGTTTTTGTAAAACGTGATTCCAAGGATGTATTACATTGTTTCAACAATGAAAGTGGTTATTTCAAATCTCCACGACAACGACTACAATCATGCACAAATAGATTGTTTACTTTATTGTTATGAGAGTTTCCATGGAAACTAAGCATGAATATTACACCTGGATTAAATTTTTTTTGAAGAGCCAATAGAGAGCTTCGACCTGATTACATTGAGTGTAAAATCACTTCTGTATCTTCTATAGTAACGGAGATATGCGAGTTTGAAATGTTATATAATGTTTTTGTAAAACGTGATTCCAAGGATGTATTACATTGTTTCAACAATGAAAGTGGTTATTTCAAATCTCCACGACAACGACTACAATCATGCACAAATAGATTGTTTACTTTATTGTTATGAGAGTTTCCATGGAACTAAGCATGAATATCACACTTTGATTAACTTTTCCGGATGAGTCTATAGAGAGCTTCGACCTGATTACATTGAGTGTAAAATCACTTCAGTATCTTCTATAGTAACGGAGATATGCGAGTTTGAAATTTTATATAATGTTTTTGTAAAACGTGATTCCAAGGATGTTTTACAACGTTTCAACAATGAAAGTGGTTATTTCAAATCTCCACGACAACAACTACAATCATGCACGAAAAGATTGTTTACTTTATTGTTATGAGAGTTTCCATGGTAACTAAGCAGGAATATTACATATGGATTCAATTTTTCCGGATAAGCATATACAGAGCTTCGCCCTGATTACATTGAGTGTAAAATCACTTCTGTATCTTCTATAGTAACGAGATATGCGAGTTTGAAATTTTATATAATGTTTTTGTAAAACGTGATTCCAAGGATGTATTACATTGTTTCAACAATGAAAGTGGTTATTTCAAATCTCCACGACAACGACTACAATCATGCACAAATAGATTGTTTACTTTATTGTTATGAGAGTTTCCATGGAAACTAAGCATGAATATTACACATGGATTAAATTTTTTTTGAAGAGCCAATAGAGAGCTTCGACCTGATTACATTGAGTGTAAAATCACTTCTGTATCTTCTATAGTAACGGAGATATGCGAGTTTGAAATTTTATATAATGTTTTTGTAAAACGTGATTCCAAGGATGTATTACATTGTTTCAACAATGAAAGTGGTTATTTCAAATCTCCACGACAACGACTACAATCATGCACAAATAGATTGTTTACTTTATTGTTATGAGAGTTTCCATGGAACTAAGCATGAATATCACACTTTGATTAACTTTTCCGGATGAGTCTATAGAGAGCTTCGACCTGATTACATTGAGTGTAAAATCACTTCAGTATCTTCTATAGTAACGGAGATATGCGAGTTTGAAATTTTATATAATGTTTTTGTAAAACGTGATTCCAAGGATGTTTTACAACGTTTCAACAATGAAAGTGGTTATTTCAAATCTCCACGACAACAACTACAATCATGCACAAATAGATTGTTTACTTTATTGTTATGAGAGTTTCCATGGTAACTAAGCATGAATATTACACATGGATTAAATTTTTTTTGAAGAGCCAATAGAGAGCTTCGACCTGATTACATTGAGTGTAAAATCACTTCAGTATCTTCTATAGTAACGGAGATATGCGAGTTTGAAATTTTATATAATGTTTTTGTAAAACGTGATTCCAAGGATGTTTTACAACGTTTCAACAATGAAAGTGGTTATTTCAAATCTCCACGACAACAACTACAATCATGCACAAAAAGATTGTTTACTTTATTGTTATGAGAGTTTCCATGGTAACTAAGCAGGAATATTACATATGGATTCAATTTTTCCGGATAAGCATATACAGAGCTTCGACCTGATTACATTGAGTGTAAAATCACTTCTGTATCTTCTATAGTAACGGAGATATGCGAGTTTGAAATTTTATATTATGGTTTTGTAAAACGTGTTTCCAAGGATGTATTACATTGTTTCAAAAATGAAAGTGGTTATTTCAAATCTCCACGACAACAACTACAATCATGCACAAATAGATTGTTTACTTTATTGTTATGAGAGTTTCCATGGTAACTAAGCAGGAATATTACATATGGATTATTTTTTTCCGGATGAGTCTATAGAGAGCTTCGACCTGATTATATTGAATGTAAAATCACTTCAGTATCTTTTATAGTAACGGAGATATGCGAGTTTGAAATTTTATATTATGGTTTTGTAAAACGTGTTTCCAAGGATGTATTACATTGTTTCAACAATGAAAGTGGTTATTTCAAATCTCCAGGACAACGACTACAATCATGCACAAATAGATTGTTTAATTTATTGTTATGAAAGTTAACACGGAAACTAAGCATGAATATTACACATGGATTAATTTTTCCGGATTAGCCTATACAGAGTTTTGCCCTGATTACATTGAGAGTAAATTCACTTCTGTATCTTCTATAGTAACGGAGATATGCGAGTTTGAAACTGTATATAATGATTTTTTAAAACGTGATTCCAAGGATGTATTACATTGTTTCAACAATGAAAGTGGTTATTTCAAATCTCCACGACAACGACTACAGTCATGCACAAATAGCTTGTTTACTTTATTGTTATGAGAGTTTCCATCGAAACTAAGCATGAATATTTAACATGGATTCAATTTTTCCGGATTAACCTATACAGAGTTTTGCCCTGATTACATTGAGTGTAAATTCACTTCTGTATCTTCTATAGTAACGGAGATATGCGAGTTTGAAACTGTATATAATGATTTTTTAAAACGTGATTCCAAGGATGTATTACATTGTTTCAACAATGAAAGTGGTTATTTCAAATCTCCAGGACAACGTCTACAATCATGCACAAATAGATTGTTTAATTTATTGAAATGAAAGTTAACACGGAAACTAAGCATGAATATTACACATGGATTAAATTTTTCCTGAAGAGCCAATAGAGAGCTTCGGCCTGATTACATTGAGTGTAAAATCACTTCAGTATCTTCTATAGAAACGGAGATATGCGAGTTTGAAATTTAATATTATGTTTGTGTAAAACGTAATTCCAAGGATGTATTACATTGTTTCAACAATGAAAGTGGTTATTTCAAATCTCCACGACAACAACTACAATCATGCACAAATAGATTGTTTAGTCTATTGTTATGAGAGTTTCCATGGTAACTTATCAGGAATATTACATATGGATTCAATTTTTCCGGATAAGCCTATACAGAGTTTCGACTTGATTACATTGAGTGTAAATTCACTTCTGTATCTTCTATAGTAACGGAGATATGCGAGTTTGAAATTTTATATAATGTTTTTGTAAAACGTGATTCCAAGGATGTATTACATTGTTTCAACAATGAAAGTGGTTATTTCAAATCTCCACGACAACGACTACAATCATGCACAAATAGATTGTTTACTTTATTGTTATGAGAGTTTCCATGGAAACTAAGCATGAATATTACACCTGGATTAAATTTTTTTTGAAGAGCCAATAGAGAGCTTCGACCTGATTACATTGAGTGTAAAATCACTTCTGTATCTTCTATAGTAACGGAGATATGCGAGTTTGAAATGTTATATAATGTTTTTGTAAAACGTGATTCCAAGGATGTATTACATTGTTTCAACAATGAAAGTGGTTATTTCAAATCTCCACGACAACGACTACAATCATGCACAAATAGATTGTTTACTTTATTGTTATGAGAGTTTCCATGGAACTAAGCATGAATATCACACTTTGATTAACTTTTCCGGATGAGTCTATAGAGAGCTTCGACCTGATTACATTGAGTGTAAAATCACTTCAGTATCTTCTATAGTAACGGAGATATGCGAGTTTGAAATTTTATATAATGTTTTTGTAAAACGTGATTCCAAGGATGTTTTACAACGTTTCAACAATGAAAGTGGTTATTTCAAATCTCCACGACAACAACTACAATCATGCACGAAAAGATTGTTTACTTTATTGTTATGAGAGTTTCCATGGTAACTAAGCAGGAATATTACATATGGATTCAATTTTTCCGGATAAGCATATACAGAGCTTCGCCCTGATTACATTGAGTGTAAAATCACTTCTGTATCTTCTATAGTAACGAGATATGCGAGTTTGAAATTTTATATAATGTTTTTGTAAAACGTGATTCCAAGGATGTATTACATTGTTTCAACAATGAAAGTGGTTATTTCAAATCTCCACGACAACGACTACAATCATGCACAAATAGATTGTTTACTTTATTGTTATGAGAGTTTCCATGGAAACTAAGCATGAATATTACACATGGATTAAATTTTTTTTGAAGAGCCAATAGAGAGCTTCGACCTGATTACATTGAGTGTAAAATCACTTCTGTATCTTCTATAGTAACGGAGATATGCGAGTTTGAAATTTTATATAATGTTTTTGTAAAACGTGATTCCAAGGATGTATTACATTGTTTCAACAATGAAAGTGGTTATTTCAAATCTCCACGACAACGACTACAATCATGCACAAATAGATTGTTTACTTTATTGTTATGAGAGTTTCCATGGAACTAAGCATGAATATCACACTTTGATTAACTTTTCCGGATGAGTCTATAGAGAGCTTCGACCTGATTACATTGAGTGTAAAATCACTTCAGTATCTTCTATAGTAACGGAGATATGCGAGTTTGAAATTTTATATAATGTTTTTGTAAAACGTGATTCCAAGGATGTTTTACAACGTTTCAACAATGAAAGTGGTTATTTCAAATCTCCACGACAACAACTACAATCATGCACAAATAGATTGTTTACTTTATTGTTATGAGAGTTTCCATGGTAACTAAGCATGAATATTACACATGGATTAAATTTTTTTTGAAGAGCCAATAGAGAGCTTCGACCTGATTACATTGAGTGTAAAATCACTTCAGTATCTTCTATAGTAACGGAGATATGCGAGTTTGAAATTTTATATAATGTTTTTGTAAAACGTGATTCCAAGGATGTTTTACAACGTTTCAACAATGAAAGTGGTTATTTCAAATCTCCACGACAACAACTACAATCATGCACAAAAAGATTGTTTACTTTATTGTTATGAGAGTTTCCATGGTAACTAAGCAGGAATATTACATATGGATTCAATTTTTCCGGATAAGCATATACAGAGCTTCGACCTGATTACATTGAGTGTAAAATCACTTCTGTATCTTCTATAGTAACGGAGATATGCGAGTTTGAAATTTTATATTATGGTTTTGTAAAACGTGTTTCCAAGGATGTATTACATTGTTTCAAAAATGAAAGTGGTTATTTCAAATCTCCACGACAACAACTACAATCATGCACAAATAGATTGTTTACTTTATTGTTATGAGAGTTTCCATGGTAACTAAGCAGGAATATTACATATGGATTATTTTTTTCCGGATGAGTCTATAGAGAGCTTCGACCTGATTATATTGAATGTAAAATCACTTCAGTATCTTTTATAGTAACGGAGATATGCGAGTTTGAAATTTTATATTATGGTTTTGTAAAACGTGTTTCCAAGGATGTATTACATTGTTTCAACAATGAAAGTGGTTATTTCAAATCTCCAGGACAACGACTACAATCATGCACAAATAGATTGTTTAATTTATTGTTATGAAAGTTAACACGGAAACTAAGCATGAATATTACACATGGATTAATTTTTCCGGATTAGCCTATACAGAGTTTTGCCCTGATTACATTGAGAGTAAATTCACTTCTGTATCTTCTATAGTAACGGAGATATGCGAGTTTGAAACTGTATATAATGATTTTTTAAAACGTGATTCCAAGGATGTATTACATTGTTTCAACAATGAAAGTGGTTATTTCAAATCTCCACGACAACGACTACAGTCATGCACAAATAGCTTGTTTACTTTATTGTTATGAGAGTTTCCATCGAAACTAAGCATGAATATTTAACATGGATTCAATTTTTCCGGATTAACCTATACAGAGTTTTGCCCTGATTACATTGAGTGTAAATTCACTTCTGTATCTTCTATAGTAACGGAGATATGCGAGTTTGAAACTGTATATAATGATTTTTTAAAACGTGATTCCAAGGATGTATTACATTGTTTCAACAATGAAAGTGGTTATTTCAAATCTCCAGGACAACGTCTACAATCATGCACAAATAGATTGTTTAATTTATTGAAATGAAAGTTAACACGGAAACTAAGCATGAATATTACACATGGATTAAATTTTTCCTGAAGAGCCAATAGAGAGCTTCGGCCTGATTACATTGAGTGTAAAATCACTTCAGTATCTTCTATAGAAACGGAGATATGCGAGTTTGAAATTTAATATTATGTTTGTGTAAAACGTAATTCCAAGGATGTATTACATTGTTTCAACAATGAAAGTGGTTATTTCAAATCTCCACGACAACAACTACAATCATGCACAAATAGATTGTTTAGTCTATTGTTATGAGAGTTTCCATGGTAACTTATCAGGAATATTACATATGGATTCAATTTTTCCGGATAAGCCTATACAGAGTTTCGACTTGATTACATTGAGTGTAAATTCACTTCTGTATCTTCTATAGTAACGGAGATATGCGAGTTTGAAATTTTATATAATGATTTTTTAAAACGTGATTCCAAGAATGTATTACATTGTTTCAACAATGAAAGTGGTTATTTCAAATCTCCACGACAACAACTACAATCATGCACAAATAGATTGTTTACTTTATTGTTATGAGAGTTTCCATGGTAACTAAGCATGAATATTACACATGGATTAAATTTTTTTTGAAGAGCCAATAGAGAGCTTCGACCTGATTACATTGAGTGTAAAATCACTTCTGTATCTTCTATAGTAACGGAGATATGCGAGTTTGAAATTTTATATAATGTTTTTGTAAAACGTGATTCCAAGGATGTATTACATTGTTTCAACAATGAAAGTGGTTATTTCAAATCTCCACGACAACGACTACAATCATGCACAAATAGATTGTTTACTTTATTGTTATGAGAGTTTCCATGGAACTAAGCATGAATATCACACTTTGATTAACTTTTCCGGATGAGTCTATAGAGAGCTTCGACCTGATTACATTGAGTGTAAAATCACTTCAGTATCTTCTATAGTAACGGAGATATGCGAGTTTGAAATTTTATATAATGTTTTTGTAAAACGTGATTCCAAGGATGTTTTACAACGTTTCAACAATGAAAGTGGTTATTTCAAATCTCCACGACAACAACTACAATCATGCACGAAAAGATTGTTTACTTTATTGTTATGAGAGTTTCCATGGTAACTAAGCAGGAATATTACATATGGATTCAATTTTTCCGGATAAGCATATACAGAGCTTCGCCCTGATTACATTGAGTGTAAAATCACTTCTGTATCTTCTATAGTAACGAGATATGCGAGTTCGAAATTTTATATAATGTTTTTGTAAAACGTGATTCCAAGGATGTATTACATTGTTTCAACAATGAAAGTGGTTATTTCAAATCTCCACGACAACGACTACAATCATGCACAAATAGATTGTTTACTTTATTGTTATGAGAGTTTCCATGGAAACTAAGCATGAATATTACACATGGATTAAATTTTTTTTGAAGAGCCAATAGAGAGCTTCGACCTGATTACATTGAGTGTAAAATCACTTCTGTATCTTCTATAGTAACGGAGATATGCGAGTTTGAAATTTTATATAATGTTTTTGTAAAACGTGATTCCAAGGATGTATTACATTGTTTCAACAATGAAAGTGGTTATTTCAAATCTCCACGACAACGACTACAATCATGCACAAATAGATTGTTTACTTTATTGTTATGAGAGTTTCCATGGAACTAAGCATGAATATCACACTTTGATTAACTTTTCCGGATGAGTCTATAGAGAGCTTCGACCTGATTACATTGAGTGTAAAATCACTTCAGTATCTTCTATAGTAACGGAGATATGCGAGTTTGAAATTTTATATAATGTTTTTGTAAAACGTGATTCCAAGGATGTTTTACAACGTTTCAACAATGAAAGTGGTTATTTCAAATCTCCACGACAATTACTACAATCATGCACGAAAAGATTGTTTACTTTATTGTTATGAGAGTTTCCATGGTAACTAAGCAGGAATATTACATATGGATTCAATTTTTCCGGATAAGCATATACAGAGCTTCGCCCTGATTACATTGAGTGTAAAATCACTTCTGTATCTTCTATAGTAACGAGATATGCGAGTTTGAAATTTTATATAATGTTTTTTAAAACGTGATTCAAAAGATGTATTACATTGTTTCAACATTGAAAGTGGTTATTTCAAATATCCACGACAACGACTACAATCATGCACAAATAGATTGTTTACTTTATTGTTATGAGACTTTCCATGGTAACTAAGCAGGAATATTACATATGGATTATTTTTTTCCGGATGAGTCTATAGAGAGCTTCGACCTGATTATATTGAATGTAAAATCACTTCAGTATCTTTTATAGTAACGGAGATATGCGAGTTTGAAATTTTATATAATGTTTTTGTAAAACGTCATTCCAAGCACGTATTACATTGTTTCAACAATGAAAGTGGTTATTTCAAATCTCCAGGACAACGACTACAATCATGCACAAATAGATTGTTTAATTTATTGTTATGAAAGTTAACACGGAAACTAAGCATGAATATTACACATGGATTAAATTTTTCCTGAAGAGCCAATAGAGAGCTTCCGCCTGATTACATTGAGTGTAAAATCACTTCAGTATCTTCTATAGTAACGGAGATATGCGAGTTTGAAATTTTATATAATGATTTTTTAAAACGTGATTCCAAGGATGTATTACATTGTTTCAACAATGAAAGTGGTTATTTCAAATCTCCACGACAACGACTTCAATCATGCACAAATAGATTGTTTACTTTACTGTTATGAGAGTTTCCATGGAAACTAAGCATGAATATTACACATGGATTAATTTTTTCTGGATGAGCCTATAGAGAGCTTCGACCTGATTACATTGAGTGTAAAATCACTTCAGTATTTTCTATAGTAACGGAGATATGCGAGTTTGAAATTTTATATAATGTTTTTGTAAAACGTGATTCCAAGGATGTATTACATTGTTTCAACAATGAAAGTGGTTATTTCAAATCTCCACGTCAACGACTACAATCATGCACAAATAGATTGTTTGCTTTATTGTTATGAGAGTTTCCATGGTAACTAAGCAGGAATATTACATATGGATTCAATTTTTCCCTATGAGCCAATAGAGAGCTTCGACCTGATTACATTGAGTGTAAAATCACTTCTGTATCTTCTATAGTAACGGAGATATGCGAGTTTGAAATTTAATATTATGTTTGTGTAAAACGTGATTCCAAGGATGTATTACATTGTTTCAACAATGAAAGTGGTTATTTCAAATCTCCACGACAACGACTACAATCATGCACAAATAGATTGTTTACTTTATTGTTATGAGAGTTTCCATGGAACTAAGCATGAATATCACACTTTGATTAACTTTTCCGGATGAGTCTATAGAGAGCTTCGACCTGATTACATTGAGTGTAAAATCACTTCAGTATCTTCTATAGTAACGGAGATATGCGAGTTTGAAATTTTATATAATGTTTTTGTAAAACGTGATTCCAAGGATGTTTTACAACGTTTCAACAATGAAAGTGGTTATTTCAAATCTCCACGACAACAACTACAATCATGCACGAAAAGATTGTTTACTTTATTGTTATGAGAGTTTCCATGGTAACTAAGCAGGAATATTACATATGGATTCAATTTTTCCGGATAAGCATATACAGAGCTTCGCCCTGATTACATTGAGTGTAAAATCACTTCTGTATCTTCTATAGTAACGAGATATGCGAGTTTGAAATTTTATATAATGTTTTTGTAAAACGTGATTCCAAGGATGTATTACATTGTTTCAACAATGAAAGTGGTTATTTCAAATCTCCACGACAACGACTACAATCATGCACAAATAGATTGTTTACTTTATTGTTATGAGAGTTTCCATGGAAACTAAGCATGAATATTACACATGGATTAAATTTTTTTTGAAGAGCCAATAGAGAGCTTCGACCTGATTACATTGAGTGTAAAATCACTTCTGTATCTTCTATAGTAACGGAGATATGCGAGTTTGAAATTTTATATAATGTTTTTGTAAAACGTGATTCCAAGGATGTATTACATTGTTTCAACAATGAAAGTGGTTATTTCAAATCTCCACGACAACGACTACAATCATGCACAAATAGATTGTTTACTTTATTGTTATGAGAGTTTCCATGGAACTAAGCATGAATATCACACTTTGATTAACTTTTCCGGATGAGTCTATAGAGAGCTTCGACCTGATTACATTGAGTGTAAAATCACTTCAGTATCTTCTATAGTAACGGAGATATGCGAGTTTGAAATTTTATATAATGTTTTTGTAAAACGTGATTCCAAGGATGTTTTACAACGTTTCAACAATGAAAGTGGTTATTTCAAATCTCCACGACAATTACTACAATCATGCACGAAAAGATTGTTTACTTTATTGTTATGAGAGTTTCCATGGTAACTAAGCAGGAATATTACATATGGATTCAATTTTTCCGGATAAGCATATACAGAGCTTCGCCCTGATTACATTGAGTGTAAAATCACTTCTGTATCTTCTATAGTAACGAGATATGCGAGTTTGAAATTTTATATAATGTTTTTTAAAACGTGATTCAAAAGATGTATTACATTGTTTCAACATTGAAAGTGGTTATTTCAAATATCCACGACAACGACTACAATCATGCACAAATAGATTGTTTACTTTATTGTTATGAGACTTTCCATGGTAACTAAGCAGGAATATTACATATGGATTATTTTTTTCCGGATGAGTCTATAGAGAGCTTCGACCTGATTATATTGAATGTAAAATCACTTCAGTATCTTTTATAGTAACGGAGATATGCGAGTTTGAAATTTTATATAATGTTTTTGTAAAACGTCATTCCAAGCACGTATTACATTGTTTCAACAATGAAAGTGGTTATTTCAAATCTCCAGGACAACGACTACAATCATGCACAAATAGATTGTTTAATTTATTGTTATGAAAGTTAACACGGAAACTAAGCATGAATATTACACATGGATTAAATTTTTCCTGAAGAGCCAATAGAGAGCTTCCGCCTGATTACATTGAGTGTAAAATCACTTCAGTATCTTCTATAGTAACGGAGATATGCGAGTTTGAAATTTTATATAATGATTTTTTAAAACGTGATTCCAAGGATGTATTACATTGTTTCAACAATGAAAGTGGTTATTTCAAATCTCCACGACAACGACTTCAATCATGCACAAATAGATTGTTTACTTTACTGTTATGAGAGTTTCCATGGAAACTAAGCATGAATATTACACATGGATTAATTTTTTCTGGATGAGCCTATAGAGAGCTTCGACCTGATTACATTGAGTGTAAAATCACTTCAGTATTTTCTATAGTAACGGAGATATGCGAGTTTGAAATTTTATATAATGTTTTTGTAAAACGTGATTCCAAGGATGTATTACATTGTTTCAACAATGAAAGTGGTTATTTCAAATCTCCACGTCAACGACTACAATCATGCACAAATAGATTGTTTGCTTTATTGTTATGAGAGTTTCCATGGTAACTAAGCAGGAATATTACATATGGATTCAATTTTTCCCTATGAGCCAATAGAGAGCTTCGACCTGATTACATTGAGTGTAAAATCACTTCTGTATCTTCTATAGTAACGGAGATATGCGAGTTTGAAATTTAATATTATGTTTGTGTAAAACGTGATTCCAAGGATGTATTACATTGTTTCAACAATGAAAGTTGTTATTTCAAATCTCCACGACAACAACTACAATCATGCACAAATAGATTGTTTAGTCTATTGTTATGAGAGTTTCCATGGTAACTTATCAGGAATATTACATATGGATTCAATTTTTCCGGATAAGCCTATACAGAGTTTCGACTTGATTACATTGAGTGTAAATTCACTTCTGTATCTTCTATAGTAACGGAGATATGCGAGTTTGAAATTTTATACAAGGATTTTTTAAAACGTGATTCCAAGAATGTATTACATTGTTTCAACAATGAAAGTGGTTATTTCAAATCTCCACGACAACAACTACAATCATGCACAAATAGATTGTTTACTTTATTGTTATGAGAGTTTCCATGGTAACTAAGCAGGAATATTACATATGGATTCAATTTTTCCCTATGAGCCAATAGAGAGCTTCGACCTGATTACATTGAGTGTAAAATCACTTCTGTATCTTCTATAGTAACGGAGATATGCGAGTTTGAAATTTTATATAATGTTTTTGTAAAACGTGATTCCAAGGATGTATTACATTGTTTCAACAATGAAAGTGGTTATTTCAAATCTCCACGACAACGACTACAATCATGCACAAATAGATTGTTTACTTTATTGTTATGAGAGTTTCCATGGAAACTAAGCATGAATATTACACATGGATTAAATTTTTTTTGAAGAGCCAATAGAGAGCTTCGACCTGATTACATTGAGTGTAAAATCACTTCTGTATCTTCTATAGTAACGGAGATATGCGAGTTTGAAATTTTATATAATGTTTTTGTAAAACGTGATTCCAAGGATGTATTACATTGTTTCAACAATGAAAGTGGTTATTTCAAATCTCCACGACAACGACTACAATCATGCACAAATAGATTGTTTACTTTATTGTTATGAGAGTTTCCATGGAAACTAAGCATGAATATTACACATGGATTAAATTTTTTTTGAAGAGCCAATAGAGAGCTTCGACCTGATTACATTGAGTGTAAAATCACTTCTGTATCTTCTATAGTAACGAGATATGCGAGTTTGAAATTTTATATAATGTTTTTTAAAACGTGATTCAAAAGATGTATTACATTGTTTCAACATTGAAAGTGGTTATTTCAAATATCCACGACAACGACTACAATCATGCACAAATAGATTGTTTACTTTATTGTTATGAGAGTTTCCATGGTAACTAAGCAGGAATATTACATATGGATTATTTTTTTCCGGATGAGTCTATAGAGAGCTTCGACCTGATTATATTGAATGTAAAATCACTTCAGTATCTTTTATAGTAACGGAGATATGCGAGTTTGAAATTTTATATAATGTTTTTGTAAAACGTCATTCCAAGCACGTATTACATTGTTTCAACAATGAAAGTGGTTATTTCAAATCTCCAGGACAACGACTACAATCATGCACAAATAGATTGTTTAATTTATTGTTATGAAAGTTAACACGGAAACTAAGCATGAATATTACACATGGATTAAATTTTTCCTGAAGAGCCAATAGAGAGCTTCCGCCTGATTACATTGAGTGTAAAATCACTTCAGTATCTTCTATAGTAACGGAGATATGCGAGTTTGAAATTTTATATAATGATTTTTTAAAACGTGATTCCAAGGATGTATTACATTGTTTCAACAATGAAAGTGGTTATTTCAAATCTCCACGACAACGACTACAATCATGCACAAATAGATTGTTTACTTTACTGTTATGAGAGTTTCCATGGAAACTAAGCATGAATATTACACATGGATTAATTTTTTCTGGATGAGCCTATAGAGAGCTTCGACCTGATTACATTGAGTGTAAAATCACTTCTGTATTTTCTATAGTAACGGAGATATGCGAGTTTGAAATTTTATATAATGTTTTTGTAAAACGTGATTCCAAGGATGTATTACATTGTTTCAACAATGAAAGTGGTTATTTCAAATCTCCACGTCAACGACTACAATCATGCACAAATAGATTGTTTGCTTTATTGTTATGAGAGTTTCCATGGTAACTAAGCAGGAATATTACATATGGATTCAATTTTTCCCTATGAGCCAATAGAGAGCTTCGACCTGATTACATTGAGTGTAAAATCACTTCTGTATCTTCTATAGTAACGGAGATATGCGAGTTTGAAATTTTATATAATGTTTTTGTAAAACGTGATTCCAAGGATGTATTACATTGTTTCAACAATGAAAGTGGTTATTTCAAATCTCCACGACAACGACTACAATCATGCACAAATAGATTGTTTACTTTATTGTTATGAGAGTTTCCATGGAAACTAAGCATGAATATTACACATGGATTAAATTTTTTTTGAAGAGCCAATAGAGAGCTTCGACCTGATTACATTGAGTGTAAAATCACTTCTGTATCTTCTATAGTAACGGAGATATGCGAGTTTGAAATGTTATATAATGTTTTTGTAAAACGTGATTCCAAGGATGTATTACATTGTTTCAACAATGAAAGTGGTTATTTCAAATCTCCACGACAACGACTACAATCATGCACAAATAGATTGTTTACTTTATTGTTATGAGAGTTTCCATGGAACTAAGCATGAATATCACACTTTGATTAACTTTTCCGGATGAGTCTATAGAGAGCTTCGACCTGATTACATTGAGTGTAAAATCACTTCAGTATCTTCTATAGTAACGGAGATATGCGAGTTTGAAATTTTATATAATGTTTTTGTAAAACGTGATTCCAAGGATGTTTTACAACGTTTCAACAATGAAAGTGGTTATTTCAAATCTCCACGACAACAACTACAATCATGCACGAAAAGATTGTTTACTTTATTGTTATGAGAGTTTCCATGGTAACTAAGCAGGAATATTACATATGGATTCAATTTTTCCGGATAAGCATATACAGAGCTTCGCCCTGATTACATTGAGTGTAAAATCACTTCTGTATCTTCTATAGTAACGAGATATGCGAGTTTGAAATTTTATATAATGTTTTTGTAAAACGTGATTCCAAGGATGTATTACATTGTTTCAACAATGAAAGTGGTTATTTCAAATCTCCACGACAACGACTACAATCATGCACAAATAGATTGTTTACTTTATTGTTATGAGAGTTTCCATGGAAACTAAGCATGAATATTACACATGGATTAAATTTTTTTTGAAGAGCCAATAGAGAGCTTCGACCTGATTACATTGAGTGTAAAATCACTTCTGTATCTTCTATAGTAACGGAGATATGCGAGTTTGAAATTTTATATAATGTTTTTGTAAAACGTGATTCCAAGGATGTATTACATTGTTTCAACAATGAAAGTGGTTATTTCAAATCTCCACGACAACGACTACAATCATGCACAAATAGATTGTTTACTTTATTGTTATGAGAGTTTCCATGGAACTAAGCATGAATATCACACTTTGATTAACTTTTCCGGATGAGTCTATAGAGAGCTTCGACCTGATTACATTGAGTGTAAAATCACTTCAGTATCTTCTATAGTAACGGAGATATGCGAGTTTGAAATTTTATATAATGTTTTTGTAAAACGTGATTCCAAGGATGTTTTACAACGTTTCAACAATGAAAGTGGTTATTTCAAATCTCCACGACAACAACTACAATCATGCACAAATAGATTGTTTACTTTATTGTTATGAGAGTTTCCATGGTAACTAAGCATGAATATTACACATGGATTAAATTTTTTTTGAAGAGCCAATAGAGAGCTTCGACCTGATTACATTGAGTGTAAAATCACTTCTGTATCTTCTATAGTAACGGAGATATGCGAGTTTGAAATTTTATATTATGGTTTTGTAAAACGTGTTTCCAAGGATGTATTACATTGTTTCAAAAATGAAAGTGGTTATTTCAAATCTCCACGACAACAACTACAATCATGCACAAATAGATTGTTTACTTTATTGTTATGAGAGTTTCCATGGTAACTAAGCAGGAATATTACATATGGATTATTTTTTTCCGGATGAGTCTATAGAGAGCTTCGACCTGATTATATTGAATGTAAAATCACTTCAGTATCTTTTATAGTAACGGAGATATGCGAGTTTGAAATTTTATAAAATGTTTTTGTAAAACGTCATTCCAAGCACGTATTACATTGTTTCAACAATGAAAGTGGTTATTTCAAATCTCCAGGACAACGACTACAATCATGCACAAATAGATTGTTTAATTTATTGTTATGAAAGTTAACACGGAAACTAAGCATGAATATTACACATGGATTAATTTTTCCGGATTAGCCTATACAGAGTTTTGCCCTGATTACATTGAGAGTAAATTCACTTCTGTATCTTCTATAGTAACGGAGATATGCGAGTTTGAAACTGTATATAATGATTTTTTAAAACGTGATTCCAAGGATGTATTACATTGTTTCAACAATGAAAGTGGTTATTTCAAATCTCCACGACAACGACTACAGTCATGCACAAATAGCTTGTTTACTTTATTGTTATGAGAGTTTCCATGGAACTAAGCATGAATATTACACTTGGATTAACTTTTCCGGATGAGTCTATAGAGAGCTTCGACCTGATTACATTGAGTGTAAAATCACTTCAGTATCTTCTATAGTAACGGAGATATGCGAGTTTGAAATTTTATATAATGTTTTTTTAAAACGTGACTCCAAGGATGTTTTACAACGTTTCAACAATGAAAGTGGTTATTTCAAATCTCCACGACAACAACTACAATCATGCACAAAAAGATTGTTTACTTTATTGTTATGAGAGTTTCCATGGTAACTAAGCAGGAATATTACATATGGATTCAATTTTTCCGGATAAGCATATACAGAGCTTCGCCCTGATTACATTGAGTGTAAAATCACTTCTGTATCTTCTATAGTAACGAGATATGCGAGTTTGAAATTTTATATAATGTTTTTTAAAACGTGATTCAAAAGATGTATTACATTGTTTCAACATTGAAAGTGGTTATTTCAAATCTCCACGACAACGACTACAATCATGCACAAATAGATTGTTTACTTTACTGTTATGAGAGTTTCCATGGAAACTAAGCATGAATATTACACATGGATTAATTTTTTCTGGATGAGCCTATAGAGAGCTTCGACCTGATTACATTGAGTGTAAAATCACTTCAGTATTTTCTATAGTAACGGAGATATGCGAGTTTGAAATTTTATATAATGTTTTTGTAAAACGTGATTCCAAGGATGTATTACATTGTTTCAACAATGAAAGTGGTTATTTCAAATCTCCACGACAACAACTACAATCATGCACAAATAGATTGTTTAGTCTATTGTTATGAGAGTTTCCATGGTAACTTATCAGGAATATTACATATGGATTCAATTTTTCCGGATAAGCCTATACAGAGTTTCGACTTGATTACATTGAGTGTAAATTCACTTCTGTATCTTCTATAGTAACGGAGATATGCGAGTTTGAAATTTTATATAATGATTTTTTAAAACGTGATTCCAAGAATGTATTACATTGTTTCAACAATGAAAGTGGTTATTTCAAATCTCCACGACAACAACTACAATCATGCACAAATAGATTGTTTACTTTATTGTTATGAGAGTTTCCATGGTAACTAAGCAGGAATATTACATATGGATTCAATTTTTCCCTATGAGCCAATAGAGAGCTTCGACCTGATTACATTGAGTGTAAAATCACTTCTGTATCTTCTATAGTAACGGAGATATGCGAGTTTGAAATTTTATATAATGTTTTTGTAAAACGTGATTCCAAGGATGTATTACATTGTTTCAACAATGAAAGTGGTTATTTCAAATCTCCACGACAACGACTACAATCATGCACAAATAGATTGTTTACTTTATTGTTATGAGACTTTCCATGGTAACTAAGCAGGAATATTACATATGGATTATTTTTTTCCGGATGAGTCTATAGAGAGCTTCGACCTGATTATATTGAATGTAAAATCACTTCAGTATCTTTTATAGTAACGGAGATATGCGAGTTTGAAATTTTATATAATGTTTTTGTAAAACGTCATTCCAAGCACGTATTACATTGTTTCAACAATGAAAGTGGTTATTTCAAATCTCCAGGACAACGACTACAATCATGCACAAATAGATTGTTTAATTTATTGTTATGAAAGTTAACACGGAAACTAAGCATGAATATTACACATGGATTAAATTTTTCCTGAAGAGTCAATAGAGAGCTTCCGCCTGATTACATTGAGTATAAAATCACTTCAGTATCTTCTATAGTAACGGAGATATGCGAGTTTGAAATTTTATATAATGATTTTTTAAAACGTGATTCCAAGGATGTATTACATTGTTTCAACAATGAAAGTGGTTATTTCAAATCTCCACGACAACGACTACAATCATGCACAAATAGATTGTTTACTTTACTGTTATGAGAGTTTCCATGGAAACTAAGCATGAATATTACACATGGATTAATTTTTTCTGGATGAGCCTATAGAGAGCTTCGACCTGATTACATTGAGTGTAAAATCACTTCAGTATTTTCTATAGTAACGGAGATATGCGAGTTTGAAATTTTATATAATGTTTTTGTAAAACGTGATTCCAAGGATGTATTACATTGTTTCAACAATGAAAGTGGTTATTTCAAATCTCCACGTCAACGACTACAATCATGCACAAATAGATTGTTTGCTTTATTGTTATGAGAGTTTCCATGGTAACTAAGCAGGAATATTACATATGGATTCAATTTTTCCCTATGAGCCAATAGAGAGCTTCGACCTGATTACATAGAGTGTAAAATCACTTCTGTATCTTCTATAGTAACGGAGATATGCGAGTTTGAAATTTAATATTATGTTTGTGTAAAACGTGATTCCAAGGATGTATTACATTGTTTCAACAATGAAAGTGGTTATTTCAAATCTCCACGACAACAACTACAATCATGCACAAATAGATTGTTTAGTCTATTGTTATGAGAGTTTCCATGGTAACTTATCAGGAATATTACATATGGATTCAATTTTTCCGGATAAGCCTATACAGAGTTTCGACTTGATTACATTGAGTGTAAATTCACTTCTGTATCTTCTATAGTAACGGAGATATGCGAGTTTGAAATTTTATATAATGATTTTTTAAAACGTGATTCCAAGAATGTATTACATTGTTTCAACAATGAAAGTGGTTATTTCAAATCTCCACGACAACAACTACAATCATGCACAAATAGATTGTTTACTTTATTGTTATGAGAGTTTCCATGGTAACTAAGCAGGAATATTACATATGGATTCAATTTTTCCCTATGAGCCAATAGAGAGCTTCGACCTGATTACATTGAGTGTAAAATCACTTCTGTATCTTCTATAGTAACGGAGATATGCGAGTTTGAAATTTTATATAATGTTTTTGTAAAACGTGATTCCAAGGATGTATTACATTGTTTCAACAATGAAAGTGGTTATTTCAAATCTCCACGACAACGACTACAATCATGCACAAATAGATTGTTTACTTTATTGTTATGAGACTTTCCATGGTAACTAAGCAGGAATATTACATATGGATTATTTTTTTCCGGATGAGTCTATAGAGAGCTTCGACCTGATTATATTGAATGTAAAATCACTTCAGTATCTTTTATAGTAACGGAGATATGCGAGTTTGAAATTTTATATAATGTTTTTGTAAAACGTCATTCCAAGCACGTATTACATTGTTTCAACAATGAAAGTGGTTATTTCAAATCTCCAGGACAACGACTACAATCATGCACAAATAGATTGTTTAATTTATTGTTATGAAAGTTAACACGGAAACTAAGCATGAATATTACACATGGATTAAATTTTTCCTGAAGAGCCAATAGAGAGCTTCCGCCTGATTACATTGAGTGTAAAATCACTTCAGTATCTTCTATAGTAACGGAGATATGCGAGTTTGAAATTTTATATAATGATTTTTTAAAACGTGATTCCAAGGATGTATTACATTGTTTCAACAATGAAAGTGGTTATTTCAAATCTCCACGACAACGACTACAATCATGCACAAATAGATTGTTTACTTTACTGTTATGAGAGTTTCCATGGAAACTAAGCATGAATATTACACATGGATTAATTTTTTCTGGATGAGCCTATAGAGAGCTTCGACCTGATTACATTGAGTGTAAAATCACTTCAGTATTTTCTATAATAACGGAGATATGCGAGTTTGAAATTTTATATAATGTTTTTGTAAAACGTGATTCCAAGGATGTATTACATTGTTTCAACAATGAAAGTGGTTATTTCAAATCTCCACGTCAACGACTACAATCATGCACAAATAGATTGTTTACTTTATTGTTATGAGAGTTTCCATGGTAACTAAGCAGGAATATTACATATGGATTCAATTTTTCCCTATGAGCCAATAGAGAGCTTCGACCTGATTACATAGAGTGTAAAATCACTTCTGTATCTTCTATAGTAACGGAGATATGCGAGTTTGAAATGTAATATTATGTTTGTGTAAAACGTGATTCCAAGGATGTATTACATTGTTTCAACAATGAAAGTGGTTATTTCAAATCTCCACGACAACAACTACAATCATGCACAAATAGATTGTTTAGTCTATTGTTATGAGAGTTTCCATGGTAACTTATCAGGAATATTACATATGGATTCAATTTTTCCGGATAAGCCTATACAGAGTTTCGACTTGATTACATTGAGTGTAAATTCACTTCTGTATCTTCTATAGTAACGGAGATATGCGAGTTTGAAATTTTATATAATGATTTTTTAAAACGTGATTCCAAGAATGTATTACATTGTTTCAACAATGAAAGTGGTTATTTCAAATCTCCACGACAACAACTACAATCATGCACAAATAGATTGTTTACTTTATTGTTATGAGAGTTTCCATGGTAACTAAGCAGGAATATTACATATGGATTCAATTTTTCCCTATGAGCCAATAGAGAGCTTCGACCTGATTACATTGAGTGTAAAATCACGTCTGTATCTTCTATAGTAACGGAGATATGCGAGTTTGAAATTTTATATAATGTTTTTGTAAAACGTGATTCCAAGGATGTATTACATTGTTTCAACAATGAAAGTGGTTATTTCAAATCTCCACGACAACGACTACAATCATGCACAAATAGATTGTTTACTTTATTGTTATGAGACTTTCCATGGTAACTAAGCAGGAATATTACATATGGATTATTTTTTTCCGGATGAGTCTATAGAGAGCTTCGACCTGATTATATTGAATGTAAAATCACTTCAGTATCTTTTATAGTAACGGAGATATGCGAGTTTGAAATTTTATATAATGTTTTTGTAAAACGTCATTCCAAGCACGTATTACATTGTTTCAACAATGAAAGTGGTTATTTCAAATCTCCAGGACAACGACTACAATCATGCACAAATAGATTGTTTAATTTATTGTTATGAAAGTTAACACGGAAACTAAGCATGAATATTACACATGGATTAAATTTTTCCTGAAGAGCCAATAGAGAGCTTCCGCCTGATTACATTGAGTGTAAAATCACTTCAGTATCTTCTATAGTAACGGAGATATGCGAGTTTGAAATTTTATATAATGATTTTTTAAAACGTGATTCCAAGGATGTATTACATTGTTTCAACAATGAAAGTGGTTATTTCAAATCTCCACGACAACGACTACAATCATGCACAAATAGATTGTTTACTTTACTGTTATGAGAGTTTCCATGGAAACTAAGCATGAATATTACACATGGATTAATTTTTTCTGCATGAGCCTATAGAGAGATTCGACCTGATTACATTGAGTGTAAAATCACTTCAGTATTTTCTATAGTAACGGAGATATGCGAGTTTGAAATTTTATATAATGTTTTTGTAAAACGTGATTCCAAGGATGTATTACATTGTTTCAACAATGAAAGTGGTTATTTCAAATCTCCACGTCAACGACTACAATCATGCACAAATAGATTGTTTGCTTTATTGTTATGAGAGTTTCCATGGTAACTAAGCAGGAATATTACATACGGATTCAATTTTTCCCTATGAGCCAATAGAGAGCTTCGACCTGATTACATTGAGTGTAAAATCACTTCTGTATCTTCTATAGTAACGGAGATATGCGAGTTTGAAATTTAATATTATGTTTGTGTAAAACGTGATTCCAAGGATGTATTACATTGTTTCAACAATGAAAGTGGTTATTTCAAATCTCCACGACAACAACTACAATCATGCACAAATAGATTGTTTAGTCTATTTTTATGAGAGTTTCCATGGTAACTTATCAGGCATATTACATATGGATTCAATTTTTCCGGATAAGCCTATACAGAGTTTCGACTTGATTACATTGAGTGTAAATTCACTTCTGTATCTTCTATAGTAACGGAGATATGCGAGTTTGAAATTTTATATAATGATTTTTTAAAACGTGATTCCAAGAATGTATTACATTGTTTCAACAATGAAAGTGGTTATTTCAAATCTCCACGACAACAACTACAATCATGCACAAATAGATTGTTTACTTTATTGTTATGAGAGTTTCCATGGTAACTAAGCAGGAATATTACATATGGATTCAATTTTTCCCTATGAGCCAATAGAGAGCTTCGACCTGATTACATTGAGTGTAAAATCACTTCTGTATCTTCTATAGTAACGGAGATATGCGAGTTTGAAATTTTATATAATGTTTTTGTAAAACGTGATTCCAAGGATGTATTACATTGTTTCAACAATGAAAGTGGTTATTTCAAATCTCCACGACAACGACTACAATCATGCACAAATAGATTGTTTACTTTATTGTTATGAGACTTTCCATGGTAACTAAGCAGGAATATTACATATGGATTATTTTTTTCCGGATGAGTCTATAGAGAGCTTCGACCTGATTATATTGAATGTAAAATCACTTCAGTATCTTTTATAGTAACGGAGATATGCGAGTTTGAAATTTTATATAATGTTTTTGTAAAACGTCATTCCAAGCACGTATTACATTGTTTCAACAATGAAAGTGGTTATTTCAAATCTCCAGGACAACGACTACAATCATGCACAAATAGATTGTTTAATTTATTGTTATGAAAGTTAACACGGAAACTAAGCATGAATATTACACATGGATTAAATTTTTCCTGAAGAGCCAATAGAGAGCTTCCGCCTGATTACATTGAGTGTAAAATCACTTCAGTATCTTCTATAGTAACGGAGATATGCGAGTTTGAAATTTTATATAATGATTTTTTAAAACGTGATTCCAAGGATGTATTACATTGTTTCAACAATGAAAGTGGTTATTTCAAATCTCCACGACAACGACTACAATCATGCACAAATAGATTGTTTACTTTACTGTTATGAGAGTTTCCATGGAAACTAAGCATGAATATTACACATGGATTAATTTTTTCTGGATGAGCCTATAGAGAGCTTCGACCTGATTACATTGAGTGTAAAATCACTTCAGTATTTTCTATAGTAACGGAGATATGCGAGTTTGAAATTTTATATAATGTTTTTGTAAAACGTGATTCCAAGGATGTATTACATTGTTTCAACAATGAAAGTGGTTATTTCAAATCTCCACGTCAACGACTACAATCATGCACAAATAGATTGTTTACTTTATTGTTATGAGAGTTTCCATGGTAACTAAGCAGGAATATTACATATGGATTCAATTTTTCCCTATGAGCCAATAGAGAGCTTCGACCTGATTACATAGAGTGTAAAATCACTTCTGTATCTTCTATAGTAACGGAGATATGCGAGTTTGAAATTTAATATTATGTTTGTGTAAAACGTGATTCCAAGGATGTATTACATTGTTTCAACAATGAAAGTGGTTATTTCAAATCTCCACGACAACAACTACAATCATGCACAAATAGATTGTTTAGTCTATTGTTATGAGAGTTTCCATGGTAACTTATCAGGAATATTACATATGGATTCAATTTTTCCGGATAAGCCTATACAGAGTTTCGACTTGATTACATTGAGTGTAAATTCACTTCTGTATCTTCTATAGTAACGGAGATATGCGAGTTTGAAATTTTATATAATGATTTTTTAAAACGTGATTCCAAGAATGTATTACATTGTTTCAACAATGAAAGTGGTTATTTCAAATCTCCACGACAACAACTACAATCATGCACAAATAGATTGTTTACTTTATTGTTATGAGAGTTTCCATGGTAACTAAGCAGGAATATTACATATGGATTCAATTTTTCCCTATGAGCCAATAGAGAGCTTCGACCTGATTACATTGAGTGTAAAATCACGTCTGTATCTTCTATAGTAACGGAGATATGCGAGTTTGAAATTTTATATAATGTTTTTGTAAAACGTGATTCCAAGGATGTATTACATTGTTTCAACAATGAAAGTGGTTATTTCAAATCTCCACGACAACGACTACAATCATGCACAAATAGATTGTTTACTTTATTGTTATGAGACTTTCCATGGTAACTAAGCAGGAATATTACATATGGATTATTTTTTTCCGGATGAGTCTATAGAGAGCTTCGACCTGATTATATTGAATGTAAAATCACTTCAGTATCTTTTATAGTAACGGAGATATGCGAGTTTGAAATTTTATATAATGTTTTTGTAAAACGTCATTCCAAGCACGTATTACATTGTTTCAACAATGAAAGTGGTTATTTCAAATCTCCAGGACAACGACTACAATCATGCACAAATAGATTGTTTAATTTATTGTTATGAAAGTTAACACGGAAACTAAGCATGAATATTACACATGGATTAAATTTTTCCTGAAGAGCCAATAGAGAGCTTCCGCCTGATTACATTGAGTGTAAAATCACTTCAGTATCTTCTATAGTAACGGAGATATGCGAGTTTGAAATTTTATATAATGATTTTTTAAAACGTGATTCCAAGGATGTATTACATTGTTTCAACAATGAAAGTGGTTATTTCAAATCTCCACGACAACGACTACAATCATGCACAAATAGATTGTTTACTTTACTGTTATGAGAGTTTCCATGGAAACTAAGCATGAATATTACACATGGATTAATTTTTTCTGCATGAGCCTATAGAGAGATTCGACCTGATTACATTGAGTGTAAAATCACTTCAGTATTTTCTATAGTAACGGAGATATGCGAGTTTGAAATTTTATATAATGTTTTTGTAAAACGTGATTCCAAGGATGTATTACATTGTTTCAACAATGAAAGTGGTTATTTCAAATCTCCACGTCAACGACTACAATCATGCACAAATAGATTGTTTGCTTTATTGTTATGAGAGTTTCCATGGTAACTAAGCAGGAATATTACATACGGATTCAATTTTTCCCTATGAGCCAATAGAGAGCTTCGACCTGATTACATTGAGTGTAAAATCACTTCTGTATCTTCTATAGTAACGGAGATATGCGAGTTTGAAATTTAATATTATGTTTGTGTAAAACGTGATTCCAAGGATGTATTACATTGTTTCAACAATGAAAGTGGTTATTTCAAATCTCCACGACAACAACTACAATCATGCACAAATAGATTGTTTAGTCTATTTTTATGAGAGTTTCCATGGTAACTTATCAGGCATATTACATATGGATTCAATTTTTCCGGATAAGCCTATACAGAGTTTCGACTTGATTACATTGAGTGTAAATTCACTTCTGTATCTTCTATAGTAACGGAGATATGCGAGTTTGAAATTTTATATAATGATTTTTTAAAACGTGATTCCAAGAATGTATTACATTGTTTCAACAATGAAAGTGGTTATTTCAAATCTCCACGACAACAACTACAATCATGCACAAATAGATTGTTTAATTTATTGTTATGAAAGTTAACACGGAAACTAAGCATGAATATTACACATGGATTCAATTTTTCCTGAAGAGTCAATAGAGAGCTTCCGCCTGATTACATTGAGTATAAAATCACTTCAGTATCTTCTATAGTAACGGAGATATGCGAGTTTGAAATTTTATATAATGATTTTTTAAAACGTGATTCCAAGGATGTATTACATTGTTTCAACAATGAAAGTGGTTATTTCAAATCTCCACGACAACGACTACAATCATGCACAAATAGATTGTTTACTTTACTGTTATGAGAGTTTCCATGGAAACTAAGCATGAATATTACACATGGATTAATTTTTTCTGGATGAGCCTATAGAGAGCTTCGACCTGATTACATTGAGTGTAAAATCACTTCAGTATTTTCTATAGTAACGGAGATATGCGAGTTTGAAATTTTATATAATGTTTTTGTAAAACGTGATTCCAAGGATGTATTACATTGTTTCAACAATGAAAGTGGTTATTTCAAATCTCCACGTCAACGACTACAATCATGCACAAATAGATTGTTTGCTTTATTGTTATGAGAGTTTCCATGGTAACTAAGCAGGAATATTACATATGGATTCAATTTTTCCCTATGAGCCAATAGAGAGCTTCGACCTGATTACATAGAGTGTAAAATCACTTCTGTATCTTCTATAGTAACGGAGATATGCGAGTTTGAAATTTAATATTATGTTTGTGTAAAACGTGATTCCAAGGATGTATTACATTGTTTCAACAATGAAAGTGGTTATTTCAAATCTCCACGACAACAACTACAATCATGCACAAATAGATTGTTTAGTCTATTGTTATGAGAGTTTCCATGGTAACTTATCAGGAATATTACATATGGATTCAATTTTTCCGGATAAGCCTATACAGAGTTTCGACTTGATTACATTGAGTGTAAATTCACTTCTGTATCTTCTATAGTAACGGAGATATGCGAGTTTGAAATTTTATATAATGATTTTTTAAAACGTGATTCCAAGAATGTATTACATTGTTTCAACAATGAAAGTGGTTATTTCAAATCTCCACGACAACAACTACAATCATGCACAAATAGATTGTTTACTTTATTGTTATGAGAGTTTCCATGGTAACTAAGCAGGAATATTACATATGGATTCAATTTTTCCCTATGAGCCAATAGAGAGCTTCGACCTGATTACATTGAGTGTAAAATCACGTCTGTATCTTCTATAGTAACGGAGATATGCGAGTTTGAAATTTTATATAATGTTTTTGTAAAACGTGATTCCAAGGATGTATTACATTGTTTCAACAATGAAAGTGGTTATTTCAAATCTCCACGACAACGACTACAATCATGCACAAATAGATTGTTTACTTTATTGTTATGAGACTTTCCATGGTAACTAAGCAGGAATATTACATATGGATTATTTTTTTCCGGATGAGTCTATAGAGAGCTTCGACCTGATTATATTGAATGTAAAATCACTTCAGTATCTTTTATAGTAACGGAGATATGCGAGTTTGAAATTTTATATAATGTTTTTGTAAAACGTCATTCCAAGCACGTATTACATTGTTTCAACAATGAAAGTGGTTATTTCAAATCTCCAGGACAACGACTACAATCATGCACAAATAGATTGTTTAATTTATTGTTATGAAAGTTAACACGGAAACTAAGCATGAATATTACACATGGATTAAATTTTTCCTGAAGAGCCAATAGAGAGCTTCCGCCTGATTACATTGAGTGTAAAATCACTTCAGTATCTTCTATAGTAACGGAGATATGCGAGTTTGAAATTTTATATAATGATTTTTTAAAACGTGATTCCAAGGATGTATTACATTGTTTCAACAATGAAAGTGGTTATTTCAAATCTCCACGACAACGACTACAATCATGCACAAATAGATTGTTTACTTTACTGTTATGAGAGTTTCCATGGAAACTAAGCATGAATATTACACATGGATTAATTTTTTCTGCATGAGCCTATAGAGAGATTCGACCTGATTACATTGAGTGTAAAATCACTTCAGTATTTTCTATAGTAACGGAGATATGCGAGTTTGAAATTTTATATAATGTTTTTGTAAAACGTGATTCCAAGGATGTATTACATTGTTTCAACAATGAAAGTGGTTATTTCAAATCTCCACGTCAACGACTACAATCATGCACAAATAGATTGTTTGCTTTATTGTTATGAGAGTTTCCATGGTAACTAAGCAGGAATATTACATACGGATTCAATTTTTCCCTATGAGCCAATAGAGAGCTTCGACCTGATTACATTGAGTGTAAAATCACTTCTGTATCTTCTATAGTAACGGAGATATGCGAGTTTGAAATTTAATATTATGTTTGTGTAAAACGTGATTCCAAGGATGTATTACATTGTTTCAACAATGAAAGTGGTTATTTCAAATCTCCACGACAACAACTACAATCATGCACAAATAGATTGTTTAGTCTATTTTTATGAGAGTTTCCATGGTAACTTATCAGGCATATTACATATGGATTCAATTTTTCCGGATAAGCCTATACAGAGTTTCGACTTGATTACATTGAGTGTAAATTCACTTCTGTATCTTCTATAGTAACGGAGATATGCGAGTTTGAAATTTTATATAATGATTTTTTAAAACGTGATTCCAAGAATGTATTACATTGTTTCAACAATGAAAGTGGTTATTTCAAATCTCCACGACAACAACTACAATCATGCACAAATAGATTGTTTACTTTATTGTTATGAGAGTTTCCATGGTAACTAAGCAGGAATATTACATATGGATTCAATTTTTCCCTATGAGCCAATAGAGAGCTTCGACCTGATTACATTGAGTGTAAAATCACTTCTCTATCTTCTATAGTAACGGAGATATGCGAGTTTGAAATTTTATATAATGTTTTTGTAAAACGTGATTCCAAGGATGTATTACATTGTTTCAACAATGAAAGTGGTTATTTCAAATCTCCACGACAACGACTACAATCATGCACAAATAGATTGTTTACTTTATTGTTATGAGAGTTTCCATGGAAACTAAGCATGAATATTACACATGGATTAAATTTTTTTTGAAGAGCCAATAGAGAGCTTCGACCTGATTACATTGAGTGTAAAATCACTTCTGTATCTTCTATAGTAACGGAGATATGCGAGTTTGAAATTTTATATAATGTTTTTGTAAAACGTGATTCCAAGGATGTATTACATTGTTTCAACAATGAAAGTGGTTATTTCAAATCTCCACGACAACGACTACAATCATGCACAAATAGATTGTTTACTTTATTGTTATGAGAGTTTCCATGGAACTAAGCATGAATATCACACTTTGATTAACTTTTCCGGATGAGTCTATAGAGAGCTTCGACCTGATTACATTGAGTGTAAAATCACTTCAGTATCTTCTATAGTAACGGAGATATGCGAGTTTGAAATTTTATATAATGTTTTTGTAAAACGTGATTCCAAGGATGTTTTACAACGTTTCAACAATGAAAGTGGTTATTTCAAATCTCCACGACAACAACTACAATCATGCACGAAAAGATTGTTTACTTTATTGTTATGAGAGTTTCCATGGTAACTAAGCAGGAATATTACATATGGATTCAATTTTTCCGGATAAGCATATACAGAGCTTCGCCCTGATTACATTGAGTGTAAAATCACTTCTGTATCTTCTATAGTAACGAGATATGCGAGTTTGAAATTTTATATAATGTTTTTTAAAACGTGATTCAAAAGATGTATTACATTGTTTCAACATTGAAAGTGGTTATTTCAAATATCCACGACAACGACTACAATCATGCACAAATAGATTGTTTACTTTATTGTTATGAGAGTTTCCATGGTAACTAAGCAGGAATATTACATATGGATTATTTTTTTCCGGATGAGTCTATAGAGAGCTTCGACCTGATTACATTGAGTGTAAAATCACTTCTGTATCTTCTATAGTAACGAGATATGCGAGTTTGAAATTTTATATAATGATTTTTTAAAACGTGATTCCAAGGATGTATTACATTGTTTCAACAATGAAAGTGGTTATTTCAAATCTCCACGACAACGACTACAATCATGCACAAATAGATTGTTTACTTTACTGTTATGAGAGTTTCCATGGAAACTAAGCATGAATATTACACATGGATTAATTTTTTCTGGATGAGCCTATAGAGAGCTTCGACCTGATTACATTGAGTGTAAAATCACTTCAGTATTTTCTATAGTAACGGAGATATGCGAGTTTGAAATTTTATATAATGTTTTTGTAAAACGTGATTCCAAGGATGTATTACATTGTTTCAACAATGAAAGTGGTTATTTCAAATCTCCACGTCAACGACTACAATCATGCACAAATAGATTGTTTACTTTATTGTTATGAGAGTTTCCATGGTAACTAAGCAGGAATATTACATATGGATTCAATTTTTCCCTATGAGCCAATAGAGAGCTTCGACCTGATTACATAGAGTGTAAAATCACTTCTGTATCTTCTATAGTAACGGAGATATGCGAGTTTGAAATTTAATATTATGTTTGTGTAAAACGTGATTCCAAGGATGTATTACATTGTTTCAACAATGAAAGTGGTTATTTCAAATCTCCACGACAACAACTACAATCATGCACAAATAGATTGTTTAGTCTATTGTTATGAGAGTTTCCATGGTAACTTATCAGGAATATTACATATGGATTCAATTTTTCCGGATAAGCCTATACAGAGTTTCGACTTGATTACATTGAGTGTAAATTCACTTCTGTATCTTCTATAGTAACGGAGATATGCGAGTTTGAAATTTTATATAATGATTTTTTAAAACGTGATTCCAAGAATGTATTACATTGTTTCAACAATGAAAGTGGTTATTTCAAATCTCCACGACAACAACTACAATCATGCACAAATAGATTGTTTACTTTATTGTTATGAGAGTTTCCATGGTAACTAAGCAGGAATATTACATATGGATTCAATTTTTCCCTATGAGCCAATAGAGAGCTTCGACCTGATTACATTGAGTGTAAAATCACTTCTGTATCTTCTATAGTAACGGAGATATGCGAGTTTGAAATTTTATATAATGTTTTTGTAAAACGTGATTCCAAGGATGTATTACATTGTTTCAACAATGAAAGTGGTTATTTCAAATCTCCACGACAACGACTACAATCATGCACAAATAGATTGTTTACTTTATTGTTATGAGAGTTTCCATGGAACTAAGCATGAATATTACACTTGGATTAACTTTTCCGGATGAGTCTATAGAGAGCTTCGACCTGATTACATTGAGTGTAAAATCACTTCAGTATCTTCTATAGTAACGGAGATATGCGAGTTTGAAATTTTATATAATGTTTTTTTAAAACGTGATTCCAAGGATGTTTTACAACGTTTCAACAATGAAAGTGGTTATTTCAAATCTCCACGACAACAACTACAATCATGCACAAAAAGATTGTTTACTTTATTGTTATGAGAGTTTCCATGGTAACTAAGCAGGAATATTACATATGGATTCAATTTTTCCGGATAAGCCTATACAGAGTTTCGACTTGATTACATTGAGTGTAAATTCACTTCTGTATCTTCTATAGTAACGGAGATATGCGAGTTTGAAATTTTATATAATGTTTTTTAAAACGTGATTCAAAAGATGTATTACATTGTTTCAACATTGAAAGTGGTTATTTCAAATATCCACGACAACGACTACAATCATGCACAAATAGATTGTTTACTTTATTGTTATGAGACTTTCCATGGTAACTAAGCAGGAATATTACATATGGATTATTTTTTTCCGGATGAGTCTATAGAGAGCTTCGACCTGATTATATTGAATGTAAAATCACTTCAGTATCTTTTATAGTAACGGAGATATGCGAGTTTGAAATTTTATATAATGATTTTTTAAAACGTGATTCCAAGGATGTATTACATTGTTTCAACAATGAAAGTGGTTATTTCAAATCTCCACGACAACGACTACAATCATGCACAAATAGATTGTTTACTTTACTGTTATGAGAGTTTCCATGGAAACTAAGCATGAATATTACACATGGATTAATTTTTTCTGGATGAGCCTATAGAGAGCTTCGACCTGATTACATTGAGTGTAAAATCACTTCAGTATTTTCTATAGTAACGGAGATATGCGAGTTTGAAATTTTATATAATGTTTTTGTAAAACGTGATTCCAAGGATGTATTACATTGTTTCAACAATGAAAGTGGTTATTTCAAATCTCCACGTCAACGACTACAATCATGCACAAATAGATTGTTTGCTTTATTGTTATGAGAGTTTCCATGGTAACTAAGCAGGAATATTACATATGGATTCAATTTTTCCCTATGAGCCAATAGAGAGCTTCGACCTGATTACATAGAGTGTAAAATCACTTCTGTATCTTCTATAGTAACGGAGATATGCGAGTTTGAAATTTAATATTATGTTTGTGTAAAACGTGATTCCAAGGATGTATTACATTGTTTCAACAATGAAAGTGGTTATTTCAAATCTCCACGACAACAACTACAATCATGCACAAATAGATTGTTTAGTCTATTGTTATGAGAGTTTCCATGGTAACTTATCAGGAATATTACATATGGATTCAATTTTTCCGGATAAGCCTATACAGAGTTTCGACTTGATTACATTGAGTGTAAATTCACTTCTGTATCTTCTATAGTAACGGAGATATGCGAGTTTGAAATTTTATATAATGATTTTTTAAAACGTGATTCCAAGAATGTATTACATTGTTTCAACAATGAAAGTGGTTATTTCAAATCTCCACGACAACAACTACAATCATGCACAAATAGATTGTTTACTTTATTGTTATGAGAGTTTCCATGGTAACTAAGCAGGAATATTACATATGGATTCAATTTTTCCCTATGAGCCAATAGAGAGCTTCGACCTGATTACATTGAGTGTAAAATCACGTCTGTATCTTCTATAGTAACGGAGATATGCGAGTTTGAAATTTTATATAATGTTTTTGTAAAACGTGATTCCAAGGATGTATTACATTGTTTCAACAATGAAAGTGGTTATTTCAAATCTCCACGACAACGACTACAATCATGCACAAATAGATTGTTTACTTTACTGTTATGAGAGTTTCCATGGAAACTAAGCATGAATATTACACATGGATTAATTTTTTCTGGATGAGCCTATAGAGAGCTTCGACCTGATTACATTGAGTGTAAAATCACTTCAGTATTTTCTATAGTAACGGAGATATGCGAGTTTGAAATTTTATATAATGTTTTTGTAAAACGTGATTCCAAGGATGTATTACATTGTTTCAACAATGAAAGTGGTTATTTCAAATCTCCACGTCAACGACTACAATCATGCACAAATAGATTGTTTACTTTATTGTTATGAGAGTTTCCATGGTAACTAAGCAGGAATATTACATATGGATTCAATTTTTCCCTATGAGCCAATAGAGAGCTTCGACCTGATTACATAGAGTGTAAAATCACTTCTGTATCTTCTATAGTAACGGAGATATGCGAGTTTGAAATTTAATATTATGTTTGTGTAAAACGTGATTCCAAGGATGTATTACATTGTTTCAACAATGAAAGTGGTTATTTCAAATCTCCACGACAACAACTACAATCATGCACAAATAGATTGTTTAGTCTATTGTTATGAGAGTTTATATGGTAACTTATCAGGAATATTACATATGGATTCAATTTTTCCGGATAAGCCTATACAGAGTTTCGACTTGATTACATTGAGTGTAAATTCACTTCTGTATCTTCTATAGTAACGGAGATATGCGAGTTTGAAATTTTATATAATGATTTTTTAAAACGTGATTCCAAGAATGTATTACATTGTTTCAACAATGAAAGTGGTTATTTCAAATCTCCACGACAACAACTACAATCATGCACAAATAGATTGTTTACTTTATTGTTATGAGAGTTTCCATGGTAACTAAGCAGGAATATTACATATGGATTCAATTTTTCCCTATGAGCCAATAGAGAGCTTCGACCTGATTACATTGAGTGTAAAATCACTTCTGTATCTTCTATAGTAACGGAGATATGCGAGTTTGAAATTTTATATAATGTTTTTGTAAAACGTGATTCCAAGGATGTATTACATTGTTTCAACAATGAAAGTGGTTATTTCAAATCTCCACGACAACGACTACAATCATGCACAAATAGATTGTTTACTTTATTGTTATGAGAGTTTCCATGGAACTAAGCATGAATATTACACTTGGATTAACTTTTCCGGATGAGTCTATAGAGAGCTTCGACCTGATTACATTGAGTGTAAAATCACTTCAGTATCTTCTATAGTAACGGAGATATGCGAGTTTGAAATTTTATATAATGTTTTTTTAAAACGTGATTCCAAGGATGTTTTACAACGTTTCAACAATGAAAGTGGTTATTTCAAATCTCCACGACAACAACTACAATCATGCACAAAAAGATTGTTTACTTTATTGTTATGAGAGTTTCCATGGTAACTAAGCAGGAATATTACATATGGATTCAATTTTTCCGGATAAGCCTATACAGAGTTTCGACTTGATTACATTGAGTGTAAATTCACTTCTGTATCTTCTATAGTAACGGAGATATGCGAGTTTGAAATTTTATATAATGTTTTTTAAAACGTGATTCAAAAGATGTATTACATTGTTTCAACATTGAAAGTGGTTATTTCAAATATCCACGACAACGACTACAATCATGCACAAATAGATTGTTTACTTTATTGTTATGAGACTTTCCATGGTAACTAAGCAGGAATATTACATATGGATTATTTTTTTCCGGATGAGTCTATAGAGAGCTTCGACCTGATTATATTGAATGTAAAATCACTTCAGTATCTTTTATAGTAACGGAGATATGCGAGTTTGAAATTTTATATAATGATTTTTTAAAACGTGATTCCAAGGATGTATTACATTGTTTCAACAATGAAAGTGGTTATTTCAAATCTCCACGACAACGACTACAATCATGCACAAATAGATTGTTTACTTTACTGTTATGAGAGTTTCCATGGAAACTAAGCATGAATATTACACATGGATTAATTTTTTCTGGATGAGCCTATAGAGAGCTTCGACCTGATTACATTGAGTGTAAAATCACTTCAGTATTTTCTATAGTAACGGAGATATGCGAGTTTGAAATTTTATATAATGTTTTTGTAAAACGTGATTCCAAGGATGTATTACATTGTTTCAACAATGAAAGTGGTTATTTCAAATCTCCACGTCAACGACTACAATCATGCACAAATAGATTGTTTGCTTTATTGTTATGAGAGTTTCCATGGTAACTAAGCAGGAATATTACATATGGATTCAATTTTTCCCTATGAGCCAATAGAGAGCTTCGACCTGATTACATAGAGTGTAAAATCACTTCTGTATCTTCTATAGTAACGGAGATATGCGAGTTTGAAATTTAATATTATGTTTGTGTAAAACGTGATTCCAAGGATGTATTACATTGTTTCAACAATGAAAGTGGTTATTTCAAATCTCCACGACAACAACTACAATCATGCACAAATAGATTGTTTAGTCTATTGTTATGAGAGTTTCCATGGTAACTTATCAGGAATATTACATATGGATTCAATTTTTCCGGATAAGCCTATACAGAGTTTCGACTTGATTACATTGAGTGTAAATTCACTTCTGTATCTTCTATAGTAACGGAGATATGCGAGTTTGAAATTTTATATAATGATTTTTTAAAACGTGATTCCAAGAATGTATTACATTGTTTCAACAATGAAAGTGGTTATTTCAAATCTCCACGACAACAACTACAATCATGCACAAATAGATTGTTTACTTTATTGTTATGAGAGTTTCCATGGTAACTAAGCAGGAATATTACATATGGATTCAATTTTTCCCTATGAGCCAATAGAGAGCTTCGACCTGATTACATTGAGTGTAAAATCACGTCTGTATCTTCTATAGTAACGGAGATATGCGAGTTTGAAATTTTATATAATGTTTTTGTAAAACGTGATTCCAAGGATGTATTACATTGTTTCAACAATGAAAGTGGTTATTTCAAATCTCCACGACAACGACTACAATCATGCACAAATAGATTGTTTACTTTATTGTTATGAGACTTTCCATGGTAACTAAGCAGGAATATTACATATGGATTATTTTTTTCCGGATGAGTCTATAGAGAGCTTCGACCTGATTATATTGAATGTAAAATCACTTCAGTATCTTTTATAGTAACGGAGATATGCGAGTTTGAAATTTTATATAATGTTTTTGTAAAACGTCATTCCAAGCACGTATTACATTGTTTCAACAATGAAAGTGGTTATTTCAAATCTCCAGGACAACGACTACAATCATGCACAAATAGATTGTTTAATTTATTGTTATGAAAGTTAACACGGAAACTAAGCATGAATATTACACATGGATTAAATTTTTCCTGAAGAGCCAATAGAGAGCTTCCGCCTGATTACATTGAGTGTAAAATCACTTCAGTATCTTCTATAGTAACGGAGATATGCGAGTTTGAAATTTTATATAATGATTTTTTAAAACGTGATTCCAAGGATGTATTACATTGTTTCAACAATGAAAGTGGTTATTTCAAATCTCCACGACAACGACTACAATCATGCACAAATAGATTGTTTACTTTACTGTTATGAGAGTTTCCATGGAAACTAAGCATGAATATTACACATGGATTAATTTTTTCTGCATGAGCCTATAGAGAGATTCGACCTGATTACATTGAGTGTAAAATCACTTCAGTATTTTCTATAGTAACGGAGATATGCGAGTTTGAAATTTTATATAATGTTTTTGTAAAACGTGATTCCAAGGATGTATTACATTGTTTCAACAATGAAAGTGGTTATTTCAAATCTCCACGTCAACGACTACAATCATGCACAAATAGATTGTTTGCTTTATTGTTATGAGAGTTTCCATGGTAACTAAGCAGGAATATTACATACGGATTCAATTTTTCCCTATGAGCCAATAGAGAGCTTCGACCTGATTACATTGAGTGTAAAATCACTTCTGTATCTTCTATAGTAACGGAGATATGCGAGTTTGAAATTTAATATTATGTTTGTGTAAAACGTGATTCCAAGGATGTATTACATTGTTTCAACAATGAAAGTGGTTATTTCAAATCTCCACGACAACAACTACAATCATGCACAAATAGATTGTTTAGTCTATTTTTATGAGAGTTTCCATGGTAACTTATCAGGCATATTACATATGGATTCAATTTTTCCGGATAAGCCTATACAGAGTTTCGACTTGATTACATTGAGTGTAAATTCACTTCTGTATCTTCTATAGTAACGGAGATATGCGAGTTTGAAATTTTATATAATGATTTTTTAAAACGTGATTCCAAGAATGTATTACATTGTTTCAACAATGAAAGTGGTTATTTCAAATCTCCACGACAACAACTACAATCATGCACAAATAGATTGTTTACTTTATTGTTATGAGAGTTTCCATGGTAACTAAGCAGGAATATTACATATGGATTCAATTTTTCCCTATGAGCCAATAGAGAGCTTCGACCTGATTACATTGAGTGTAAAATCACTTCTGTATCTTCTATAGTAACGGAGATATGCGAGTTTGAAATTTTATATAATGTTTTTGTAAAACGTGATTCCAAGGATGTATTACATTGTTTCAACAATGAAAGTGGTTATTTCAAATCTCCACGACAACGACTACAATCATGCACAAATAGATTGTTTACTTTATTGTTATGAGAGTTTCCATGGAAACTAAGCATGAATATTACACATGGATTAAATTTTTTTTGAAGAGCCAATAGAGAGCTTCGACCTGATTACATTGAGTGTAAAATCACTTCTGTATCTTCTATAGTAACGGAGATATGCGAGTTTGAAATTTTATATAATGTTTTTGTAAAACGTGATTCCAAGGATGAATTACATTGTTTCAACAATGAAAGTGGTTATTTCAAATCTCCACGACAACGACTACAATCATGCACAAATAGATTGTTTACTTTATTGTTATGAGAGTTTCCATGGAACTAAGCATGAATATCACACTTTGATTAACTTTTCCGGATGAGTCTATAGAGAGCTTCGACCTGATTACATTGAGTGTAAAATCACTTCAGTATCTTCTATAGTAACGGAGATATGCGAGTTTGAAATTTTATATAATGTTTTTGTAAAACGTGATTCCAAGGATGTTTTACAACGTTTCAACAATGAAAGTGGTTATTTCAAATCTCCACGACAACAACTACAATCATGCACGAAAAGATTGTTTACTTTATTGTTATGAGAGTTTCCATGGTAACTAAGCAGGAATATTACATATGGATTCAATTTTTCCGGATAAGCATATACAGAGCTTCGCCCTGATTACATTGAGTGTAAAATCACTTCTGTATCTTCTATAGTAACGAGATATGCGAGTTTGAAATTTTATATAATGTTTTTTAAAACGTGATTCAAAAGATGTATTACATTGTTTCAACATTGAAAGTGGTTATTTCAAATATCCACGACAACGACTACAATCATGCACAAATAGATTGTTTACTTTATTGTTATGAGAGTTTCCATGGTAACTAAGCAGGAATATTACATATGGATTATTTTTTTCCGGATGAGTCTATAGAGAGCTTCGACCTGATTATATTGAATGTAAAATCACTTCAGTATCTTTTATAGTAACGGAGATATGCGAGTTTGAAATTTTATATAATGTTTTTGTAAAACGTCATTCCAAGCACGTATTACATTGTTTCAACAATGAAAGTGGTTATTTCAAATCTCCAGGACAACGACTACAATCATGCACAAATAGATTGTTTAATTTATTGTTATGAAAGTTAACACGGAAACTAAGCATGAATATTACACATGGATTAAATTTTTCCTGAAGAGCCAATAGAGAGCTTCCGCCTGATTACATTGAGTGTAAAATCACTTCAGTATCTTCTATAGTAACGGAGATATGCGAGTTTGAAATTTTATATAATGATTTTTTAAAACGTGATTCCAAGGATGTATTACATTGTTTCAACAATGAAAGTGGTTATTTCAAATCTCCACGACAACGACTACAATCATGCACAAATAGATTGTTTACTTTACTGTTATGAGAGTTTCCATGGAAACTAAGCATGAATATTACACATGGATTAATTTTTTCTGCATGAGCCTATAGAGAGATTCGACCTGATTACATTGAGTGTAAAATCACTTCAGTATTTTCTATAGTAACGGAGATATGCGAGTTTGAAATTTTATATAATGTTTTTGTAAAACGTGATTCCAAGGATGTATTACATTGTTTCAACAATGAAAGTGGTTATTTCAAATCTCCACGTCAACGACTACAATCATGCACAAATAGATTGTTTGCTTTATTGTTATGAGAGTTTCCATGGTAACTAAGCAGGAATATTACATACGGATTCAATTTTTCCCTATGAGCCAATAGAGAGCTTCGACCTGATTACATTGAGTGTAAAATCACTTCTGTATCTTCTATAGTAACGGAGATATGCGAGTTTGAAATTTAATATTATGTTTGTGTAAAACGTGATTCCAAGGATGTATTACATTGTTTCAACAATGAAAGTGGTTATTTCAAATCTCCACGACAACAACTACAATCATGCACAAATAGATTGTTTAGTCTATTTTTATGAGAGTTTCCATGGTAACTTATCAGGCATATTACATATGGAATCAATTTTTCCGGATAAGCCTATACAGAGTTTCGACTTGATTACATTGAGTGTAAATTCACTTCTGTATCTTCTATAGTAACGGAGATATGCGAGTTTGAAATTTTATATAATGATTTTTTAAAACGTGATTCCAAGAATGTATTACATTGTTTCAACAATGAAAGTGGTTATTTCAAATCTCCACGACAACAACTACAATCATGCACAAATAGATTGTTTACTTTATTGTTATGAGAGTTTCCATGGTAACTAAGCAGGAATATTACATATGGATTCAATTTTTCCCTATGAGCCAATAGAGAGCTTCGACCTGATTACATTGAGTGTAAAATCACTTCTGTATCTTCTATAGTAACGGAGATATGCGAGTTTGAAATTTTATATAATGTTTTTGTAAAACGTGATTCCAAGGATGTATTACATTGTTTCAACAATGAAAGTGGTTATTTCAAATCTCCACGACAACGACTACAATCATGCACAAATAGATTGTTTACTTTATTGTTATGAGAGTTTCCATGGAAACTAAGCATGAATATTACACATGGATTAAATTTTTTTTGAAGAGCCAATAGAGAGCTTCGACCTGATTACATTGAGTGTAAAATCACTTCTGTATCTTCTATAGTAACGGAGATATGCGAGTTTGAAATTTTATATAATGTTTTTGTAAAACGTGATTCCAAGGATGTATTACATTGTTTCAACAATGAAAGTGGTTATTTCAAATCTCCACGACAACGACTACAATCATGCACAAAATAGATTGTTTACTTTATTGTTATGAGAGTTTCCATGGAACTAAGCATGAATATCACACTTTGATTAACTTTTCCGGATGAGTCTATAGAGAGCTTCGACCTGATTACATTGAGTGTAAAATCACTTCAGTATCTTCTATAGTAACGGAGATATGCGAGTTTGAAATTTTATATAATGTTTTTGTAAAACGTGATTCAAAAGATGTATTACATTGTTTCAACATTGAAAGTGGTTATTTCAAATATCCACGACAACGACTACAATCATGCACAAATAGATTGTTTACTTTATTGTTATGAGAGTTTCCATGGTAACTAAGCAGGAATATTACATATGGATTATTTTTTTCCGGATGAGTCTATAGAGAGCTTCGACCTGATTATATTGAATGTAAAATCACTTCAGTATCTTTTATAGTAACGGAGATATGCGAGTTTGAAATTTTATATAATGTTTTTGTAAAACGTCATTCCAAGCACGTATTACATTGTTTCAACAATGAAAGTGGTTATTTCAAATCTCCAGGACAACGACTACAATCATGCACAAATAGATTGTTTAATTTATTGTTATGAAAGTTAACACGGAAACTAAGCATGAATATTACACATGGATTAAATTTTTCCTGAAGAGCCAATAGAGAGCTTCCGCCTGATTACATTGAGTGTAAAATCACTTCTGTATCTTCTATAGTAACGGAGATATGCGAGTTTGAAATTTTATATAATGATTTTTTAAAACGTGATTCCAAGGATGTATTACATTGTTTCAACAATGAAAGTGGTTATTTCAAATCTCCACGACAACGACTACAATCATGCACAAATAGATTGTTTACTTTACTGTTATGAGAGTTTCCATGGAAACTAAGCATGAATATTACACATGGATTAATTTTTTCTGCATGAGCCTATAGAGAGATTCGACCTGATTACATTGAGTGTAAAATCACTTCAGTATTTTCTATAGTAACGGAGATATGCGAGTTTGAAATTTTATATAATGTTTTTGTAAAACGTGATTCCAAGGATGTATTACATTGTTTCAACAATGAAAGTGGTTATTTCAAATCTCCACGTCAACGACTACAATCATGCACAAATAGATTGTTTGCTTTATTGTTATGAGAGTTTCCATGGTAACTAAGCAGGAATATTACATACGGATTCAATTTTTCCCTATGAGCCAATAGAGAGCTTCGACCTGATTACATTGAGTGTAAAATCACTTCTGTATCTTCTATAGTAACGGAGATATGCGAGTTTGAAATTTAATATTATGTTTGTGTAAAACGTGATTCCAAGGATGTATTACATTGTTTCAACAATGAAAGTGGTTATTTCAAATCTCCACGACAACAACTACAATCATGCACAAATAGATTGTTTAGTCTATTTTTATGAGAGTTTCCATGGTAACTTATCAGGCATATTACATATGGAATCAATTTTTCCGGATAAGCCTATACAGAGTTTCGACTTGATTACATTGAGTGTAAATTCACTTCTGTATCTTCTATAGTAACGGAGATATGCGAGTTTGAAATTTTATATAATGATTTTTTAAAACGTGATTCCAAGAATGTATTACATTGTTTCAACAATGAAAGTGGTTATTTCAAATCTCCACGACAACAACTACAATCATGCACAAATAGATTGTTTACTTTATTGTTATGAGAGTTTCCATGGTAACTAAGCAGGAATATTACATATGGATTCAATTTTTCCCTATGAGCCAATAGAGAGCTTCGACCTGATTACATTGAGTGTAAAATCACTTCTGTATCTTCTATAGTAACGGAGATATGCGAGTTTGAAATTTTATATAATGTTTTTGTAAAACGTGATTCCAAGGATGTATTACATTGTTTCAACAATGAAAGTGGTTATTTCAAATCTCCACGACAACGACTACAATCATGCACAAATAGATTGTTTACTTTATTGTTATGAGAGTTTCCATGGAACTAAGCATGAATATCACACTTTGATTAACTTTTCCGGATGAGTCTATAGAGAGCTTCGACCTGATTACATTGAGTGTAAAATCACTTCAGTATCTTCTATAGTAACGGAGATATGCGAGTTTGAAATTTTATATAATGTTTTTGTAAAACGTGATTCCAAGGATGTTTTACAACGTTTCAACAATGAAAGTGGTTATTTCAAATCTCCACGACAACAACTACAATCATGCACGAAAAGATTGTTTACTTTATTGTTATGAGAGTTTCCATGGTAACTAAGCAGGAATATTACATATGGATTCAATTTTTCCGGATAAGCATATACAGAGCTTCGCCCTGATTACATTGAGTGTAAAATCACTTCTGTATCTTCTATAGTAACGAGATATGCGAGTTTGAAATTTTATATAATGTTTTTTAAAACGTGATTCAAAAGATGTATTACATTGTTTCAACATTGAAAGTGGTTATTTCAAATATCCACGACAACGACTACAATCATGCACAAATAGATTGTTTACTTTATTGTTATGAGAGTTTCCATGGTAACTAAGCAGGAATATTACATATGGATTATTTTTTTCCGGATGAGTCTATAGAGAGCTTCGACCTGATTATATTGAATGTAAAATCACTTCAGTATCTTTTATAGTAACGGAGATATGCGAGTTTGAAATTTTATATAATGTTTTTGTAAAACGTCATTCCAAGCACGTATTACATTGTTTCAAGAATGAAAGTGGTTATTTCAAATCTCCAGGACAACGACTACAATCATGCACAAATAGATTGTTTAATTTATTGTTATGAAAGTTAACACGGAAACTAAGCATGAATATTACACATGGATTAATTTTTTCTGGATGAGCCTATAGAGAGCTTCGACCTGATTACATTGAGTGTAAAATCACTTCTGTATTTTCTATAGTAACGGAGATATGCGAGTTTGAAATTTTATATAATGTTTTTGTAAAACGTGATTCCAAGGATGTATTACATTGTTTCAACAATGAAAGTGGTTATTTCAAATCTCCACGTCAACGACTACAATCATGCACAAATAGATTGTTTGCTTTATTGTTATGAGAGTTTCCATGGTAACTAAGCAGGAATATTACATATGGATTCAATTTTTCCCTATGAGCCAATAGAGAGCTTCGACCTGATTACATTGAGTGTAAAATCACTTCTGTATCTTCTATAGTAACGGAGATATGCGAGTTTGAAATTTTATATAATGTTTTTGTAAAACGTGATTCCAAGGATGTATTACATTGTTTCAACAATGAAAGTGGTTATTTCAAATCTCCACGACAACGACTACAATCATGCACAAATAGATTGTTTACTTTATTGTTATGAGAGTTTCCATGGAAACTAAGCATGAATATTACACCTGGATTAAATTTTTTTTGAAGAGCCAATAGAGAGCTTCGACCTGATTACATTGAGTGTAAAATCACTTCTGTATCTTCTATAGTAACGGAGATATGCGAGTTTGAAATGTTATATAATGTTTTTGTAAAACGTGATTCCAAGGATGTATTACATTGTTTCAACAATGAAAGTGGTTATTTCAAATCTCCACGACAACGACTACAATCATGCACAAATAGATTGTTTACTTTATTGTTATGAGAGTTTCCATGGAACTAAGCATGAATATTACACTTGGATTAACTTTTCCGGATGAGTCTATAGAGAGCTTCGACCTGATTACATTGAGTGTAAAATCACTTCAGTATCTTCTATAGTAACGGAGATATGCGAGTTTGAAATTTTATATAATGTTTTTTTAAAACGTGACTCCAAGGATGTTTTACAACGTTTCAACAATGAAAGTGGTTATTTCAAATCTCCACGACAACAACTACAATCATGCACAAAAAGATTGTTTACTTTATTGTTATGAGAGTTTCCATGGTAACTAAGCAGGAATATTACATATGGATTCAATTTTTCCGGATAAGCATATACAGAGCTTCGCCCTGATTACATTGAGTGTAAAATCACTTCTGTATCTTCTATAGTAACGAGATATGCGAGTTTGAAATTTTATATAATGTTTTTTAAAACGTGATTCAAAAGATGTATTACATTGTTTCAACATTGAAAGTGGTTATTTCAAATATCCACGACAACGACTACAATCATGCACAAATAGATTGTTTACTTTATTGTTATGAGAGTTTCCATGGAAACTAAGCAGGAATATTACATATGGATTATTTTTTTCCGGATGAGTCTATAGAGAGCTTCGACCTGATTACATTGAGTGTAAAATCACTTCTGTATCTTCTATAGTAACGGAGATATGCGAGTTTGAAATTTAATATTATGTTTGTGTAAAACGTGATTCCAAGGATGTATTACATTGTTTCAACAATGAAAGTGGTTATTTCAAATCTCCACGACAACAACTACAATCATGCACAAATAGATTGTTTAGTCTATTTTTATGAGAGTTTCCATGGTAACTTATCAGGCATATTACATATGGATTCAATTTTTCCGGATAAGCCTATACAGAGTTTCGACTTGATTACATTGAGTGTAAATTCACTTCTGTATCTTCTATAGTAACGGAGATATGCGAGTTTGAAATTTTATATAATGATTTTTTAAAACGTGATTCCAAGAATGTATTACATTGTTTCAACAATGAAAGTGGTTATTTCAAATCTCCACGACAACAACTACAATCATGCACAAATAGATTGTTTACTTTATTGTTATGAGAGTTTCCATGGTAACTAAGCAGGAATATTACATATGGATTCAATTTTTCCCTATGAGCCAATAGAGAGCTTCGACCTGATTACATTGAGTGTAAAATCACTTCTGTATCTTCTATAGTAACGGAGATATGCGAGTTTGAAATTTTATATAATGTTTTTGTAAAACGTGATTCCAAGGATGTATTACATTGTTTCAACAATGAAAGTGGTTATTTCAAATCTCCACGACAACGACTACAATCATGCACAAATAGATTGTTTACTTTATTGTTATGAGAGTTTCCATGGAAACTAAGCAGGAATATTACATATGGATTAAATTTTTTTTGAAGAGCCAATAGAGAGCTTCGACCTGATTACATTGAGTGTAAAATCACTTCTGTATCTTCTATAGTAACGGAGATATGCGAGTTTGAAATTTTATATAATGTTTTTGTAAAACGTGATTCCAAGGATGTATTACATTGTTTCAACAATGAAAGTGGTTATTTCAAATCTCCACGACAACGACTACAATCATGCACAAATAGATTGTTTACTTTATTGTTATGAGAGTTTCCATGGAACTAAGCATGAATATCACACTTTGATTAACTTTTCCGGATAAGTCTATAGAGAGCTTCGACCTGATTACATTGAGTGTAAAATCACTTCAGTATCTTCTATAGTAACGGAGATATGCGAGTTTGAAATTTTATATAATGTTTTTGTAAAACGTGATTCCAAGGATGTTTTACAACGTTTCAACAATGAAAGTGGTTATTTCAAATCTCCACGACAACAACTACAATCATGCACGAAAAGATTGTTTACTTTATTGTTATGAGAGTTTCCATGGTAACTAAGCAGGAATATTACATATGGATTCAATTTTTCCGGATAAGCATATACAGAGCTTCGCCCTGATTACATTGAGTGTAAAATCACTTCTGTATCTTCTATAGTAACGAGATATGCGAGTTTGAAATTTTATATAATGTTTTTTAAAACGTGATTCAAAAGATGTATTACATTGTTTCAACATTGAAAGTGGTTATTTCAAATATCCACGACAACGACTACAATCATGCACAAATAGATTGTTTACTTTATTGTTATGAGAGTTTCCATGGTAACTAAGCAGGAATATTACATATGGATTATTTTTTTCCGGATGAGTCTATAGAGAGCTTCGACCTGATTATATTGAATGTAAAATCACTTCAGTATCTTTTATAGTAACGGAGATATGCGAGTTTGAAATTTTATATAATGTTTTTGTAAAACGTCATTCCAAGCACGTATTACATTGTTTCAACAATGAAAGTGGTTATTTCAAATCTCCAGGACAACGACTACAATCATGCACAAATAGATTGTTTAATTTATTGTTATGAAAGTTAACACGGAAACTAAGCATGAATATTACACATGGATTAAATTTTTCCTGAAGAGCCAATAGAGAGCTTCCGCCTGATTACATTGAGTGTAAAATCACTTCAGTATCTTCTATAGTAACGGAGATATGCGAGTTTGAAATTTTATATAATGATTTTTTAAAACGTGATTCCAAGGATGTATTACATTGTTTCAACAATGAAAGTGGTTATTTCAAATCTCCACGACAACGACTACAATCATGCACAAATAGATTGTTTACTTTACTGTTATGAGAGTTTCCATGGAAACTAAGCATGAATATTACACATGGATTAATTTTTTCTGGATGAGCCTATAGAGAGCTTCGACCTGATTACATTGAGTGTAAAATCACTTCTGTATTTTCTATAGTAACGGAGATATGCGAGTTTGAAATTTTATATAATGTTTTTGTAAAACGTGATTCCAAGGATGTATTACATTGTTTCAACAATGAAAGTGGTTATTTCAAATCTCCACGTCAACGACTACAATCATGCACAAATAGATTGTTTGCTTTATTGTTATGAGAGTTTCCATGGTAACTAAGCAGGAATATTACATATGGATTCAATTTTTCCCTATGAGCCAATAGAGAGCTTCGACCTGATTACATTGAGTGTAAAATCACTTCTGTATCTTCTATAGTAACGGAGATATGCGAGTTTGAAATTTTATATAATGTTTTTGTAAAACGTGATTCCAAGGATGTATTACATTGTTTCAACAATGAAAGTGGTTATTTCAAATCTCCACGACAACGACTACAATCATGCACAAATAGATTGTTTACTTTATTGTTATGAGAGTTTCCATGGAACTAAGCATGAATATTACACTTGGATTAACTTTTCCGGATGAGTCTATAGAGAGCTTCGACCTGATTACATTGAGTGTAAAATCACTTCAGTATCTTCTATAGTAACGGAGATATGCGAGTTTGAAATTTTATATAATGTTTTTTTAAAACGTGACTCCAAGGATGTTTTACAACGTTTCAACAATGAAAGTGGTTATTTCAAATCTCCACGACAACAACTACAATCATGCACGAAAAGATTGTTTACTTTATTGTTATGAGAGTTTCCATGGTAACTAAGCAGGAATATTACATATGGATTCAATTTTTCCGGATAAGCATATACAGAGCTTCGCCCTGATTACATTGAGTGTAAAATCACTTCTGTATCTTCTATAGTAACGAGATATGCGAGTTTGAAATTTTATATAATGTTTTTTAAAACGTGATTCAAAAAATGTATTACATTGTTTCAACATTGAAAGTGGTTATTTCAAATATCCACGACAACGACTACAATCATGCACAAATAGATTGTTTACTTTATTGTTATGAGAGTTTCCATGGAAACTAAGCATGAATATTACACATGGATTAAATTTTTTTTGAAGAGCCAATAGAGAGCTTCGACCTGATTACATTGAGTGTAAAATCACTTCTGTATCTTCTATAGTAACGGAGATATGCGAGTTTGAAATTTTATATTATGGTTTTGTAAAACGTGTTTCCAAGGATGTATTACATTGTTTCAAAAATGAAAGTGGTTATTTCAAATCTCCACGACAACAACTACAATCATGCACAAATAGATTGTTTACTTTATTGTTATGAGAGTTTCCATGGTAACTAAGCAGGAATATTACATATGGATTATTTTTTTCCGGATGAGTCTATAGAGAGCTTCGACCTGATTATATTGAATGTAAAATCACTTCAGTATCTTTTATAGTAACGGAGATATGCGAGTTTGAAATTTTATAAAATGTTTTTGTAAAACGTCATTCCAAGCACGTATTACATTGTTTCAACAATGAAAGTGGTTATTTCAAATCTCCAGGACAACGACTACAATCATGCACAAATAGATTGTTTAATTTATTGTTATGAAAGTTAACACGGAAACTAAGCATGAATATTACACATGGATTAATTTTTCCGGATTAGCCTATACAGAGTTTTGCCCTGATTACATTGAGAGTAAATTCACTTCTGTATCTTCTATGGTAACGGAGATATGCGAGTTTGAAACTGTATATAATGATTTTTTAAAACGTGATTCCAAGGATGTATTACATTGTTTCAACAATGAAAGTGGTTATTTCAAATCTCCACGACAACGACTACAGTCATGCACAAATAGCTTGTTTACTTTATTGTTATGAGAGTTTCCATGGAAACTAAGCATGAATATTACACTTGGTTTAACTTTTTCCGGATGAGACTATAGAGAGCTTCGACCTGATTACATTGAGTGTAAATTCACTTCTGTATCTTCTATAGTAACGGAGATATGCCAGTTTGAAATTTTATATAATGTTTTTGTAAAACGTGATTCCAAGGATGTATTACAATGTTTCAACAATGAAAGTGGTTATTTCAAATCTCCACGACAACAACTACAATCATGCACAAATAGATTGTTTACTTTATTGTTATGAGAGTTTCCATCGAAACTAAGCATGAATATTACACATGGATTAAATTTTTCCTGAAGAGCCAATAGAGAGCTTCGGCCTGATTACATTGAGTGTAAAATCACTTCAGTATCTTCTATAGAAACGGAGATATGCGAGTTTGAAATTTAATATTATGTTTGTGTAAAACGTGATTCCAAGGATGTATTACATTGTTTCAACAATGAAAGTGGTTATTTCAAATCTCCACGACAACAACTACAATCATGCACAAATAGATTGTTTAGTCTATTGTTATGAGAGTTTCCATGGTAACTTATCAGGAATATTACATATGGATTCAATTTTTCCGGATAAGCCTATACAGAGTTTCGACTTGATTACATTGAGTGTAAATTCACTTCTGTATCTTCTATAGTAACGGAGATATGCGAGTTTGAAATTTTATATAATGATTTTTTAAAACGTGATTCCAAGAATGTATTACATTGTTTCAACAATGAAAGTGGTTATTTCAAATCTCCACGACAACAACTACAATCATGCACAAATAGATTGTTTACTTTATTGTTATGAGAGTTTCCATGGTAACTAAGCAGGAATATTACATATGGATTCAATTTTTCCCTATGAGCCAATAGAGAGCTTCGACCTGATTACATTGAGTGTAAAATCACTTCTGTATCTTCTATAGTAACGGAGATATGCGAGTTTGAAATTTTATATAATGTTTTTGTAAAACGTGATTCCAAGGATGTATTACATTGTTTCAACAATGAAAGTGGTTATTTCAAATCTCCACGACAACGACTACAATCATGCACAAATAGATTGTTTACTTTATTGTTATGAGAGTTTCCATGGAAACTAAGCATGAATATTACACATGGATTAAATTTTTCCCTATGAGCCAATAGAGAGCTTCGACCTGATTACATTGAGTGTAAAATCACTTCTGTATCTTCTATAGTAACGGAGATATGCGAGTTTGAAATTTTATATAATGTTTTTGTAAAACGTCATTCCAAGCACGTATTACATTGTTTCAACAATGAAAGTGGTTATTTCAAATCTCCACGACAACGACTACAATCATGCACAAATAGATTGTTTAATTTATTGTTATGAAAGTTAACACGGAAACTAAGCATGAATATTACACATGGATTAAATTTTTCCTGAAGAGCCAATAGAGAGCTTCCGCCTGATTACATTGAGTGTAAAATCACTTCAGTATCTTCTATAGTAACGGAGATATGCGAGTTTGAAATTTTATATAATGATTTTTTAAAACGTGATTCCAAGGATGTATTACATTGTTTCAACAATGAAAGTGGTTATTTCAAATCTCCACGACAACGACTACAATCATGCACAAATAGATTGTTTACTTTACTGTTATGAGAGTTTCCATGGAAACTAAGCATGAATATTACACATGGATTAATTTTTTCTGGATGAGCCTATAGAGAGCTTCGACCTGATTACATTGAGTGTAAAATCACTTCTGTATTTTCTATAGTAACGGAGATATGCGAGTTTGAAATTTTATATAATGTTTTTGTAAAACGTGATTCCAAGGATGTATTACATTGTTTCAACAATGAAAGTGGTTATTTCAAATCTCCACGTCAACGACTACAATCATGCACAAATAGATTGTTTGCTTTATTGTTATGAGAGTTTCCATGGTAACTAAGCAGGAATATTACATATGGATTCAATTTTTCCCTATGAGCCAATAGAGAGCTTCGACCTGATTACATTGAGTGTAAAATCACTTCTGTATCTTCTATAGTAACGGAGATATGCGAGTTTGAAATTTTATATAATGTTTTTGTAAAACGTGATTCCAAGGATGTATTACATTGTTTCAACAATGAAAGTGGTTATTTCAAATCTCCACGACAACGACTACAATCATGCACAAATAGATTGTTTACTTTATTGTTATGAGAGTTTCCATGGAACTAAGCATGAATATTACACTTGGATTAACTTTTCCGGATGAGTCTATAGAGAGCTTCGACCTGATTACATTGAGTGTAAAATCACTTCAGTATCTTCTATAGTAACGGAGATATGCGAGTTTGAAATTTTATATAATGTTTTTTTAAAACGTGACTCCAAGGATGTTTTACAACGTTTCAACAATGAAAGTGGTTATTTCAAATCTCCACGACAACAACTACAATCATGCACAAAAAGATTGTTTACTTTATTGTTATGAGAGTTTCCATGGTAACTAAGCAGGAATATTACATATGGATTCAATTTTTCCGGATAAGCATATACAGAGCTTCGCCCTGATTACATTGAGTGTAAAATCACTTCTGTATCTTCTATAGTAACGAGATATGCGAGTTTGAAATTTTATATAATGTTTTTTAAAACGTGATTCAAAAGATGTATTACATTGTTTCAACATTGAAAGTGGTTATTTCAAATATCCACGACAACGACTACAATCATGCACAAATAGATTGTTTACTTTATTGTTATGAGAGTTTCCATGGAAACTAAGCATGAATATTACACATGGATTAAATTTTTTTTGAAGAGCCAATAGAGAGTTTCGACCTGATTACATTGAATGTAAAATCACTTCAGTATCTTTTATAGTAACGGAGATATGCGAGTTTGAAATTTTATAAAATGTTTTTGTAAAACGTCATTCCAAGCACGTATTACATTGTTTCAACAATGAAAGTGGTTATTTCAAATCTCCAGGACAACGACTACAATCATGCACAAATAGATTGTTTAATTTATTGTTATGAAAGTTAACACGGAAACTAAGCATGAATATTACACATGGATTAATTTTTCCGGATTAGCCTATACAGAGTTTTGCCCTGATTACATTGAGAGTAAATTCACTTCTGTATCTTCTATAGTAACGGAGATATGCGAGTTTGAAACTGTATATAATGATTTTTTAAAACGTGATTCCAAGGATGTATTACATTGTTTCAACAATGAAAGTGGTTATTTCAAATCTCCACGACAACGACTACAGTCATGCACAAATAGCTTGTTTACTTTATTGTTATGAGAGTTTCCATGGAAACTAAGCATGAATATTACACTTGGTTTAACTTTTTCCGGATGAGACTATAGAGAGCTTCGACCTGATTACATTGAGTGTAAATTCACTTCTGTATCTTCTATAGTAACGGAGATATGCCAGTTTGAAATTTTATATAATGTTTTTGTAAAACGTGATTCCAAGGATGTATTACAATGTTTCAACAATGAAAGTGGTTATTTCAAATCTCCACGACAACAACTACAATCATGCACAAATAGATTGTTTACTTTATTGTTATGAGAGTTTCCATCGAAACTAAGCATGAATATTTAACATGGATTCAATTTTTCCGGATTAGCCTATACAGAGTTTTGCCCTGATTACATTGAGTGTAAATTCACTTCTGTATCTTCTATAGTAACGGAGATATGCGAGTTTGAAACTGTATATAATGATTTTTTAAAACGTGATTCCAAGGATGTATTACATTGTTTCAACAATGAAAGTGGTTATTTCAAATCTCCAGGACAACGACTACAATCATGCACAAATAGATTGTTTAATTTATTGAAATGAAAGTTAACACGGAAACTAAGCATGAATATTACACATGGATTAAATTTTTCCTGAAGAGCCAATAGAGAGCTTCGGCCTGATTACATTGAGTGTAAAATCACTTCAGTATCTTCTATAGAAACGGAGATATGCGAGTTTGAAATTTAATATTATGTTTGTGTAAAACGTGATTCCAAGGATGTATTACATTGTTTCAACAATGAAAGTGGTTATTTCAAATCTCCACGACAACAACTACAATCATGCACAAATAGATTGTTTAGTCTATTGTTATGAGAGTTTCCATGGTAACTTATCAGGAATATTACATATGGATTCAATTTTTCCGGATAAGCCTATACAGAGTTTCGACTTGATTACATTGAGTGTAAATTCACTTCTGTATCTTCTATAGTAACGGAGATATGCGAGTTTGAAATTTTATATAATGATTTTTTAAAACGTGATTCCAAGAATGTATTACATTGTTTCAACAATGAAAGTGGTTATTTCAAATCTCCACGACAACAACTACAATCATGCACAAATAGATTGTTTACTTTATTGTTATGAGAGTTTCCATGGTAACTAAGCAGGAATATTACATATGGATTCAATTTTTCCCTATGAGCCAATAGAGAGCTTCGACCTGATTACATTGAGTGTAAAATCACTTCTGTATCTTCTATAGTAACGGAGATATGCGAGTTTGAAATTTTATATAATGTTTTTGTAAAACGTGATTCCAAGGATGTATTACATTGTTTCAACAATGAAAGTGGTTATTTCAAATCTCCACGACAACGACTACAATCATGCACAAATAGATTGTTTACTTTATTGTTATGAGAGTTTCCATGGAAACTAAGCATGAATATTACACATGGATTAAATTTTTCCGGATGAGTCTATAGAGAGCTTCGACCTGATTATATTGAATGTAAAATCACTTCAGTATCTTTTATAGTAACGGAGATATGCGAGTTTGAAATTTTATATAATGTTTTTGTAAAACGTCATTCCAAGCACGTATTACATTGTTTCAACAATGAAAGTGGTTATTTCAAATCTCCAGGACAACGACTACAATCATGCACAAATAGATTGTTTAATTTATTGTTATGAAAGTTAACACGGAAACTAAGCATGAATATTACACATGAATTAAATTTTTCCTGAAGAGCCAATAGAGAGCTTCCGCCTGATTACATTGAGTGTAAAATCACTTCAGTATCTTCTATAGTAACGGAGATATGCGAGTTTGAAATTTTATATAATGATTTTTTAAAACGTGATTCCAAGGATGTATTACATTGTTTCAACAATGAAAGTGGTTATTTCAAATCTCCACGACAACGACTACAATCATGCACAAATAGATTGTTTACTTTACTGTTATGAGAGTTTCCATGGAAACTAAGCATGAATATTACACATGGATTAATTTTTTCTGGATGAGCCTATAGAGAGCTTCGACCTGATTACATTGAGTGTAAAATCACTTCTGTATTTTCTATAGTAACGGAGATATGCGAGTTTGAAATTTTATATAATGTTTTTGTAAAACGTGATTCCAAGGATGTATTACATTGTTTCAACAATGAAAGTGGTTATTTCAAATCTCCACGTCAACGACTACAATCATGCACAAATAGATTGTTTGCTTTATTGTTATGAGAGTTTCCATGGTAACTAAGCAGGAATATTACATATGGATTCAATTTTTCCCTATGAGCCAATAGAGAGCTTCGACCTGATTACATTGAGTGTAAAATCACTTCTGTATCTTCTATAGTAACGGAGATATGCGAGTTTGAAATTTTATATAATGTTTTTGTAAAACGTGATTCCAAGGATGTATTACATTGTTTCAACAATGAAAGTGGTTATTTCAAATCTCCACGACAACGACTACAATCATGCACAAATAGATTGTTTACTTTATTGTTATGAGAGTTTCCATGGAAACTAAGCATGAATATTACACCTGGATTAAATTTTTTTTGAAGAGCCAATAGAGAGCTTCGACCTGATTACATTGAGTGTAAAATCACTTCTGTATCTTCTATAGTAACGGAGATATGCGAGTTTGAAATGTTATATAATGTTTTTGTAAAACGTGATTCCAAGGATGTATTACATTGTTTCAACAATGAAAGTGGTTATTTCAAATCTCCACGACAACGACTACAATCATGCACAAATAGATTGTTTACTTTATTGTTATGAGAGTTTCCATGGAACTAAGCATGAATATTACACTTGGATTAACTTTTCCGGATGAGTCTATAGAGAGCTTCGACCTGATTACATTGAGTGTAAAATCACTTCAGTATCTTCTATAGTAACGGAGATATGCGAGTTTGAAATTTTATATAATGTTTTTTTAAAACGTGACTCCAAGGATGTTTTACAACGTTTCAACAATGAAAGTGGTTATTTCAAATCTCCACGACAACAACTACAATCATGCACAAAAAGATTGTTTACTTTATTGTTATGAGAGTTTCCATGGTAACTAAGCAGGAATATTACATATGGATTCAATTTTTCCGGATAAGCATATACAGAGCTTCGCCCTGATTACATTGAGTGTAAAATCACTTCTGTATCTTCTATAGTAACGAGATATGCGAGTTTGAAATTTTATATAATGTTTTTTAAAACGTGATTCAAAAGATGTATTACATTGTTTCAACATTGAAAGTGGTTATTTCAAATATCCACGACAACGACTACAATCATGCACAAATAGATTGTTTACTTTATTGTTATGAGAGTTTCCATGGAAACTAAGCATGAATATTACACATGGATTAAATTTTTTTTGAAGAGCCAATAGAGAGCTTCGACCTGATTACATTGAGTGTAAAATCACTTCTGTATCTTCTATAGTAACGGAGATATGCGAGTTTGAAATTTTATATTATGGTTTTGTAAAACGTGTTTCCAAGGATGTATTACATTGTTTCAAAAATGAAAGTGGTTATTTCAAATCTCCACGACAACAACTACAATCATGCACAAATAGATTGTTTACTTTATTGTTATGAGAGTTTCCATGGTAACTAAGCAGGAATATTACATATGGATTATTTTTTTCCGGATGAGTCTATAGAGAGCTTCGACCTGATTATATTGAATGTAAAATCACTTCAGTATCTTTTATAGTAACGGAGATATGCGAGTTTGAAATTTTATAAAATGTTTTTGTAAAACGTCATTCCAAGCACGTATTACATTGTTTCAACAATGAAAGTGGTTATTTCAAATCTCCAGGACAACGACTACAATCATGCACAAATAGATTGTTTAATTTATTGTTATGAAAGTTAACACGGAAACTAAGCATGAATATTACACATGGATTAATTTTTCCGGATTATCCTATACAGAGTTTTGCCCTGATTACATTGAGAGTAAATTCACTTCTGTATCTTCTATAGTAACGGAGATATGCGAGTTTGAAACTGTATATAATGATTTTTTAAAACGTGATTCCAAGGATGTATTACATTGTTTCAACAATGAAAGTGGTTATTTCAAATCTCCAGGACAACGACTACAATCATGCACAAATAGATTGTTTAATTTATTGAAATGAAAGTTAACACGGAAACTAAGCATGAATATTTCACATGGATTAAATTTTTCCTGAAGAGCCAATAGAGAGCTTCGGCCTGATTACATTGAGTGTAAAATCACTTCAGTATCTTCTATAGAAACGGAGATATGCGAGTTTGAAATTTAATATTATGTTTGTGTAAAACGTGATTCCAAGGATGTATTACATTGTTTCAACAATGAAAGTGGTTATTTCAAATCTCCACGACAACAACTACAATCATGCACAAATAGATTGTTTAGTCTATTGTTATGAGAGTTTCCATGGTAACTTATCAGGAATATTACATATGGATTCAATTTTTCCGGATAAGCC